>NC_134712.1:212093307-212718307 GCF_049634645.1 Pelodiscus sinensis | reverse complement strand
ATTACAAAATTCAATCGTAATAAGATACACAATTTACATAGCACAGATTGCATATCTTATTTCGAGTTTAGGGTGCTGTGTACATGCATCCTTCGGGACGGATCAAAGGAGTTGTTTAAAAGTCTACTCTACAAAAACACTATTTAACAATTTAGGGCCCAGTCATGCAAGTAACCCTTACTTTTGTATAGACCACTGACTTCAATTGGAATTACTCGCCCATGCTAAAGTTACTGGCATGCACAGTTATTTGGGAGCAGATGAAGGAGACTTCAATCCCTATCCAATTGAAATTGCATTGCATATCTGGGCAAGGAGAATTTTTTTGTTCTGTGTTTTTACAACATCTAGGTCAATGGATCCAGGACTAGAATTCTTCGGTACTATGATCTTATAAATATTTCTGAAAGTTTGTTTGTTTGTCTGTCTGTCCAGAAAGATCTCCGAAACGGTAAGAGCTAGAAATACTAAATTTTGCATGGATACTACTGATTTCCTAACTTAAATAACTGGATTGGTTATATCTTGAAATCGGTTCCCCCCAGAGCCCCAGTTAGGCCCCCAGAGCCCCAATTGGGCCACTAATTAGCTTTTAGTAGCACCTGATCATAGGTATTTGCTGGACTCTTCTGTTAAGCATGTCACAAACTGCATCTACAAGATCCTTTCCCTATGATAACAGAAAAAGTACTAGCTATGTTAATTTCTTAAAGTAATATATAAGAGAAAAGTATTTCCAATAAAATATGCTATATTAATGTCATTGATGTAGTTCATTCATCACACCTTTTACTATATTTTCTCTGGGCGATGCCGGGTATTTCTGCTAGTAATAAATAAACTAAATAAAAATAATAGATGGAATGTAATTACATGAGCTTGTGGAAAAAAAGAGAATAAGGGAAAATTCCCAAAGTTTCCGTACAATATTTTCTGTTATCTTGGTAAAATTTAAAAACCATCCTAACTCAGTCTATTATGAAAATGGGCAAAGGGGGAGGGGAACCTAACATTTTTACATGCTGTTGTTACATGCTCCCCAACTGGAATTGTGCCAGGACAGTGTGGCTAACTCTTGTCAAAGATTAAATGGAATCTTTAATGATCACAATTGGTCCAGATCTCATTTTACATCCCTTCCAAAAGACAGTTTCTTCATCAAGATGGAATCTCGGCAGCACTGATTCTGAATTAAGACTGCCATGTAACAAATCCTCAGTGTGATTCCCTGCAGCACCTTTGGTTTCCCATGATGGCTTTACAAAGCTTGACTCTGATAAACTTTATGAGATACGATGAAATTTCAATCCAAGGTGGCCGGTATCAACTGAGCACTTTCTGATTGTTAGCCATAACACTGGCAAACCCTGCTGGTTCTACTACCTCCTGACTAGAGTATAAATCGCTTATAGTTCTGTAACACTGATCTACACTTAGACATTGGCAGTAGGGCTGAAACTTGGGGCTTCTGGAGCTAAACAAATGAACTTCTACTGCATGAGTGTTAACTAAGGCTGTAGCAGGCATATCATTCTCTATGTGGCCTAGCTACCACTAGAGGGGAACAGAGCGTTACTCTGAGCAAGCAGGGGGAACTTCAATGGGAATTTTGCCAAAAGATGAAAGGCAGAAGGAACTAAACCATCAGTGGGAACCACACTGACCTATCTATATTAAGGGGAATATGTAACAGAATATAGGGCCATTTGTTCATTTGGACAAAATCCTTCCTCTTTTGAAACTTTCTCCTTTTAAAAAACACATAACCTTACTATCACTGTCCTTTCCCTCAAGTGCTTGGCAAGTTTCCTGAAATACAAATGAAAATTCTGAAAAAATGAAAACCCACCAGTTCTTCATTGATAACAAAATGTAAATAGTGCTGCACTTTTGCCTTGCTTATGATGCCCAAACTGGAAGCTATCTTGTGCGGCATCATTGTTTACATAATCTCCCAGCTGTCAAAAGTCTGTGAGGGCACCTTGAGGAGGATTAAGGGATTGGCATTGATGATATACTAAAATAAACATTATAGTAAGGCAGTGCAGGAGATAGGGTTGATTATTATCTCTCTTACAGTCTTTCAACCCTGGCTTAATTCCACTGACTTCAATGGACTTACTTCTGAATTACGCCTATATAAATGACAAGAAAATATGGCCCATTATTTTTAGGGGCAGACCATACTTTCATTCATCTAGAGAGTCAATTACCCACTGCCTGTGGTTTGTTATTTTAACCTGTATTTTCTTGATTAAATGAGGAGCTACTAGAATTGTGAAAAGTAGTTTATAAATCAGCTGGTAGCCAGGAACGATAATAATATTCAAAAGATTTCCATAGAAATGGGCTCATTACCTTGTTTGTTGTGAAAACAGTGTAAGTGGGTTTAGCTCGTATGTTAAAGATCTGGAAAGAAACTGTTGTAGGCAGTGAAATTAATAGGTGGTTGTAAGACAAAGTTTGAATGAGTGGGGGTATCATCAATTATTTTGCTGCCCCATTCACCAAGTCTAGGCTGAATTTACGAAAAGTTATAGGCACCTAACTGCTACTTTAGGTGCCTAAAGCCCAGAATCAGCCCCAACTGGGATTCACAAGGCTGCCACTCAGCTGTTGCCCAACCTTGAAGTCTTTTAAACTCTCCCAGAGCCTAAAGTTCTGTGATAAAATGCCCCTAGGTGCCTGTTTCGGAGCAGGACACACTGCAACCCCATGCCAGGCATCCAGATCCATCATAGTAATTCTTGAACCAGGGAAAGACAGGTGTTCTATCTGTGGGGCCCAATCAAGGAGGTGTGCTAGCAACATACTTCATAAGTTTTAGCCCACTTGTTAGGGTATTCATCTAGGATGTAAGAGATCATAAGTTCCACTTTCACATGAGAAGGAAAAGGGATCTGAACCAGGCTCTGCCACCTCTTAGGTCAATAGCCTGGTCAGTGGGCTATGGGTTATTCTGAGAGAGGGGATGAGTGAGGGCAGGATCCCTCAATCTCTCCTGTTGAAACTGCTGCATTGCAAAGAAAGAATTTTAAAAGTTCTTGCAGCAAGAAGACCACATCTTGGGTTTCTCCAATATCCCAGGTGCATGCATGAATCACAAAGCTATAAGTTATTCTTAAACTCACTCTCAGGCTGTGTCTTTCAACAGAGGGATGTAAACTAGACACTTTGAAATTGCAAATGAAGCAGGGATTTAAATATCCCAAGCTTTATTTTCATATTTGTGTAATGGCACTCTTTCAAAAAAGCGCCATTTCAAAAGTAAAACAAAGGTCTAGATATGATTCTGTCGAAAAAGGAAGGCTTTTTTGAATGATCTTGTATTCCTAAAAAAACCGAGGAGTACAGGATCTTTCAAAAATGCCTGCCGTTTTCAACAGAACCGTGTCTAGACCATGGTTTTACTTTCAAAATGGCGCTTTTTCGAAAGAGCACCATTATGCCTCCAGGAGGCATAAGGATCTTGTGGAAAACGGGTTTCGTGCAAAAAAAAATGTCCACGCTACTTTTTTTTTCCCCCCGCAAAAACCCATTGTGCAAAACCATCTTGCATAAATTATGCAAATGAGGGGCTGTGACATGCTAATCTGCACCTCATTTGCATACTCGCTGCCAGAAAAACCGTCAGTGTACACAAAGCCTCACTGTCTGGTCTGTGGTTACTCACCTAAGAGGTGGCAGATTCCGGACTCTTGCTAAAATAATGTAGGCACCGAACACCAAAAGAGGTTTACAGATGAGAATTTCTCACAGAAGAAATGCCACCTGTATTGCCCAGACTTAAGCACTTCTCACTGGGAGAAAGGTGAGGCTTAGCACATCCTATCCCCTCAGCTTGGTATCTCGGATTGGCTACCTTTAGCCAAGAAGCCACCTTATGTGCTGGCCTTTGTGAATCCTATTAAACAGCTATCTCTGTATCTAGAATGCAGGCACCACGATGCTCAATTTCACCATGCCTAACCTGATTTATTAATTTAGCCCAGCATCTACCACTTGCAGAGAGTATGGAGTCTTTAAGATTCTGCCTGCATCACTGAAGACTGAGCAGACGGGAGGGGGGGTTCTATTGATTTCACTTGGAGAAGAATTGGACTTTCAGTGCTTGACCGGATACCAAATCAGCCATGTTAGCAGGAATCAGGTAATGTATGCCTCAAGCAAAGAACATGACATGTCCAATTTATCTTATCTAGTATTAATTATGAAATGTCTGAAGCACTTAGTAATGAAGACAAAAATGATAGCTAAATTAATATTTTTTTGCTTGAACCAATATTCTGCTTCATCATCTGTATCAGAAATAGTTGCCATGTGTAGATAGGTCTACATCAATTATCATAATAGAATAAAGTAATTTAAACGATTTCAATTACCAGAATTAATCCAGATATGTTCAAATATTACATCATCTGGAAATGTAAGCCAGCCATTATTACAATAATGCAAAACGGATTCATTTTAGGAGGCTCATCTTTTAAGGGATATAAGAGATAATGAGACAAAAGGAAAGGTTCTTTATCTTAAAATGGGAAACGTGCTCAGAGAACTCGGTTAAAGTATTTAAATAAAGACAATAATGCAACTTGAAGTAACATCATCCCAAACAGCCAGAACAGTTTTGAAAGAGCACTAAAAGAAGTGAAGTTTTGAAAAAATTGATGATAGGTAACAGCAAAATATCAGAGGCATTTGTATGTTTAAAGAAGTACAATCACTTTATTTTATCCTTGTTCAACTTCATTAACTCCCCATCAATTTGTGGATCCATTTCTAAATTGTTTCCTGTCTGTAAAACCTGCTACAAGCTTGCTCCAAGTTTTTCTCCTGGATTTGTCTCTTTCTATTTTTTTTCCTTCTGCAACCTCTGCTTACCTTCGTGGTGTCTACATTGCAAAACTATTTCAAAATAACTAGCACTATTTTGAAATAACTACATCTGCGTCTACACAGAAGGCAATTATTTCCAAATAGTGTCAAAATATTGTCAAGCTGATTCCTGTAAACCTCATTGTACGAGGAATAATGGAAGTTGAAGGAAGAGTGCTCCATTTCAAAATGAGTGCTGTGTAGATGCTCCCTATTTTGAAATAAGCTACACAATTGACATAGCTCAGTTTACATAGCTTATTTTGAGTTAAGCCCTGCAGTGTAGATGCACTGCATCTACCTCTGCTGTGTCTCTCCCCTCATTCTGGCCTCTGTTGATGCAAGAAAAGGCTGACCCAGAGGTGGATGAGGTAACAGGGCACCTATGTTGCAGGTACTCGTTCCGCCTCAGACCTCCGCCTCCCCCCCCCCCGACCTATTTCGCCATCCCGGTAAACCTCATTGCATGAAGGTTAACAGGTGGTTTGAAATAATGCATTATTCCAAAATTTGGCACTGAGTAAACATGCCAAATTTCAAAATAAGCTATTTTGGAAGAGATACGCTATTTTCATAGTGCAAATTGCGTATCTTATATTGAGTTTAGGGTGCTTGTGTAGTTAGCATGCAAATAACTATATATTATATCATCGTATAAATCCTAATTTGTTAATATAAACATCCATATAATGCATAAACATAACCATGTGATGAATATTATTAGCCCTCCCCTGTTTATTTACTAGATTTTGCTGAAGTCAGATCATTATCAGGGTGAAGAATCCATGACCCTGAAGGCATATCTGGGAGTGATGAGGAACAGTCAAGGGGAATAGGAAGATGCCATTGTTTCAAAGAGAAGGCATTCATTCACAGCAGCAGCTTATCTTTACATGGCAGAATTGCATCTTTACCTGCTCCTAACAAGCAGAAAGAAGCTCAAATATGTCTATAAATCTGTCAAAACAGTGTCTGCCTATACTGGGCCCCATAGCCATGGCAACAACTACCCATTTGTAGTGGAAATGTGGAAGACGATTGTGAGGTCGAGGATATTAGGTGGTGTGCCACAATCGTTCCTTTTGTGCCTGCATTTTTTTTTAATAGGCCTTGATGCTCTAGGCAGCCATTTGTGCTTTTTGCTTCTTGTTATTCTTTAGTTATTCTCAAAGAGTTAGCTGTTTGCTCAAGATGGTACAGTGTAGGAATGGACTGTTGACTTTCAACAGGTTCTGGGACAGGTCCCAAGGCCATGTACCTGGTATGGGAGTGCAGGAGGGCTTGGGAAGATCACATAGCTATCTTTGCTGAATGTTTCCCACGTGATAATGCTAATTATTTGGCCTGGGAAAATATGCAAAGTATCAACAAGCTAATTATTGGATGTGGGGAAAATATGCAATGTATCAATGATCTTGTTAGGTTCTCAAAACAACAGAGGTGATTACTGTAGATCTAACAGTATATAAAGGCTGGGAATATGCCTGACATTTGAACCTCGGCGTAGACCAAAGCCGCAGAAGGTGCTACGCACTGGCTACTGGGGTCCGTCCGCTGTCCTTCAGGGGGTTCCCGGCAGCAGAAGGGACGTAGGCATTGCATTTTATTCTGAGGTTTGCTTAGGCTTAATAAGTATTGTATTTTATTCTAAGATTTGCTTCATTGTATTTTACTCTAATATTAAGCATTGTATTTTACCTTAATATTTGCTTAGTAAAATATTTAAGCCTTCACCCAATTTGTGGGCTTATTGCCTCCGAATCCTTTAAAGGAAGAACCATTGCTTCTTGGCAATATACCATTTAAGTCAAATGGAAAGACTCTCATTAACTTAAATTGGTGTTGAATGTGTCCCTCTTTGTCAAATTACAACCCATACACCCATTATGAAGTTAACAAAACTACACAGGAAGTCAGAGTCAATTTGACTATTTGTTTGAGAGGTAGAGAGCAGCCTTTACTAAATGATCTGTCAACATTCCCCATCTGAAGGGCAACTTTCCATACTTATGGCAAATCTGAAAAGGGTATCGATTTCACCTAAAGTCAATACATTACGCAGATTAGCTGAGGCTATGTCTATGTTAGCACTTTTTATTGCAAACATTTTTGTAAATCAAGGATGTGAAACACACCCCTCTGACCTACATCAGTTTTACTGATGAAAGCGCCAATGTGGACAGCACTATGTCAGTGAGAGCTAAATCCCCCACAACAAGCACCAATAGGAGAGTAATTAAGCTGATAGGATTGCTCTCTTCTGTCAGCATAGAGCGGCTATCCAGGAAACCTTACAGCAGCACAGCTGTGCCACTGTAAGTGTAGATATAGCCTGACGTGTCTTACTTTATATGCTAGTGTCCAGAAAAAGAAGTTATTGCAGACTTTAGATTGGTTAATTTAGAATCATAGAAATATAGGGCTGCAAGTGACTTTGTATAGTCATTAAGTCCAGTCCTCTCTTACACCTCCTCTTATTAGCTAGTAGAGAATTGTCCAGTTACACACATTTTCATCAGCCTCTCAGCTAAATGAAAATGGGAAATCTCACATTCAGGGACAATTCCAACCGATGCACTACAATGAGGCCAAAAATGCTCTTACATCTGTCAGATGTAATAAAGATTCTAATTCTTTCTTTTTAAAAAGGATATTGTACCTTACTGGGCTATCCTTGACAGAAGATGTGATAAAGACTAGGACTTTAATAGGGTTCAAAAAAGAGGTAGATAGATTCATGGAGGTTAGGTCCATCAATGGCTATTAGCCAGAATGGGTAGGAATGGTGTCCCTAGCTTCTGTTTGTCTGGAAATGGGTGACAGAGGAAGGATCACGTGAGGATTACCTGTTGTATTCCCTCCCTCTGGGGCATCTGGTATTGGCCACTGTTGGCAGACAGGATACTGTAGTAGATGGACCTTTGATAAGAATGGCTATACAGGGTCAGACCAATCTGAAAGACACCAAAGCAAAGGGAAAAAAAAAAACAAAAAAACCCCAAAAACCTCTTTACATCATGAAGATACTGTTCAGTGCATTTGACTTTACTATTAAAAACTACACTTTCATATACATTTGACTTGTGTTTACATATTTGAGGCCTGCTTGTGCAGAGCCTAATATCTGTGCTTATTCAGAGGGGTTTTCTATTCTCTGCTATGAAAGATAGGGGCTTTTTAATACCATGAGTGCTAATAGAAGCCCTCCAGCAAGTGGAACTGTTTAATTTTTAATTTTTATTTTTGGCAGGGGCAGAAGTGTGCCTCTCTCATACTTCATGATGTAGGTTAAGAGTCTTGACTCAGCATTTCTGAAAGAACTGGCACTTCTTAGACACAATAGTTCTAGGTGCTTCAACTAGAGAACTGTGGCATATAAATCCTCCAAACCCCAGTTGTAGCTGACAGTCACAATGTAGTCCTTGGACTGAAACAATATATAACCTCAAGTGAAAATGATGACTGAATGGTAATCTCCAAAGCACACGTGCACTGAATGGTAATCTCCAAAGCACACATGCATGTTAACTATGTTTCTTATCTTTAGAACGTTCTCACTTCTGAACTGTCTAAAATGCCTAGTGTTCTACAAACTGTTTTAAGCATGATCAGTGGAAATCTCAACGGAATAGAATTTCTGATGCCAAACTAATGCAATACACAATAGCCAGCAATATTGCACTGCATGATTCTATGTATTTTGAGCCAAGACCCAGAATGCTTTCTGAGTCACAAGCTGCATTTGACCTGTTCATGTCACTTTACATGAAGTTCAAGAAAAATATTAATCGTGCCAGATATTGTGTAATATTTAAAGTTATTTTTGTAGCTCCACGGAGGTGATATGAACAGAGAACCATGCCTTTAAATGAAACAAATACATTCTAAATAGATTAGATGTCATCTCAATTGTATGCAGTGACTCTGGTCTTAAATAAATGGAGAAAAGGTGCTTCCAGGAAGTGAGAACAATTTGGCAATTCGGCTGAGTCCCTTTTCAATTCTATCTATTGGAAAGATCTGGATTTATTTGCTGTAATATAAAAGACTCCATTGACTCCTCTCTGTAATAAGACTCCGAGGCATTGCTTAATGTATTGCAGAGAAATGAAACATAATAATCCAGATTAATTCCCTATGTAATTCCACTGATTTTATCGCAGTCACTCAATAAATCTAGCCCAATCTTTCCAAATTTTGTTTCATAAGAATCGACCACTTTTATTTAGTATCGGAGATTACTTTAATACTAGTGATGATTTGCACAATCATTCTGAGTCTAACTATCAAATTCTATAGCTTCAAATCCACCATAACTGGAGACAGATTGCT
This sequence comes from Pelodiscus sinensis, assembly GCF_049634645.1. NCBI lineage: Eukaryota > Metazoa > Chordata > Testudines > Trionychidae > Pelodiscus > Pelodiscus sinensis. The sequence continues at coordinate 212,709,100 of NC_134712.1, read as the reverse complement.
CAGTATGATTTTTTTCCTTCAGCATGGTTAATTGGAATAGAGTTTTTAATAAAGGTGGACATGACAGCGAAGTAGTACCGGACGGCTGTTCAACCTGGCAAACGGATGTCAGGAAGCACTTTGTAATGCAAAATAGAAAGATTCTGACAACTCACTATTCTGATTCACTATACATTCTCAAACACTTCAAATGTATCTGCTCTCTATCTGCAGTGATGTTCCAAGTTACCCACTTGGGTTTTAGATAGGATACTGGTTAATTTAATGGACAGCGGGTACTTGATATTAGTGCCCATGCCAAACAATAGCAGCTTGAAGCACCTGACTATTTAAAATATTTCCAGGCACTCTGGCACATTCTTTTATATAAAGGCTGAAAATCATACATATGAAAAGCAGACCACCTGCAAGAAACATCAACTTACACGACCATCATTGTCTAAGTCAGGGATGAGGAACATTAGGTCCAGGGGCTGGATACAGACCCTGGCTTGCTTGGATCCAGTCCTGAAGCCCATGCGGGTGAGGGGTACGGGCTTTTGTTTCTTAACTGAACACAGCCCTCGGATGCTTTTTCTGTGATTCAGTGGCCCCGACCCAAAAAAGGTTCCCCACCCCTGGTCTAAGTGCTTTGTTAGCTGGGAAAGAAACTAGAAGATTTAGAAAGGTTTGGAATATAATGGAGGGAAATAAAAAGCACAGAGTTTTGAAGTGAAAATTATTTGTTTAAGATGTCATATCTATATCTACAAAATTTAGAGTTTGTTCATCTGTCTGCCTGTGAGTCCGTCTCTCTGTAAGTCCATTTATTCAAGAACTCCTCCTAAATGGTAAGAGCTATGACTACCAAATTTGGTATGCAGCTAGTTTCCTCTTACCCTAATTTAAAGCAAGGTCAGTGTTTGGTTGTGTCAGAAAAATGGGAAGTGCCTGGAATGCAATTGTTTTCCATAATATGGAAAGGGAAGGGGCTGATCAGAGGGACAGCAATACTGCAGAGTGACCACTGGAGGCAACAAGCGAGACAACTATACTAAAGGGTGACCACTGGAGGCAGCCATAGCTGGGGACAGGGCTTTACTTTGCCAGCCACCAGACTGAGTAAGTGGCCCTCTGCCTCAAACAGTGCCAAACTGGGGGGGCAGCTCCCCATCCATCAGCCCCAGCATCACAGGCCCCCCCCCCCCTACACCTCCAGGACTGCCCTCGGGGGTGGACAGCACAGTCTGGCCCTCACTCAGGAGACGTTATCCCCCAAAGAGAGATCAGTGCCAGGAACTGTAGTCCAGTCTCCCTCCTCCCCGGAACCCTAACCCTTGGCCCAGCTGCAGGGCAGGTGAGGGGAGATGAAGGCTGGGGATGATCTAGGAAGCATCAACCCCCCTGGATCAGCTGTGGGGGGAGAGGCATCTAGAGGCCAGTGTGAGCCCACAGAGCCTTGCCTCCCAGACAATCTGGAGGCGGGGCCAGTCCCCCACAGACCTGGCTCCTGGGAGGAGACACCTGCTGGGAAGCACAGCCCTAAGACCCCTGGAAGGAGCCGCTGCCAGAGCAGCATCACCCTTGCAACTATAGGCAGCCCCAGTAAGCTCCTCCCCCAGCCTCCCAGCCCCCTTCCCTTAGTCCTGTACCTCCCATCCCATACCCTTACTCCTACATACCCACCTCCTGCCCTGAGCTCCCATCACACTGAACCAATCCTCTACAATCATTTAAATAAAGGGTGTACATTTTCCTTTTAATTAAAAAAAATCCAAACATTACTACAGTTAAGAACCTGAGCAACGCTGGGTACAATTACTAGTAATCTCTATTTCAGCTGTAGCATATAAATATTAAGTGCTAAAAACAGCATTCTCAAACGTGAGGCTTAAAGTTCAGCAGTAAAAGCCGTATTTAGGCACCTAAACAAACATTGTCTTGGTAACTGCTCAGTACCCACAGCTTCAAGTGAATATTCATAGACACAGAGTGCTCAGAGCTGATGAAACTGGCCATTTTTATGTAGGCGCCCAACTATGGATTTGCCAAATGTTTTAAGCATGTAAATTTGAACTCTTTGACTTAAAAATATACAAGTCCTTGCACATGTTTTAATCCATTTTATATATTTATATATAATGTATGATCTTTTGATGTTCTTTCGTGTAAATTCTGCAAGATAAGGCACTTCAGAAAAATTATGAAGAGACTTTAACATTATGTTTATATGATGCCACCTACTGGACATCTTATCTTCCAATAAAAGCTTAGGGATAAATAAGTACAATTGCAAAACCTGTAAAAGTCTGTTTGGCAGGGAAGTTCCCTAAGATTAAAAAGAACCAAAAAACAAAGACAAAAACTCTTTCTGCTCCTTAAGCTCAGGACTTCCCCAGTATCGCCACAGGAGTTCTCTCACATATCCCTCTTTTCTCCTCAGCAGTAGCAACAGATCTTCATAGGAGTTTATCCAAGATACTTTTTTAACTCTTCACTCCTCAGCTCTGTGTTCCTGCTGAGGCATTTTGCTTTGTAAATAATCCGCTCACTAATTTGTCAAATGTCTTAGGCAAACAGGCATTGTGGAAAATGGAAGCCACAATATTATTCTGACTGGAATGATTAAAAAGACACTGCACAAGCACGCACACGCCCACACTGCCCTCCCACACCCACATCCACACCCACACAGATGCTGGAATTAACTGATAACGCTATTTTGTCACAATCAGATCCCTTTGACACTTAAGCACAATGAGAAAAGACTTTTACCAGTAACTGTGTTTCCTGCCTTTTGAGAGTGCAGCTCAGCTCTGGTGATGTTTAACTGCTTCACTGCCATACTTTGTTTCAGTGCTCCCCTACATTACATCTCCCCATTAGAACAGTGCACAGCAGCAGGAAAGTACCATGGAAGCTATTACAAATACCTCTTGCCTCCCTTCACATGTAGTGTGTTAAATAGCACTAGGAAAACTGCAAAAAGCAATATGAGTTTTTAAAATCTCCAAAAACACCTCTCAGGAACGTGTATGATCCTGTGTGTTATAATTGTTTATTTGCATAACAGTGCTAGAGAGAGGCCAATTATGCTAGACATTGTACAAACACCAGGGCCTGGTTCTCACTCTCATAAATTGCATTTATACTCACTGTAAGGAAAGTGGCCTTGGGTTTGATCTAGTCACAGTTTTTGCAGAGGTGTAACTATGTTGGTTATGGGTGTGATCTTTTTACTAATATGGTTATACTGGTGCAACCCCCAGTGTGGGATGTAGTTATCCCTGAATAAAAGTGATAGCTTATTACCTCTCTCACGAGGGAATAAGTCATATTACTGTAAGCATGACTAAGCATGGAACTAAGTCCATACCATGCATTGTATGGCTTTCAGTATGCTGGGATCATTAAAGTGGTACAGTGTTTGTATGTACACAAGGCCATAATGTAAATGAAAAAAATTGGACTTAGTCTGTTTAAATATGTGCTCAGAGAACTGTTTAAAGCTGGATTTTATTTGTAAAGATGACAGTTGCTAGTCACAAATATGAAGCTCGGGACCATCTGTTAGTTCCTAGTTCCGCTCAAGAAATGAGTCAACTTTGTGCCTCTTGGAATCTTGGGTCACCAGACACTAGTTCACGTCCAAAGGGCAATTTAAAGCAGCTCTGTCATTATACCACAATTAAGAAATATATTTCATGCAGTAGGAAATACACATTTTTATTGATTCTTTACTATTCTGTCTTCAGTTATAAAAGAACAGATGCTAAATTCCAGTTTACATAAATAGTTTATTGATTCAGGCTGGTGACCTAAATTACTATTTATTGTTTGCTTATGGGAGCACCCATAATGCACTAGCTGTTTTCCAGATATTTCAGAAAGCACACACAGTAGGACAGACAGAGGTTATGGGAAAGGAAATGACAAATAGAGGGTTTTTTTTTATATCAGTCATGGTAGGCGCATGGCAAAAGTGGATCTTTACAAGGACACGATAGAGGTCTATGCTCACGGAGTTAGATTCATGCACAGGGCCCATAGGGAAGAAGGCCAAATATGAACATATGAGAAGCTGACAGAAGAGTAAACAAGACTGATTTAATATAATGATTAGACATTACAGTTCTGATCCTGGGGTACAGCAACTTTGTGATGGAGGACTCTAGCAGTGAAGCTGGGATCACCAACCACAGAAGAATCTCCTAAGTGTAATGGGATACTTCAGTGATCTACAACTGGACTAGCAACTTCTAACCCAGCTGCTGTTGAGAAGAAAGGATGGCCCAGATTCATAGAATCATAGAATACTAGGACTGGAAGAGACCTCGAGAGGTCATCGAGTCCAGTCCCCTGCCCTCATGGCAGGAATAAATACTGTCTAGACCATCTCTGATAGACATTTATCTAACCTACTCTTAAATATCTCCAGAGATGGGGATTCCACAACCTCCGGGTATGTCTACACTACCCCGCTAGTTCGAACTAGCGGGGTAATGTAGGCATACAGCACTTGCAAATGAAGCCCGGGATTTGAATTTCCCAGGCTTCATTTGCATAAGCCGGCCGGCGCCATTTTTAAATGCCGGCTTGTTCGAACCCCATGCCGCGCGGCTACACGCGGCACGGGCTAGCCTCGTTCCACGAGGTGTACAGATAGTTTGGAATGGCTTGCTAGTTCGAACTATCTGTACACCTCGTGGAACGAGGCTAGCCCGTGCCGCGTGTAGCCGCGCGGCACGGGGTTCGAACAAGCCGGCATTTAAAAATGGCGCCGGCCGGCTTATGCAAATGAAGCCCGGGAAATTCAAATCCCGGGCTTCATTTGCAAGTGCGGTATGCCTACATTACCCTCCTAGTTCGAACTAGGGTGGTAGTGTAGACATACCCTCCCTGAGCAATTTATTCCAGTGTTTGACTACCCTGACAGTTAGGAACTTTTTCCTAATGTCCAACCTAAACCTCCCTTGCTGTAGTTTAAGCCCATTGCTTCTTGTTCTATCCTCAGAGGCCAGGAATAACAAGTTTTCTCCCTCCTCCTTATGACTTCCTTTTAGATACCTGGAAACAGCTATCATGTCCCCCCTCAATCTTCTCTTTTCTAAACTAAACAAACCCAATTCTTTCAGCCTTCCTTCATAGGTCATGTTCTCTAGACCTTTAAATAGTCTTGTTGCTCTTCTCTGGACCCTCTCCAATTTCTCCACATCTTTCTTGAAATGCGGTGCCCAGAACTGGACACAATACTCCAACTGAGGCCTAACCAGTGCAGAGTAGAGTGGAAGAATGACTTCTTGTGTCTTGCTCACAATACACCTGTTAATGCAGCCTAGAATCATGTTTGCTTTTTTTGCAACAGCATCACACTGCTGACTCATACAGCTTGTGGTCCACTATAACCCCTAGATCCCTTTCTGCTGTACTCCCTCCTAGACAGTCGCTTCCCATTCTGTATGTGTGAAACTGATTGTTCCTTCCTAAATGGAGCACTTTGCATTTGTCTTTATTAAACTTCATTTGGTTTACCTCAGACCATTTCTCCAATTTGTCCAGATTATTTTGAATTATGACCCTATCCTCCAGAGCAGTTGCAACCCCTCACAGCTTGGTATCATCTGCAAACTTAATAAGCGTACTTTCTATGCCAATAGCTAAGTCGTTGATGAAGATATTGAACAGAGCCGGTCCCAAAACAGACCCCTGCGGAACCCCACTTGTTATACCTTTCCAGCAGGATTGTGAACCATTAATAACTACTCTCTGAGTACGATTATCCAGCCAGTTATGCACCCACCTTATAGTAGCCCCATCTAAGTTGTATTTGCCTAGTTCATTGTTAAGAATATCATGCGAGACCATATCAAAAGCCTTACTAAAGTCTAGGTATACCACATCCACCGCTTCTCCCTTATCCACAAGACTCGTTATTCTATCAAAGAAAACTATCAGATCGATTTGACATGATTTATTCTTTACAAATCCATGTTAGTTGTTCCCTATCACCTTGCCACCTTCCAAGTGTTTACAGATGATTTCCTTAATTACTTGCTGCATTATCTTCCCTGGCACAGAAGTTAAACTAACTGGTCTGTAGTTTCCTGGGTAGTTCTTATTTCTCTTTTTATAAATGGGCACTATATTTGCCCTTTTCCAGTCTTCTGGAATCTCTCTTGTCTCCCATTATTTTCCAAAGATGGTAGCTAGAGGCTCAGATACCTCCTCTATCAGCTCCTTGAGTATTCTAGGATGCATTTCATCAGGCCCTGGTGACTAGCAGGTATCTAACTTCTTAGATTGGCCGAGTGGTGCCGTGACCAGCCAATGTAACTGACAGCTGCTTCCAAGATTATGGACTGGCACAGAACCAACTCAGGGGGAATGCAAAGTCACATCTCTTTTGCTACCCTGTGCTTTCTTTGGTTGTAACCAAGAATCTGGACCCACACCAGCATCTATCTGAAATGCTATCTAAAGAGACTATCACAGGATGTGAAATTAGTCAAAGAAAATGTTCAAGGTACATAGAAAAGGAAAATGAGCAGAAGGAAAGCTTTTAGTTAGCTATTCTTCTCTTTAACAGTAAGAAATGAGTACATAACTGGGTATTCCTGATTTATTTCTTATTGTTAAGCTATCATTCACTAAGGAATTTATTTGGGTCTTTATCTGTCACAGGTCTACACTTAAATATTCTATACATGATCCAAAAGGGCCAGGCTAAGTCAATAGTCTGCTAAAGAATATTTTGTTTGCATATCTTTACTTGCTTTCACATATACACATATTAACTGTAGCATACATAAAATGTCCTTATAAAGCTGATAGGCACATTAGATACAGCAAACAAATGTCTAGAACTTCTTAAGATAGCCTCTTTTCTAAAGCCAGAACTGAAGAAGAGAGTTGTAGTTATATATTTTAAAGATATTCAAGGCTCAAAAAAATTAAAAATACTCCTGAAAATGGGAAAGCAAAGGGTCATAGGAGCCTTACTCAAAACTTGCTGAAACCACTGGGAGCCTCAACACTGATTTCAACAGACTTTGGATCAAGCCACTAAAAAACAAAAAATTCACATACATTACTTGCATTGATTATTAATTATTATTATTATTAATCCAATACATTTTATTATAAAGAAATCCAGTTTTTTATTTCAAAACAGTTTTCACGGATTTCTATATATCTTACTCACTTGAATTATTTTTCTTTTCCCATCCAAGATCAGAAGTTGTATTATAGTTCACTTATATAATAATACATATAACTGCTTCTTTTATACTCCAGTGGAAGAGGATGATACACAACAAGGATATACCTGTTGTAGCAGTTAAATGGTTATATTCTGCAGAGAAATGAGAGTTGCTAAAGGACTCTACTTTACACATGTGCAAAATAATAGATTGATTGTCATGCTGCCACTTTCCATCAAGCTAATGGGTTTTAACTATTCAACAGCTTTCTGACCACTTTATCATTTACTCACAGTAGTGTCCTAACTATTTCAGCTACAGTTTCCTGCAATTTCTATTTGCTTAGGTGCAGCATCCATGAGTTTGTACATTTACTGAATCCTTTTTAATTTACTTCTTTGATTTTCCAATTAAGTGAAAATGTTAACCTCTTCTGTATAATTACAGTAAGCTCTGTGTAATGGGGCCGCATCTTCCTATGCGTTCTATAACACCTAGTCCAACAGCCCTGATCCCAAATGGTACCTCTCAGCATTATAGAAATAAAAATCATTACAACAAACAAGCTAAATTATTAAGGTTGCAAAGTCAAGCACTCCAGAGTTAGAAAATGTTACCATTAACATTGACTGTGCACCCTTAAATCAGACCCTTGTGTGTATACATCATGATGAAATCTTTAATTCCATAATAATATACTATTTTTTTTACCAAGAACCACTACTTGATTAGGTACACAGGATGGACAGTGCTCAATTAATGAACAGGTTTTCAAAATGTTTTGTTCAGAGTGCTCTTAGGCCTTTTTAGTGTAGACAATTCAAATCCTACTATGAAGACAGATATTAATTTCCTACAGGGATTTTCTATGACATTCATAATAATCATTTCACAAATATTAGTGAAATTATCTTCACAACAGTCCTGTTAAGTGAAAGGCTGATATTATCCCCATTTTACAGATGGAGATCTGAGGTTTACAGGACCGGATATACTTAGTATTATATAGCATTTTCTATGTATAAAACACAACTCTTTCTTACTACTGTGCTAAGCACTTCTGCAAATCAGATCCAAGGATTTCAAGTCACCAGAAAGGGAAGACACAATTAATGAGCACCTATGAAAAGTCTGTTCTAAGTTACTTGCCTTAACCATGAGACTATCCTTTCTCTTCCTACAAACTCCTGTCTCAGTTCATAGACTCGTAGAAGATTAGGGTTGGAAGAGACCTCAGGAAGTCATCTATTCCAACCCTCCGCTCAAAGCAGGACCAACACCAACTAAATCATTCCAGCCAGGGCTTGTCAAACCTGGCCTTAAAAACCTCAAAGAATGGAGATTGCACCTCCTTTTTAGGTAACCCATTCCAGTGTTTCATCATCCTCTTAATGAAACAGTTTTTCCTAATAGCCATGTTCCTTGTTCTGTCATCTGCCACTACTGTAAGTAGATTAGTTCCATCCTCCTTGGAGCCTCCGTCAAGTATTTGAAGGCTGCTATTAAATCCCTCCTCACTCTTCTCTTCAGCCCAGTCCCCTCAGCCTCTCCTCATAAGTCATGTGATCCACCTCTCTAATCATTTTTGTTTCCCTCTACTGGACTCTCTCCAATTTGTCCACATCTTTTTTGTAGTGTGGGCCCAAAACTGGAGACAACACTCCAGATTTGACCTGTAATAGAGATGTAGCCGTGTTAGTCTGGTCTTGCTGAAACAAAAGACAGGACTATTCAGCACTTTAAAGGCTAACAAGATGGTTTATTAGGTGATGAGCTTTCATGGGCCGGACCCCACTTCTTCAGATCAAATTTGACCTGTTTGTGAGTAGCAGGTCAAAAGGAGCATGGCCCCTCATTGGTTCCTCCAGCACTTGCATTGGGAAGTTATCCTCAACACTGTTCAAAAACTTCCTGGATTGTGTGAATTGCTGTATTGCTCTCCCAGCAGGTGTCAGAGTGATTGAAGTCCCCCACGAGAACTGGGACCTGTGATCTGGAAACTTCTATTAGTTATATGAAGAAAGCCTCATCTATCTTATCCTCCTGGTGGTCTATAGCAGACACACCACATCACTCTTGTTGCTCTTGCCTCTAATCTTAACACAAAGACTCTCAACAGGCTTTTCTCCTGTTTCATACTGGAGCTCTGAGGAATCATGCTGCTCTCTTACATACAGTGCAACTCTTCCACCTTTTCTCCCTGACCAGTCCTTCCTGAACCCAACTTACTACACACCTTTCCATTTCTGCAACAAATGACAAAGAGGCCCTATGGACAATAGTGATAGAAATGTAGCCGTGTTTGTCCTGCATTTTGCTTCAGCTACCCCAGACTATGTAGCACTTTAAAGACTAACAAGATGGTTTATTAGATGATGAGCTTTCGTGGGCCAGACCCACTTCCTCAGATCAAATAGTGGAAGAAAATAGTCACAACCATAAAAACCAAAGGTTTTTTTTAATTGTATCCTTTGGTATATATGGTTGTGACTATTTTCTTCCACTATTTGATCTGAGGAAGTGGGTCTGGCCCACGAAAGCTCATCATCTAATAAACCATCTTGTTAGTCTTTAAAGTGCTACATTGTCCTGCATTTTGCTATGGACAATAGTCTTTCACAGCACAACACTGATTCATCTGCAGAATGAGTCCATCCTGTGCACTGAAGGAGAGAGGTCCTCTGCGAAAAACAGCATGGGATCATGTAACTAAAAATTGTATCATACTGCATATGTCTAAGGGGATCAAATTAAACCCTGAACAGACAGTCTTAATTCTGACATTTTCTATGTTTCGAGTACTTGACTTAGCAAAGTTAATAATGTTCTAATTGCCATGTTTACCTGTGTGAATGTATACTTTTCTAACTTTAAAAAAAAAATCTGACCGAAATTTCAAAATTTCATCTTGTGGCTTCATATTGACACTTTCATGGCTCATCGGCAAGGCTGAAACATTTAGATCCACTGGGCAGACCTCTACCACCTGAGCTAATGGCATAACTGACAACAGTTGGAGATTGCCATCTTCTGCGTGGCCCGCCACTGGAGGGGGATGAGACAGTTTCACAGATATTTGCTCACATCAGAGGAACAGTGAGACTCAAGAATTATGATGTCCATTCTTGACTCTGAAGGGAAATGTGTTTTAGTGCACACAGGCTCTTCTGTTCATTTCCTACAAGCTCAATCCTTCCTGCCCTATTCCATCCACCCTCTGCCTATTCTCATTCTGTCTCCTCCCCTTGAGACTTGTGCTTCTCCCACTCACCTTGTCTACCCACTACCAATCTCCCCTGCTCAAGCTTCTTATGCCAGTCCTAGTTTCCTTACCTAGCTACCTCTATTTTCTAGGACCAGACTCCCACTCCCACCCTTTCCTCCCCTTACTTCCCAACCAATGACAAGTTTCCCTTGTGCTGCCTTTTGCTTCTCAGCCCTCCTCTCCTTGCTTACAAAGACCCAGATCCCTATTTTATGGCTTCTCATCTGAGCTATCTCTTATTCCTGCCCACTCCCTCCATCCTATTTGTTCCCAATCCCACACTCCTTACTCTGGCAGTCCCAATATCTTCCACCAGTTCCTTATCGAATCTCAGGCCACCCTTCCATCCCTACCTCCCTTTTACAGTGTCCTTGTTTACAGACAGTCTGCTTCTCTCCCACCCTAATCCTCAGCCCTATGCACATCTCCACACACACGCCCCATGTATGATACATACAAACCTGAACAATTGTTTCACAAAACTGCACAGGCCATTGACTTGAGTAGGGCCAGGCTACTACATCAGGTTTCTGTCCTATTCACAAAATCTTATTCTGTGCACATTAGTTTTATTATGGAAATGATCATTGTAAGCTCTCAGTTTCAAAAGATATTAATCAAAGAGAAAGGAATCTTCCACAGCCAAGCTTGTGCTTCACTATTATGCACACACTGCCATAAAAGGTAGGGGTATCTTGCACTCAGGGACTCCACGATCCATTCTAGGGCCTATAGAACCATTTCTAGTGCATTAAAGATTTTTAATTTACATAATGTCATATACTAATACCAATAAAAGAGCTCCTGGTGTTCCCATTACGGAGAGTAGCATTTTTTTCCCAAAGTAATGAAAAATGTGAAAAGCTTAAATTTTGGTCACATTTTCCAGTTTCTCTATCAAAAAACTGTTTTTCCCCCAAAATGAAAAAAATTACTAGGTTCTTTCTCCTCCCCAACTGAAATTGATTTTTTCCACAAAAGAACTTTATTTCTTTCTTTTTAAAAAACATCCATGAAAAATAATCGTATGCAATGTTGTTGCAGCCATGTTGGTCCCACATGGTAGTAATACCTTTTAATAGACCTATTTCTGCTGCTGAGAGAGACAAGCTTGGAACTCTGTATAAGCTTGAAAGCTTTTCTCTCTCACCAACAGCAGTTGGTCCAATAAAAGATACCTTGTCTCAAAAAATAATTGGCATTTTTCCACTGGCTGTAATGACCATACCAACTATGTTTTTCCACATTGGCATTATATTTGAGGAAAACTCTAAAGCTTGCCCAAATATCACACTTGTCACTTTAACACCTCCATCACTGATTTTCTCAAATAATCTGGCAAAGTTGCAGCATAGCTGATGAATCACTTTCAACTGAATTAAACCTTTCTAGCCAAGTGGTGAATTTTATGCATGCAGTGAAGGATATAAATATTTTCATCATCCTATTAGTAAAATTGAAATGAAATGTCCTAACCCATTGTACACGGATAAGCTCATGAGTTGGTTGTGCTGGTATTAATATCACTAGTGATGTCTCACAGTTATTGCTCAATTTTTTTCACTGAGTTGCTGTCAGTAGGTAGGCATCTTCAGTGAAAAATCAGTGCTTTGTAGGCCCTTACCAGTGCAAACTCCTGATACAATGAAGGATGCACTGAATTAATACATAACTGGCCATCCTGATCATAACCTTTTTCCTAGCCAGAGCCACCCATTTTGGCCCAGTAAGTCCCACTCCCTTACCCCCATATTAAAAGGGATTTTGTGGCCATTTTGCTCAACACAATCTTTCACAGTACAAGGAAGAGTAATGCAACTTCAAGCAATAGTGCAGGCAACTGATCCTCTGAGAGCAGTTGGAAAGCACTTGTGCTTGTTTCATTCATAAAAAGAGTTCCTGAATGCAGTTTAAAATTAACTGGTGGAATTTTATGAATCTCTGTGCACTGCTCTGTCCATGTGTCTAAGTAGCTTCCAAACTACTTCCCAGCATCCTGTGCTTTCCTGGTACCCTCTCAATAACTGTCTGTGTAAGGAGCAAGGCCTCTCTGACTCCATTTCCACTGATCATGATACATCTTCCCTATTTTACAAACATTTCAATACAAACATTAAAGACCAATAATTGATACTGAAGCATTCACCCCATGTCCCATTGGCCAGAGGATGCTAGATCATAGCTAAATTGAAATCTTGTCTTTACCACAGACACAGATGGTTGCCTTGCCTTTGAAATTCTTTGGTCTCTTTAACAGTTGACCACACAAGGAGTGATCTTTCTGTCTTCCTGTCCCCTGTTTCTAAGTTTTGCAAACTATCTTTCTGTGCATTCACACTCTAGATGGTTCTCTGTCTTTCTGTTCTATGATCATCACATTTATCTTTGTAGACTCTGAGTTTTGAGTCTGATTCTCATTAAGTGTGAGCTGTTACTTCAGATTACTTGTCTCTGTTGTTCAGTCAGGGTATGTCTACATTACCCCCCCTAGTTCGAACTAGGGGGGTAATGTAGTTATTCGGAGTTGCAAATGAAGCCCAGGATTTGAATTTCCCGCGGCTACACGCGGCACGGACTAGCTAGTTCGGATTAGGCTTCCTATTCCTATTCCTCGTGGAACAAGGTATACAGCTAGTTCGGAATAGGAAGCCTAATCCGAACTAGCTAGTCCGTGCCGCGTGTAGCCGCGTGGCACGAGGTCCGTCCTAGCCGGCATTTAAAAATGGCGCCGGCCAGCTTTATGCAAATGAAGCCCGGGAAATTCAAATCCCGGGCTTCATTTGCAGCTCCGAATGACTACATTACCCCCCTAGTTCGAACTAGGGGCGTAGTGTAGACATACCCTCACATTGTATGACTTAGGGGGCTGTGTGGGTGCAGTAATACTTCAGTCCATTTCTACTTTTGTCTCTAACCGTGGGTTTTTCAAACTCATGTACCTGGCAGTCTCCAGGGCCAGTAGATCCTTGGCTGACTAGTCAGAATCTACTGTCTGCTATCTCTGTTTGTGGCCCATCTCCTCTCAGTGGTACCTTCGTCCTCTGGCTGAAACAGATCTCCTGACATTGTTTCCAGAGTTTTGGTCCTTTGTCTCATCACTAACTGTGAAGGACTGTTTTGGGGTATTCCTGCAAGCCAAAAATGCTAAGAAGGGGTCTAAAACAAAAACAAAACACAACCTTGAGTAGCTGTCACTAAGCTGTTTTCCCAACCGATTCCATCTTACTATTACTCATGACTCTGTGGGTATGTCTACACTTGCTTCCTAGTTCATTTTTTGAGGAATAATGTTAATTCGAACCAAGGGGTTGGTTCGAACTAACGCGTCCCGAAGCGCACTTCCTGGTTCGAATCAGCTGTTGAGCGGAGTAACACACTGGCAAGATCATGCTAATGAAGTGCAGGATATTTAATTCCCCACTTCATTAGCAATTTCGGTCACCTTCATTTGCATCCCTAACTCGAACAAGGGAGCAAGTGTAGACGTACCCTGTGGCTACATCTACACTGGCATGATTTTCCAGAAATGCTTTTAACGGAAATGTTTTCTGTTAAAAGCATTTTTGGAAAAGCGCGTCTAGATTGGCAGGACGCTTTTCCGGAAAAGCACTTTTCCCGGAAAAGCATCCATGGCCAATCTAGACGCGCTTTTCCGCAAAAAAGCCCCGATCGTCATTTTCGCGATCGGGGCTTTTTTGCGGAAAACACTACTGTGCTATCTACACTGGCCCTTTTCCGGAACAGTTTTCCAAAAGAAGACTTTTGCCCGAACGGGAGCAGCATAGTTTTTCTGGAAAAGCACTTATGATTTTACATTAGATCATCAGTGCTTTTCCGGAAATTCAAGCGGCCAGTGTAGACAGCTGGCAAGTGTTTCTGGAAATGCGGCTGATTTTCCAGAATAACTTGCCAGTGTAGACACAGCCTGTGAGTACACTGTGGAGAAGGTATGGTAAACAAATTCTCATTTGTAAGGAAATTCCTCTAATTCTTCCCAGGCAAATTAGAACCTGTTATTGACTACGCTGTCTGCAACATCATAGTTTAGCTCTGTGTGGGACTGTTCCTGCTATTATGGCAGTGGGTTCTGTGGGATCTGCAAGATCCCAGTCTCACTGCCGGGTTCTATACTAGTCCCATGCAGGGCTCTATCACAGCATTTTTCAGATGTGGATTGTGGCCACCAGGGTAAATCGCTGGCAGGCCCATGCTGTTTTGTTTATTTAATGTGTTCATAGCCACGGAGCTTCACAACTCCCATTGGCTACAGTTCACAGTTTCCAGCCAAAAATGGAAAGGCTCCGTGGCTACGGACACATTAAGTAAACAAAGTGGCACAGGCCTGCCAGCAGCTCATCCTGGCGACCCTGCAACCCAAGTTTGAAAAACACTGCTCTACCACGTCTCTCAAAGTGGGCCCTTACTCTGCCAATAACTCATTTGCTTCTTGTGTCAGGTACGGGGCATCACCCTACCCAAAATTTGAATAGTCGTCCACTGTAATCAAGAGCTACTTTTCACAAAAGGCCAATAAGTCTGAAGCCAGCAGCAGCTCACCAGTTTCTCATTGCTCACACTTACCCCCGTGCCTGTTTCTGGCTTGCACGAGCCTTGCCTCTATCCTGATCCTGTTTTGAATATGTCCTTCGACCACATTTACTTGCTCCAGTTCCTGTCCTCTTGTTTGACCCTTGGCTCTGGCTACTGATTACTGACTACAGCTCTGACTCTAGCTGCTAGGCCTGATGCCCACCTGACCACAAGGCTAGATCAGCCTTTTCCCAGTCTACTGACAGGAGAAATGTCTTTTTGCTGTCAGTTATCACAAGGCTGGTAGGGTATGTCTACACTGCAAAGTTAATTCGAAATAACAGCCATTATTTCGAATTAACTTTAATAGCGTCTATACATGCAAACCGCTATTTCGAAATTAATTTGAAATAGTGGAGCGCTTAATTCGAATTTGGTAAACCTCATTCTATGAGGAGTAACGCCAAATTCGAAATAACTATTTCAAATTAAGTGCTGTGTAGACACTTAATTCGAAATAGAGAGCCTCCAGCCCTTCCCAGGGAGCCCTGGTGGCCACTCTGGGCACAACTAGGAAAACTTACTCTCCTCTCCCCCAGCCCTGGAGCCATTAAAGGGGTAGACCCTGGCCACAGTGCCTGTGCCAGCTCCAAGCCTGGCAGCCCAGAGCCAGCAGTGGCCACCGGGGCTGCTGATCCAGTGGCCCCAAAACATGAGCCAGCAAGCCACTGGCAGCCAGCCCTCCACCACTCCCCAGGAGCAGTCTGCCAGCTCCCAGGAGCCTGACAGGGGCTGGAGAAGGTGGGTCCAGGGTAGAGATCATGGACCTTATTCAGGTTTGGAGGGGATGCCACCAACGTCCATGATCTCCGCACTGGATGAAGGAACACAGCTGTCTATGGCAGGATAGCTGCCAGCCTGGCCACCAAAGGCCACATGCGAACCCAGGAGCAGATTTGCATGAAAATCAAGTTGGTCTGGTGAGACTCCCAACCCTGAGCTTCCCCTCCCCCTTCCTCTCCTTACTTCCCCCTTCCAGCTCCCTCCTCCCAGGTTTCTCCCACCCTCTCTCTTCCCCTCTCCCACCTCTTTTTGCCAGTCTACTCAGAGGTTCATTCCTCCCCCCCTCCCCAGTTCTGTTCAATAAACCCAGTTTCTATTTTTGAAGATACATGTCTTTTGTTTGACATCAGGAAGGGGGGCTAGGGAGGGGTAAGTGGAAGGACGTGAGGGAGAAATGGGGCACAAGCCCCCGGTGGGGAGGACCGGGGTGGCTCTGAAGGCTCCTCAGGGTGGATGCTCTCCCCGTAGGGCCTTCTGGATCCTGACAGCCCTCCGATGGACACACCCCCCCCCGGATGGCAGCCTGCAGCAAGTGCAGCCAGGCTGACGGCAACGACCCCATGGGATGCACCGGCGTGCCCAGGGGCAGCTCTGGCTCCATGTGGCCGAGTGCTGTGGTATCCCGAGTGCAGGCACTCAGGGCACTCCAAGACAGGACTGCTTTGCTGTCCCTCATTGAGGTAGACAAGCAAGTGGGGAACCCTGAGAACTGTCTGTCCAGGGTGGGGGCAGGGTCCCTTTAAGCGCAGAGCTCAGTTAGCCTCAGGCAGCAGCCCCACACACTAAGTCCTAACCTGATGCCCTGCTGGCACTGGTTCCAGCCACCCTTAACTTCGGTTCGGGGTCCACTCAGTGTGGACGTGCTATTTCGAAATAGCAAAATGCTATTTCAAAATAGTTTGTGTATAGATGCGTTATTTCGAATTAGCTTAATTTGAATTAACTATTTCGAATTAAGTTAACTTGAATTAACGCTGTAGTGTAGACATACCCGTAGGTATCAAACTCTTATCAAGGAGCAGAGTTGTCATTCCCTGCCAATAAACACATGCTTAAGCCTGCCTAAGGCATGTATTTTTTGCCTAGAGAATAAAGCTGGTGGAAAACAGAGGCTACTCTTGAACTTGGGCAACTCATGAATCCATGAAATAAGAGACTTATGTTCTGATCCTTTTCCCCAAACTTGCTGCTGCTGGGTTTATATGCTCTGCTCTGATGTCAGCCAACACCGGTAATAACCTTGGACAATATCTCATGTTCACTAGATTGCACTGGAAGTGCATCCCCATGCACTCCAATCTCTTTGGAGCTCTAACAGCTTTGCCATGATTGTCTCTACAAGTTCACGGTTTGATTGCATAATCGCTGGGTAGCTACAGATAGACTGATGGAGTCACTTCACTCCACTGCCAGAATTTTTTTTCCTGTGTGGCTATACCCTGTTCAATCTCTGACATGGCTCTGCTGGCAGAAGCAACTAGCTGGTTCGGCGGGGAGAAGAGGAGAGAGCTACATCCTCTCATTTCTCAGGTATGTGTCACTGGAGTCAGTGGTTGTCCTTCACAACAGGGGCATCCAGTATAATTTGTTTCAGCTCGTCAAATCCATGCTGTTGGGAACCTGCTGAGTCCCAATCACCATTCCACCTTGTGAGCTGACATGGTTCTGCTACTGTCACCTGGTGTGTGCAGAACTTGCACAGATAATTTATCATTGCTAGGAAGTGCCGTACCCCTTTCACAACCGCTGACGCTTGCAAGACTGACTTCCTTGATCTTGCTGGGGACCGTTTTCAATCCCTCTGCTGTGAACAGATGTATAGTGTAGGCCACCAAATGCTGGTGGAGTCTCACTTTTTCTGGGCTGAGTTTTATGTTTTTGCCTTTGCATCTCCATGGAAAAGCCAGCAGTTTTTTGTTATAGTCTTGTTCAGCTGCTGCAGCATTGTTCCCTCCACCCACTAGAAGGATATTGTCTGCAATTATTTTCACCCCAGGCAGTCCTTTGAGCTTATGCCAGTCAGCATTAGCAGCCATCTGTAGAAATCAAATGGTGTTGGGAAAGTTGTCAGCATTCTCGACTCCTTTTATCCAAGCTTATGTATCAAAACCCATTCCTTACATCACAGACCCTAAATATTCTGCCTTTGAAAGCTTCTGGAGAGATGTAATCAACAGTGGTCAATGGCATTCTTTCAATGCCCCGTGTGGTGGCTTTGGGTCTATGAAGATGGGTAATTTGACCTCTTTACTATCACCATGCTGTTTGCCCATGCTGTACATATGCTATTATACCTCCGCTCTGCAGACTTTTGAGCTCCTTTCATGGAGCCAATGGAATTTCCCTTCATGGTAAGCACTTCGGTGTCTCGAGGGAAGGGGGGTTGTCTACGTCTCATTGCTGCTTTCCTTTGAGGCATTCCTCATGCTTGAAAACATTCCTAATGTTTTTTTTAATTTCCTCCATTGTCCATGGGAATCCCTCTTTTTGCGTCTTATGCTGCAGCTATAACTTTTTGATGCTGATAAGATCTGTGGCTAATCTAGTTATGTTCCTGACAAGGGGTCTGTGATACTTACCATTCACCACCACAAGCTTCAGTTGGTACCATCTTATATTTTTTATTTACTTACTGTGAAGGCCCATTTTCTATGGGCTGTACATTATTAGAATGAACTTGCTATTTATAATGGGTATGTTTGAGTCCAATTTACCCCCAAGATATCACACTGCAGGAGGCCTGGCCGTCCAGCTCAAATCAGATAGGGTGTTTCCCTGTTAACATTGTTACAGAGAGTCCTTCGCTGCTTTTCTCTCCAGCCTGACCTGGCTGTGCTCACAGACTCAAGGCAAGAGTCATTTGGTTATCACTGTAGTCTGACGAGCCCCTCTCTCACCCTGTAGAATTCTGGCAATGTTTCTGGGATCTTCCTCTGCTCTTGCTCACTCTGTTAAAATGGTCCAACTAGCCACACTCCTTGAAATGCTATCCTGGTGCAGGCTACTTCCTCAATAGTAAATGCATGGCACTAGGGGCACAGAACCCTGGCCGCTGCTCTCCTCCTGCATTTGCTTCTGGTGGGGGGGGGGGGGGGAAGGGAAGGGTCATGCTTCCATGGGCTTTCAGCCTTTCTTTTGAGTTTCTGCTGCACAATCTATGGTCTAAGCTTTTGTCTAACATGAATTCATGTTTTCAGAGCAGCTGCTCCAACTGGTGATGATCCTGAGCGCTGGAGCCCCTCCCTTCCTAGTCAGGAAGTCTCTCACAGTAGCATAGGTAGACTACAATTCTTGGGTGGGCCCTGATTTAGGATGGGCGGGCAATGACAGAAGGACTGGGGTAAGAGCCACTGGGGCCACCTCGCCTCCCTCCAACCTGCTAGTATGTGATAAACATTCTGGCTAGGAATCCTGGACAAACAGGACTGAAAAAACGTGTGTTCTCACCTACATGCCACACCTCTCCCCCACCCAGCATTGCTGCTGGAGAGCAATACAATGGGCTTTCCCTACTCTGCCTGCCAGGCACTCCCACACGGGAACAGGGTCAGAGCACAGGGCGTTGCACCTCCAGCACTCCAACTGCGGAGAGAGGGTCAGAGGCTTGCAAGCCCCCATGTCCCAATCCGCTCCCCGGCAAGTATAGCTCTATGGCTGAAGCGCCAGGCAGGCAGAGCAGGGTAAGACCCTGATCCAACTCTCCGGCTGGAGCATCTGCCAGCTGGAGCAGACAAGCCTCCGTGCTTCGGCCCCCGCTCCTTGGCAGGAACACGGGCTGAGCAGAGCAGAGCAAGTCCCCAACCCAGCTCCATGGCTGGAGCACTGGGTGGATGGAGCAGAGCAAGCCCCCCCCTTTCCCAACCCCGCTCCCCTACAGAAGCTCTGGGTGGGTGAAGTGGGAAAAGCCTCAGGCCCAACCATAGTCAGCAGGAGCATGGGGTGGGTGGAGCGGGACAAATCCTGATCCCAGACCAGTGGTTCCCTGTAAGCTGAGTGCTTGGGCAGCCACCCAGGAAAGTTTCAAATGTCACCCAACTGATTAGCAGAGTGCCCACAGCCAGCAGCATGTTTCTACTGGTGGTGCACAGCCACACATGCCTTGGTGCACATAACAAAATTTATTGCACACATGGTTGAAAAAAAATTTAGAGGGGACAGTGCCCCAGACCCTACCTGGAGCACACAGTGGATGGAGTGGGACAAGCACCCATGGCTTGACCCTGCTCACTTGAAAGAGTGCCAGGTGGGTGGAGCAGGGCAAGCACTGGGGCAGGAGCAGAGCTTGGACTGGGGACAGGGTTGGCTTGGATGGTAAGTAGGTGGGCCACACCACGCTTGAGGCTACCCCCGGTCTGTAAAGTCCCCAAAATTGTCCGTAGTAGCCAGTGTGCGTAAGACAGTGACATAGGTTCTATGCCCTCCTTCACATTGGCCTCTCGCAAAACTCCACATTGCTCTGGCGTTCTGTTGTTCTTTGGGGAGCAATAGTTCCAGAAAGCTCCTAGAACTGTTGTGAGGTTTGAGGTAGGGCTACAGATCTCTCTTCCTTGTTCCTTAGAAGGTAAAACAATATGTTTGCTTTCCTGCTATTGACCTCCTGCATGGCCAGGTTTGTGAACCCCTCCGATTCCATCTTGTATCATGTTCATTACCAGAATAGCTTTGTGTCTGCAAACTCCAGGGTTCTAGGAGGTTTCAGACTGAGTCCCATGGCTCACTCTGCCTACTGCTGCGCTACAGAAAACTCAGAGCTCAGATAGTCTCACCATTTTAATTGAGTAAATATTAATTTGCATAAGCGGAACTTTGCAGTAACCCTATACAGTGTTTTGTCCCTTTGGCTGAGTTGCTTCAAGCATAATCATCTAACACATCCCATTTTCCTTAGCTGCCTGCAATAATATCCCTCCAGGAAATATGGCCCTGTGATACCAGTTCCACTGATCATGATACAGTGTAGGCAGGTCTTGGGCATTTTCCCAAAGTGTCATGTCTTTCTGAGAATGACTTGTCAGTGGTGATGGCTGAAAGAGCGAACCTGATATATTTATATGAGAAGCCATATGTAGGTATTTCCAGTGGCAATCCCTGAATAGTCTATAATTTTCTCAGCTCTGAACAACTGGCACACAAAACAATATGCTATTGATTTGATTTTGCTGGCATTAATGTTAATGGGAATTCTACCACTGATTTCAATTAAACAAAATTGAGGCCTGGACTGTACAATTTTCCTACCCTGAGTATGCACTCCTCTTGTTATGGATGACTCCAGTGAATGGATTTATTTATGCTCCTCCCATAACTGCATACTCACACAGCTGCCAGGAAAATCAGCCCTTAATGATTTTCTAATATTGGGGTATTGTAACTCTCCTATCCAAAAAGCTATTTATGGCTTTGTCTGAGCTTAGCTTTAGTTTCTCCAGAGGAATGCACATATAAAGGACCTACACCGAAGCCCACCAAAGACCAACAAAGTTTATTGAAATACTCTCATTGACAGTGCATCAGCTTCATATTGCTCTTTATTGTTTGTGCTTATTTGAAATATTGTGCATGAAATGAAGTACAACAAATATAAAATAGGAAGTCTTCATTATATCCTTTTAACTCCATAGTGTCCAACCAGTTCTGAAGCAGTAGGCACTATAATGGCTACTTCTATAGTGAACTAGCCACACTCAAATGGCCCAATAGCCATATGTGGTTAGTGTCTAGTGTGTTGCATACCACGGTTTTAACTGTATAACAAAATGACCAAACCTATATAAATACTGTGCCATCTTCATATATATTTCTACTGAAATTCTGGAAATTCAAAAGCAAGTTATTTTTTGGGGGATTTTTAATCTGTATATTTTCTTTCCCTGTTATATAATAGTGTACTTAGTAATGCATGAACATAACATATATGACCTTGTTACATTAAAAGTAAATAATCACTTCATCTGACTATAGTCTACCAGTTCTACCACATAGTTTTGTCTACATTTTTCGTTTTCCTCACACTTTGTTTTACCATCAGTTATTTCCTTTTACTTCTCCTTTCCCTTTTCTCTCTGAAACTCTTCCCATCCCCCTTTGCCTATCTCTCTCCCTCTTCCATTCCTTTGCCAGCACACACACACACACACACACACACACACACACACACACACACACACACACACACACACACACCCCCTTATTCATCTCCCACCCTTAACACCACAATTTATCCACTCAAATCCCACAGCACTGTGGTTGCGTAAAGTCACCGGTGTGGTGTCTGACAGGTCTCTTGCTCTATTCAGTGATGCTATTTGTTTGGCTGCATGTGTGGCCTCTGTGTATCATGCTTTCTTTGCACAAGTAGCAAACAGCAGACTCCGAGAGAGCCTCCAAAGACCACAAAATCAAAGAAGGATTGAAGGCACCTGGCCAGGTTTATTGTAAAAAGCACACTAATAGTAATATGTGCCTGCCACAATGGACTCTGCTAAGTCAGTGACAGGGATTTGCCATTGCCCCCTAGGCTGGACAAAGCTCCTCGGGGGTACATTTTTATACATAGGTACAAACAAGTGACACATCACTCCTGACAGATCAGGTTGCCACCCTCTGACATTACCTAGATACCCCCATGGAAAAGGTGATGGGATCACTCTCTATCATGCTGTCAGTTTAGACCAGGTCCTAAACCTGGGTCAGAATGTTTGTTATTTGTGGGGAGTGTGTTGGTACCAAGATATTTCTTTATGCTGTGTTCTCTTACAACCATTTTGGAATGTACTTCCAGCCTAGAATCATATACGGTTTTACATAATTAACCCTGTTCATGGCAGATTCTATTAGCAGAGCCTGCCTCTTGCTCACAGCTTCACCTTGCTTTGTGTTAGCAAAGTCTTGACCATGGTGCCTAGGCCTGAGGCCTCACACCAGGCCTGTGATACATATTTCAGGCCCTAATGTTAGTACAGGCTGTACCTCCCTTAACCAGGACTCCCTGGTCTGGCAACATCTGTGATCCATGCCAGACTGTGGATGTTCCTGGACCATAGTCCAGGAAAAGGGAGGTCTGGTGGCAGGGCAGGAGCACCATAGGGAGCACCGGCAACTCAGCCAAATGGGTGGCACAGCAGGGAGTTTTGTTTCCATCAGTGGCCATGGAGCGCCAGCCTCAGAGGCAGTTAGGGAACTCTGGCCTGGCTACGGAGCTCTGGCCCCAGCTCTTTGCCCCAGCCCTGGCTGTGCAGCTCTGGCCCTAGCTGCAGAGCGAGGTGGCTGTAGAGCTCTGCTCCAGCTGCTGAGGCTCTGGCCACAGAGACTGGTGGCTGCAGAGCTCCAGCCCCATCTGTGGTGCTCTGTCCGTGGCACTCTGGCCCTCACAACAGCGGGCCTGGCAGCCTCTAGAGAGCCCCAGTGGGATGGGGCAGCAAGAAGGGGCAGGCTGAAGCCCTAACCCAGTGGCAGCACAGGCCAAGAGGGCAGGGACCTCTCCTGGTTCAGCAAATCCCCTTGTTCAGGACCAGTCAGATCCCAAGGGTGCTAGACAAGTGAGGTCCAACCTGTACAAGTCCTACCCTGAGCATAGGAGCATCTCTCTTACCTAGCACTTGTGCCTTTCTTAGGAGCAGAGACTGAGTGGTTGAAAGAAGATGTGGCCACAGTGGGAGCTGGTAAAAACACAATGAGCATCAGGTGTTCTTGTCAGAAGACTTGAATAAGAAGGTGGCCAGTCCCAGCTACTTCTCCCAGTGCTAAAAAGGTGAGTGCATTAAAAAAGGTTCTCTAAATAACCAAGGGAAGTGGTGAATTCAATTGCAAGTGTCCCCTGTCATATCCAATCCTAGAATACTTATGGTACATGAGAGATTGCACACAGCTTGTTTAATAATACCAAGAGAGGCTGTAATATTCTCATTAGTTGTTTACCTCAGGAATTAAGTAGTAACTTGGAGAAGCACCGCCACAACAATCCAAAGAGCACCAGGTGACTTTTGTTGTTCCTTATGCTCCAGTGAATGAAATGTAACATCTAAAGTACTAATGCTTTATGCAATGTCATTCTTTCCATTTCTGCCAGGAATAAGGCACATCCTTTTAAGATGGTTACTGTGTGGTGGCAGCTGATATACAGCAGACAATGCCATCAGGCTTAAGCAACAAAAATGCATAAGTCTCTGAGCATTGGTCTACACTTCGGAGTTATTTCAAAATAATGGAGGCTGTTTTGAAATGAGCAGAGCGTCCACACAACCAAGCCTGTTATTTTGAAATAAGAGTCTGGTTATTTTGAAATCTGTACTCTTGCTTTCCTCAGGGAATAATGCTTATTTCAAAATAATGTTAGTGTGGATGCTCCACTGCTGCTATTTCGAAATAACTACCCCCCAGAGTAATCTGAAGTAATTACTCCCCAGTGCTTTAAGTCAAGGTAGTGTATACACAATAATGGAGCATGTCTTGGACTAATTTGGAGGCACCCCTATAGTGGGAACACTCTTTTTTCACTTTTGTTATTTTGGGAGTTATTATTTCGAAATAATTTCCTAGTGTAGACATGTCCTAAGAGCCTTGAAGGAAGCTTTACACATGTGCATGACTAAGTGTATAGCAGGGAAGATCAGGATACAAACAATGGCAATAACATATTTTTTCAATTATATTTGTTTATAATTCTAATTAATTTAGTGTTCATTTAAGGAATCAGAAAGCTAGCAATTGAAAATCAAGTCATTTGATTAGCTATACAGTTAGGCTGTGTCTACACTGGGCCACTTATTACGGAAAAGCAGCCACTTTTCCGGAATAACTTGCCAGCTGTCTACACTGGCCACTTGCTTTTCCGGAAAAGCAATGACGATCTACTGTAAAATTGTCAGTGTTTTTCCGGAAAAACTATGCTGCTCCCATTCAGGCAAAAGTCCTTTTCCGGAAAAACTATTCCGGAAAAGGGCCAGTGTAGACAGCATAGTAGTCTTTTCTAGTCTTTTCCGCAAAAAAGCCCCGATCACGAAAATGACGATCAGGGCTTTTTTCCATAAAAGCGCGTCTACATTGGCCACGGACGCTTTTCCGGAAAAAGTGCTTTTCCGGAAAAGCATCCTGCCAATGTAGACGCGCTTTTTCCGGAAATACTTATAATGGAAAACTGTTCCGTTTTAAGCATTTCCGGAAAAGGGTGCCAGTGTAGACGTAGCCTTACAGTATGGGCTGCAGCACTACAAGCTACCCATATTACCCCTCTAACACACTTTCAACCTTTCAGGAGCTGTAACCTTTAGACCGAAGTGGCTAATTCACTCTCCATACTAATTTTGTCTTTCTTTTGAGTCTTCTAGTGAGGAGGTTAATTAGTCCCACTGGTGACATTGATTATCGTTCCGTGGACATTGTAGAAGTAAATTTTACACTTAAAAATGTAAATGGAAAATTTAATTTTCTTTTGAAAAGGAGTGGTGACAGACTTAGAGATTAAATGTGAAACAGGACGATTTTAGTCTTAAGGGCACATAAAAACGTAAGAGTGGTCTTACAGGGTCAGACCAATGTTCCATCCATCCCAATATCCTGTCTTCCAACAGTTGGCAGTGCCAGATGTTTTACAGTGAGTGAACAGAACTGAGCAATTATTGCATGATTCATCCCCTGCCAGCCAGTCCTACCATCTGGCAGTCAGACGTTTAGAGACACCCAGAGAACAGAACTGCATCTTTGACTATCTTGGCTAACAACCACAGATAGACGTAACCTATATGAACTTACCTTATTCCTATTTGAATGCAGTTATATTTTTGGTCGTCACAACATCTTCCAGCAAGGAGTTCCACAGATCAATGGTACATTGTTTGAAGAAACACTGCCTTATGTTTGTTTTAAATCTATTGCCTATTAATTGTATCGGGTGATCCCTGGTTCTTGCATTATGTGAAAGGAAAACAATGCTTCCTTATTCGCTTTCTCCATGTCATTCATGATTCTATAGATGCTCTTATGTCCCCTTTCACCCTGCCATATCAGTAATCTCTTCTCTAAACTGAACAACCAAGTATTTTCCATCTCTCCTCATACGGAAGCTGTTCCATACTCCTAATCATTTCAGTTGCTCTTCTCCATATTTTTTTCAAATGTTAATCTTTTTTTTGGAATGGGATGACCTGAACTACATGTGGTATTTAAGGTGTGGGAATACCATATATTTATATAGTGGCATTATAATATTTTCTGTCTCATTGCTATCCCTTTTCTAACGGCTCCCAGAATTTGGTTAAGTTTTTTGACTGTTGCTGCTCTATTCAAAATGAAATATTCAAAATGATCCAATATCTCTTCTTGAGTGGTAACAGTAAATTTAGATTCCATCAATTTCCAATGAGCATTGTCTGTATTTATCAACCTGGAATTTGTTCACTGTCAATCACTCCATTTTATGAGATCCCTTTGAAACTCTTGTCAGTTCTGAACTAAATTATCCTGAGGTTTTTTTTTTTAATATAACATGTGAACTTTGCCACCTTACTGTTTACCCTTTTTCCACATAATTTCTGAATATACTGAACAGTAGTAATACTAATGTTCCCAGAACAGATCCTTCAGAGCCCTGCTATTTACCTCTCTTCATTCTGAAAACTGATCATTTATTCCTACCCTTTGTTTCCTCTCTTTTAGTCAATTGCTGATCCATAAAAGGAACTTCCCTCTTGCCCCATGATTTCATGTGTTGCTTAAGAGCCTTTGTTGTGGGATCTTATCAATGGCTGTCTGAAAGTCCAACTACACTATATTCATCGGATCTCTCTTGTCCACATGTTTATTGATGTCATAAAAAAATTCTCATAGATTTGGTGAGACATGATTTCCCTTAACAAAATGGATGTTGACTCTTCCTCAACATATCACATTCATCTGTGTCTCTAATAATTCTGTTCTTTACTATAATTTAAATCAATTTGCCTGATACTAACTTTAGGCATACTGTCCCATAATTGCCAGGATCGCCTCTGAAGCCTTTTTAAAAATTTGGCATTACATTAGATATCCTCTGTTGGGATGATGCCAAACTGGTGAAATTAATGGGTAGCAGGTTTAAAACTAATAAAAGAAAGTTCTTCTTCACACAGTGCACAGTCAACCTGTGGAACTCCTTGCCAGAAGAGGCTACGACTAACAGAGTTTAAAGAGAAGTTAGATAATTTCATGGAGGTTAGGTCCATAAAAGGTTATTAGCCAGGAGATAAAAATGGTGTTCCTGGCCTCTGTTTGTTAGAGGCTGGAGATGGAGGACACGAGACAAATCGCTCGATCATAGTCTTTGGTCCATCCCCTCTGGGGCACCTGGTGCTGGCCACTGTCAGCAGACAAGCTACTGAGCTAGATGTACCTTTGATCTGACCCAGTACGGCCATTCTTATACATATAGTCTGAGCCTCTATCACGGTGTTTTAGAAAAAAAAAACTTCCATGCAGCTTGCATGCATTTCACTTGTGTCTTCCTTTTTACTTCTGTTTAACTAGCCTCCTCAATTTTGTGTCGTTTCCCTTTTAAGTTAACTATTCATGCAATTCTGAGCATACTTCAGTCTTAATTCCGGAACTGCTACTGAACTCTGCACAATAATTCTACAGTAATTTCATATAGTTCTCAGTGTACTCAAGATGTGTTTGGAGTTGTCAAAAGACAATAGGCACAAATCCCTTTTAAATCATGAGATAAACTAGGTCTATGAATTCACTTGGCATCATCCTTAGAAACATCTATTTTCTAATATGAACAATGGAATAACAATCTGCTTTGCTAATCTTGGAAAAGCAGTTCAGTACTCACAAGTTCATCTAGGAGCCGAAAAGCCTTTTAAGACACCAAGCTGGCACCTGTGTTTTGCACCAAGGTGGTACAGCTGGGTGGGAGAGATAGCTCAGTGGTTTGAGTGTTAGCCTGATAAATCCAAGGTTGTGAGTTCAATCCTTGGGGAGACCATTTGGGGCAAAAGTTTGTCAGCGATGGTACTTGGTCCTGCTGTTAAGGCAGGGGACTGGACTCAATGACCTTTCAAGGTCCCTTCTACTTCTAGGAGATAGGCAATCTCCATTAACTTATTTAGGTACCATATAGCATACAGAGCTTGTCACAGACAAGAGTACAGCACACCTTTTCATACAGATACAGACAGCTAGAGGTGGTAAACAGTAAAACAAAATATTAATTAATGTATTCCAAATATATTGCAAATGTTATCAAATGTATTATTCATCCAACTCTTGGAAATAGTAAACAAGACTTAATTAATGCCATAGCTCAGGAATGACATGCTGCTTGTTTATGCTGTTGTACATGACTAATCTGGAAAACATTTGCTGGACTATGTCACGTAGAACCAAATGTATGTTTTCAGAGTGACTATTTGTGATTAATTGTCCAAGGTATGGTGCAAATAATCAGCCTTGACAAATCTTTGCTGTACTTTCTATTGTGTATAAACTGTACGAAGAGATTAATAATCCAAGTTCAGATGATAGATCTAGGTTCCAACAATTTTTGCCCCATTTCTTAAATAGATGCTGGGCCTATGCATCTGCATCATCTTTGTGGATGAAGACAGGATTGCAGGTAGAATAGTGGTACATGGTAGTAGTAGTGCACTAGCAGCTGAAATGCAGAGGCTACAGGGGCAAGTCTCAATTAGCATGAACAGTATTGTTTAATGGAGTGTGGGGCTAAGGATGCAAGAGTAAGAGACCCTCTACTACAGCCTCAGTTTTCCTTACCTTAGCCTTGTGGAAGCCTCTCCCCATGCAGGTTCTGTGAAGTCTGGGATGTGCAGCTATGGAGGAAGAATAGCTTCTCCCTACAGCAGGGCCCACCTCCCAGAACAGTAACAGCTTTAGTAAGTTAACGCTGACAACCAGCAGTAACTTACCAGTTGACCCTGTCGGCAATATGAATCCTCGTGAGTGGGTGTTCTGGGGGCAGTGGCTGCAGCAGAAGCCTATGACAGTTCAGCTGACGGTGCTTAACCTCTGCCCCTTTGTATCCAGTGATTTCTCCTGTCAACTACATGAAATGGCCCAGTTCTACCCTTTGACTGGATACACAAACTTTCAATTGTTCTTCCTGTTAAAGAGGACAGGATCTTTTGAAAAAGGCTTTAAGGCTCAGGATATCTAGGGTATTTTGGGTGAAAGCAGCCTCATCTCCCACTGACTTTAATGTGCAATATGCTCTGGCATACTACAGGTTGAACCTCTCTAGTCCAGGACCCTTGGGACCTGACCGATGCCAAACCAGAGAATTTGCTGAACCACAGGACTTCAGTATTTTCTTTTTGAAAGAACCACTTCTAAACCGTGGTTTCACTTTTGAAATAGCGTTTTTCGAAAAAACACCATGATTCAATGATGCAAATGAAGCATGGGAAATTCAAATCCCAGCTTCATTTGCAATTTTGATATGTCTAATTTACATCCCTCTTTTGAAAGAGGGATGTAGTTTAGACATACTCTTAGTGATAGTGTCCCAATGAATGCCCCTTTCCACAGAATCAGCAGCAATTTATCTTTTCTTCATTTGTTTCCAGAAGATCCACCATGATTGCCTTTACATGTTAGTAATTCACAACCATTTGCCTAAGGTTCTGTCAGCCACATGTGCAGGTTCTCATAATACTGGTTCCAGATGAATAGTTCACTGTCCAGTGGTCAAGTCAATCAGTACAATAGGTATATTCTAAGAACATCTCCAATAAGACCTCTGAGACACCTGTAGGAACTGTGTTGGTTAAAAGGAAGCCCAGTTACAATATGCCCAAATTCAGGCTTTTCACTATCTGCTAGTGAATTTGGCTCTTGCCCTATTGTCAAGCTTTCCAAATTGTAATTGCCGGGTGGATATCAAGTCAGTCATTTTTTATGATGTCGCTGCAGGTGCTGCTGACAATGAAGATTTATGTCTGTAATCTGAGATAATGACCATTGCCCCTCTGTGCCATTTGTATCCTGTGTTAGCTACACTGGATTCATATAACCATAGGTTCCTGTCCCCCACTCTGCAGACTAACCCAAATATCTCCACCCCAACTCTGCGGACTAACTTTCAGCATCTTTTTATTCAGGGACAGTCTGGAGACCCCTGCTCTAGTATTGAAGTGTGTAGTGGGTTCACATTCTATGCCTTAGTGTGAAAAACAATGCCAAAACAAAAAGTGGGTGTGATGACCAAAAACTGCAAAGAACAAACACTATGTAATTATAACATTGTTCTCTGGCAGGCTATTACTAGTAAACATTGAAGTTAACTGACTCTGATCCAGTTTTTTAGTTATAGTACATTAGTTATTTCTCTCAGGACATGTTCATTAAGTGATCATTTAAGGCTCAGGATATCTTGGGTATTTTGGGTGAAAGCAGCCTCAACTCCCACTGACTTTAATGTGCAATGTGCTCTGGCATACTACAGGTTGAACCTCTCTAGTCCAGGACCCTTGGGACCTGACCGATGCCAAACCAGAGAATATGCTGAACCACAGGACATCAGTATTGTCTAGCAGCATTACCAACACTTCCACTGCTGACTTGGCTCTTAGAAGACTTTTAGGGGTCAATTAGAGCTAAATAACCGCACGGAACACTGAGAGCCAGAATTGTAAACACACTATGGGACCGTGAGAAACTTGACCACGCCCATGACAAATGGACATCTCTCAACTAAAATCATGCTGGACCACAGATGTCGTCAAACCAGAGACTGATGGACTAGAGAGGACTACCTGGATTCTAGTTCTGGCTATGCTACTGACTTGCAATAGCTCATTAGGAAAGCTGTCTTTTTATACTATTAAAAGTAGACTATCCATGACACCATTGCTGCTAAATGAAGTCTCAATTTCTGTATTATTTTGTAACACAAATTGATCAGAGTGAAAATACTAGACTAAGTCTTTAAAAAAAATAAACTTATTTTGAGCTGGTAGAAAATTGAGAGGAAATTTCTATAATAAATTTTGCAGGCTACTTCTCTGAGAGTGTTTTCCAATCGATTTCTCAACCTTATTAGAACTGGCCTGCTCTAATAAGTACATGTCTTTAAAAATAGAACCCATTAAACTATATTTTCCACAAAGTTTAACCAGCTAATTGTTGTTGCCATCCAGAAAATAAAATAATTAATAATGGTTCAATCTTGTAAGGTAACGAGCCTCTCCTGAAGGTGCATAGGGCACCTTGTAGAACTGGACCCTAGTAAAACTCTACATTTTCAACCAATTCTATATTAATAAAACTAATATTAATAAATAAGAATGGAATGTTTAGTTCAGAAACATACATATTTCTATACATTTTTCAATATCTGTCTTTAAAATATGGGGCAAAACCATATTGCTATCTAACTTATTTATGATGCAAAAGTTTCAACACAGAATTCTGGCTAACATGACAAGACCTTTAAAGTCTGGGCACCTATTCTTTTAAAAAACATAATGTTGCATACTGAATATGGAATTTTTTTGTATTTATTAAGCATAAGCCAATATGCAATAGCAATTCTATGGAGAATGGTTATAAATTCTGCCACTAACTGAAGTTGGACTTTGCCATGTCAATTTCAACTCAAAAGCTAGTTGGCACTCAGCCATAAATCATGATATAAAAAAAAAAAATCAAGAATGAAATCCTGCCTCTGTTGGAGTTAATGGGAGTTTTACCATTGATTTCAATAGGGACAAGATTTAAATCCAAATATCTTAAATAGAGCTTTTTCTTACAAGTAGCTACTATTTAAAAATTAAATTGAGGAACTGAAGTGGCAGCTTTTGGTTTATCCAGAATACTTTGCTATGAGATAACATGACAGTAACTGTACACATCACAAAGATAACATACTGGAGGTCACCTGCTTCTAGAGGTTGTCAGATATCAGAAGAAATTAAAATGAAACATTAGCTCTCTTGCACTTAATTTACCTTCTTGGCAAATTATATCTAGAACTGTGAATAGTAAATTAAAGTGTTCCTTCTGCTAAACATTGTCTTCAATATGGGTTGTTGGTAAAAGAGAAATTTTAGTCTGTTCAGCACAGATGTTCTCTCCATAGTAGAGTTGTACAGGGTACTCTTAGGACTTGTCTTACTAACAGCAGAGCAAGAAGCGGATACAATCTTAAGGTTTTACTATCTTAAGGAAAAAATAATTTTGATAAAATGGATTGTCCAATCCACTCTTAATGCATCTCATTCAGCTCCTCTTACTATAGAATCACCAGAAAATGAATATTTTGAGACAATACCATATATTATATGCTAATAGCTGGGAGTTATGTTCAAAATACTGGATACAAGATTATAAAGATATATAAAATAATACATGTCAGTATGTATCTGTCTGTGCTCTTCCCCATCATTCTGCATTCATCCTTTGAATTAAAACTACAGATATGTAACTGAAATAAAGGAAAATACTGAGTGCTACAGTAGTCTCATTATTAAAAAAGCTTTAAAAAACCCCCACCCCTAATCTTGTCAGGAAGCCTGCTGAAACACCATCAGAAAGAAAGAAAGGAAATAATCCAAAAACTAAATCAAAACATATGCATATTGTATTCAGGCATGTAAAGTAATAAGCACACAAGAAATGAATTTATCATCAAAGGTGCCAATATCGAAACAATGTTTGGTAGGACTCAGAATCTCTCAGGTGTAGCTTTAAAGTCGTATAGAAAATACTGCTATCCATCCAGTAGATGGAAAACAACATAGAAAGAACCTCAGATATGAATTTGAGCCATTAAGTAATGACTCAGGTATCAGTTAAACGCCCCATGTTTCAGGGATGGAGAATTGCGACTGTCTAGAACTCATCTTGGATTTGAAATGATCAGCAAGACAGTGGCTAAGGATACATTAAAACTGTGCAATTCTAGATTCCTTTCCTCCCTGCCCCAAGCACTTCTGCACCCAGTAAATACAACCTCTGCTTTTCACTGATAATCACTTCATTCTCCTGGCACCGGATTTCAAATGGCTCCTTACTTGAACCAAACGGAGACTGTCAAACACGCTGCACTGTTCAGATTTCCAGTCCAACTCTGCCTGGCCTCTCCCTCGCATGACATTCGTGCCAACCACCGAGCATCGCGCAGGACCAGGGGCTTGTCAGCATGAGAACTCCTCAGGCGGGGATCCGCGCAGCACGCTGAGAAATGCGCCCCCGAAGTTACAAGGCGCGCGGAGGGGCGGGCTGTTGCAGTGGGTCGGCCCCCAGGCAGAGGGGAGTGGGCTGAGGGGGAAGAGTTTGCTCCCACAGCCCGGAGCCCCCCTTCTCTGGTGAGGAGCCGCTGCAAGCCGTGGGCTGAGCTGCAGCAGAGCGCGCCTGGGGCTAACCAGCCCTCGCTGCCATCCTGTCACCGGCTGTGGAGACACCGGGTCGCGCTCAGAGCCAAGCCGCCAGCCTGCCCTGCGCTCCGGGTCTCTCCGGGCTGGAGGAACCGGCCGCCTCGGGCTTTCTCCGCAGCGCTGGTTTCTGGGTTAGCGGCTGTAGGAGAAACACCCCGCGCCGCGAACAGGCGCGCTCCTCCCGACCCCCTGCGGGCAGCCGCTGCCCCCGCAGCCCCCGGAGGACAAAGTTGCCCGGACTTACTGTCGCATTCCCCTGCAGCTCCGTCCCGAGCCCGTCCGTCCTCAGAGGCGGGGGAGCGGGGGGTCAGTGCCCGGAGAGCCCCGGCCCCGGGAGCGCTTCAGCGCCGCATGGTCCCGCTGCCAGCCCGGCAGGAGGCGCAGCCCCGGCCCCAGGGCAGCAGGCAGGCGGCTCCGGCGGGGACTTGCAGCCTGCCTGGAGACACGCATGGGGCGCTGCGCCTGGGAACCGAGCGGTCGCCGGCGCTTCGGATCCAGCGCCTCTGCCCGCCACCGCCCCCTGCTGCTGCAGCGCCCTGCCCCCGGCTCCTGCCCGCCCGTCCGGGGCAGCGCGTGGGAGCGGGGCGGGTCGCTCCGCACCGGCAGCTGGTCCGGCTGGGAAAGAGGCAGGCGCGGGGACCGGCGCAGCCCGGCTTTAAAGGGGCCGCGCGCTGAGCGGCGGGGCAGCGCGGCGGGATGGAGCCGGGGCCGGGGCCGGAGCTGGAGCGGAGCCAGCCGGCGTCACGCGAGGGGAGGGGGCTCGGCGGCCGAGGGGCGGGCGCGGGGAACCGCAGCAGCCCAGGGACCGGCTGCGGTCTAAGCCCCGGCTCTGGGGGCGCAGCTGAGGCTTGGTCCAGCCGCTACGTAGGGTTTCCGCCAGCGGCCCCAGCAGCCTGGGTAGGAAGCTGGGATCTCCTTGGGGTGGCCCAGGAAAGGGGGTCCCAGCCGCTGCCCCCTTCCCGCAAACAGAAAGCCCGGAGGTGGGAGGGGGACAATTAAGGGAGGAGCCCCCCTCCCCCAGTGGAGGGTTCTGCGTGTGTGAGGGATCGCCGAAATTCCCACCACCCCAGCAGAGGGTCTCTTCTGTCACGCTCATCCCAGAGACTGGAATCCTGCCTGGGCTCAAGCCTCCCTGCTCGTGGCTGCGGACAAGTAGCGGGCCAGGGAGAAAGAAGGTCCCAGCCCACCTGAAGAAATCCTGGACAGTTGGAATTTAGCCCTGATGGAGATCAGATGAGGTGTCCTCCTTGGAGCTGATCTGCTAATAGTTGCAAAGTCAGTGATTCCCCCCCCCCCCCCTCACCACCATAAAATTATTCATTGAACATGTTTCCATTATTCACCCAGTCCTGCGTCATTATTTCATAGGCCAGAAGTGCCGAATCCTGAAGGCTCAGCTACATAAGCCAGTAGGTGAGTGGGAGTGAATGAAAAGAAGGTGCCATGGCCCCATTATGTGCAGTGCATGAATAGTTTAAACCATGATAGAGCCTCCTGCTATTAGTGGTACTAGGGAATTTTCCTACAAACCACTCCAGGACCAGTAAAATCAGTGTGTTGATTTGAAATAATATTAAAAAAATTAAATCTTATTTTCTCCAGCCTCCAAATACCAGAGAGAAAGTAATACGACCTACCAGCGGATGGAGAAAGGAAGCAAACAAACTTTGTTAAGCTGCTCCAAGGAGGAGGGGCAAGTTGGCTGAGAACGGTAAAACACCTCTCTCTTCCCTCTAACAGAGCAAAAAGACTTTAATAAGCTGTTTTTAAAATCTGCCTCTCGATAGCTTTTATATCGAGGGGTAGAAAACTTTCACTAATGAGCAGGAGGTACATGGGGAGCAGTGAGCTAGAATTAAGACGTCAGTCTCTTTAGGATGAAAGCTTTTCCTCTTTAAAGTAGATGGTTTCTAGCTCCATGGTTTTGAAGATTCAGCTCTCAAAGGTGAATCAGTACACCGCTGTCTTCATGAGACTGCAAAGAGAGGCTTTAGGGTTGCCCTCAGGGCTCATATCTTCACCAGACAGAAGTAGAGCTAAATTTGGGGAGACTTTCATTAGTTACACTGCTACCATTTAGAGCCGCTGGGCTTGGCACAGCAGGAATCCTGTCAATTTCACACTGCTGTTGCTCTTAGGAAAGCTATGACAAGGACGCAGTGGAAAGCACTGCAGGTATTTAAGGAACTCACAAAATACTGAGTACCACAGGCTGGACCCTGTATAGAATAGCAAAGCATCACTTCTCTGCACAGAAACTACAAGGCTAGATAGGCATAATATAGGGTTCTTCTCCCGTCCCCACTAGCGAAGAGGCTCTATTCCTTTTCTCC
Organism: Pelodiscus sinensis; assembly: GCF_049634645.1. NCBI lineage: Eukaryota > Metazoa > Chordata > Testudines > Trionychidae > Pelodiscus > Pelodiscus sinensis. The sequence continues at coordinate 212,673,582 of NC_134712.1, read as the reverse complement.
TTTCCAGCAGCTCGAGGGAGCTAGGTGGACTACAAGGGATGCAAAAGATACAGATACCCAGGCAGGGTCTGAGCACAGTGCGTTCATATCCGGGGATTAAAGGCTGAGTTTCTCCTGGACATGTGACCTTCCTGGTGAGTCCCTATCATTATATGTATTGTCTTCTGGCTATTAGTAGTCAGTCTTATGACCAGTAAACATCTGCTGCATCCTTCAGTGTCTCTTTTATAGTCTTCTTTTATCTTGTGCTGTTTTCTCCTAGAATATTGTACACCTGCTGAAATACATCTGTCATATCATTGTCTGGAAATATCTCCTTCAAGTTTTTCTTAGTAAACTTCTATCCCGGGGTACTTCTACACTGCATGCTTATTCAAAATAAGATATTCTGGAATAGTTATTCCAAAATAGCTTATTTCAAAATAGCATGTCTACACTGCAGGGAAGCCTCAAAATTAGTCTAAAGTAGGCTAATGTAGACCATGCTATCTCAATTTAGAACTCCAGGAGGCACTGGGGAGGAATAACTTAGAACTGCCTTGGTGAGGGGCTATTTCAAAATAGCAGCAGTGGAGCTTCTACACACGCCTTATTTCAAAATAGCTATTTCAGAATAGGCATTCTTCTTTGTAGAATGAGGTTTACAGATTTTGGAATAAGCCGTTTATCATTTCAAAATAACACAATGACTGTGTAGACACTCTCATTGTTATTTCAAAATAATGCTAGTTATCTTGAAATAACGGTGCAGTGTAGATGCACCCGCAGCGAGCCATTAACTCACACACAGCAGAATTCTGCAACTCTTATTCACATTTGGCTAGCACTTGAATTCTAAGGGAGGACATGTAAGTTCTGCTAAGTACTATTCAGCAAGGATGCTGAATTAGGTCCCATAACAGAGTTTCACAATTTATTAACTCATGATAACAAGTTTTATTCCCTTATATTAACAGCACTGGACTCCTGACAATGCACCATCTTGGGCAGAATAGATAATTGAGCTACAGTATATATCAGTGTTTCATAAAGGGATGGTCTAAAAAGTCAAATCTTAACTGACAGATTTTGGTGAGTTCCTCCTGCCATAAAGAAAACACAGCTAATGGAAAATGTAGGTATATATTGTCTTTCTGTAGCTTGGTCAGTAAAAAGTAAGGTTAGTTCTCAGGCTTACTATTTTTTAAACCATCCTAGGATACTTATTTTTATTATTTTACCTAACATGAATTACAACAGTTGGAATTTATACGAGGCCAAATTCAGCTGCCATTGAAAATAATGGGAAAATTGCAATTAACTTGAGTTGAATTAGGCCCATGGTGCCTCTCAGTGAAGATTTAAAAGTGCTATATCAAAGCAGGATTGATGCTTTTATAATATTACATTTATACTCCTAAAAGCGCTTGGACTGAAAACTGGTAATTAAGGAAACAGGACAAGCAACAGTAACGCAGGCTTCCTCATACTGCCTGTGTGAACATGTTTCAGCACTGACCTGGAGGGAGTCCTGTGTGTGAGATGGTACTTCAGCCACAGTCATACTGCCAGCATGGGAGCCATTAAGCCTACACATCATTACTTGGAGGATTTTTTTTAGTTTCATAGCAGACATGCATAGGGATATAAAGAGAGGGTAGTGACCAGATGGAGTAATTCAGAGAGGGCATTCCATGCATAAAGAAATAAAAGAAGGCATAAAGATGCTTGGATATGAAGGAAATGGTCCGTCTAGACTGGCATTTTCAGCAGAACAGAGAAAGGGGTGGAGGCAAGTGCAGAGAGGTAGGGCAGAGAAGGGCAAGAAGCTTAAACCTGATGCAATGAAAGAGGGAGAGCTAGCAGAAGGATTCAGAGAGCAGAGTGATGTGATCAGAGAGATGTAGTAAAAAGATCATTGGAGCACTGTTTTTTATGGACCAAATGGGCATGATATAGGTATTATAGAAGTGGAGAGGAAGAAGTTAGAATAAGGAACATGGTGAAGACCTGGGCAAGTACTTTGGCTTCCTGAACAGAAAGAAAAGGATTGTTCTTTGAAATGCAGTGCATGAAGAAATGGTATAGCCTGAGTAAAATCAGTTATTAACCTGATCTGGATTTGAAGCAGTAACCTAGTCATGAAAGTCTGCATTTCATGACTAATCCTGGAAGTCATCAAGTCTCCCAAGGAGCTTGTGTTTTAAGTTTTCCCATTTAAAATTTCATGGATTAATTTGATGCGATCCTGTCCTTTAGAAATGGAAAATGTTAGGCTTGTGTGGTCATCCAACGTCAGTCAACTATCTCATTAGAATGATGCACAGATTGCCTCATGCAGTGATAGATTTATTTTAATCAGTTTCTTAATGTAGTACTAACATGGGTAATTACATTCTCCTTACCTAAATTCCCTCTGCAGAGTTAATTGAATACAATATTCATTCTTCATTGCATATCTAGGAAGTTGCTAGTAAATCCCAACAGAGGGTTTTTTATTTTTTATTTTATTTTATTTTTTGTTCTTTTGAGGGGTTAAGGGGAGGACATGTAAGCAGAAAAAGAAAATGGCTCTCATAGATCTATACCTTGCTTAAGGACAAATATATTTGTAACATAAATAGGAAATTGGAAAAGGAAATGGTGAAAAACATGAAAATGAATTGCTTTATGTTTTCAAAGGATACACAGTAAATGAATGCATTCCCTAGGGTGAAGTTCCCTGTTATCACTATTCATGCTTTATTAATTTTCCCCTTTACATTAGAATAATTCATCATTTCATAAACAGATATAGAAGTATTTAATTGGAAAAGCACTAGGTACAGTAATTAAAAATATTGGTGACAAAAATATAATATGCTTTGCTTACTGAGGGAGGAAAGGGAAGACACACAATGAAAATCCAAGCAATAGGGAAAGTTTGCAAACAGATAATTTCGGATTCACTCAGGCTCAGTAGGTATTTCCCAGTTATGCTGCAGAAGGTTAATAATCCAGGCCCACTGTAAGTCTGTGTGTGGGTGTGCATGAATTCCAGACAAATCTAACCAGGCATCATGAAAGCAGAGGTTTTCAGCAGCACCAAATACAGGAGCAGCTGCTAGAAATTACTTAATCGATTTAGGTATATTTTATCAATAATTAAGTATAATATACTATACACACCAGCTTTGGAAACTGGAGCACGCTGAAATTTAGAAGGACTTCTGGTAGGTACATTCCATAAACTAAATATTCTTGCAAGGTCACATTAGCATAAACTTTGTGTTAATTTGGTTTATAATGTATTTCTAATGTGGGAAAGTTAGAGTTCCCTGGAGTCCAAAACCAATGCAATCGTCTATGCTGGCACCTAAAGACATCTGCAATATTTTGTAGGGGTGAAATTGACTCCTGTACAGGGACCTAGCATAAGGCTGGTGCACAATTTAAATCTCATTTATACCCCCAAAATATGGCTTAAGTGTGCTGTAATGGTGCATTGACTTTGTACTGGCTCTCAGAGGAAGGGCGAATTTCAGCTAAAATGTTGAATTTACATAATACTTAATGTAGTACTGTATAGGCTAGATTCACGAAGAGGATATAGCTACCTAACTATATCATGAGGTTCCTAAGTCTAACATTTAAGCACCAAAAGCATTCACAAAACCACTTCTTAGCTGCTACCTAACTCTGAAGGTGTTGACAGTCCGTAGGTGCCTACATTTCCACAGGTAAAATCTCTCTAGCCTAGGTGCCTAGGTTTCTGCTGCTGGGCATATGCAAAGCCAGCTAAGGGCTTATCTACATCATCCAGCAATGTGCAGTACTGGGGCATGATTTATAAAGTTCATTAATGTGCACTAACTGGCCCTTTGACTTTTAGTTCACATCAACAGAGTCTAGTGGACTCGTTAGTGCACAACACATTACTGCACTTAACAATCACACCTCCATAGTGCATACTGCTGCTCCATGAAGACAGTCTGTAAGTCTTGACACTTCCTTAACCCTATCAGGATTCAAAAACTAGGCATTTCCCTGCCATCCCCTAGCAGGGCCTGATCTAGTTGAGATGCTCTCAGAACACCTCAGCCACCCAGAAGATAGAAAGGAAGAGGAAATGGTGCCCCTCCTCTCACTCAATAGTGCAGTGATAACAACAATTTTCCAGGAGGTGGGAAATCTGGGTTAAAATTCCTCCTTTGTCTGACTCAAAGCAAGCACTTGAACTGCTTTGGCTATAGAAGAGTATTCATGCACTGTTTATGAAATACTGATGTAGGCATTGGGCCAATGAGAAGTAGGGCGCTCATGAGAGAGTTTGCCTGGGTTTGCCTGTGCTCTGAATCTGACAGAGGTGGGGCTTCAGCCCAGGTCTCCAGCCTACCAGATGAGAGCCCTCACCCGTTCCGACAGCTCAAATCCAACCCCACCACCACCTTGCCCAAATGGTCTGGCAATTCTTTCAGCCCCCTGGAGGTGAGGCTTAGGCCATACTCTTCGTCTTGGCATTTTCTACTGGCTAGCATAGGAGTCTCCATGCTCAGAGTTCTGGCTTCTGTGAATCCCATTTTTAGGCACTCAACTCTCCCCAGGCACTGTATAGGATGTTTGGGCACCTGACTCAAAGTTGGGAATTCCAGTAGTTGGTAGAGCCTAAAGTCCCTTTTGTGGACCTAGCTCCATGTATCCATGTTATCATTGAGAAATTATGTACTGGGTTTGTACATAAAAATGTTGTACATTACATATAATGGATTATCATAATATAATAATGCAAAAAAGCTAGAAAAAGTTTTAGCAGCCTTTATTCATTGGTGTTGATTTCTTATTGTTATCCCAAATACACTTTAGAAATCAATGTGCATGGTTTATAATTACTTTTCCTTTTCAGTGTAATTGCTTTATAACTGGATCATTGGTAGATACCTTGGATTGGATTATTCTCACATCATTTTTCTTTGGACTCTTGGCTGAGGTGGATCTTGGATGTTGTTACCAAATGGGTAACTGCTTCTTTGACTGCAAGTTCACATTGTTAATGGAAATGGATCTGAATCACAAAGGTTGTATCTGGATCTCAACTTCAGTTAAGTTCAGGAATGTTCTGATGTAGGCCAAAGATTGTGGGTTCTAGGCGGGTGCATCTAGACTGGCAAAAGTGCCTGCTTTTGCACAAAAGCTTGCTAGCTGTCTACACTGACCGCTTGATTTTGCATAAGAGCACTGACGTTATAGGCTGTGTCTACACTGCACCCCTTTTCCGGAAAAGGGATGCAGATGAGACAAGTTGGAATTGCAAATGAAGCGGGAGATTTAAATATTCCCCGCTTCATTTGTATAAACATGGCTGCCTCTTTTTTCCGGCTCGGGGCTTTGCCGGAGAAAAGCACCAGTCTAGACGGGATCTTTCGGAAAATAAACCCTTTTCCGAAAGATCCCTTATTCCTCTTAAAATCAGGAATAAGGGACCTTTCGGAAAAGGCTTTATTTTCCGAAAGATCCCGTCTAGACTGGCGCTTTTCTCCAGCAAAGCCCCGAGCCGGAAAAAAGCGGCAGCCATGTTTATACAAATGAAGCGGGGGATATTTAAATCCCCCGCTTCATTTGCAATTCCAACTTGTCTCATCTGCATCCCTTTTCCGGAAAAGGGGTGCAGTGTAGATGCAGCCATACTGTCCGAAATCAGTGCTTCTTGCGCAAATGCTTTGACGCTCCCGTTCGGGAAAAAGCCCTCTTGCGGAAATGTTTTTGGGCAAAAGGGCCAGTGTAGACAGGCAGCTAAGACGTTTTGCGCAAAAGCAGGCTAAATGGAAAAAAGCCCTAGTGGATGCTTGGAGGCTCCGTAGCCGCAATCAGCTCCCGGATTTCCTGGTAACCCGAGCCCCCTTAAAGCAGACGCAGGCTGCTGAGGTCACAAGGCAGGAGCCCTTCTCTGAGCTCTGGCCAGAGGTCTGCCACGTGGTCCCTGCCATCCAGCAGACACCCCCAAGCATGATGGCAGCTCCAGGTGGGGATCAGCCACCTGCACCCCCAGCACAGGAGGCCCCCAGGGCCAGAAAAAGAAGGGCCCCATCCTGGTCCTCGGGGGAGCTGGAAGCCCTACTGGACCTCTGGCAGGAGGAGGAGGAGGCCCTGCATGAGACCCGCTCCTGGCGCTGGAACTCAGAGATCTTTGCCCGCATGGCCCAGGCGCTCTCTCAGCAGGGCTATCCAGCCCGGACCCTGGAGCAAGTCTGGGCTAAAGTCAAAGAACTGTGCCTGGGCTACATCCGGGCCGGCGAGAGCCAGGGGGCAGGAGCCGACACCTGCCCCCATTACAAACGGCTCCATGCCATCCTGAGCCAGCCAGCACCGCAGGCACCAGATGTCCCCGTGGACAGCAGCATGCACCCCCCCTCCCCCGTCACCAGGACCACTGAGGCAGGGGAAGGAGACATCAGCAGTGCGTCGGATGACGAGGCCGGCACTGCCACCCTGCAGGCCCCCTCCGGCAGCCTCGATGTCTCCCGTGCATCCTTGGAGGCTGGGGAAGGATGCACCGGTGAGTGTTGTACTTTGCACTCACAAGGGCAGGGGGGGAGGGGGGGAGAAGGAGCCAGGTACCCGGAGTGGGGAGGGAGAGAGCACGTCACTCAGGCCATGTGAGCTGCACGCTGTGTAGCATTAGGCAGTAAGCAGCACGTGCAACCACGTGCAGCCTGGTGACCGAGCGGGATGTGGCCGCGGCAGGCAGCTGCAGGGCACGCCTGGGATTGTGCTACTCACACACATCTGATAGGACCGGGGGGGAAGGGTGGATGCCGGCTGGAACCAGCCAGGGCCCCAGGGACTCAGGCCAGAGCCTGCACCTCCGCAAGGGTGCAGCACACAGAACGGCATACTGTCCCATGCCTGGCTGTGAGGCACAGCCAGCTGCTCCTGGGAAAACCACAGCATCACAGCCCTGTGAGCATGGCCCCCACTGAGCCCCTCGCCTGCTCCCGGTGCCTTGGTTGGCTCCCCGAGGGAAGTCCCCACTGCAGCCACACATGACCCTGGGCTACGTGTGTGAGGGCTAACGGGAGGACGAAGGAGGGAAGCACTCGGGCTGGCCCTAGGGTTACCTGAGTTTTGCTGCAAGGATGGGACACCCCCCAGTCACCCCTGGTTCCGTCCAGGAGATATCCCACGCGATGGGGATTTCAGAGCCCAGACCACGTCTGCCAGATGTGCTCCCAGGCACTGTGGGAGGATTCATCTCGCTTCCTCTCAAACACCATTGATTAGCCCAAAGCCTCACAGCCTCCACTGGTAGGGAGTTCCACAGGTTAACACAACACAAGCGCCCTCCCATCCTCCACGGGGTCAGGACAGAGATCTGTGGTTACAATACATGGAGGAGAACCCTACTCCAGGGGCAGTTCTGTATGCAAACATACAACATGGGGGAAATGGGGGTAACCGAGTGGGCCCAAGCCACACTACTGTGCTGTCACCTGGGCTCAGAGGTGGAGGGCATGAGGTGTGGGGACAGTGGCCGGGTTGCCTGACTGACCCATCCTTTTTTCTCTTCCCTGCAGCGGGACCAAGCACAAGTCGGGGACCCTCTAGTCCTGCAGCAGCAGCAGCAGCAGCAGCAGCAGCAGCAGCAGCAGCAGCAGCAACACCCCCAGCCGCCCAACCACCGAGGCAACGGCTCCGCCACCGGGACCAGCTCCTTCAGTGCCACGTGCAGGCTGTCGAGCGCCTCGAGGCAGCCATCACTCAGCTCATGGAGGCGGACCTGCAGTGGCGCCAGGAGGCCTGGGCTCCTTCCAGGCCCAGTGAATCCACATGGCGGATTCGATCGCCACCCTCACCGCCCACATTAGCCATGCCATCCATTATGCCATGGCCTTGCCCCATGCCGCTGCCATCCCTCCCCTAGCACTGTCCCTGCCCCCTCCTGCAATGGCCCCTCCTGCTCCTGTCCCTCCTGCTCCTGCCTCTCCTGCTCCTGCCCCTCCTGCTCCTGCCCCTCCTACCCACCTCCCCATGCAGCCTGCCCCGATACGGCCTGCCCCCCATGTGCAGGTCCACCCCTGCAGGAGCGGTCACAGGGACCACCCCTCCCAGGAGTAGATCTCCTCCCTGTCTCCCCCTTGTAAATAAAAAAAATACAAGTTTTTTCTGTTCAAAACAAAACTGTGTCTGGTTCTTATTGGGAGGTAAGGGAAGGGGAGGGGAGCGGGAAGGGAAGGGATGGGAGGGAGTTGTAAAGGGAGACCGACGCGACCCTACTATGGGGCCTGGGCGAATATGTCCGTCAGGGCCTCCTGGATGCGCTCCCCATCCTGGTGCGCCTGGCAGATGGCAGCTGTGTGGGGCTGTTCATAGGCCTGGCCCTCGGCTGCCAATCATGCGGGGAGGAAGGCCTCCCCACTGCGCTCCACAAGATTGTGGAGCACGCAGCCACTACCTCCATTGCATTCCGCTCACCCATCTCGAGACGAGTGAGCAAACACCGGAAGCAGGCTTTCAAGCGGCCGAAGTCACACTCCAAGTGTATGTCTACACTACAAAGTTAGTTCGAACTAACGGACGTTAGTTCGAACTAACTTTAATAGGCGCTACACTAGCGCTCCGCTAGTTCGAATTTGAATCGAACTAGCGGAGCGCTTAGTTCGAACTAGGTAAACTTCATTTTACGAGGATTAAGCCTAGTTCGAACTAGCTAGTTCGAATTAAGGGGTGTGTAGCCCCTTAATTCGAACTAGTGGGAGGCTAGCCCTCCCCAGGTTTCCCTGGTGGCCACTCTGGCCAACACCAGGGAAACTCTATGCCCCCCTCCCGGCCCCGGGCCCCTTAAAGGGGCACGGGCTGGCTACGGTGCCCGTGCCAGGTGCAAGCCTGCCAGCACCCAGCCGGCAGACCCTGCACCTGGCACGGCACAGAGCCACCCACCCAATGTCCCCCAGCCCACCCCCTCTTCCCGGGACCAGGCTGGCGGCTCCCGGGAGCTTGCCCTGGACCGCAAGAGGCGGGCACCTTCCTGGGCTAGTGCAGACATCGTGGACCTTGTCCACGATCTCCGCACTAGGCACAGGAAAGTGGCCGTCTAGGGCAGGAGAGCTGCCAGCCTGGCCACCCAGGAGCAGGTGTGCATGAAAATCAAGGGGGTCCACTGAGACCCCCGACCCTGAGCCCTGAGATGACAATGGCCGTCCTGGGTCAGACCTAAGGTCCATCTAGCCCAGTAGCCTGTCTGCCGACAGAGGCCAACCCTAGGGACCCTGGAGGGGATGGACCGAAGACAGTGACCAAGCCATTTGTCTCGTGCCATCCCTCTCCAGCCTTCCACAAACTTTGGGCTGGGACACCACTCCTATCCCCTGGCTAAGACTACTCCATGGACCCAACCTCCATGACTTGATCTCACTTCCCTTTAAACTCTGTTCTAGTTGTAGCCTTCACAGCCTCCTGCAGCAAGGAGTTCCGCAGGTTAACTATTTGCTTTGTCAAGAACAACTTTCTCTTACTAGTTTGAAGCCTGCTACCCATTCCTTTCCTTTGGTGTCCTCTAGTCCTTCTTTATGGGAACTCAGGAAGAACTTTTCTGAATGCACCCTCTCCACCCAACTCCTGCTTTTAGAGACCTCTATCCTGTCCCCCCTCCGTCTCCTCTTTTCTAAGCTGAAAAGTCCCAGTCTCTGTAGCCTTTCTTCATCTGGGACCTGTTCCCAACCCCTGATCATGTTAGTTGCCCTCCCCTCTCCCAGCCTTTCTCTTCCCCTCTCCCACCTCCTTTTCCCAGTCTCCCCCAGTTTTGGTCAATAAAGACAGAGTCAATGTTGGAAGAAACGTTATCTTTATTTTGTACATCAATAAGAAGGGGGGCTAGGGAAGGGTAAGTGGAAGGAGGTGAGGGAGGAATGGGGTACGAGCCCCCGATGGGGAGGACTGGGCTGGCTCTGCGGGCTTCTGGGGGTGGAAGCTCTCCTGCAGCCCCCCAATTGCCCCCTCTCCCCAGATGGCAGCCTGCGGCAAGTGCAGCCGGGCTGATGGCCGAGTGGTGTGATGTGCCCAGTGTGGGTACTCCGGTTACTCCAAGCCAGAACTTCTTTGCAAGCAGGGCACCCCTTAGAACTGTGTGTCCGGGGTTGGGGTTGGGGTCGGGACCCTTTAAGCGCAGCCCTCGGCTAGCCTGAGACAGCATCTCCATGCTCTAAGTCCTCCTCTTATGCCCTGCCAGCACTGCTTCCGGCCATCCTTAAGCCCTGTTCAGAGTCCACTCAATGTGGACTTGCTAGTTCGAATTAGCAAAACACTAATTCGAACTAGTTTTTAGTTCTAGACGCGTTAGTTCGAATTAGCTTAGTTCGAATTAACTAATTCGAACTAAGTTAGTTCGAACTAGCGCTGTAGTGTTGACGTACCCCAAGTGATTATGGGCTCGGTTGAGGCAGTCGTTGAACCGGAACCGGTTCTGGTCCGGCCACCCCGTGTAGGGCCGCATTAGCCAGGGCAGCAGGGGATAGGCCGTGTCCCCGACAACACATATGGGCATAGGCACATTCCTGACAGTAAACTCCCGCCGGGGGGAAGTAGGTGCCCGCCTCCAGCCTGCAAAACAGGCTGGCGTTGCGTAGTATGCGGGAGTCATGTGCCCTGCCGGACCAACCAGCCTAAACGTCTAGGAAGTGGCCACGGTGGTCCAGGAGGCCTGGAGTACGATCGAGCAGTACCCCTTCCTGTTCATAAAATGGGCCGCTCGATGCTCCGGGGCCCGGACGGGGATGTGGGTTGCATCCAGGGCTCCCCCATAGTTGGGGAACCCGAGGGCAGTGAAGCCGGCCACGGTAGTGTCCACATCGCACAGGCAGATGACTCTTGGGAGCAGGACTTCGTTGATGGCGTGGACGACCTGCAGAAGGGTGCAGAGAAACACAGAGGAACACATCACATAAGGCAGGGTGAGTGTGTGCTCCCTTGCTCCCCCCCCCCCGTGATGCCCTCTGCTCTCACTCTCTCTCTCTCTCTCTCTCTCACACACACACACACACACACACACCAGGGCCCCCTCGCCCCACAGCCCCCCCACCCCACCAGCAGGCCTGTGCAAGGGAGCGACGGCCCAAAATCCTGGGTGACCCAGTCTGGAGTCTTGGCTGCCCCTGGGCATGGAGTGCAGCACCCTTCCCCCACCCCACTCCCCACTCCTCCTGGGACTTACCTCCATCATGACGACACCGACGGTGGATCTGCCCACCCCGAACTGGTGTGCCACCGATCGGTAGCTGTCCGGGGTGGCCAGCTTCCATAGTGCGATGGCGACCCTCTTGTCGACGGGGATGGGTGCCCGCAGCCAGGTGGTAGCTCTCTGGAGCCCAGGGCGAGCCAGGCACACAACTCCAGGAACATCTGCTTTCGCATGAGAAAGTTCTGGAGCCATTGCTGGTTGTCCCATTGCCCCAGGACCAGCTGGTCCCACCAGTCCGTACTGGTGTCCAGTCTCCACAGTGGCCTCTCCGCGCTGGGGTGGGGATGCCACAGGGATGCCATGGCCTCTGTGGTGAGGGAGTCCAAAGCAATCTGTGCCTCCAGGTCCTGGAACAGGAGGGCAGCAGCCTGGAGCACCAGCTGCAGGCACTTCAAAATGGCTGGCAGGAGCCAGAGCAGGCATATGGCCACCCCTGGCTCCATGGCAGAAAAAACAAGGGAGATGAAAAAAAACCAAGCAAAGGCACTAAGTGACAAAAGGCAGTGGTGACCAAAAAGGCAGAGGGCAACCACCAAAACTGCTATGGCTGATAGTCTCTGCAAGAGGTCCTATAGCACGCAGCAGGAGAGAAACAGCTGTCCAGGGAGATCCCTTTAGGCACGTGTCTCAAAGGAGCTCCAGCCCCCGCCCCTGGAAAGGGCTGGTGCCCTTTTTCCCTCTTCAAAATGGTTCCAGGCTTCTGCTTTTGCGCAAAAGCGTCCCGCCAATGTAGATGTGCTTTTTCCGCAAAAGTGCATCATTATAACGATAACTCCGGGACCAATCTAGATGCACTTTTGCAGAAATACTTTTAACGGAAAAACTTTTCCGTTAAAAGCATTTGTGGAAAATCATGCCAGTCTAGACGCAGCTGGTCTGTCTATAACAACTGAGATGAGCCTACTGCTAAAGAAGAATTAAACTAGAAGTAATCCTGTATTTATTTTGTCTTTCTTTTTTTTATCTTAATCAGGGATGACCACAGATGATTTTTCCATATTTTGGCTGCCTTTCTTGTATTTGACTCTTTTTTACTATTGACAGGCAGTGGTCTACTGAAAAGACCACTAGATGGAAACCCAGGAGATCTAGTTTCTATCCCCAGGCCTGCAACTGATCAACTGTGTGCCTTCAGGCAGATCACTGTGCTGCTGATTCCACTCCCATCTATTGTGTGTTTTGACTATTGAAACTCTAAGCTCTGTGGCATAGGAACTGTCACTTATTATGAATGTGTACAGCACCTAACACAATGGGTTGCTGATCTCTGCACTACCATAGTAAAAATATATTATTCCTGGGGGCAAAGTGATTAGGATTAGGAAATTTGCTATGATTTTTTTAATTTAACCTTTTCGTAGGGTCTACATTTCTTTCTGACTACATGTTATTTCTTTAGGTCCATACACATGCATAACATTTTAAAGAGAACGAAAATAAATATCCTTGTCCCAGAGAGTTTACAATCTAAAATGAAATAACAAGACACGCAAGGCATCATGTGGAATTTGAGCAAACTGTGGATAAGTTAACAGGAGTATGAGCACTACAGAAGTAAGATACGTTTGAAGATGATGACACAATTAACTCAAGAATTCACCTTCCTCCCACCAATGTATTATTTTCCTTCCACCTTTCTTCACACACTCAAGCATACACACACATACACATTTATTCCAGTAACATTACTGACTCAATATCTTTTCCCCTGTTTTCCAATAACAGCTGCCCATTGAAATCTAACCAGCCAAACTGTTAACACAAACCAAATGTAGTCATGAGAGTACAGATATTTAGCTAGGGTGGAAGAGCACTCTGCACAAGTCAAAAAGGGCCATGTGTGTGTGATGATGACTTAAAATTCTCTTTTGCACTCCCCTGTTAATGCTGCTTCTCTTGGTATGGCCATCCTAACTTGGCATGTGAGGGGCAACTAGCCAAGCCATACCTCTTTGCCTGCTACAGTTCTGAGCAATCACATTTACACGGGGTTGATCCTCTTTCTACCACTTAAGAGCCATGGTGCAGTGAAGCATCTGGCCCCACATCTTCCAGATTTTAAGGCATCGCTGGAGTTGCCAATGGAAACACATTTACTCTAACATTCTTCCTATTCCCATTGTGTATAAGTTTTCCATGGCTTTGCGCCCCTGTCCACTCCCCAGTACTTCTTTCCATGTTAAGATCTTTGTTGTTAATCTAGTCTTATAAATACATTAGCATTATGCTTTTAAATATTTTTTCCAAAATCACATTGGACCTGGAAAGGATACTGAATTGCTTCTCTAGTAAGTCGCAAACAATTCCTTTTAGCTATAGCCATGTGTTGAGTAGCAAGCACACTGGAAACTTCAGTGCATCTCTGCCAGTGCATTTCAATCTTGGGCTGCAACATCCTTTCTATTCAAGTGCTGGATTTTCTCTGAGCAGCAGGTGCCAAATATGCTGAATTCTTTCAGATACCAGCAAGTTTAATGAGTCTGAAATTATTATTTAAAGGAAAACTCCACCTTTTTTCCTCAGCCCAGTGAATTGCCATTTGAGAAAAGTCAGAAATATTTATTGAAAAATGGATTTTAAAGTATTTTTTAATTAAAAGAATTTCTCACTGTGTTACTTGTCACAGCCATGTAGCATTAAAAATGGCATGTTTGTTGACATTAGGTGAATAGGGACTAGAACCCAGTGTAAGACACAATAAACCAGAGTATGTCCAGTCTTACAGGGCTTTAACAGCAACAATGTTTTCAAAGTGGTTATCACATGACTTTACATTTGCATCTGAAATTTTACACATGCAGAGAGAGATTTGCTTATGTTCAGAGTGCCAGTATAAAGGCTATGCACATTTAATACCTACTTCACCCTATTTTGAGGAACAATGTGACTTTATTGATGCACAGTATTTGTGCTATTCCCTCTGCACATGAATGAATCCCAGTCACAGCATTTTGCATGAGCTGAAGCTAGTATTTCTGTAATTGTGCAAATCAGAAGCAGACCCTGATCTGGCATGCAGGCAGACCAACTCTGACCCTTGTAGCTCCACTGAATACCGTCTGTTCATATCTCCTTGCAAGCTCAGGGCTATTTTTTCACATCTTTTACACATCCAAGTGTTCATTTCAGCTTGTGCAAACCACTGTGAGTGATAGCTATTAAATAATTTTGAAAAATAATTATTAAGCTAGAATGAAAAGAACTGGGAAACGAGTTTACAATGTAATTCTTATAGCTCCCATACTTTGTTTTTGCTATTTACATAGCCCTGCAAGAGCATCTGGCGCTAACTGGTATTTAGGATGTGTCAAACAAAGCCCCCACAGTGGGCATCACGTTTATGTCACATTACAGCAGTGAGTCCATGACTTGCAATAAACTGAAACTTGGCACTTTACATTCTTTTTATTTTCAAATGTATGCCATAAATCACTGATGACATTCTCCTTACTTTGAATTTACAGATTACAGGGCAAAGCAAAATGAGAGGTTTTCTTTTAAAGTGGGTGAATCTGGGCTTTTTTGCTGGCGTGCTTATAGGGTCTGGATTTCTTTGCAAGATGGGATTCAGGATGCAGATACGTTTGGAAGTCTGGACTAATGACATAATGTATTTGATTTATCTGTTTCTTGTGTAATAGCTATTATCAAGCTGCGAGAGCCCAAAGAGATATTTATGCCTGAAGGAATGCCACTGTATAAATATGCAAGTTGTATTGAATTTTATTGTGCTACTGTAGGACCTTATTTACTTCAAATGATGCTACCATACAAGTATTAAAATACTGTACTGGCAAACCTCTATATTCTGGGACCTCTTTTTAGGGGGGAGAAAGATTCTCTTTCATGGACTGCACTGAGTAATGTTTTCTGGTGAGGGAGAAACATTAACAGTTTGGAACATTAACACTACTGGGATATTTCTGTGGCTGGCAGGACGCATGCAGGAAAAAAGACATGTCCAATAATAATACTTTAACCTTCAGTACAATTGACTGAAATAAAAATTCTCAAACTACAGTGCTATAACTGTGAGCTACTGAGCACCTGTAGATCCCAAAGGCATCAAGTGGGTCTTGTGAGGCTTCAGAACCTCTGAAAATCAGGCTGTTTTTTACGGGCCGACCTTAGGGGAAAATGACACCCTGGAAAAACTTATATTTTGGCATCCTTGCCCCGTACCTCCCCAGCACCCCCTAACTCCCAGTATCCTTGGTCCCTGCTGCCTCCACAGCACCTTCTAACCCTTTTTGTCCTTGGTCCCTCCTGCTTCCCTGTCCATCCCTCCCACTGCCTTCAGCCCCCACAAGCTCTCCATTACCCCCAGTTCCCACTGCCTCCCCACATTGATCCGAGCACCCTTCGATGGCCTCATACCCCAGGCCATCCTGCTTGTTGTATCTTGACTACAGCACACACACCTCTGATCATGGCACCAGCCCATAATTCCAACCCTGACCTTTATTTAGCAGTCTTAAAATAGAGATGTGTACCTAATTGAAAATTTTGACCTAAGGGCATAATAATTTCTGCTATTGATTTCTTTCCACATGCTGCTGTATAGAGGGAGAAACCAAGGAGAGTGGAAAAATTAAGTGGGATATTCTGGGGCACGTTTTATATTATCCCATCAGATGGATGGACAACAAAGTGGATTGAAAAAATCTTATAATGATAGGATGTGCTTTTACCCAATGTTTGGTGAGCTGGAAAACACACAGAACCATAGCTGAATCCTTTACTTAAGTGGGCAGCGATTTTATAGTACATCTATAACTACTACTAGATGATGAGTCATGATTCAAATTTGGACCAAATCACCCCTTGGGTGTGTCTAGACTACATGCCTCCGTCGACGGAGGCATGTAGATTAGCCAGATCGGAAGAGGGAAATGAAGCCGCGATTAAAATAATCGCGGCTTCATTTAAATTTAAATGGCTGCCCCGATCTGCCGATCAGCTGTTTGTCGGCAGATCGGGGCAGTCTGGACGCGACGCGCCGACAAAGAAGCCTTTCTTGATCGACACAGGTATGCCTCGTGAAACCAGGTTTACCTGTGTCGATCAAGAAAGGCTTCTTTGTCGGCGCATCGCGTCCAGACTGCCCCGATCTGCCGACAAACAGCTGATCGGCAGATCGGGGCAGCCATTTAAATTTAAATGAAGCCGCGATTATTTTAATCGCGGCTTCATTTCCCTCTTCCGATCTGGCTAATCTACATGCCTCCGTCGACGGAGGCATGTAGTCTAGACACACCCCTTGAATAGGAGAAGGAGAGAGGGGAGAATTCATTATCTTTTCCTCAAAGTCCTACATGATGCAATTTGGCCATCCCATGAGTATAAAGGCCTCACTCAAAGATCACCAAGTCAGTGGAAGGCTTACTATGAATTTCAATGGGCTTTAAAATACAATAAAGTTGGTCGTGTGTATGCATGTGTCTATTTTAGTGTGTGTGCGCTGTGTGTAAGAATAATATAAGAGCAACACAATTGTAAATGTATCTCTGCTAGAGCTAAAATGTATCTCTGCCAGAGCTAAAATGTTTGCCATAATGTCAAGCATGCAGGTAGTGGGTCATTTTCCCAACATTTTTACAAAATAGTTTTGTTTCACTAGTACATATTGTATACAAAGTACAAACTGGAGTCAATCAGAGCTGCATCATCAACCCAACCATGTTCATGGTCTTTATTTACGTCATTTTTTACATAATTGCTGGGAAGCTCCCAGTTGGTATTGAAATCATCTACAGAATGGATGGAAAGCTATTTAGGCTTAGCAGGCTGAAAGCTAAGAGTAAGGTTTCCACCACCTCTATCGTGGAACTTCAGTATGCTGATGACAATGCAGTTTTTGCCAATTCTGAGAAAGATTTTCAGACTATCTTGAATGTTTTTGCTGATGTTTATGCATGTCTTGGGGTAGGTCTACACTGCAAGCTTAATTCAAGATAGCACGTCTATATGCAAAAAGCGCAACAAAATAGAGATTTGTTCTTTTGAAATAGAGTGTCCACACTGACTGGACGCTATCTCACATTTAAGGCCACACGGAACCAGTTGAGGCGGGTATCAGGTCAGCACTTGCTTTCTGGAGCTCCTGCCTGAAGCTATCTGGGATGTGTGCCTAAAGGGACCTCCCTGAATAGCCATTTCTCAGCTTCTTCTGCTTGCTTCCCTACCTCTCTGAGGAACAGCAAAGCATTTCCTCTGTGTGCTTTGGTTGTCCTGCTTCAGGACACCACGGTACTTCCTGCTATGGAGCTGGAGCTGCCTCTGGGCACGCAATGGCCCCACATTGCCTTGCTGCAGTTTCTGAAGCAGTTTCTGCAAGGTGCCCTCATGGCCCTGTATGAATTTGACCCCGAGGTGATTGTGGAGAATCTCTGCATGTGTGCGGGAGTGCTGCACTTGCAACTGTACCCCACTGTGGAGCGACATGTCTGGCGGCTGGACACCAGTTTCTACTGGTGGGACCAGCTAGTGATGGAGCTGTGGGATGACCAGCAGTGGCTCCAGAACTTCCACATGAAGAAGGAGACATTCCCGGAGCTGCCCCTGCCCTCAGACATTGCCCCTGCCCTCAGACAACAGGACACCTATATGCAACCCACCATCCCCCGGAGAAGCAGGTTGCCATCATGTCTGGAAGCTCACCATGCCAGAGAGTTACCTATCCATGGGCAACCAGATTGGTATGGGGAAGTCGACCATTAGGGCCCTCATCATGCAGGTATGGCGCTCTTGGGCTGTAGTCCTGGGAGGGGGAGAGTACTGAAAAGGGGGACTCTAGAGAGAGGGGGGTTGGGAGAGCAAGGGGTGGGTGGGGATGGTGGGGGGAAGCCCTGTGCCTGGGGGCATTCTGCAGTCCCACCAACACATAGCACTGAGGGGGGGCAGGCTTCACAGGGGGTGGCTCCTGGGGTGTTTGTAGGGGGAAAGGAGAAGAAAGTTTGGGGGCCTCCCAAGGGCTCAGGCACCCCCTTTGAATCTCTGCTTTGTTTGTCTCCTTCTGCAGGTGGTGAGGGCCATCATCACCATCCCTCTGTGCAGGGTTATACACCTGGGAGACATGGACCCCATCATCTCCAGATTTGCTGCCCTGGACTTCCCCAACTGCAGGGGGTTATTGACAGAAACCACATCCCCATCCATACCCCCAACCACTAGGCAGCACAGTATATTAACAGAAAGGGATACTTCTGTTGACCACTGGTTGACCACTGCAGTCACTTTATGAAAATCTTCATAGGCTGGTTGGGGAAGGCGCATGACACCCACATCTTCTGCAACTCCAGCCTCTACCACAAGCTGGAGGCCAGCACTTTCTTCCCCGAGTGCAGCATCAGTCTCGGGGAACATGGAAATGTCACTGTGTATTATGGGGGACTCATCCTACTCCCTCATGCTGTGGTTGATGAAGCCCTACACCAGCCACTTTGACCCGAGCAAGGACTGCTTTAATGGCCGCCTGGGCAGGACCTGCACGCAGGACGATTGCATCTTTGGCCGTTTGAAGGCAAGGTTCAGGTACCTCCTGACCCCGCCTGACTGTGGGGGAGCAGAACATCCCTCAGGTGATGTCAGCATGTTGTGTGCTCCACAACATCATGGAGAGGGAAGGGCCTCTGAGCAGCTGTGCACAGCTGCCATCCTCCAGGCCCATCAGGTGAGGGTGCACATCTGGGAGGTCCTGAGGGAGAATTTCTCCCAAGGACCCCAGTGACACTCTCCCCAGGGCCTCCCCACTCGGGGCCTGTGCCTTGCCCCTCTCTGTCTTTCTCACAACAACCCCTCCCTTCCTCCCTCCATCTCTCTTTCCTGCAGACACAATACAAAAAACTGGTTGATAAAAACAGAATTTTGTGGTGATTTATTTGGGGTAGAAATAACTGGGGAGGAGGGGAGATGAGAACCTGGAAATGGGGAGGGAGAAGGCGGGCTGAGAAACTTGGAGGGGCTGGGGCTGGGGCTGAGAACGGCACATGGCCCGGGTGCCTCGTCTACCTCCCGTGCGGTGACCTCAGCAACCTCGGGGGTGAGAGGGTCCGGAAAGGATAGGAGGGGGGCTGGAGTGGGGTCAGTCATGGGAGGGGGAGCAGGGACCGGGACTGGGGCAGGAGTAGGAGCAGGAGCAGGAGCAGGAGCTGGTTGTGGGTGGGTCAGGAGATCCCAGACAGTCGCACACATATTGCATCCTGCTGCATCAGCTCATTACACATCTGTGTCCACCACTGCACATTGTCCCGGACCTTCTGGGCCAGCATCTGCTGCATGTCCTGGAGGATGCAAACATGCTCTCTCATAAGGTCCTCTTGGACCCTCTTGCGCCTGCGGCTCCCTAGGGGTTGGGTGACTGGCTCAGGTGGGGTAGATCAGCCTACTCTCACATCTGGTCTGGCTGGGGAGAATAAAGAGAGAGGGTCAGTCATCCCTGGAGACACTGTCCCTAAGAGCAATAGTTCCCAGGTCAGAGGAAGGTGATGTCCCGGGAACAAGGCCTTGTGTGGCCGGGACAGTGGCCCCTGTCTTACAGGGCACCATGCTTCCTACTCACCCCCCCACGTCCCACAGACAAGCATGCATGGGAAATGGCCAGCCACACTGGGATCTAATGGCTGGGAGGGGAGCCTTGAGCTGCCTGTGCTTCCATCAGTGCTGCACACATGCTGGCTCTGGCAGTGGTGGCATCTGAAAGGGAGAGACCTTGTATCCCTGGCCGCAGGGGGTGAGGGTGCGTGGGGGGTATAAGCAGCACACACACCTGAGCCTTGAAGTGCTATTCCCAGGAGTGGGCGCTGCCTTGAGCATGCAGGCATGCCTGTGTGCCGTGTGTGGCCCTCCAGAGTCTGTGTGCGTGTCCTTGTCCCCAGCCTCCATCTAGTGGTGGCTCATGGTGGGAGGATGTTCTCCCCCGCAAGGGTCAGAAGTGTGGCCGGCTTCCCCAGAACCTGTGAGCAGGAGCCCAGGGGTGCTCCAGTGCCTGTCTCCTGAGGCTGCGTAGTGCAGACTAGCGCTGCACATGCATCCGTGTGTACGGACTGCACCGTGATGGCCAGGCCAAGAAGGACGAGTGACGATTGCACCACAGCCCCTCAGTGCCCGCCATCCCCACCCTGTGTGTGTGAGAAAACTAAGACCACTCACCTTATGATCCCTCCCCAGCCTTGGAGGATGCCTGGGACACATCGAAGCCATGGGGTACTGGCTCCAATGTGAGCATGGTCATGTCCTCCTCCTCCTCCTCCTCCTCCTCCTCCGCCTCCGCCTCCTCCTCGTCCTCCTCCTCTTTGTCAGCTGGGATCCCCATGCAGGCGATGATGGGGGTCTCCATCCCCAAGTCCACCAGCAGGGGTGGAGAAAGGGCAATGCAACCCCCCACAATGCAGTGTAGGTCATCAAAATAGGGGCAGGAGTGGGGTTGTGCCCCAGAGCCTGAGCTGCACTCCCTCGCCCTGGCAGAGCTCTTTAACCTTGCTCCGCATCTGCTCCTGTGTCCGGATATGGCCCTTGGGGGCCAGGCTATTGGGCCATAGATGTCTGTGTTGAGCCTTCTGGAATAGAGATTGTGCAGGTTCTCCTCATCTCCCCACACCTCGAGGAGGGCCAGGATCTCTGCCCCAGGCCAGGATGGCATTCGCCTCTCGCAGCCCCTGGCAGGCTCTTGGGAGTCTTGTGAGCGCTCCCTCAGATGGGCAGGGGGCTCTTGTGGGGCTTGGAGCTCTGGCACGGTGGCCAGATGTGAAGCACTAGCAGCTGCACTGTGGCTGGAGGCTGTGAGGGATGGCTTCCTGCCTTACGCCCTTTCTTCCATGTCTACAGCTTTAAGAGCTCCAGGGGAACAAGAACTATAGAGTCATAATGAGCGTGGATGAAGTGGCCAGCAGGGCACCTGTGGGCCACTTCCTGGAAGCTTCTTCTTTTGAAATAAGTCTCTATTCCACATCCCCATATCCCCTTATCTGAAAAAGCTTTTTCAGAAGAGGACTTATTCCTTATTTATGAGCATTGGAAAAAGCCATCTGTTATTTTGATTTTCTTTCAAAATAATGCAATTGCTGTGTGGACGTTAGTATTGTTTTTCTGGAATAACAGCTGTTATTCCAGAAAAATGGTGAAGTGTAGATGCAGCTTTGGTCTCACCCTCAGCATCAAGAAGACCAAAGTGCTCCACCAGCCCTCTCCAAATGAGGTACCATATGCCCCATCTATTAAAATCAATGGAGAGGCATGGAGAATGTCAATCATTTTTTCTACCTTAGGGTATGTCTACACTACCACCCTAGTTCGAACTAGGGTGGTAATGTAGGCAACCGGAGTTGCAAATGAAGCCCGGGATTTGAATTTCCTGGGCTTCATTTGCATAAAGCCGGGCGCCGCCATTTTTAAATGTCCGCTAGTGCATTGATATAGAAATCCAACATGGTCTGAGCATTGCCAGTGCAGCCTTTGCTTGTTTATGGCACAGAGTTTTTGAAGATCATGACATTCGAACAGACACCAAACTTCTTGTACATCAAGCCATCATTCTCCCAGCACTATTGTATGGGTCTGAAACCTGAACAACCTACAGACATCACTTGAAAGTCCTTGAGAGGTATCACCAATGCTACCTCCACAAGATCTTGAAGATCAAATGGGAAGACGGGAAGACTAACATCAGTGTTCTGGAAGAGGCAAAGACCACCAGTATCGAGGCAATGGTCATCCGTCAGCAACTTCACTCGACTGGTAACATTGTTTGGATGCCAGAGCATCATCTCCCAAAACAGGTCTTGTTTTCTCAGTTGAAAGAAGGACAGTAATGTGGGAGGACAACAGAAGTGTTATAAGGACTTGCTAAAGGATAACTTAAAGCAGTGCAACATTAACATTGACACTTGGGAGACACTCGCCCAGGATCACTCAAAATGGAGAGAAGTCTTGCACAATGGCTCCCTGCATTTTGAATTTGCCTGCTGACAAGCTGAGGAAGAGAAGAGGTGCAGAAGGGAGGTGAGACTGGCCTCTGGTCATGGTCAACAGCCTCCTGCTATACCTGGAAACATCTGTCCTCACTGTAATAGAACTTGTGGTTCAAAGATCAACCTTATCAGCCACATGAAGGTCCACAATTCCCATGGAAGATGATCATGCTCGGCAATGAGCGATTGCCCATCATCATCACATATTCCATATCTGATTAACTCAGCCCAAACTCAGTCAAAAGCTATTACTGAATGAAATAAAATATGTAACTTTTTAACTTAAAACATTGCAATTTAGGGATTATCCAGCAACATTAACTATGCATTCCATTTGTACCTTAAGTATCCAATTTTGATCCTCATGAAGTTAAATGGTAGTTTGGATGTGGCCTTCAGTTGGAACAGAATCAAGCCAGTAGTTATTTTATTGCTTCATCACCTTGAGAAGACATATAACCAGAGTTACTTATTTTCAGTATACTTAGGAGGGAAAAAATACCAAGTATGGTTTACTATGTGGAATTTGGCTGTTTGAGTTCAATGGCAGGGCATCTCATACCAGTTGAGTATTTGTGCACAATTATTACCAAGCGCATGACTGTGCTTGCACAAAAGCTCTATGAATTAGACCTGCTTCAGATAAAAGAAGGACCCACTTTTGGGCTTTTCTTTGCACAGTTGAGTGTTCAACTGTATATTGCTCTTCTTTGTCCATTTACAGAACCTTTCTCCCTTTATTCTGTGCTTTCTCCGCACTTTCTCCTCTTTAATGAAAGGGCATGTTACACATTCAACATTTCTTTTGTAACAGCAAAGGAAAAGCCTGGACAATTTTAGTGGTATGCTTAGAGGATGTGTGTTTTACAAAATAAACGACATGGTATATTTTTAAAAGCCAGTGTGTTGGCATTTCACTTTGCATTGCTATTCTAACAGCTAGATAAGAGTTTAGTTTTACATTTCTCACTCAGGGTCTCTCAGTGCTCTTTGCCACTGTAGATAGGAAGCTATAGACGAAGCTGGCAGCACCATCTATCCTTAAGACTGGCTGACACTTCGCATTATAAGACCCTATATTAAGTTGCTTATAACTTTGCCAAAATTAAACTCTAGGGAGATTTTCTATGTCAGGTATCTGATTCAGGCTTACTTTTTGGAAAGTTTGTTTAATCAAATTGCTCTAGTAGCCTAAGACTTTGGAGTAGGGACTTGCCATTTAACAGGGATTTTCCTCAGTGTCCGGGTCAGGCTAAGTTTGGAAAAAAACTCAGTTCTCACATTCTCAGTTGAGGCTTGCTAGAGTTTGGAAGCTAAATACTAGGGATGTTAAGAAGCAGGTATTTAATTGAGTAGTTGATAGAATTTTTATCCACTACTCAATTAGTCAATAGGCAGCCGGCTCAGTCCCGACTCACACCAGGTCTGGGACCAACTCTGCTGCAGTTCTGCATTTTAAAATGCAGTATGAGTCAAGGGGAGGAGGGTGGCTGCCTGGCTCATACTGCCTTTTGAATTGCAGAGCTGCAGCGGGGTTTGGTCCCAGAGCTGGCACAAGCCAGGACTGAACTGGGCTGCCTGCCCTGCCAGTAGCAGCCCCTGCTGTCGGGGGTCCCAGTGGGGAGTTGAGAACCCCTGTGAACAGGGGCTGCTTCACGGCAGCAGCCCCTGACATCCCCCACCGCTGCTGTCTCTATCAGCACTAAATAATCCTAGGGCCACATGCTGATTGTCAAAAGTGAAAAAAGAAATATAGACAAATGAACACCCATTCACTGAATGAAGCAGAGGTCCTGTGGAAAAAATAGTATGGCACCATGTAAATAAAGACTGTATCACAATTCAGGGGGAGATGGGAGCAAAATAAATTTGCGTGGACAGCCCCAATTTTGGAATTTCCAGACTTTTGAGGACTTTATAGCCCAAGCATGCTTTTAAAATATATGTATAATATAATACATAAGGTTACTTTCTTAAGCCCTCTGAGGGCCAGCTCCCATGGAGGACATTGACTCTTTTGTTGAATTTATATATATTTTGCACGTTTTTCAAATACATACTCTTAATTTTCTTCCATTGTTCAGCAGATCTAAAATACATCAATTAATTTGCAGCTGAATGTGGCTTTGACTTAGGAATGTGTTTGGGGAGGGGGAAAAAAAGGGCGTGTAATTTGGTGCAATTAACAACAAGAATATTTTTGCATTATTTCTACATTGAGTCAATTGTTTTTGAGGGTGCATCTAGACAGCGGCGCTATTTCATGATACTTCCAGTATCCCAAAATACCATTTTCTGCATCTTGAGAGCGCATCCATTATTTTGAAATAGATTTCAAAATAAAGAGTGCACTATTCTGACGTCCCTGTAAATCTCATTCCATGAGGATTAAGGGACATTTCGGAATAGCACTTTATTTCATTTCAAAATAAGCTATTTCAAAATTAACTCAAAATAAGTTATGCAATTTGCGTAGCTCAAATTGACTTACGTATTTTCCATAATGGGATGTTTTTCTGCAGTATTTGCTGTATGGAAGACTAAAAAAGTGGCAGGGATAAGATTGAGGAAATTTACATTAAATTTAAACCTAACTGTTTTTCTAAGTTTAATTTTCTGCTCTCAGTATCTCTTTGCAATTGTAATCTGATTCTGACCTTTGTTCACTCCACAGTAAAACTCTCCCAGGTGCTCTGGGATTCTGTGAAGCTACTTTGGGATCAGAAAGAGAGAGAGAGCGCTAAGAAAGCAGGAGGACCTCTAGGGTAAGTAAAGAGTAACTCAAGGAAAAAGAGAAGTTTGTCTTAGGCTAGATCCCACCTTTTGTACCAAAATGGATTTGTGGCTCCATTGCCACACTTGCTTGTAGGCAGGACCAGTGAGGGATCTGGGCTGGGGATTAGCCATGATCTCAGAGCCAGAGGGATACCTCAGGGACTTTTGCCATCAGCCTGGCAGAAATTTGCCTCAAGAGGTCTCCTAGCCCCAATAGTTCTTAGAGTTTGAAATCCAACCATACACCTGCCACTTCTTACTTAGCTGTCATCAGTGTGTGCTCCCCCATGCCTCTCTGGTTTGGGATTTTTGGAGTTTATGAATAAAGATCATTCTTGTCTCAGTCTAACACTTTCACATCCTAGCACTTGAGTCCAATGAGCACTTAGAATAAGTGTTGCCATTATATTCATGTCAGCTTGTTCTGGAAAGTACTGCTTGATAGGCTAGTCCTTTCCAAGTCCAGAAACGATGTCTGCCA
This sequence comes from Pelodiscus sinensis, assembly GCF_049634645.1. Classification (NCBI taxonomy): domain Eukaryota; kingdom Metazoa; phylum Chordata; order Testudines; family Trionychidae; genus Pelodiscus; species Pelodiscus sinensis. Next base: position 212,648,171 of record NC_134712.1, on the reverse strand, counting down.
TAATGGGGTGAATTTGTGGATTGGAAAAGAAATTCAGTTATTTCACTACCAGTAAAGTTCAAAAATATGGGTCAGCTGGGCACAAGGTAAGCTGAATTGGAACTGTTTATTTAGCACTGAAGTTTGCAGAAAGTAGAAATTATCCTGCCATGCACATTTGTAATGATCCCGTACTGCTCACTGTTGCATGTCAGCATAGGTTAGCTGAACAATGTGTTTGTTAGTTTGTTTTCAGTGAAGGTTGACCTGATTCTGCCCTCATTTACACTATGTGAATCAGGAGTAACAGCACTGAAGTCATTGAGCCTTCTTACTTACAGTGGTTTTCCATGGGGAGGGAGGCTATCTTGATTTTGATGGAGATATATTTGATTTGCACTACTGTGAGAGGATAATTAGAGACTCAGTGAATTAACATCAGAGGAAAGTCTCTCTTGTCATTGTAATAAGTTAAAATAGCAGCCATTGTTGAAACTAGGCAGACCCAGAGGCAATTACATCAGTTTGGAAAGATGAGAGCTGATTTTGAGTGACACTTGGATGTAAGTTGGGGTAGCTATCTTGACTAAAAAGTGTTTGAAAAGGGTTAAGACACAGAGACATGTACTGTCTCAACTCAGTTTGTATCAAGTTATGCTGATTCACACCAGCTGAGGATCTGACCTTTAGCAAGTAAGCACTTTAGGACCCACTTCGTCTTCTATAAAGTATCGTATACACCAGTGGTGCTACAGAATTTTGTATTTGGGGAGAAAAAAAATTAGTGTAATACCATGGAAAATGTTCAAAGGGAGATTTCAGAGACTTAAAGTTTAGCTGTCAGACTCAGGAAATTAGCTGAGTACTATGAACAAAATGGGCTCCCACGGTTCTTTCTCTTTAGCTGAAAAAGGTTAGTGTATATTCATTGATACAGTTTCTAAAACATTATAAAATGAATATGGTGCTCTAGTGAAAAGGACTAGATTAGAGGCCCTGGAAAGTGAATACTATATAAAAAGGAAATAAAATTGCTAGAACTGCCTAGAAAATGTAGTTTGTTTTCCATGAAGAATGGAGAAGAAAATGAACACTTTTCAGCTTCTTGAAATTTACCACTGATTTTTTTCCCAATTTTAAATTTTTGGTGCAAAATATGTGGCTTTCGGTTGTCAAGAAATGAGAAAAACATGTGTTTGTTTTTTCAGTTTTCCAGTGAATTCCCTAAGGGTATTTCAATTCAAAGAGAGATGCTTGAAATAAAGTTTCCGTTTGCTCAAAAAACAATTTTGCATTATAAAGAAAAAGTGTGAAAAAAGCATTCATCCAGCTGTAAGCATAGCTTTCCTTCTCTTGAGCTACATCTAAACTCCACCCCTCTATCAGCAGAGGCATGTAAATTAGACGTATCGAAAGTGGAAATGAAGCCGGGATTTAAATATCCCGCACTACATTTGCATAATGGCGGCCATCGCTTTTTTTCAAAATGGGGCTTTTAAAAAAAACCCAGCAGTTTAGACGGGGTATTTTTGACAGAAATGCCCCATTTTGAAAGATCCTGTACTTTCAAGGAGCATTTACTATTAAAAAGTAAATGCTAAGAAGGAGATCTATTACAGGAACAAGAGGTTCTAAAAGAAAAGATTGATGAAGTTAAAGGTCAGTGTAACTCAACAGTCTGTTTCTGATTTTAGTGGCACTAGTGTGAGTCAGGTGTAACGCCACTAAAATTAACAATATAATACAGTGATGAACTATCCCAAAATACAGGTTGGGATATATTAGGTTAGCTTGGATAGTGCGGTATTTTAGAGGAGTACAGGATCTTTAGAAATGGGGCATTTCTGTCAAAAACGCCCCATCTAAACTGCCGGGTTTTTTTAAAAAACCCCCGTTTTGAAAAAAAGCGGCAGCCGCCATTATGCAAATGAAGCACGGGATATTTAAATCCTGGCTTCATTTGCACTTTCGATACGTCTAATTTGCCGACAGGGGGTGTACTGTAGCCTTGGAGAGTCCATCTTTAGATGTAAGAGGATTTGTTCAGATGCCATAGTCTTTTATTTAGTCCTCGGTTGTTTTACCCAGACAAAATTGAAGGGTGTCAATGAGTGTCAGTCAGTGGTGGTTTTACCAATGTGTCCCATTGTTTATTAAGAATGGTTTGAGACCATCAATTTATCTCCCCACAAGCCACCAGACTTCTACCTCAACTAATCTGGGTCAGATTTGAGCACTGATCAAGACATGAAATATTTCATACCTCAATAGTCCATCTGTGTTGTCATGCTCATTTATACTGGAAATATCCTATACAGCAGCAGAGCACTCTCCTCTTATCCGTCATAACTTTTACAAATATTTTAAAGTGATGACAGTGTCTCATTCCAATTTGCAAGATTAGAAGGTAGAGTGGCCAGCTTTGGGGATACTACTATAAGGATAGAAAACTGGTTCATGGCAGATAACTCCTATGGATTTGAATTGTCTAGGTAAGGAAAGATGAGGAAAAGCTGTATAAAGGCCTCAGAAATGGGCCCTCCTGTAAGATGACAGAATGACTTTAGTTTGATAATGATTTAAAATAACAAGATTTCAGGGTAACCTTCAACATTTTGGCCAATACCATCTGGAGAAGATCAGATCAGGCATTTAAATGCTGCCATGATGGGCATCAATACAAATCTACCAGAGAGACAGATAAAGCAGGGAGAAGAAATTTTCTTCTGGTCAAACTGCTTATATTATCCTGTAACAAAGAAAGGTTTTGCCACTGGAAAAGACTCTGTGACCTTCCTCCAAACCTGGTAGATCGTGACGGCTCATGGGAGATTAAGGCCATTCATGCAGCTCCATTGCATCCACATAGTTTACACTCACCCAGACTCCGCTGTCTCCACTTTATCGCTTTTAATTTCTACCAAGCCAGAGGGAGATGATATGCAAATTTTATAGTCCCATCTCCTCTCACCCATTCCTCTTCCTCTTGCTTACCCAGTTTCTTCCCCCTTCCGTAATATGGATTCCAGACAATGCCTCTGAGGAGTCCATAGTGAGGTAGCCAATGCTGAGGTTTCTCATGGAATCTCTAGTGCGAAGACCAGTTTAGCCTCCCTTTCACATGGAATGTGTGAGATCCATATAAGCCGATCTATATAAGCAGGGCTCGACAAATTATACAATCTACTCACCTGTGGTGAGTAGATTGTAACCTGGAAGAGCCGAGTTCTGGTGATCTGCGCATGTGCAGATCGCTGGACAGCGCGGCTGGCAAGCGGGGCTCGCCACGGTTCGGCAAGCCCTGTATATAAACATCACCTTCTCCATGGCTACACTGTCCATTCGAAGGGCACAGGCAGGCCCACTAAGTGTGGAAAATGAACAGGGTAATGTCCATTAATGGTAATTGTAAGGTCTAGTGCTAAGGCATTGGGTTCAAAATATAATTTTTGAAGTTACTAAAATGGTCTGCTTACTAAATCTGTGTGTGACACTTCAAAAACTGTGTCACAGCAGAAAGGTGCTATCTTCAAAAACAAGCACCTGTGCTGAAGTGTCCACTGTTCAAGAGGCATCTCCAAAAACCTTCTATTTGCTAAAAAAAATGAGGCACTGAAGAAGCACTCTGAAAACTCAGCATCTTTTCAGGGTTATCCTTCAAAGGCACTCTCAGCAAGATGTAAATGCCTAGGTTATTATATAGCGTGTGTCAGACAAAAGCAAAAACAGTCCTAACTGTCAGCATAATCCAGACTTTAAAGACCTTCAGCCTAGGGACTGCTGCCACTGTTAAAAACCCGCAGTGACTCATTTATGGTTTGCATGAGAACAAGTCATTTTGCCACTTACTGTTGGTTACTGAATTTGAAACCCTCTGAGGTCTTTCTGAAATAAGAGCTGTTAAAAAGTAAATGCTAAGAAGGGGATCTATTACAGGAACAAGAAGTTCTAAAAGAAAGGATTGATTAAGTTAAAGGGATTCTGTCAGGTCAGTGTAGCTCAACAGTCTGTTTCTGATTTTAGTGGCACCTCTGCAAGTCAGGTGTAACTTGACAAAAATTAACAATATAATACAGTGATGAACTATACCAAAATATAGGTTTGTAAAAAAAAGCAATACTTAGCATCAGTAGAAATATTTGCATGATTTTTTTTTGAAATTGCAAACAAATTTGTTTGGTTGTTTGATGGAAAGTATGTGCAACCCAATCAGTACTGTGCTAATATTGGAGAGCCAGAAGGTGGAACTGACTAGATTATTGTCTTTGGCAAAACTGAGTGAAATGAAAAGGGGAAAAGGTAAATTTAGGAGGTGGGGGGAGGGCAGGGTGATGTTAAATGATCTCAGTTTGAATAATCAAAGATAAGATAGAAATAATATGTATATTATATAAATACAGGATTGGAAACTTTGTATTGTCCTGAGAATATGTATCCCAGAGAAGTGAGCTTTTCTGGCATGAGATCTGCAGGATCTGTAGTTCGTAGCATTAAATTAAATACAGGGTCAAAGAATCAAAGCACGATTTTACAAGAAGCTGAATTTTAAAGGATTTAAATTGTTCTTTCCAGTATCATTCCTTTCCTCTCTCATCTATGTTGAATTCAACCTTCCATTGTACCAAATGGTACCATTTTACCTCATTTTGTTAGGTTTTTTTTGCAGTTCTTCCCAGTACTCCCTAATCTTGACTAATCCTTACATATATATGTGCCATTAGCAAGTTTCTTCACCTTGCTATGCATAGCATCTTCCAGTTTATTAAAAAATAATTTAAATTCTAGCTATCTCTTTCCATGCTAAGAACAGACCACTTCTTGGTCTATTCCTCTAGTTATTTGATTTCATTAATATAATTGGCTGGAGCATTTCTTAAGTACATTTGGGACTCCTAATTTCCTTGGCTGCTTTGCCCTTGATCAGCGATAGGATGTGAGTTTGTATTTGATAGCAACTGCATATGGTTCACTGTCTGACGTGGCAAATATTGAGGTGCATTTTTTTTTGTATTTAAAAGAATATATAAATGATGGCTTCACAAATGGAAGTGCTATTGAAAAGCAAACAACAATGCTCAGTAATTAGCAGTATTTGCATTTTTGTCTGACCACCATTGCTGAGATACGTAGTTGGTATCGCTCCTTTGATGATACCCACTAACTTTTACATTTTGATGTATGTCCATCTCCTGCAAACTACTCTGCCTTTCCCTCTAAGCAACCCCTCATTAAACTCTTTTAAAGGAAAGATGATCACTGATACCCCTAGGCCTTCAGATTTTGGGCCCGACCTATAACTTGCTCCTGTGTAGCCCATTGTGACCCTTATGTTATGCAAAATCTAGAAGCATAGAACCAATGGAATCCCAAAGGTCATCTAATTTAACTCCCCTGACAAGATTCAGGATTTGTTGTGTTTAAACTGTCCAAGACAAATGGCTATCCACCCTCTTTTTGAAAATCTCCAGTGAAGGATCTTCCAGGACCTCCCTATGTAGCCTGTTTCATTGTCCTACTGTTTCTACAGTTAGGAAGTTTTTCCGTGAAATTTAATCTACATCTGCTTTGCTGTAGTTTGAACCCATTGCTTCTTGTCCTGCCCTCTGTGGCAAGAGAGAACAGCTTTTCTCCTTTTAATGGCAGCCTTATAAATATCTGAAGACTACTCTCATGTCGTCCCCAGGGCTGGCCCGAGCCATTTTGGCACCCAGGGCCTGGGTGCGCGGCTCTGCACCCAGGTGCACAGTGCATGTGCGGGCCCGCCCCGGAGCGCATGGTACATGTGCGGGCCGGCCACGGCTGCTGGCGTGCAGCCCGGGGCCCGCCCCTGGGGCGCATGGAGCATGCGCTGGCCTGCCTGGCCATTGCTGCTGGCATGCACTCCGGGCCGTGCAGGGCCCCGCAGCCGTGGGGGGGAAGGGTGCTGCTGGCCAGTGCCGTGGGGATGGGGGGTCGGTGCTGTGGGAGCCGGGCGCGTGGCGCCTGATGGCAGCGATAAGGGACGCCACACACCCCTTACAGCTGCCATCAGGCACCCCCCATAGGTTGGAGCCCCGGGGAGCTGCCCGGCTAGCCCACCCCTCAGTCCAGCCCTGGTCCTCCCTTAATCTTCTCTTTTCAAAATTAAACACACCCACTTCTTACTGACTTTGCTCATTGAGCTTGTGTTCCATCTCTTTGATCGTCTTTGTCATTCACCTCTGGATCCTTTCCAGTTTCTTGAATTCCTTTCTATACATTTGGTGACCATAACTGAACCCACTGCTCCAGCAGAGGCCTAACCAGCACCAAGTAGAGCAGAACTATCATCACTTCCTATGACTTGCATGCAATGCTTCTGCTAATGCAACCTAAAATTGCATTTGCTTTTTTTTTTCTGCAGTAGCAACACATTGTTGGCTTATGTAGAGGTTATGATTCACTTACAACTCCCTGATCTTTCTCAGCAGTGCTGCTGCCAAGTCAGTTATCGCCCTGTCTGTATCTGTGCATTTGTTTTTTCTTCCCTAAGTACAGAAATCTGGCATTTTTTTTGTTAAATATCCTTTTTTCTGTCTATATCTCAGTTCTCCAATTTATCAAGACCCTTTTGAATATTAGCTCTATCCTCCATGGAGTTGGACTTTTCAGCTTACAAAAGAGGAGACTAAGGGGGGATATGATAGAGGTCTATAAAATCATGATTGGTATGGAAAAAGGGAATAAGGAAAAGTTGTTTACTTATTCTCACAATATAAGAACAAGGGGGTCATCAAATGAAATTAAAAGGCAGCAGGTTTAAAACAAACAAAAGGCTGTTTTTCTGCACTCAGCGCATAGTCAACCACTGGAACTCCTTGCCAGAGGATGTGGTGAAGGCTAGGACTTTAACGGGGTTCAAAAAAGAGCTAGATAGATTCATGGAGGTTTGGTCCATCAAGCGGTATTAGCCAGAATGGGTAGGAATGGTGTCCCTAGCCTCTGTTTCTCTGGAGGTGGATGACAGGGGAGGGATCACGTGAGGATTACCTGTTGATGCCCTCTGGGGCATCTGGTATTGGCCACTATCAGCAGACAGGATACTGGGCTAGAAGGACTGTTGGTCTGAACGAGTATGGCTGTTCTTATGTTCTCCAAAGTGTTGGCAATGCCCTCCCCAGCTTTGTATCACCTGCAAATATGATCAATATGCACTCTATACTTTCATCCACGTCATTAATAAAGTTGTTAAACAACACTGGATCCAACAGAGATTTCTGTGCAGCCCCAGTTGAGACCTTCCTGCAATCTGACAGGATTCCATTAATAGTTAATCTTTGTTTGTGGTTGCTTAACCAATTCTGTACCCACTTAATGGTAGTTCTGCCAAGTCTGCATTTCTCCAGCTTACTTAGCAGAATGCCATGTGGGACTGTGTCAAAAGCCTTGCTGAATTTCAGGTATATTATGTCTATCACATTCCCCCATCCACCAAACCTGCCATGCTGTCAAAGAAAGAAATCAAGCTAGTTTGATGTGATTTGTTTAGGCCCACTGTTGAAGGCAGGGGGCAAAGAGGGCAGTTGCCCTGGGGCCTGGTGATTCAAAAAGGCCTAGAGCTCCAAGCTGCCACTGCTGCTACTATGACAGCAGTGGTAGCCAGAGCCCTGGGCCCTTTAAATTGCCTCCAGAGACCCATGTGGTGTGGTCCAGGAAGTGCTAATGGCTGGCAGGGGGAGCCCAGCCTGCCTCTCCTTCCCTCTGGTCCCACTCCTTCCATCTAAAACCTGATCCTTCCAGGAGCACAGACCTGTTCCCCACCACCTTGCCCAGGGACCAAGCAATTCTGTTGGCCCTCCTGGATTTGTTGTTAGCAAATCCATGCTGACTGCTAGTGATTAACCCTTCATCCTCCAGGTATTCACAAATGGAATGTTTTAGACATTAATTTAGTAGCTTTACAGGCTGACTGGCTCCTCCTGCTTTCCCTTTCTAAAAATGGGCAACATAATAGCCCTTCAGTGTGTTTTCTATGTATCCTGATCTGCGTCTTTTCCCCTCGATTATCCATGGTGACTTTGCTAGTTGTCTGCTCACATTTTGGCTACGTCTACACTGGCCCCTTTTCCGGAAGGGGCATGTAAATTTCATGAGTCGTAGTAGGGAAATGCGCGGGGGATTTAAATATCCCCCGCGGCATTTAAATAAAAATGTCCGCCGCTTTTTTCCGGCTTTTAAAAAAGCCGGAAAAGAGCGTCTACACTGGCCCCGATCCTCCGGAAAAAGTGCCCTTTGAAGGAATAAGATCCTCCGGAAAAGGGCACTTTTTCCGGAGGATCGGGGCCTGTGTAGACGCTCTTTTCCGGCTTTTTTAAAAGCCGGAAAAAAGCGGCGGACATTTTTATTTAAATGCCGCGGGGGATATTTAAATCCCCCGCGCATTTTCCTACTACAACTCATGAAATTTACATTCCCCTTCCGGAAAAGGGGCCAGTGTAGACGAGCCCATTATGTTTTGTGAGAAGACCTAAACAAAGTAGGCATTGAGCCACTCTGCCTTCCTATCATCTTCCATTACAAGCTCACCTTCTCCATTGAGCAATGGACCCATGCCACACTCATCTTTCTTTCTTTTTTTTGTTTGCCATATTTGAAAAAAACCCTCCTTGTTGTCTCGAACATTCCTGGCCAGTGGTAACCCTTTTTGTCCTGACATGTTTACACTATTCCCATGTAGACTTCCTCAGTGACATGTCCATCCTTCCATTTCCTGTATGCATCCCTTTGGGGGTTTAGATAGCTAAAAAGCTGCTTGGATACCCATATTGGCCTCCTGTGGATCTTAACTTTCCTCTGCTTTGGAACAGATTGATGCTGAGCCTCTAGTATTACATCTTTTAGGAACTGCCAGACCCCTCCAATTCCTTTTCTATTTGATAGTATAAGGATACATCTAGAGTACAGAGCTTTTCCGGGAGGTATCCTGGAAAAGCTCTGCCATGTCCAAGGAATGCAACTGCTTTACCAAACAAAAAAAATCAGGATAGTAGATGCATTTTTTTTTGGCATCCCTATTAAGCTCATTTTATGAGAAAAAAGGGATGTTCCAAAAGAGGGTTTTCCCCAACATATGGCCCCACGTTGTTGGGCCAAATGTCAGAAACACCTCTTTTGGAAGAAAAGCAGAAAAAGATACACATATTGCAGTTTGCAATGTATGTATCTTTTTCCAACTTTTTTTTGTAGTGTAGACACAGCCTAAATCTTGTTTCTTCAATGTTCATTGTCATAGTTCGTGTGGGGTTCACCAGTGATTTGCTGGAAATGCATTTGTGGCGTAAGGGATTTGTAGGTTCAAATCCTGATCATATCTCTGCTCCTTCTCTGAGCTTGTTTAAGTATTTACTGCCATGCTATTAAAGCACATTGCTCTTTGAATTATTTCACTGATATGAACATGTATTATCCACCTTTTAAAAATTATTAACAATAAATGCACAAACACACAAGCTTTCCATAGGTAAAAAGGACAGGTGTATCTCACATGCAATACAAGATAGACTTTCAGGGTAACATTTCTGTCCCTTATAAAATAGGCTGGTAACTGGGTTTTGTGATAGGAATAGAATCCTCTTCTCTTGCATTTACGGCTAGGGTATGAAGCAGCTGCAAGCCAAGCTGTGGCACCCACAGTAGCCTTCAAGTTGTTGTAAGGCTACACTACCCCATGCAGGTGGCTGATTAGTTGATATGTTTGTGGAAATATTACTGAGGTCCATATCTTTTCTAAATCCCCTTCACAATGCCTTAAAGCAGTGGTCTTCAAGCTTTTTTTTATTTGCAGACTCCTAAACATTTTCAAATGGAGGTGTGGGTCCCTTTGGAAATTCAATCTTGTTGTCCACAGAATCCTATTGTAGAAGTCTGAGACTGAAAACTTACTGAACAGAATTCTACTAAAAATGTTGCACATACATTTAATGCAGTGTGAGAAAGGACACGAAACAGTGGGCTTCTGTGGTAACCATGACACTTTTGACCTGTGGTTAGGTAGTTGCATACGTCTGACTAATTAGGAAGATGGTCTGCATTTTCTGGGACCTGAAGAAGTGGATTGTACCCACAAAAGCTCATGATACCATCTACATGTCTTGTTAGTCATTAAGGTGCTGCTAGACTATTCGTTGTTTTTTAAGTTTTTTATTTTCATAGTCACCTTTCATAGTCTCCTTAGACATAACCCGCAGACTCTTAGGGGTTCATTGTCCACAGCTTCAAAACCACCGACTTACAGGGAACTGCATGAGCTACTCCATAGAATTCAGGAAATGAAAGATAGGGCAAGAGGGGAGAATTTGACTCAAAGTCCTGGTCTACACTAGGGAGTTATTTTGAAATAACCCCCTTATTTCAAAATAATAAGTGAAGTGTCCACAATACCATGCCCATTATTTTGAAATAACAGGCTGGTTATTTTGAAATCTATACTTCTGCTTTCGTCAGTGAATAACGCTTATTTCAAAATAGTTATTTCAAAATAGCATTAGTGTAGACACCCCACTCTTTTTATTTTCAAATAACTACTTCCCAGAATAATTTGAAGTCATTACTCCCCAGTGCTTCTTTTCGCTGTAAATTGAGATAGCGTGTCCTCAATAATGGAGCCTGCGTTGGATTAATTTCAAGGTTCGCCTGTAGTGAGGACACACTATTTCAGTTTTGTTATTTTGGGAGTTATTATTTCGAATTTAGTTATTTCAAAATAGTTTCCTAGAGTAGACATGCCCTAATAGTTTAAGAAGTTTATATTTGCAACTTTCATACCTCAGCCCAGTGGACAAGATCACCAAATGTAAGGTAAAATATGAGATTAGAGTGACCATTTTGGTTGTTTCCAAAGTTAATTCAAAATTACTTGATGGAATTTATACTGATGACAGTTCTGATTGGGGAAGTTAGGTTGGTATGGGGAATGGGTGAAAATTGTCTCAACAAAGTTGAGGTTGGCTTTGACAAATGTCTGTTCAAAACACCTGATATTTGCTTTCATCTTCTCTATTGTCCATATTATACATGCAGTATTCTTCTCACAAACTATGCTGAATTGCAGCAGCTTTTCATACAGAAGAATAGTTTAACTTAGTTCTTTCTTTTTCAAAGATGTTCCAGATTTTCAGTTATCATGGTCAGCACTCCTTGCTTAATTGTATTTGTTCTTCTTTTCCTAAGGTGCTGACTCACTTCTTAGCTTCTCCAACCAGACTACAGACTGATTAAATGAGTGATTGAGGAGAGAAAAACAGGTTGATTAATTCCAGTTCTTTGTAAATTGAACAAGACAGCTACATTATTTGAGCTGTTGCAGAATCTTGAAGATCATCTGCACAAAAAAGGGCAAAATCACCAAGTCACATTGCTCCAAAATGTCCAAAATTTCTAGCTTTCCACTACATTGTTTTGATGTGTTCATGATAGTAAAAATAGCAATGATCTGGCAGCTGAGTTCTATTTTTCATTACAAGGAGGACTCCCTGTTCTGCATGCTAGAGATTTGGGTCTGAAGAAGTTCAAGAGTAAAATTTGCAATAAAAACAATATTTTTATATTTATTTTGTTCACAGTTTCCAACTTGGACTATCTGATATGTGAGTATTCTGATATTTTGAAGTGTGTATCTTTGTAACTTGAATTTACTTAATCTAAGATTTCATATAATTTTTACACCACAGTCATTTTTGGCTACAGTGTATGCACAAATTCATTCTATATTTTCAACTTGTTTCATAATCTATTGATTAAGATAGATGTAAGGGTTCTTTTTATTCATCCCATCTCCAACATTGGTGCCAAAATGCTCATTAAAATACTCATTAGCTGAGAATTGTTATTATGTGTAACTTACGCGAAATCAGAGTTCATACTAAACGTTCAGGAAATAGTTCATGATCAGGGCCTTAAAAGTCCCTTACAAGGGCAAGGTTCCTACTTCTTTGTAACTATTCTAAATCCCAAGTCACTCCATTAGTTTCAACAGAATTTACACAAGTGTAAGTCAGGTCATATTCTTACTCAAGCATTTTATTTTCCTAGGATATGATGAAAAATCTTATTTGCTACTAGGATGGAAAGCAACTCAATAGAACTATGTAAAAATCACTCCATCTACAGGATTTACAGCTTTAGAATTTAGATATGAATAGATGTTTGTGTAGCTTATTAAATTCTGTGTTCCCAACCAATTCACCTTGCAAATTTGATTTGTAACTGCCACATGCTTCTAGTCTATAAACTGTAGCCTAGTCAAGTAATTAGCGGTATTTATAGATTTTTGTTTCAAAATTAGATTTTACTAAAATTACTTTCAGTATATCTTTACAACCATTACAGTGATTGGGAACATACTAGCAAACTGCTAGTATAAGTTCCTTTCTGAGTGTTGCATTTGCTAAGTAAGGAAATCCAAATGTGGAATCAAATATTTTGCTTGTGTAAATCTATGTAGCTCCATTTCTCAATGCAGCTATGCTGATTTACACCAGCTGAGGATCTGGCCCATGTTACCGTTTACTGATACATTAGTTTCTATCAGGGGTGAGCATGCTGTAGTAGGTCAGGACAGCAGTGAAGTAAATTCAGGATTCAATGGTTTGGCGTCATGACAAGTTTCCTCCTCTGTCAGTGATGATAAACGTTCGTCTGTGTGCATTTTCGTATGCTCCCTCAGTATATCGTGCCAGCTCTGCACAGGTAGCTAGCATAATAGACTTCATGAGAGCCCCCCAGAACCACAGACTCAGATAAGATATGAAGGCACCTGAGTCAGGTTTATTGTTGCATGAAGCACATTAATAGTCATTAGTAGCCAGACAGTTTATAGGGAGAAGGTATATAAATGCATTAATGATACCCTTCTACTTTCCTCCAAAGCATTCCTATTCACCACCCATTGTTATGCTTTTATGTCTGTTGTTTTAAACTATTTTTTTATGTATGATGTTGGGGTGTCCTTGTACTGTTCTGGTGGAATGCATTTACATATTTCATGTACTTTTAGCAGTTGCTAGCTGCTTTAGTGCCGAGAGACACTGACTTGCAGCAAACATCTGCTTTTGACAATGCCTACTTGTTACTCATAGTATAAGTCTTGCTTACTTTGGTTCAAGTACCAACCCCATGCTTTAGGCTCTTTCTTTCTCCTACATTCCCCCACTTTTGTCTTTTTATGGGGAAGATGTTTACCCATCATCCTGGAAAAGCATAATGCATAGACTGAAGGTGAACTAGTGGGCTAAACATTGTTATATGATCACGTTACTTTACTGTTCACACATTTATGCCCCATTTGTTTCTTAGTTTGCAGAGGCATGTAGATTAGACACATAGGCAAAGTCAAATGAAGCCGTTATTCCTCGTGGGATGAGGTTTACCGGGGCTGCTGACAAAGGGCTTTGATGTCGGCAGGGGAGCGTCCAGACTAGCGCGCTGAGCGGACAAACAGCTGATCAGCTGTTTGTCGGCTCAGCGCGGCAGCCATGTAAATTTAAATGAAGCCGCGATCATTTAAATTGCGGCTTCATTTGACTTTGCCAAAACAACAAATCTACATGGCGCCGTCGACGGAGCCATGTAGTTTAGACGTACCCATAGATAGATTTTATTTGCCAATTATGTTAAGTCCCTTTTAGTGGGCCTGGGAATCTTAGGCCTGGGACTCTGTTTGAGGAATGTAGTTTTATTATTGAACCTTGGAGCATTACCAGATAAGAAATATATATGGATAGTGTGGATATGGTGCATATATTTATAGTATATGTGGACATACAAGTATGTGTACCTATGACACCACTTTATCCCCAAGCATAACCATATTTTTAATATGATATGGTAGCCTGGCCCTTTTAAATTTAGTGCTATAGGTAGGTACACACTTTTATTAGGGCTGTTACAGTTACCATTATTGGTTGGTTATAGCAGTGTTTCTCAATGTGGTCTGCAAAACCACTTTGAGAAATCTATTAACTGGCCATGCCAGTTTGCTTGCTTACCGGCACCACAGTCACAGAGTCTCATGGCTCCTATTTGCTCTATTTACACCATTTGCAGCCAAAAGGGGACTGCAGAAAGTTATGTGGGCCAGGCTGCCGCTTCCTGCAGCTCCCCTTGTGGTAAGTAAATACACCAGAACAGCCAGTTAGCAGTGTTCTGAAAGTGGTTTCACAGATAGGGTTGCCAGATGGTTTCAACAAAAATACCAGACACACTTGACATTACATCACAATCTACATTACAACTTATTTAGAAAATACCGGACATTTATATTTTCTCAATTTGTTTCCCGAACAGAAAGCTCAAATACTGGACTGTCCAGTTCAAAACTGGACACCTGGCAACCCTATTCACAGACCACTTTGAGAAACACCGGGTTATAGTCTGAGCGTTTTGCAGCACAGATTAAACTTCCTAAAACCAGGACTATCTGGTCTGACACTATCCATGGTCCGGCAGGATCATGAATGTTGCTGGACCAGAGAGCCCCAGTGTCCAGGAGTACAAGCCAGTTAGGAGTTCAGTGGTGGGAGAGCTCCACCTTTAGGACTGGTGAGCCCCATCCCGGGGAGCTCCAGCTGGATGCAGCAGCAGCGGGGTAGCCACAGAGCCCCGACCTGGCACAGCAGCAGCCAGGCAGCCATGGAGCTGCAACCTAGCAGGGCAGCCGCGCAGCCCAGACCCCAGGAAGCCTCAGCTGAGTGGGACAGAAGCGGGGTCATGGTGGCTAGGGAATTCTGTCCTTGGATAGCCCCAGCCAGCTTGTAGAAGAGCAACAGAGCGAGGCCCCAAGTCCTGTAGCAACAGGGCTGGAACAGAGCCAGCAGTAAGGAGTGGCAGGGGACCTCCCTGATCCAGCAAATTCCCTCGTTTAGGTCCCAAGGGTGCCAGACCAGGGAGGTTCAACCTGTCCTGGATTAAGCATTGTTACAGCATGTCCCACAAGACTATGTGTATGAGAAGTAAAACAGAAATTTGGAGTAGTGACATTACAAATAAGGCTTTTATATATAATTGTTTTAACTGATTACTACATAGTACTGTCCATGTTATAGGTTACCCTTACTTCAGGTTGTTGCTTTTTGGTATAAGCTTTGCTGAGCAGGAAACAGGAATAGCTAGCTTGTTTCTTTCATTGGTAACACTGCTTTGTGGTACACCAGTAGCTGTCAGAGAGCCAGTTGTTTTTTATGCATGCTGTTTTGTAGCTTACACACTGAATGGACAGTAACCAATTTATTAAATGTTGTGGTGTTAGGATTTAGTATTGGTACCCAGACACTGAAGAAGATTGTTTTGAATAACACGTGCCTCAATTAGGATACAGTGTCACTAACCCCAAACTGTGATTTATGTTAACTGAGAGTTTATTTAATGTATAGTTACTATGCAATTTTTTGTTTACCTCTGTTTTTCTTGCTCTTGTTGGCTGTTGTTTGTTTTTTGCCTTTGTGATGGTTACACAGTTTAGCAGTTATGCACATTGTAAATTATGTACATTAATGATATAACAATACAACAATAATATAGTGAAATAGCAGTACTAATGTTCACTTTACATAGTAGCCAATTTTAAGTTAATTAACAATGATTTTTAGCTGATTGCCAATTTTAATGCTCATATATAGCACACTGAAATGTATCTGATTAGTTTTTTTATTTTAGAAAGCTTTTTTATATATTTGGGCATTTTTTACTATATATTATTATTTTTGGTGTTTTGGGGATGTGATTTTTTTTTAGTGTTTTGATTTCCAGAATGCAACCTTAAATGGATAAAATTAATTAACAGAATAAACGTTTTCGTTTGTTTGTTTGTTTGTTTTACATTTTTTGTTAGTAATCTAAAATACACAGATTAATTTACATTAGTTTGATTACCATGTGATGGTACCAAATTTTTTACAACATAGGCTATACTTTTGCAATTGTTGAATAAACATTTATTTTTACTTGACATACATTACTAATATTTTATATTAAATATAATATTTCACTGCTAAAATACATGCTTATAGGTTTTTTTAGGTGTACTGCTTTTTTATTTTGAGCACTTTTTTTTAGCAAAAGAGCTAATATTGTAACTTTTATCACACTTGTATCTTGCTTGACCATAATAATTGCAGCTATTGATCCCCCTTTTGTTCAAGGGATTTGTTGTCCCAGTGGTCGGGGTCACCAATATAATAGGTCAGGAAAGCAATATAGTAAATTCAGGATCACTGGTGTGGTGTCCTCACAGGTTTTCTGTTCTGTCAGTGATGATAAACAGTCAGCTGTGTGCATTTTCATATGCTCCCTCATTATATCATGCCAGCTCTGCGCAGGTAGCTAGCAATAGACTTCATGAGAGCCCCCCAAAAGCACAGACTCAGATAAAATACAAAATCAGTTTTATTGTCGAATGAAGTACATTAATAGTTGTTGGTAGCCAGACGGCCTTTGATCCCCTATGGGTTTGTTCCTGTGACAGTGGACTCAACTTAGTCAATAGTATGGATTTCTCTATTGCCCCTAGTCCAGACAAAGAGTTAAATGAGGTACCCCAACATTTATAGACAAAGATAAACAATCTATAATACACACCTTATCTTACGCATTGATGACACATTTGGTACCTCCCCTTGTACTTTCCTCCAAAGCATTCCTATTCACAAACCATTCTTATGCTTTTACTTTTGTTGTTTTAAACTATTGTATTATATACTAAGTTGGGGTGTCCTTGTACTGTCCTGGTGGAATGTATTTACATACTTCATTTGCTTTTATCAGTGCTAGCTGATCTAGTGCCCAGAAACACTGACTTGCAGGCAAAGGTCTGCTTTTGACAAGGCCTGTCTTTTAGTCACAGTATAACTCTTGCTTAATTTGGTTCAGGCACCAAGCCCATGCTTTAGGCTCTTTCTTTCTTCTACACATGCCACTTATAATGTGTATCTGCCAGGGGCTGAATTGGTCTGATCCATCTTGTACTAGCTCCCAGATGCTACTCCCAATAAGTTTTGGATTTTCCTGGGAATGAAAGTCATTCCCTGGATGAAATTTCTAAAGCGATGTCACATGCTTTGACACAGGTCTATATTTGGGGCAATGTGCAGACTTAGTGCATCTGGTTTCATTTCACCACACATCTAGCCCTTGGACTTTCTTCATTTGGTTAGAGCTATCCTGGTGCTCATAAATGTCTGGCTTCAGTCCCTAACAGAAGACTGTTGGCATCATTCCAACAAAAGGATTGTCACATTATGTATATAAAGCGTAGAATATGTGTTTTGTAATATCTAGATGCATAGCCTTCCACTGATACATTCACCTTCCCAAGGCTAATTTCATCAAGGCTTTCAAAAACCCAGTTCTTCTCACACTTTTCATGAATACTGATGCCATGACAGCAGCACGTCTTTCATATTATTGTGTGATAAAATTTGATAAATGGATAGAGCAAGTGAAATTGTAAGCTGATGTAGTTGGAAAGCCTATCATGCCACATTTATTTTAACAATCAAACATTTTTCAATTTCCGTTTGCCATATTTACTTTGTGTCAGTTTGCCAGTGACTTGTCCTGCATCAGTTTTACGTTAAGCAGCATGGTCTAATGAACATCAAAATAGCAAAGTGCCACATGGTGGTCTTTATTTTTGCAGATCTTGCCCTATTTTATTAATAGACTGAAATACATAAACCATTCAGTGTGTTTCTTCATATATTTGTCTACAGCATCCTACTCTGTGTGTAACTCCCCTCTCTTAGCATCAGATCCTCAATTGGTATAAATCAGAACAGCTCCATCAGCTTTGACAGAGTAAAACTGATGTATCCGAGCTGGGAAATCTATGTCTTGTTTTTCAATCAGAGAATGACCTGACTTTTGTGGGGTACCATTATGTGGTTAGTCACTTGAAAAGCTTTCCATCCACTAAGGAACAAATTCAGCTAACCCTATATGAGCAGTCACATTGACCTGAATAGGACTATTCACACGTGATGCAGGAGAAAAGGATTACGAGTTCAAAATGGTGCAAACGATGTGGTACGTGACATCAGTTATAGATTTTTGTGTTGTCATTCATGCAAAGAGGAAGTAATGTAGTCTACAGCTTTAGTACTGGAAACTGTATGGCTGATATACTCTAGTAAAGATATATCTGTGCTAGTCCATCATTTTCCATTCCTTTCCATCTGTTTTTCCTCCCATTTTCCTTGGTTACTTCTTCAGAGAATATAACAAAGTGTGCAGACTTACTCCAGCTGTAGAAGTAATATTTATTTCAGATATTACTTATTTTATTTCAAGGATTTATTTATTTGTGTACACATGGATTAAAAATAGATATTTTATTACTTGACTATCCAATGCCCCTTTAATCACTTGCCATTGATTTTGTATCTTGTTGGCATTTGTTTTTGCTTCAGTATAAGAGACTTGGTGCAGCAATTTTCAAATTATATCAAATTTCTCTGGTGTACATTGGGGAAAATCAATAAAATGAGATGGAAGTAAGAGCTATGACTCAGTGACTAATGCAAATGGCTGAGATGTGTCATACTGGAAGGTGTGAAATGAAAAAGTAATAAACAGTCTTTAGAAAGACAGTTTTATTTTTTTTTAAATTCATGTAATATCTCTTACTTGCTTTGGGTCTAAAGTATTGTTTGTGAGTGTCCAATGATATGGTTACTGAAACTTTATCAACATGTGGTTCATACTTTGTTATCACAACATTTCTGCTCAACTTTTGGATACATCTCAGTGAAAAGTCTTCATATAATGTAGCTTGTTGGTAATCTCAACAAAGTAGAAGACTCTCTGGTTACGTCTAGACTGGCATGATTTTCCGGAAATGCTTTTAACGTCTTTTTGCGGAAAAGCATCCGTGGCCAATCTAGAAGCGCTTTTGCGCAAAAAAAGCCCCAATTGCAATTTTTGTGATTGGGGCTTTTTTGCGCAAAACAAATCTCAGCTGTCTACACTGGCCCTTTTGCGCAAAAGCTTTGCACAAAAGGGACATTTGCCCGAATGGGAGCAGCATAGTATTTCCGCAAAAAGCACTGATTTCTTACAGTAGGAAGTCAGTGCTTTTGCGGAAATTCAAGAGGCCAGTGTAGACAACTGGCAAGTTTTTCCGGAAAAGCGGCCGATTTTCCAGAAAAACTGGCCAGTCTAGACACAGCCTCTAAGTTTGATAAGTTTCAGGAGGTAGCTGAGTTAGTCTTTTACAGAAAAAAACAACAAATGGTTTGGTAGCACTTTGATAGACTAACAAAACCTGTTAATGGTATCATGAGCTTTCGTGGGCACAGCCAGCTTCTTCAGATGGCCGGAGTTATGAGTTTAGGATGTGCACACCCAAAATAAATAGGAGAGGGGAGGGAGGGGGAAATAAACGGGGGTGGGAGACAGGGAGCTAGAAGGAATCAGTAAGTATCTGAAGATTGGGTAGTTAAAACGAAGCAGATAAGAATCAGAGTCAATAAATAGTAACCTTCCTGACAAGGAGTCTACACAAAGAGCTGTTTGCACCATCAATGGCTGTTAAGTTGGAGTGTCCCAATCAACTTTCATCACGACTGAGTCCATTAGCATGTGAACTGAATTTGCGGATGAACTCTAATTCCAATGCTTCTTTGTGGATCTGGCTAGTAGAACTGGTTTGTGACAAGACAGCTACTTGAAGATCTTTTAAACAGTGATTTGGAAGATTGAACTGTTGCCCAATAGGGTTCTGTATATTTCCTTTATGTATATCTGATTTGTGTCCATTGATTTTTTCCTGCAGACTGTGCCCAGTTTGTCCAATATATATAGCAGTGGGGCATTGCTGGCATTTGATGGCATAGATCAAATTACTGGATGTGCAGTCAAATGACCTTTTGATTTGGTAGCTTATGTTGTTGGCTCCAGTGATGAATTCGCCAGTATAAATATGTGGGCAGAGTTGGCATCGTTTTTGGTTGCAGGGCTGGGTTCCTAGAGGCTTAAGACGTGGTTGTGTGGCATGGTTACCAGAAAGAATTCGTTTCAGGTTGGGGGGTTGTCTGTAAGCAAGAATAGGCTTTTCTCCCAAGGCCTCTGAGAGTGAGGGATCATTTTCCAAGATGGGTTGTAGATTGTGTATAATACGCTGTAGGGGTCTGAGTTGTGGACTATAAGAAATAACAAGAGGAGTTCTGTTATTTTAACTACCCAATCTTCAGATATTTACTGATTACCTCTAGCTCCCTGTCTCCCACCCCCTTTCCCTTTTTTCCCCTCCCCCCTCCCCTTCCCCTCTCCTATTTATTTTGGGTGTGCACATCTTAAACTCATAACTCTGGTCATCTGAAGAAATGGGCTATGCCCATGAAAGTTCATGATACCATCTACATGTTTTGTTAGTCTATAAATTGCTACCAGACCATTTGTTGTTTTTTTACTTTTGATAAGATCACATTCTTCTCCAGCAGGTGTCACTGGAGCCAGTGGGAACAGAGGAAGTAACCAAAATAGGGCTAAATAATACTTTGCTAATAACTACTTACTAAGTAAATGCTGCTGCATAAGCACTTTATTTAAACTCATATTATTTCCTAGTAATTTGAAATTAGTTTTCAAAGTACCAGAGATATCATTGATAGATTTAATTAAGATGAATTTGCAGTTTACTTTTGTAGTAAAATCTTTAACCAAAGAAAAAGATTTTAAAAATTAAAATTTGTCATCACAGAGTGATAGCATGAAATTTTACATACATTTTATCCCACCAAATTTATTTAACCTCTTCACTGCCATGTTGGTGGCAAGCTCCAAGGTTACAGCTATTGAATTTACAATATCAAAGTCTCTTCCACTCCCTGTACATAGCCTAGTCAAAGTATGAATGATTCATGCTTGTACAATAATGAATATTATTATTTAACATTTATATAGCTGTAGCACTTGGAGGCTGACTAGGCTGGGCCTTTGTGCTAGGAAGTATCCAATCAAACTCTAAATTACAGTCCCTGTCCCAAAGACTTTACAATATTTTATAATCATTAGTAAGGCTCATTTGCTCCAATTGGTGATCACTGAGACCTATATATTTCTAAATAAGTTTTGTCCTTATATTTTTGTCTTAACAGTACTCCTCTTTCCAGTTCCAGTATGTATTTTTTTGTTTCAACACAATGACTTTGGGGCTTTGTATACCCTACAAGTTTTTGCGGCAGAGAGTAATCTAAAGACGGACTCATTAGCATGAGTCGCAATGTCATTAGCATATTTTCTGCTGATGCTTTTTGCGCAAGGGGTTTTTGCGCAAAAAGAAGTGTAGCTGCTTCCGTTTTGCACCAAAAAAACCCCTTTTGTGCAAGATCCTTCTGCCTGGAGGTATACACTGCTTCTTTTGCGCAAAAACCCACTGCGCAAAAAGCACTGGCAGAAAATATGCTAATGACATGCTAATGAGTCCATCATTAGTATACTCTCTGCCGCAAAAACTTGTAGTGTAGACAAAGGTGGTGGTCCTTCATGGTTTTTGAAGAAAGTCAATTAACTTCATCCTCTACCTCCAAAACTCTTAAGCTTTTCCATTCTTTATACACTTTGTTTCTTCTCTTTAACTCTTTTCACACTAGTTTCCTTAATTTTCCATTTGTTTTCATTAATACAGTTGATTACCAAACAAAAATGTAATGCACTAGATTACGTTTAGAGACATGAAGGTTAGGCCCACAAAAGTATAAGCATGGTTGATTGGTACTTGTATGATCAGGGTACCCTTTGGAATGTCAGGTAAATCTTACAAGAGTAATAGTAATTTGTTTTAAATGTTGTATGTATTATTAACAGTATGGTGCATAAAGAGTCATCAGCTGTTCTAGTAACACTTCAATTTAAAGAATATAATACAGTCACTACTCTCCAGAAAACAAAACAAGGACAAAAGAAAGATATTTCAAAATTAGGTTAAGTGAACTGTTAGGCTGCGTCTAGTCTAGCAAGTTTTGCGAAGAGATCTTCCGCAAAAACTTCTTGTGCAAAAGTGCATGTACACCTCAAAAGCGCATTGCAAAAGCTATGTGCTTTTGCGCAAGAGAGTGTCCACACTGCATGGACACTCTTGTGCAAGAAAGTTCTGATTGCTCACCTGAGTTTTTTGTAATAGGCTCTTTTTGCACAAGAAACCCCTGTTGAGTGTCCACACACACCTTTTTGTGCAAGAACTCTTGAGCAAAAAGGAGTTATTCCTCATGGGGAGAGGAATAACTTTACCGGCAAAAGTCCCCTGTCCTGTCAAAACAGTAAATCGTTTTGGGTTTTTTTGCACAAAAACACACTTGAGGTGTGGACGTTCTTTTGTGCAAAAATCCTGTAGTGTGGACAGAGCCTTGGAGTTCAGGCAGACTCTTCCTCAGCTGTGTAACACTGCTAGACAGCCAGCTAACTGGTTAACTAGTCAGTTAACTCACAAGTGAACAGACTTAAAGAAAATCGTTACATGAAAATACAAAATCTGAGAATAACAGAATAGAAATGACTCCGCATTATTATAATTAAAGAGGAATTGAAGAATCACACTGAGAAAGTGAACTAAAATTTGGCTAAAATCAAAACAGCATTCAAAGCATGCAATTAACACAGAAGAAGTTACTTTTCCCTCCCAGTTTCTCCTTGCTATAATTAACATTGCCCCTATTCCCTGGTAGTGGGTTAACACCATTACTCCCTGCTGCAGAGTGAGGGACAGCAGCCTGCTCTCTCTGCTCCTGGCTCAGCTTCTTCCAGCTCACATAGGGCACGAGGCCCTTAGAAAAGCAGCTTTCCATCCTGCTTGTTCATGGAGTCTGACCCCAGCAGCAGAGACAGACCCAACTGGAGCTGACCCTAAACTACCACACTCAATTCCAGAAGCTTGTGGGTGTGAAGTGCTAAATCTGCCTAGCAACAATAACCCAGGCACTACTCACTCCTACCTGCCCTGCAGTGGTCTCTTAAAAAGATAGCTCCCAGTTAGGTACATGGATTACAAACTTATAAGGATGTGCTTAGACTCTATAAAATGCTTGTAAGTTGCTGTCTGCATTAATCTAACTTGAAATGTCTGTATCCCAATGCTATAAAGTAATATGCACATTTTGATTTTTAGCAGTAAAAATGCCTGCTCTGAATTTGTCAACTCAGGCAGGAGGAGCAGTTCCTCTGCCCATCAAGAGGATCATCAAAACTAAGTGGACCACTCTGAAACATCATGATACAAAGATGGGGCTAATGGCCCTCTCATGCCCTTAGAGGTGCAAGGAAGCTTGTCTCAAACTTGAATTCTGGAAGAAGGGAAGAAAGCCAGTTGATATGAAAATCCTTCATCTTTTTGCTGTTTGGACTCTTCCAGGGCTGGAGCTACGAAATAGAACCAGAGAGCCTCATAGTCACCCTAGGTTAGCCCTAAAAGACATTCAGTGCTGAGAGATTATTACCTCTGTCATCTTTTGGAAAAATAGACTGTAACTCATATGCCTGTGTATGTCGCCTGCTTTAACCTGTAAATAACTCTCTCATTTTTTCCCTACTTAATTAATCCTTAGTTGCTTTACTATGGGGTTGGTTACAAGTGTTGCCTTTGATGTGAGATCTGAGATATAAATTGACCTGGGATAATGAGTGGTTTCTTGGCACTGGGCACAACTGTAGCCTGATGTAAAGATTCCTATTTATCACTTTGAGGGTTGAGGGGTTCTAGTCTCATGATCAGGCCCAGTTAAATTATTATAAAAACTATCCTATTGCTGGGCACTCTGATATGCACTGGTGCAGCACTCACACTTATAGGAACTCTTACATTTACAAATGAATTATTTATTTATATTTAGTAAAGTTACACACATAAGGCTACGTCTAGACTTCAAGCCTCTTTCGAAAAAGAGTGTCTAGATTATAACCAGTACTTTTGAAAAAGCACAGTTTGCATTACATAGTGCCTTTTTTCAAAAGAGCATTTTTGAAAAGGGCATTCTTCCTCATAAAACGAGGTTTTCCGTGGTCGAAAAAAACTGCCGAGTGGTGTGGAGAAAGTGAATAAGGAAAAGTTATTTACTTGTTCCCATAATAGAAGAACTAGGGGCCACCAAATGAAATTAATGGGCAGCAGGTTTAAAACAAATAAAAGGAAGTTCTTCTTCACACAGCGCATTGTCAATCTGTGGAACTCTTTGCCTGAGGAGGTTGTGAAGGCTAGGACTATAACAGGGTTTAAAAGAGAATTAGATAAATTCATGGAGGTTAAATCCATTAATAGCTATTAGCCAGGATGGGTAAGGAATGGTGTCCCTAGCCTCTGTTTGTCAGAGGGTGGAGATGATGGCAGGAGAGAGATCGCTTTATCATTAGCTGTTTGGTTCACTCCCTCTGGGGTACTGGCATTGGCCACTGTCGGCAGACAGAATACTGGGCTAGATGGACTTTTGGTCTGACCCAGTATGGCTATTCTTACGTTCTTATGATATCTATTTATAGAACGTAGAACCAGTTTGGGGTCTGTGCCCTGCTTTGTGACAGTCTGACCTGAAGTTGGGACTCATGACCGTGAACCATGCCAAACATCATGACACATGTCCAGGTCATCATGCAGAATCTAGGGTGAACTAGGTCTATTGAAGAGCTATAGTTCACATTTTTCAGTCTTTCAAAATCTTGTCAATCATTTGTTTTCTATTGAGTATGAAAGGGAAATAAAAGTGGGAAAATTTCATATTTCAACTTCCTGAGAATCTTATCTAACATTATGGACTGTTTTTCAAAGTGATGCATGCATGCAAAAGCACAAGCTCAATTGTGCATGCTTAATTTGTTCACATACATAGTATGATTGCAGAGCAATTTGGGTATCTGTGCACAAAAATAGCTAGTTAGGTGTCTGGTCATAGGTATGCTCAGGCAAACATGCACAGCTCAGACATACATAGTTGTGCATGTGCATCTTTGAAAACCTGGCTTTGTGTTCTAGAATAGAATGCTGCTGTAATATTATTCAGCTGCTATCCACAGCCTGTGTGTTTATTGGCTAAGTAGCAGATAGTTTCCATGGTTATCAAACCAGCACCTTCCACAATTACTAAATTCTCCTTAAAACAATTGTTTACATTTTTTAAAAAGGTGGCAGGCTAACTGTGAGTCAAGAAACTGACAACTACAATTCGTGAATTCTTCATGATTAAAAGACAAGCTGGGGTTGTAGCAAATTAATGGAAAATGCTAACTGAGTTTGGCCAGTCTTTGAGAACATTGGGAAGGGGGACTTGATGGAATGATTTGTCAAATAGCTCTCAAAGACCCCAACACTTTGGATATGTTAAATTGGAACTTACCTATTTTGACAAATTTTGAAACATTTCTAGGGGAGAAGGGATGCCAAAAAGCACTGGTAATGTGTAGTTCAATCAAAGCAGGGAACAAGTTAATTCAATATACCAGGCACCCAGCAGGAGCTGATAAAATTGGAGCTCCCAGTAGTTCTTTATTTCTTGAGTATTGTATAAGTCCTTACTGAAGGATGAAAGGTTTTTTTATACCTGGAGGTGCCTGGACACCATAGTGATGAATGCACTGTAACTACTTAGGTATGATGGAAAGACGGGCAAATAGATATTAAATAAAGACTGATGAAATTAAAGGACTGGAATTATTTTTTCTATGACAATACAACTGAGTTTGTTATAGGGAAAAAAGAAAAAATCCATAAGAAAGAGAAAAAAGAATCATCTGACTGGATTCCCTCCTTCCTCCCACCCCCTACATCCAGCAGATGAAATGAAACAATTGATCAGTACCTACATAGCATCAAGTAAAAAACTGATTGTGAAAACCTTCCCCAACATTAGATCACCCACATTCTCTTCAATACCAAGAGGATATTTATACAATCCCTGACATCCAGCCACCAGTTATTGATCAAATTGACAGATAAAGGAGGCACCTTCATAGTCCTCAACCATAATGATTATGTCAACAAGACCAACTGACAACTCTCTAATTCCATCTACTACTAAGAACTCAGAGAAGACCATACCACAATTCACACTGGAATTTAAGGATATTATCAATCTTCTCTCAGACAACTGAAAGAGAAATTTTACAACCTCTTCCCCCATGAACCCATCCTAAAAACCTTCGATATGCTTCCCAAGATACACAAACAAGGGAACCCATCATTTCTGTCCACGCTGTTCTATTGAAAACATATCAGGACTCATAGAAGCCATAATCAAACCACTCTTCTCACAGGGGGCTAGTTTCCACAACTGACTTCCTCCAGAATCTCTGTAACATCATCTGCCTCTCTCAGAATACTCTCTTTGCCACCGTGGATGCCACCTCCTTACATAGCAATGTCCTTCGCCACAACAGCATCTCTGTCTGCCTCAAATAACACTCATCTATCGATCACAAACACATCGCCAAGAGCACCATTTCATCCTCACCACTAACCATATACAGTACATTTAACAATGAACACTTTGCCCAAACCATGGCAACAGGAATGGGTGTGGGACAGTTGAGGCAAACCCATAGCCAAACCAGGGCTGCTAGCTCAATTGTCCCTTCATTGGAGACCCACCAGGAATAGTAGCTGGTGGCTCCTTCATGGAGTTATGAGCTTAGGTGTGTGCCTGGCATGATTCATCCCTCCCAGGTGCTTGCCCCTTATGTAGTGAGAGGGAGTCCCTGCTGCACATTTACTTCGAGAGTGTCAGGTTGCAGCCTCTTTTTTGGCTCTTCCAGAACCTCTTCTAAGATTCTGGCTGCACTTTTCTCCACAGCTCCTGATCTCACTCATCCCATACATTGTCACACAAAGCCACAAAATCTCCTTGTCAGCCTGCTCCCCGCACTGGCCAAGGTGGTGGTCTGTCCCTCCAGCAGGACAACACTGAACAGGGAGGTGTTCTGCAACTGTGGGGTTTATTTCTGCATCTCACTGAAGTCACATCTCCAGGAAGAGTTCCTCTTGGCTGCATCCACTGGCTCACTGGTTGCCTTTGAGGAGCAGTGGGTCCTCTGCTTGGTGTGCCACTCTGTCTCCCACTTTTAACCCTGTATCCCTCAGTCTCATCCCCATTCTGTTATTTGTTATCCCTTGCTTTAACCTGCATCATGGGTCCAGTGACTCTTTCCTTTAGGCTGTGGGAGGAGCCTTTAGATATGGGTGGGCTTGTATCTGCCCACCCCTGGAAATTCACTACGTGCAATGGCATCACTACTCAAGCATGCAGCAACAGCACAGCTGCACACTTCCTGCAGATCCTGTAGTGACTCAACCCACAGGCATACGGCAGCAATTTATCTCTGTGGTGAACCAAAGTCAGATGACTCTCAGATGCCCCAATCCCATTAGAGCTGCAGATCAGTTTGTGCAACAGCAGTAGCTGGCCAGGGACCCATCAGCTGCCTCACAGTGTATCAGACTCTCAATATGCCCAGGGTCCAATTGATCCTGTTTCTGATCCCCAATTTGCCTAAGCCCTATTACTGCCATGTCTTTGCCCTACTCTGACCTTGCTCCAGCCCTGTTGCTACTCCACTCCAGCCTAGCCTCTGCTTCCTGACCCTCCCTGAACACTTGAACTCTTATTAACCAGATTTGGCCTTTCACGTCTATCTGGATCCTGCCCACAATACTGACTTAACTTGTCCCTGGACTCTGAGCACTCTGGCTATGATAGGGTACGTCTACACAGCAGTGTTATTTTGGAATAACTGACATTATTTTGAAATAACAAAGTGCATGTCCACACAGCAAGCTATTATTTCAGGAGAAGTAAAGGAAGTCGAAGGAAGAGTGTTCTTCCTTCAACTTCCTGTTGTGTTGACAGTGCCAAAAGCCTAATCAAGCTATTTTGACTTCAGCTACACAATTGAAGTAGCTGAAGTTGTGTATCTTAATTAGGCTTTTGTCCTGCAGTGTAGACGTGCCCGTACTGATTCTGGCATGTCTACAGTTTTTGGTCTCAATTCTAATTCCAGGTTGTTCCTGGATCTCAGTTCCAGTACCAACTTTGGCCCAGTACTGACCCCACATTTCGTGTCAAACTTTGCTGTAACCTCTACATCTGGCTACCACAAGGTTGCACCTCTTAGCCAATATGCTAGTCTCTTCATGGGCCACCTCAAGGAAGAATTTCTGGAAAATGAGCCACAGAATACGTATTGAAGAGAAACTTTGGGATGTACTCTGTAACACACTTAACACTGCCTTCACCAAACAAGGACATGCCCCCAGAAAAGTAAATCACATAGTGGTATGGGCCACCCAAATGCCACAAGAAAACTTGCTTCAAAACAGGAAAAAGAAAATCCCAATGACCCTGCACACCTCATTGTCATTTACTATCCTACACTGGAGCCAAGGTAGGACAGCAAACAGCTATCATCCATGCTTGATGTATTGGAAAGGGAAAAGATTAAATGTACATTGATGCCATTTTTAATATGATTGCCATATTGGATTGGCAGGACAACCTATCCTCCATCTTGGCAACTCTTCTACTTCAGGCTTTTGGTGCCCTTTTTCAAATTTGGTGCCTAAAGAAAGGAAACAAAGGAAAAGGCAGGAACTGTAGTGGCTCATGGCAATAAATCTGCCTAGCAACCAAGGGAGTCTGTGTCTCTGAATGCTGTGCAAGCAGGTCATCCCAATGAGGCATAGAGACCCTCCACTTTTCCCTCTTAGGGAATAGGATTTGGAGGGAACAATAACATCTATTAAGGTCCCTCAGCTTACACATTCACTCACCTGTTACGCCATCAGATAGGGCTGTGTCCATATTTAGTACTTAAGACAGTGTGATCAAGAATAGAAGGCAGAAGACATTACACCAGATATGTTTTGTTGATAAGAGATAATGAGCAATTCACTGGCTGGAGAGCTTGGCCGTCCAACTTTGACAAAGAAATATAGCATTGCACGACATTTGAAAAAAGAAGAAGAATGAGCAATTTGTTCAAGCCAGGAGAATTGGTGACCCAGTAAGGGTTACTATGATAACCCATGAGGAATTATTATGAATTATATGTTTTATGAGAGTTAAGTAAAAGTTAATCTCAGAGCAGTCTGAGGGTATGTCTACACTGCACTCATAGCTCAAAATAACCTAAGCAATTTGAGCTAAGCAAATTGCATAGCTTATTTCAAGTCCATTTTGAAATAGCTTATTTCGCAATTTGGCGCTGTCTACACACTACCAAATTTTGAAATAAACTGCTGTTCCAAAACGTCCCTTACTCCTTGTGTAATAAGATTTACAGGGATGTCAAAATAGTGAGCCCATTATATTTCAAAATAACAGGCTTGCTATTAAGACACGGGATAGCTATTTTCGGATACCTCCGGTATTGCGAAATAGCACTGCACTGTGCCTCTGAGAGCTCCTCTTCAGACAAATAGCTGACACCTAAACACCACGAGTGCTGCTGCACCCTGGGGCTCTCAGTGTTTCTATTGTATACAGGGTTTACAATTTGGTTCAGTGGCTTTCAGCACTCCCACAAGCAAATTGTACCAGAATCCCTGCTAAACTCTCCAACAGGTGAAAGGAAGGAAGGCCCCCTGAAACGTGGCTGTTGATCATTTGAAACCATCTTAGACTTCGGATAACTTTTGGGGGCACTCCGAATCTATTGCTTTAGCATTTGGGTGTGTCTGTGTCTCCGACCTAGTAACAAAGTAGTTTTAGGTAAAAGCACTTTGGTTGTATCAATCGTTTATCAGATGGAGGAGCTGCGTCCTCATTGATTTTTTGCTGACACCACATGGAGAGAGACAGATTAAGTTACACTGCTTTGGGTTCAGAAAACTCCGGATAACAGTATCAGCTTCTTATGTGTTAAGAATTTATATTTCCCAGTGAGTGCCTCCATCTCTTGCCTTTACTGCAGAAGAAAATGCATATTTATAACTGCTAGGTTCTGTTGTAATCAGAGCATATCTAAGGAATTTACAGTATGCTTCTCATGCTATGGTAAAGGCTTATTCTTATGATGGGATGCACTCTCTCTGTCTCTCTCTGTATATAATTTCCATGTGTTTGTTTTTTTTATATCTTACATTCCTGCTGTGAGTTGAATTGCTTCTCTTTGTGATTACAAAGATTGTGCGTAGCTCAAGTTGTTGTACTGTTTGATTTCTTGTTTCATAGAATTAGGGGCATGTATTCATTGAGTGAATATAGAAATTCAATTTTAAAAGGGCAATTAAAAACGAACACTTCTGCCTCTAAATCTGACTGAAAACTGTAGATTTCTCATTGCTCATCTGAGATTTATTTCTCCATATGAAGTGACTGGCACACCAATCAGTTTTCTTGAAAAAAATTATTAGAGCTTTATATAATAATTTTAGCAACATTTGTATTAGTTAATCTGACTCATTAAAGAATATGGCAGAATTCCTCTGCTTGAGGACTGAGTTGCAGTCATACTTTCAGGAAATCTTCAATGCAAGGGCTTCATTTTGCTTAAGCTGATCCATACCCATATTCTGGGTTTCATGATTATCTCGCCATGAAATAAAGAAAATACCGCATTTGTGCATCCTGGATGAAGCTCATTGTTCAGGGGTCAGTTTTACCTGCTGAGCATTTTACACTGCCTTTTGGCCTGCAGTTTATTTCCAAAATCCCTACCTGAACTGACATCCATGTACCACTAATTGCATGTTTTTGAGAATGTATTCATTTGTGCCATTAGACTAAGCTCTATGGGGCAGGAAATTCAGTTTCCCAGTCTGTATATTTTAATGGAAGTAGTGCTATATGCATAATATACAGACATGGCTATAAAGGCAATAAGCTATCCCCTAGGTGTTTTAATCTCTTCAGACATTTAAAAATCTTTATATTATTAGGATTCCATGTTAATATGTTGCCACACAGTTTTAATTTGTTGAACTTTTAACATCAAAATCTTGTATGTATATTCACTATTTACTGAATATATTCTATGTGTATTACTCTCTTACTTGATCTCCAGAAAAAGGTTTCACATCTCAAATTTACAGACTGAAAGCCTACATGGAAGGTAAATCTGACAAAGAGGTGAATGTTTAGTGACTTGAGATTAAAAAGTGTTACTCTTAGCAAGTATTAATTGGGGACCTTTTGCTTGATTCACTGTGAGCAGGAGGGTTTATTGCTGATTAGAGGTTACATTAGCAATGGTCAAAATTTGATTAAAGTCTCTGAAAGTGCATGCAACATTATTAATCCAGGAACATTCAGTCTGAATATATATGGATGGTTGCCTACATTTAAAATATTTCTCCCCTTTTCAGCTGCCATTGGGTTTGGGAACCAACCAGCTTTGCAGATGTACCTTAAAAAGTTATTCCCATTTGTCAAAGAAGCCAACAATAATCTCTCATTGTTTCCAAGAGTTACAGTCACTGACCGAGTAATACCCACTTTATAGCAGAATACTGGGAAAGGTAAACTCATGCCATTTCCTTTCTTTCCTAAGAGGAATTGGTGAGCTGCAACACGAGTAATAAACTGCTCCATTTAAATGTCATGCAAAGAAAATAGACATTTTCCAAGTCATTTTGCAAGCAGCCATTTGTGGAACTGAAAGGAAGCTGGACAGACAATAATGATAAGAACTGTTGTGTAGGGAGTTCAATAGAAGGCCTCTGTCCTGAACCTGTAATGCAGAAGCCTGCACAAATCATCCCAAGCTCGGCAAACAAAGTTTAGGACTTTCAAAGCATGCGAAGTTGCTGTTCATAGATTGTATTCGATCTGAAGTATAAGGTAGTTACTGAAAAAGAAGAACATTTTCTTAGCTGTGATGAATAATATTTTTCCCCAGCATCCTAGAGATTCATTTAAAGTCTGTCTCCTGGTTTGTGTATGTATGATATAAGCTAACACATGGACCTAAATTATGCACAAACCGGTCACTGTACACACCGACTATACTTTGGATATTTTAAACACATTAGTCTAACCAATCCTGAGAATGGCACCTGCAAAATGGATAGCATGTTCTCTGGTATAATTTCTGAGTGCAAAGTAGGCATCTTTGTTTGAAACTCTAGCTGTGTTTGCCGGTGAGGGCTACAACTGAATAGTCCTCAGTTCAAAAACCTGAACTGCTTTTCATACAAGACTTCTGACAACTTTTACTGTTTTGAGGCTTATTCAGCCATGTTTCTCTGGCTAACATTCACACACCTTGATCAATTTCAGGCCTAATCAGATTTGATTGTGCCAAAATCTGAATCGATATTCATATGTATGTGTCTTCCCGATAATTAATCACCCCAGCAGCGCGCTCGACACTCCCTGCAGAACTGAATTTGCACTGACTATTCCTGACCTAATTTACAAAGCCACTGAGGACCAAGGTTCCCTCTAATTTTTTTCCATTCATGTGTGGAACAAATTGTGTTATATGCAGCAAGGAATGTGCAGATGTGCAACCACCCGGAGAAACACATGCTGCTGGCTATGGGTGTTCTGCAAAATAGCTTGGCAGCACTTGAATCTCTACTGGGTGGCAACCCAGCTTATAGGGAATGCTGCTGAGGAAAGAAACCTTTCTGGTGACAGAGTGCTAACACACGGTGGTCATTTGTAAATAAGAGGATGAGAAATAAAGCAAAAGTCTATTGAAATTTTCAATTCCATATTTTGAAAAGCATTTTCCCTCAATGTTTGACATTGAAATGTAGCCTCTCTTAAAGCTCTGGACAACTCCAAACAAACATGATTCTCTTATTCTTACTCCCTGTCTTTCATTTCAGAATGACCCTATGTAGAAAATCAACAAAACAGCCCCCAAGAAGGCAGTGCATGTTCTAGAGCCAACCTCAATGTGGGAACTAAGTTAGGATGGAGACCTCTTATGATAGAAATAGATTATTTCTTCCTAAGAAATCAAGTTAAGAGCTTGTTTAACAAATCCTTCTGCCCATTAACCATCCCTTTGTCCGCATCTGCCTAAGATCTATTTGAGCTATCTAAGCTCACTTCTTGCCTTGTTCAGATCTCCATAGATCTTTATAGAATAGCATCTGTTTCCTCCTGCTTCAGTAGGGAGAGTGTGGCTTAAGAATTATGTAAAGAAGCCAGGACCCAATCCATACTTGAGGTCCCCGAATTGCTACTGTGACTGTAGCTGCACTTTTCACACTGCAGGAGAGGGAGATTGTATAAGGCATTTTTGGGGTGACAGTCCCAGAGAAACTTAATATAGAACTCTCCCTGTACTGAAAGCAGAGAAAGCCCTGGGAAGGATTGACAGTACCCAACAGGTCTCTGGAGATTTGAACAGGTCGAAAGATGTGCATGAATTTCAACCATGAATTATGAGGACAAAGACGAAGGCTAGAGTTCTATGAAAATGGTGATACATTGAGCAAGCTGTTGACTTGGTTTCTCAGGAAGAAATAATGTTGAAAACATGACTTCCATAAAAGGAGGGAAATCTGGATTTTCCTGAGCTCTGCATGTGTGTATAAAAATACGAAGTTCTTTCATTTTTTTCTGACATGGGGGATAGAGAAAATACTGTGTATTTTAAAATAATTTCCCTAATGTGATGTTAAAAAGAAAATAGAAGTGGATTGTCCTGTTTTGAAAGGTCTGAAACGCTGAATCACATCAGTATAAAACTAATGAGTCTGCTTAGAATATGTGAACAGTACTCAGAATTCCTTATGAAATGTACTAAGTTAACAAGCCCATCTCTGCTGTCCCTCACCAAAGGCTCTTAAGCAAAGTAAGTTATCATGGGATAAGAAGGAAGGTCCTCTCATGGATTTGAAACTGGTTAAAAAGATAGGAAACAAAGGGTAGGAATAAAATGGTCAGTTTTCAGAATGGAGAGAGATAACTAGTGATGTCCTGCTGAGGTCTGTACTGGGGGGAGGGGGTGGTCCATCCTATTCAACATATTCATAAATGATCTGGAGAAAGAGGCAAGCAGAGAGGAGGCAAAATTTGCAGATGATACAAAACTGCTCAACATGGTTAAGACCAAAGCAGATTGTAAAGAGAAAGGGGACTGGGCAACAAAATTTCAAATGAATTTTAATGTTGATAAATGCAAAGTAATGCACATTGGAAAACATAATTCCAACTATACATACAAAATGATGGTGACTGTATTAGCTATTACCACTCAAGAGAGAGATTTTGGAGTCATTGTGGATATTTCTTTGAAAACAGTCACTCAGGGTGTGTCTAGACTACATGCCTCCTTCGACGGAGGCATGTAGATTAGCCAGATCGGAAGAGGGAAATGAAGCCGCGATTAAAATAATCGCGGCTTCATTTAAATTTAAATGGCTGCCCCGATCTGCCGATCAGCTGTTTGTCGGCAGATCGGGGGAGTCTGGACGCGATGCCCCGACAAAGAAGCCTTTCTTCATCGACACAGGTAAACCTGGTTTCACGAGGCTTACCTGTGTCGATGAAGAAAGGCTTCTTTGTCGGGGCATCGCGTCCAGACTCCCCCGATCTGCCGACAAACAGCTGATCGGCAGATCGGGGCAGCCATTTAAATTTAAATGAAGCCTCGATTATTTTAATCGCGGCTTCATTTCCCTCTTCCGATCTCGCTAATCTACATGCCTCCGTTGAAGGAGGCATGTAGTCTAGACACACCCTCAGTGTGCAGCAGCAGTCAAAAATGCAAACAGAACATTAGGAACCATTTAAAAAGGGATAGAGAATAAGACAGGGAATATCTTAATGCCACTATATAAATCCATGGTGCACCCACATCTTGAATACTGTGTATAGACATGCTTCATCTCAAAAAAGATATCTTGGCATTGGAAAAAGTTCAGAAAAGGGCAACAAAAATGATTAAGGGTTTAGACTGCTGCTATGTGAGGCTTAAGAATTATATAAAGATTAGTAAAACTGGAACTTTTCATCTTGGAAAAGAGGAGACTAAAGTGGGATATGACAGAGGTCTATAAAATCATGACCAGTGTGGAGAAAATACATAAGGAAATGTTTTCTTGTCCCCATAACACATGAACTAGGGGTCACCTAATGAAATGAATAAGTTGCAGTTTTAAACAAGCAAAAGAAAGTATTTCTTCACACAATGCACAGTCAATCTGTGGAGCTCCTTGCCAGAAGATATTGTGATGACCAGGACTTTAACAGGGTTCAAAAAAGAACTGTATAAATTCATGGAAGATAGGTCCATTAATGGCTATAAGCCAAGATGGGCAGGAATGGTGTCCCTAGCCTCTGTTTGTCAGAAACTGGTAATGGGGGGAGCGGGATGGATCACTCGCTGATTACCTGTTCTGTTCCTTCCTTCTGGGGCACATAGCATTGACCACTGTCGGAAGACAGGCTACTGGGCTAGATGGACCTTTGGTCTGACCCAGCATGGCCATTCTTGTGTTCCTATTTATTTGTATTATCATAATATAATGAAACCACTAAAACTTTACAACTCTTTTAACTCATTTTGAAATCAAAGAAGGTTGAGAAACTGTAGCTCTTATAGACTCATCTCCATTTTATTATAAATGTAAACTTATTATAGTTGTTTATTAAGGTCCTGATTTTACAAATGGATCCACGCAGATGGCTCTTAAGTCAATGAAGAATCTCTTTGACTTTAATGGGTTGCAGTATGGGTTTGAGAATTTATGTGGATCCTGTTACAGGATCGGAACCTAAAATGCTAAACAATTTATTAGAGAGGAGAAAAGTGTTTGACACCCTTTTACACCAGTGTTTGACAACTTTTAATATAACATGTTTCCACGTTGTAATGTATACAGTGAAAGAACTTAAGAACAATATATCTGTCAGTGACACAGCAAATATTTTCCTTTTCTGTTCTTAAGATGTGTGTGTTAGAAAAATAACTTTGGCTTAATGTTTAGTGAATGGTACATTTCCTATACACAAAAGCAGTGGTCAAAGAGTAAAAAACAACTAGATATCAATTCAGACCTCCTGGAGAGATTTGGAGGTCCCTAAATTAAGTTCAGTGCTCTAACTGCTTTCTACTAACATGTCATCTCACTGCAAGACAGACATTCTGCTGTATTTGCCAAACTTAAAATATTATAATTCAAAGTATAAAAATTAACAATTTTATAGCCGATTTGAATGGATCCAAAAAAAGTTCAGGAATTGATCATGTTCCCATTTTCTCATAGAGTGGAGGTGAAAGGAGTATTCAGATTGTGAAAATACCTGGATCTTTACTTAAATAATTGGGCACCAACATTGTTACTGAAGGTGAATTCTACTCTTAGACTCACATGGTGGATCACTTACCTTTGAATTTTTGTCATGTAGTTTCAGGAGCAAAATTCAGCAATTGTTTTTAAAATGTCCATTTTAACGTGGACTGATTATTATGAAGAGAGAGGCTAAATCCGGCTAGAACTTTGTCTTCAGACTTTTGTTTAAAAGTACAATGTATATCTACATATTGCTTTATTAGTAATATTTTTCTTTTAAAGTGATGATGTACTCAGACATTCCATTCAGTATACTTTAGGATTACTACTGCTCTCCTCAAGTGGCTAAAACTTCTAAAACAGGCTTAGCTCCGTGTGTTAGTACACTGACAAATACATACCACTATGATCCAGAAATATTGGTGCATAGCTGGATAAGCAATAAAACAAATTACCTACATGACAATGTCAATTTATCAAGGGATTCTGGTGCCATCATAAATCCTGAGACATATTTGAATGAATTACTAATGTTACCAGAACATTGGAATGTAATTAAAAATCAGCGTAGTTCCATTGACTTCAGAGGATCACACCAGCTGAGTATGTGGTCCGTATTCCTGGGAACTTTAACATGTATAAAAATTGTGTTGATAGACTTGCTAGTACTTTTCAGCTCTGTATCCCACAGCTAGCATTGGCATGATCAAGTCTTTGAAAAGCCCTTACAACTGTGCTGAATTTTAACAGCTATTTCTTACAAAAAGGAGAAAGAGTTCAGAATGCTACAAATTAAGCCAGTGAAATAAAATGCAAACACTAAACAGCAGCACAGAGGAACTGTTCAAAGAAACAGTTGGTCAGTAACTGGAGTTTTAAAGCTTGCATTTTTACAGCTGACTGGATGGCTTAGATACGCATGAAGCTTCAAGCTATTGTGGAGCAGCCTTGTTTGCCAATTAGAGTTGCTGATGAGGTGGTGCCATGACCTGGGAGAAGAGGGAATGTTTCATGTAGCTCAACATTGTTAACACCCAATGGATATTTTGCCTTTCACTTCAAGGTTGTCCAGGTCCCTCTTCCAAATCTACTGCTATTGCCTTTGTTTTGGGCCTGTCATGGGGTGTATGCTGCCCTGGCAGCCAAGGGAATGCAGTTACTGAGGGCCAGTGCCACTGGCAGTCTCACAAGCAGCTGGACAATAAAAGAACTGGGAAGCAGAAGGACATAGCTGTTTCCAGAACAGCAAGCAGGCTGGAGAAGGAAACTCTAGCCAGCAAGCTGCTGAGAAGCCATTCAGAGAGAGGATGGGCAGATCGGTGGGCTGGAGAAGCCTATAGAAACCAAGGAAAGCAGAAAGGAGATTGGGACACCACAGAAGTTGTTGAGGCTTCATTTTACCTGCCTGGTTTAGGGTCCTGAGCTGGAACCTAGTGAAGTGATTGGGCCTAGGTACCTTTACTGACCCCAGAGAGACCTAAGAACTGAAGGGGTTTCCAGATCCCTCAGAACCAGCTATTCCTGCTAAGTACTACAACATCAAAAATGAACCCATGCTCCTGATGGGACTGAGATAAGCCCATAGCTCACAGTGAGATACCCAGGCAAGAGGACCTAACCAAATGCCCCATCTGCTGCAATGCTGTGCCAAGCCAAAGGGGGTACTGTTACACTGCCATACCAGCTAAAAGGGCCCTACTGCTGTAGCTCTCCAGTCTCAGTAGCAGTCTGGTGTTTCCATGGGGTTTGCTCTGGGGGGAGTACCACCCGGTGGAAGTCAGAACATGTCTGCTGTGGGGATTCCAAGCTATGGTGCTTCCTGACTATCAAGAAAGCAGTGCTGTTACACTGGTAGAGAACCACTGGAGAGGGATTCAAGGGAAAGGCTACAAGATGAAGCCAAACCAGATGCTGTTGCCTGGAGAAGAAGCAGCCACTTGCAAAAGATTTCTTGTTAAAAGACTGAGAGCCTGAGCTGTCTACTCCTCAAAATATCTTCTTAGTTGACAGGAGTACAGGGTGCCTAGTTGTTCTGTTGGAATGGTCCTTACATGAGAGCAATCACTGATATAGTAGCCAGACAGTCTTGATGATATCTGGACACCTACCCACCCTAGCTTGCCCAAGGACTGTTGCCCTAAATGAATGCACTGATACAATAGGTCATTCGCCTCTTTTTTCTCTTATAATTATTCCACCTTTCTTTATCAACACAAGATATACTATGTTGTGGCTATATTCTTCTTCTCTGTATATTAACCTCAGGTGCCCCGCACAAGTCAGCAACAAGTAAAATAAAACATTTGTGATATGCTTACAAGAGCTTGTCATTCTCGTAGAAAGTGTAGTGTCTATTTTATTTTGGGGTATCGTTTTGGGGATTTTTTTTCACATATAATGATATTATAATAGATGGAATCTGTTCGAGTTAATCAAATTGTTGGATGGCTGATCCCTATGCCATAGTAAAGGTTAAACAAAAGCCCTTTAAGCTGTTTAAAATGAACTTATTAATAAAAGTGCATATTTATTAATATTTCATGGACCCATTTGCTTTCTACTTGGCTGAAGAGACATGATCCCATTCCTTTAAAATAAACTACAGTAGGCCAGAAATTGTTCCCTGAGCTCCATCACTCCAGGCTGCCAGCATCCTTCCGATAACATAATGAACTCTGCCTCATTCTTTTGATTTTAATAAAAAGGAAATTGCTGCAATAGAAAATTGTCACAGGTACGTTTTCTCCAGATTAGAAAATAAATCTTTCTGTGACTTTGACTCAACATTTTCTTTTCCATTTTCTCAAATGTCATCCTCTAACAAAGTTCTGTTGCAAAAAGACTTAAGTATATGGTTAATTTTAAGCATGTGTACTTGTTTTTTGGGGTAGAGATAGACTCAGCAAGTGTTTAAATGTTAACTGAATTGAGGCCAAAATGTGATTCTCCTTAGTGTTTCTTTTAATAACCCTGGGAGACAAGATGAATAAATGAGCTATATTGATGTTAATTTTAATTCTAGATTTATTATTAAAGTTGTCCAACACTTTCCATTACAAGGCCCTATTTACAGTTACTTATAAATTTGAAAAGCTTTAACAGGCTCAAATTGTCGTGGATAAGATATTTAGAAACTTTCAACCAAAACAATTTAGCCTTTTTCAGAGAAGGTGACACGGGAAAATGCACTATTCAGACCATGATAAATTCTAATCATCACCATTTTCTAGGGAGCTACTTTGAAGCAGGGGCTTGAAATTTGGTATGGGTAGCCTTTGTGTCACAAATGGGATTTTTCTGTTCCCATAAAAATCCATCCAAAATGTGGCCTAGTTATAAATCTGAAGAAAAATTAGAGGAATGCTGAAAGTCACACAAACTCAAAAAGTATGCAAAGAGGCAAAGGAAACATTACCAGGACAAAGATGTCATGAATTCAAAGAATATGAAACCAGAAACAACCATAAAAGTTCATCAAAGAATAAAGGAAATGACTAGATAAAGAAGTTAAGAAAAGGAATTTGCTCCATGAAAACTAAGGATAGCAGATTGTGAGGTGAAACCAACAATATCCTGGAAAGGTGGATTGAATACATGAAGGAACTTTTGACAAGTCACAAACATTTGAATATATAAACATTGAAAGAAGGAAAAATACTTATTATTACAATGTGGGAACTAGGAAGAGTGCTAAACAATAAAGAGAGGTGAAGAATCTGGGGAGATGGCATTGAGAATGAAATGCCATAACCCATGGATGAAAATTAAAAATCTTATCTGCTAATACTTTTAAATCAGATATACACAGAAGAACTTCTGGAGGACTTTAGGAGGATGGTTGAGAATATGAACAATATCAAATTAAGTATGTTAAGGATTAGTCAACTAGTCAATTCCCCCTTCTCCCCTCCCCCAACTTGCTGCCTCTATGGCTATGTCTAGACTGCAAGCCTCTTTCGAAAGAGGCTCTTTCGAAAGATACTTTTGAAAGAGCCTCTTTCGAAAGAGAGCGTCTAGACTGCACGTTGAACTTTCGAAAAAGCGGCTTGCTTTTTCGAAAGAAAGAATCCAGTGAGTCTGGATGCTCTCTTTCGAAGAAGCCCTATTTACATTGAAGAACGCCTTCTTTCGAAAGAGGAACTTTCGAAAGAAGGCGTTCTTCCTCGTGAAATGAGGTTTACCGCTATCGAAAGAAAAGCCGCGTTCTTTCGATTTAATTTCAAAAGAATGCAGCTTGAGTCTGGACGCAGGAGAAGTTTTTTCCGAAAAAGGCTACTTTTCCCGAAAAAAACCCTGAGTCTGGACACAGCCTATGAGATAGAGGGAACAAAGGGGGGGAAGGGGTACTTCAAAGTGGCAGCGCCGCAAAGCTGAGCTATGGCTATGGCTCAGCTGTGCGGCGCTGTCCCTTTAAAATGCTAAAGCACCATGGAACCTGGGGTCAGGTGGGGCCTCCCTAACTAATCCCAGGTTCTGAGCAGGCTTCACGGCGCTGCCCCTTTGAAACACCAAGGCTCAGCTGTGCAGCGGCTGCCCCTTTGAAATGCTGCCTCTGCATTTCAAAGGAGTAGCCGTGGAGCCTGGGATCAGCTGGAGACTCCCCAGCTGACCCCGGGCTCCATGGCTTTGAAATGCACAAGAGCCCCTCTGGAAGACTCTTGTACATTTCAAAGGAGGAATGTGGACGTGCGATCCCATCGACTACTTGACTAGTCAATTAACTGCAATTTAACATCCTTCCATCAAACTATAAGCCTGATTGGTTTTATTTTTTAAATCATTGGTCCACAGATACAGCAACATCTCGAGACAAGAATTTGGCACAAGTAGGCAGGAGGGAGGCATTTTTTCCCCTCGGGATGTTATACAAACATGTAATGGAAGTGCAAAGGAAAATTTATGTGTGCTTTGTAGATTATGAGAAAACATTTGATAAAATCCGACACTATAAGATGATATATGTTACTGAAAATGTAATATTGGCTCTTGAGATATACTGTTCATTAAAAAAACACCTGCATTGGGGACAGAAAACAGCAATCATAAGAAACAATGAACTATCTGAACATTGCAGCCAGGGGTGAAAGTAATTTTAAAATCTTCCCAGGACAGGGGCCTGGCTCTGGGCCCCAAGAAGGGGTGGGACCTTGGGCAAAAGGAGACGGGTTAGGACTCACTTTCCCCAGCCAGCCCTTCAGCACTTTGCAGTGCATACCACGTGGGGCTCTGGTGGTGATTTAAAGAGCCCAGAGCTATGGCTACTGACATGGAGATGGCAGCCTAGGGTCCAATGGGCCTTTTTAAATTGCCAGGCCCCAGGGCAACTCCCCTTTTACACCCCCTGATCAGTGGCCCTGCCCCCAACTCCATTGGTGGCCATGACGGTTGGGTCTGGCAGTGTTGCCTCAGGAGCACATTAACATCATTGCCCCTTTTGCCAACCCTTGCCCCTGGTGGCAGCACTTTAATGTCACCTATGCACAGACAGCACTGGTGGCTACTTCTTACTGGTATTAGGATGTTAAATTTAGATTAATTAACTAATTAAGATTTCCATCAACTATTCAATTAGTATTTAAGGGCGCCTCCACCTTTGAACTGTAGCAAGAGCCCTGCAGGCGGAGACTGCTTCAGTCCCTGCTTGTGCTATTTCTCATGGTGCCGCTACCTCCTCTGCCCCCCAGGAGACGGTGCTGAAGGGAACCAGCTTTTAAGCTGATAGAGGCAGCAAGTGGGGGGAGTGACTAGTCCCATCACTCATCTACTAGTTGCTTATATCCCTAATTAGTACACCATACCGGTCCATATTGGCCCACTTTCGTGCCTGGTTGCAGCATCAAGGAAGGTGTACATCGAAGCTGCATTCTATCTGTGCAACTATTTAACATTCATGTAGATGGTATTTTGAGGCACGTTTTAGAGGATATCAGCCAGAGTGGAAGCAACTAGTCAACTAGTGTGTCAACTATCCGGTAAGCTTTTTCTTATCGACTT
Source organism: Pelodiscus sinensis (assembly GCF_049634645.1). Lineage (NCBI taxonomy): Eukaryota > Metazoa > Chordata > Testudines > Trionychidae > Pelodiscus > Pelodiscus sinensis. The sequence goes on along the minus strand of NC_134712.1, from coordinate 212,606,020 downwards.
ATCGACTAGTCGTTTAGTTGCTTACATCCATATACCTATCTAATCCATGTCTCCATTCCTAAGGTTTCTCATCCCAGTCTCATTTCACCACTCTGGATTCCCTGTCTCAGTCTTCCACCTACTCCCAGTCTCCTTGCCCAACTATTTCTAATTATCCCTCCCCAACTCTGCCCTTCCTGGCTCCTCATCTGATCTCTCTCTGACTTCCTCATTTGCCTATGAGCTTGCTTGAAAGCATGGTTGCTGGAAGCAAGTTTTCCTTTTTTTTGCGGAAGAGCAGATGCACTCTTTCAGAAGCCCTGTCTTCCTCCTTCCACGAGGAAGAAGGGCTCTTCCAAAAAAGGAGGACTTTCCAAAATTTGGCCCAGTGTAAATGGGCCAAATTTCGGGAAAGACACTTCCAAAAAAATTATTGGAAAAGGGTACACAAATTGTGGAGTGCATTTGCGTACCTTTCTCCAATAGATCAGTATAGTCTACTCTAGACATAGCCTAAGACAGCTGAATGATGCCTTAGAGAATTTGAAATTTATCCCAGTTTCTCCCTTGAGATATTCTATGAAATGTAATTCATTAGTGTAATTAATTAGTGACTTGCATTTTCATCATTTTCTGGGTACCTGACTTGAGACCTTGCAACTGAAATCAATGGGAATTGTGGTTTGAATATAAAATGTGCTATATAATGCAAAGTCCCCTGAAAAATCAACTCATGGTTCATCAGATTGGAGAGACAGAAATAGCGGGTATTTGTACATTAATTTTGCTGTGCCTCAGCAACTTATTGGTAAAATGGAAAAATTTATAGCCTCCCATCTCACAGAAACATTGTGTAAGTTAATTCACTAATGTCTGTGAAGCACTCAGATACTACAAAAATGAACTCCATAGACAAGCATGTGTGGAAATGAATAATTCTGACTTCAGAGCAGGTTTGAATAGTGTGCACTATTCAATATAAAACAACACATAATATCGACTGGTTGCTGTTTAAGATGTGAGTGCTGTTCCATCTGTGTATTTCCTAATTTAATTCTGACATTTCCTAACTTTTGAGTGCTTGACTTTGCAACCTTAATTCTAATAACATTTTTGTGCATTAACTATATCTGTATACATTTAATTTTTATGTGATGGAGGGGGTTGAGAGACTCTGCTATTTCTAAATTTTTCCAGGTAGATGTCCCTCTCACAAGGAGGTGTGTCCATCATTAGCAGAGAGAAGGGTCAGCAGTATCCACTGGGGCAGTAGATTTACTAGGTATTGAATGAGGCCCTGGTGGATCGGGGCAGGGACTTGTCATTGGAGGGTTCCCACAGACTGCAACTTGCTTTCTGAAAAAGATCCACATGGAAGCACCAACAGGGAAATATTAATGAGCAAGGCTACAGGACCCTTAATTATGATCCAACATATGACATTTTATTAATTATTGGGACCAGGAAACATATATGCAGCCTGTATGTAACACTGTACAAGCAGGAAATACTGTTCACGATTCTATAATTTTTATTTAGTAACACTTGACACTCCTTCGCTTGAAAATGCTTTGAATGGGTTGACACAACTTGACTGTTTTTAGATGAACACAAGTGTTCTTGAACTACAATGGGACTATGAAAATTAATGTACATACCACTGCACGGTTGCTCACACAGCTAAAGAACAACTGTTCCTGATGTGCTAATCTGTGACTCACGGATATGTGTTCCAACCACTGCTAGTCAAGTGGAGATGCTAAATGAAGGGGCCAAACATTTAAAAGAAGTAGCTTTATTAGAAAAGTTGTCCATGATTAGTGTGCTTTAAAAAACAAACAAAGACACTCCTACAAGAGTTGGGAAGCATTTGAATAGAATGACAGGATATATACTGGTGTAGTCATGCTGATTTTCTCAAGGCATTGTGTCAACAATAAAGTAGTAGTCAACAACCCTTGGAAGAGCTGTCAAAAGATACAAGTCAGGCTCCTGAGACTCATTTAAACGCAACTTCTCTTCAGAAAAATATGAAAAAACTGTGGAAACAGCTTTCATGGCACACTTTTGGAAAACTCTGCTTGATTGGTTCAAAGTGACCAGCATCCATCTATAGAATATTGATAGACCAAGATTTAAATACTGCTGTTAATTTACTGCACTCCCTGGAAACTAGTTTTTGCAACTTTGTGTGACCATTTGAGGATTTTAAATTTAATGCAAAGAAATAGTGCAGTGCTGCTTCTCACTCCTATCAACAAGAGATCTAAATAAGTTCATGGAGGATAGATCCATCAATGGCTATTAGCTAGGATGGGTGGGAATGGTGTCCCTAGCCTCTGTTTGCCAGAAGATAGGAATGAGCGACAATGGATGGATCACTAGATGATTCCCTGTTCTGGTCATTCCCTGTGGGGAAGCTGGCATTAGCCATTGTCAGAAGACCAGAGTTTGAGCTAAATGGACCTTTGCTTTAACCCAGCATGGCCATCCTTATGTTCTTATGAGAATTGTCATCCTCATAACAGAGAACAAGTTGACAATGACTCTGAAGAGATAGCATCAGTACTTGAAGGAAGCCAACAATTTTTCATTGATTTTTTTTTAAATTGACAAATGTTCAGCTTCTTTGTATCGCCAACTAGAGGCTTACAATGAACAATGTTCTGTCTGAACATTTCCAAGCCCTGTTTAAACTTGGTTTGCTGGATGTGAATCCTTAAAACATGGACCAAAATTGCCCTGATGAACTCTTTCAGTTCTTTGTAATAAGTGAGACAGAAGTTACCATACAGCATTGCATCAGATGCTATGGCACAGTTGTCTTTAGTCTCACTTCCCAATGTTGACATTGCCCAATTGACTCTACCTATGACAAACAGTAAAGGAATAGAAGATATATGCTTTAAATCAAGTATTTGACTATGGATCCTGCATGAATACTATGGCTACGTCTAGATTGCATCCCTTTTCCGTAAAAGGGATGCAAATTAGACGTATCGCAATTGCTAATGAAGCGGGGATTTAAATCTCCCCCACTTAGCATAAAAATGGCTGCTGCTTTTTTTCGGCATGGAGCTTTGCCGGAAAAAAGCGCCAGTCTAGATGCAGATCTTTCAGAAAATAAAGCCTTTTTCGAAAGATCCCTTATCCCTCTTAAAATAAGGGATAAGGGATCTTTAGGAAAAGGCTTTATTTTCCGAAAGATCCGCGTCTAGACTGGCGCTTTTTTCCGGCAAAGCTCCATGCAGAAAAAAAGCAGCAGCCATTTTTATGCTAATGAAGTGGGGGAGATTTAAATCCCCACTTCATTAGCAATTGCGATACGTCTAATTTGCATCCCTTTTACGGAAAAGGGATGCAATCTAAACGTAGCCTATAGGATTGGCAGGGGTGGTACAGGAAGGGAGCTCTTTATATTATCTGTGAGCTCTTGACCTAATAACTAATTTTATTTATTTTCTACCTGACGCTCACATACTACAGCAATAGGCACCCAACCAACCATTGAGGACTGATTTTTGCCACCCTGTTTTTACATTGAGTAGCATCTTCATGAATGATTGGCAGAACTGGGCCCTAAATGAATGTTTCTCTATTTCAGATTTAAAATGATCATTCTTTTTGTATTGTTTAAAGGGGATGCTGTAAAGTTTCAATAAAAGAACTAGATATGTTCATGGAGGACAGGTCTATCCACAGCTATTAGCCAGGATGGTCAGGAGTCAATCCCCTACTCTGAGTGTCCCTAGCCTCTGTTTGCTAGAAGTGGGAAGCAGATAGCAGGGGTTAGATCACTTGACGATTACCTGTCCTGTTCATCCCCTCTGGGGTACCTGGCATTGTCTCTGTTGAAAGACAGGATACTGGGTTGGATGGATCATTGGTATGACCCCGGATGGCTGTTCTTATCATTTTAAATTATATCGATTGTAATAATTGTGAGAGGTGCTATGTTAATAGCATTGGAGGCTGAAAGCTCCATCGTTCATCAAAAGACCCAGTACAACCTGGGCAGCCGCACTCAAATCATCCATCTAAGGGTGGAGCAACAAGTTTCATTCTTCTGCAGAGACTACTAAAGAGGATTAAAGTTTTCAGATGGTGCCTGTTGTTCTGTGATCTTACATTATTTTGGGATTCTTGCAGGTCAAAAAGTGGATGATTCATCTTCATTCTTTCGTGAACTTCATGAAATAGCTGCCGACTCACTCTGATCTTCAGCTAATGCCTAATAGCTCATTCTGCCCTTTACTAATCCAATAACATTCTGTCAGTGTTGAGAACTAGGGGATCATATCATTTCAGCCAGTCTAGAGGGAAAGAAAAAGGCTCATACGAAGTGATTATGGAGTTATCTACTGAAAGCCAGATGGAATGAAGGAAGGGAACCGTGCCATTACAGTTCAGCAGAGAAAGCTGAGATAAACAGAATTTCTCTTCCACTTTAGGAGAAGAGATAGGTGGAGGACGTTAAGTTTGTTTGTGCAGAACCCCACTTTAGATAAGTTTTGCAAAACAGAATTAGAATAATTCAGATCTGGATTCAATTTTATTGAGACGATTAAAGTTTTGGTTGGGAGTCTGGATACAAGCTTGTAATTTTGGCCATCTTTGTAGTGTTCAAAGGAAAGTTGTTGCTGTACATGGTGGTTTTGTTTTTCACAAAACCTCATCTTTCTGATTTTGGTTTTACCAAAGCAGGGTGACTCCAGTGTTGATTCCAATTGATCCCCACCGCCACATTTGGAAGGGATTCAAATTCAAGATTCTGATTCAGGGGTGGGCAATAATTTTTCATGGGGGGCACACGCCAAGATTTTGGTAAGTGGTCAAGGGCTGCACTTTTCTATGGAAGGAACGTGGAACCTATGATGGAGGTTGGCTGCAGAAAGGAACTTGGGGTAGCAGACTGGAGTGCAGAAGTGAGTGTGGGGTCTGAGAGGGAGTTGGGGTGAAAGAGGGGTTTTTGACCTGAGAATTGGGGTGCAGGGTCTGGGAGGGGGTATGGGTGCAGGAGAGGATCCTGGCCTATGGGAGGGGTGTAGGATAGAGTGCAAGATTCTGGAGGGAGCTGTGACCTGAGGAAGGGGGTATGCAGAGGGTTTGAGTGGTAAATTGAGGTGGGTGGGGTGGTGAGCTAGGGCAGGGTGCTGGAGTGTGTGGGTGAGGGGTACCTGGTGCAGGCTCTGGCAAAGAGGAACTTGCCTAGGCGACTCCCAGCCAGCATCCCAGCAAGACCCTTAGGCAGGCTCTCTGCCTGCAGCAGCCCCACGCTCAAAATGGCTGACTGCTCCATGTGGCTCTTGGTGCAGTGCGCTAAGAGGGGAGGTTTCATGTGCTGCCCCTCCCCCAGGATAATCTCTCAGCTCCCATTGGCCAGTTCTGTGGGACTGCTCTGTGCCTGAGGGTCCCGGTAGAGTGGGCTGCAGGCCAGATTGAAAGGTTTGGTGGACTGGATTGGGTCCATGGGCCATATCTTGCCTACCCCTATTCTAGTCCATGTCCTTTTCGCCACATAAGCATCAGGGGAAAAGCAAACTTTGTCCTGTGGAATGAGTGGGAACCAATTAGGCCCACATGCTGGCCCAGCAATAGAGCTAAGGATCCCAAAGCAAATCTTGGCACCCATTATTTGCCCTGACTGGCAGAAGATAATGTTTCATGCAATTGACCTCTGGAAACCTGGAAGGAGAAATGCTTTTTGCCATGACAAGCAATAGATAAACAATTGTATTTGTGGAAGGAAATGACTTGGCTAGTGGCCACTTGAAAATTCTCCTGTTTTCCACACTAAATGCATCTGCACATTGTAGAAAATCTGGCTTGGACTCTCTGATCAGTTTGGGTTTTACCACCCATCTGTCACAGTGGTGGAATAGTGGCGGGACTCAAAGGCCCACAGGAATTGAAGACAACACACCCAAGGGAGGAGATATTAGTCCTTTAGTATGGGGCATTTATAGGAAGCTCAGATGCTAAAGTATTAGAAGAGTTACCACTATATGATGGTAGATGGTGAGAGTTCATGTGGCTTCATGCCTTATAGGGATTTTACACATTTTAAATTTTAGTCTATGTCTACTCTTGCACTTGATTGACAAAAGTTTATCTGTTCACAGGTGCTTAACTCCTCTAACTCCATCAATGACAAAATTTTGCCTTGGTAAGTGGAAGTGTGAATGCTGCTTTGTTGGCAGGAGCACTCTGCTGCCTACAATGCAAAATTGTGGTGGAAGTATTTTGTCAACAAAAGTGCCAACAAACAGTGTTCATACATGCTGACTTTCAATGGCAGGGCTGTATCAATGTAGCTTTGTTGCTAAAAGCTGTTTAGTGTAGCTACACCCTTAGGCTACATCTAGACTGCATCCCTCTGTTGACAGAGAGATGTAGATTAGGCACATCGAAATTCCTAATGAAGCAGGGATTTAAATATCCTGAACTTCATTAGCATAAACATGGCTGCCAGGTGTTTTTTTTTACATGGAGTTTTTTTGAAACAAAAAAAATGGCAGTCTAGATGTGGATCTGTCAAAAATAACCCCTTTTTTGACAGATCCTATATTCCTCAAAAAAGGTTTATTTTCAACAGATCTGCATCTAGAATGCCGGATTTTTTTTAAAAAAAACAACTCAGTTTTGAAAAAAAGCGGTGGCCATGTTTATGCTAATGAAGCACAGGATATTTAAATCCCTGCTTCATTAGCAATTTCGATGTGCCTAATCTACATCTCTCTGTTGACAGAGGGATGCAGTCTAAACGTAGCCTTAGTGCTTCCTTGTGTCTTACAGCTCTGTTCTACTGTGAGTGTGAAGGACTCAGAGATACAATTGGTGATATGGAGCAAGAATCACCAATTCTTGCTTTTATCTGCCACCATTACTTTAATAATGGCCTAACACAAATGGACCTTGACGAGGTTGGAACCCATAAGCACCGCTGTGTCATACAAAAGACTAAGCCTTGGTGCTGTATACTATTTTGGTCTAATATTGCTTAGTAGGTTTAGTGTGTGGCCAGTGAGTAGTGTAAGTCACCTGTGATATACAAACAATCACACTAGATGGTCTGGTGAGCACTCCTGGTCTTAAACTCTAGTCTCTATAAATAGTATCAGGTAGATTTAATCTTAACAGAGACTGAGTAAATAGGGAAAGCAGTCTTCTCTTGAATGTGCAGCCAAACCCCAGATAAGGCACTGCTCACACGAACACATCGACTAGAGACAAACACAGTCAGAATCCCTAGAGACAAACACAGTGAGAATTTTAAAAAACAACAAATAGTCTGATAGCACTTTAAAGACTAACAAACTATGAAGATGGTATCATGAGCTTTCATGGGCACAGCCCACTTCTTCAAATGACCGGAGTGTTGGATGTCCAGAACCAGAATTGTCACTAGAGTCTTGGACTAGGTCCGCACGATAGCCTTTTTTTTTAAAGAAAAAGCTACGCAAATTGTGCTCCACAATTTGTGTAGCTTTTTTCGATTGCTTTTCTGGAAGAGGTTTTTCTGCCATTTGGCCCAGTCTAGAATGAGGTATAAAGGTATACAGCACGTTCTCTCTTCCACAAAAAAAATACCTCTGGTATCCCAGAAAACCCCAGCAGTCTAGACGAACCCTTGAACACAGCATCCTCTGATGAAAGTCTGCCGGCCTACAAGTCTCAGGAGGTAACCATGTTAGTCTGTATCTGCAGTAACAATGAGGAGTCCTCTGGCACCTTAAAGACTACTAAATTTATTTGGGCATAAGTTTTCATGGGGTAAAAACCACTGCATCAGATGGATAGATGCATCTGATGAAGTGGCTTTTAACCCACTAAAGATTCTGCCCAAATAAATGTTAATCTTTAAGGTGCCGCTGGTCTCCTATTTGTTTTGTCATCAGACAGTAACTTCTGAACATCCTGTACTTTATTTTATGACCAAAGAGGCACCAGACCATATTTTTCACAATTTGTTTTGTCTGTGGAATTCATTCCGTTATTGGCTCGTTTCAGGTTAGTACCGTACTTACACAATGACTTGTCACTCTGTTATCCACTGGGAGGAACGAAGCGTGCGGTCTTATAGGAACACATTACATGGTTAGTGGTAGCTCTGTATGTTTAGTGGAAGTACTCCAGCAATTTTTTCCAGAATATTGGGGTTTTGGGATTGGCAAAATTATAACATCAAACATGTGGTGTTTAATGTTTTATGTAGCAAAGAAACTAAGCTTTACCACCGCAGGGTTAAGAGAAATTACATGTGATTCCTGCTTCAGTTACACCCTGTGGCTTCATACCTATGAAGGTCCAGATTGTGGCCAGTTGCTTTGCTGCTGAAAGAGGATGGGGAGAGTACAGTGAGCCTCCCACAATTGTGCTCTGTTCTGCAGCTAGACACAGCCACAGTGCTTACATTCTGTGATGCTCAGGGACCCCTTCCTCTGTGCTCTGACTGAGGAGAGGAGCTGTATGGAGAGAAATGGGTATCACAGCCTCACTCTCTTAGGGTATGTCTACACTACAAAGTTAATTCGAACTAACAGACATTAGTTCGAATTAACTTTGAAAGGCGCTACACTAGTGCTCCATTACTTCGGACTTAATTTGAACTAGGTAAACCTCATTCTACGAGGACTAACGCCTAGTTCGAATTAGCTAGTTCGAATTAAGGGCTGTGTAGCCACTTAAATCGAACTAGTGGGAAGCTAACCCTTCCCAGCTTGCCCTGGTGGCCACTCTGGCCAACACCAGGGAAACTTGTCTGCCCCCCTTCCCGGCCCCGGAGCCCTTAAAGGGCCACGGGCTGACTACACAGTTTGTGCCAGTTGCAAGGCTGCCAGCACCCAGCCAGCAGACCCTGCACCTGCCACGCCATGAGCCAGCCACCTGATGCCACCCAGCCCTCCACCTCTTCCTGGGACCAGCCTGGCGGCTCCCAGGAGCCTGCCCGGGGCTGCAAGAGGCGGTCGCCCGCTTGGTCTAGTGCGGAGATTGTGGACCTCATCGAGGTATGGGGGGAAGCCTCCAATGTCCACGATCTCCGCACTAGCCACAGGAATGCAGCTGTCTACGGCTGCATGGCTGACAGCCTGGCCGCCAGAGGTCACCAGCGGAAAATAAAGGACCTGCGGCAGTCCTACTCCCGGGCCTGCCTGCCAGGGGCTGACCCGGAGGCCTGCCCCCACTTTCTGGCTCTGGACTGCATCCTGGTGGCTCATGCCATCCCTGCCTCCCGGGTGGTGATTGACCCCGGGGCAGAGGGACCACTCCCTGACACCGAGGAGGAGGAGGAGGATGCCAAGAGCCAGGAGCCTGCCGGCAGCCTGCCCAGGACCCAGGACCCAGGACCCCCGAGGCACCCCACTGAGCTGCTTCCCTGTGTCGTCCGAGGCCGGGGAGGCCTCCACATGTGAGTACCATCATGCTCCCCTCAGCCACAGCACCTGGGCTTGCAGGGCGCACCACCCCGCCTGCAGCAGCCGCCCGTGCCCGGGCCAGCAGGAGAGCCAGGAACCAGGAGGACTACCAGCGGCGGCACTTCCGCTTCCTGGATCACCAGCTCCGCACCCACTGGGTCCAGGAGGACCTTCGGCTGCACCAGCGGAGCTTGGAGGCGCTGGAGGAGCAGGGCCGTACCCTCAGAGGCCACCTCCAGAGCCTCCTCGACCGGTTCCTGCTTCCTCCTGCTCCTGCTCCCCCTGCTCCTGCTTCCTCCGCAGCCCCCGTCCCTCCTACCCCAACCTCCACACCCATTCCCCCCCGACGCCCCCTCACCCTCAGTGTTGCAAGACAGGAGAGGCAGCCGGACCCCCACCCCTGAGCTTTCCTTTCCCTTCCTCCCTTCCACCCCCTTCCAGCTCCCTCGTCCCAGGTTTCCCCCTCCCCTCTCTCACACTCACTCCTCCGTCCCCCCACCCCACTTATGTTAAATAAAAAGAGATGTTGTTTGCCAAAACAGGTGTCTTTATTTTACATTAGGAAGGGTGGTTAGGAAGGGGAAAAGTGAAGGTGGAAGAAGGCCCCAGTGGGGCATGCAGGGAGAGTTCAGTCCTCCTCCTCCTCCTCCTCCACCAGGAAGCTCTCCCGCAGGGCTTCCCAGATCCGGACAGCCCCCCGGTGGGCTTCCCGGACACCGGTGGTGTGGGGCTGAGCGTAGTGGCCAGCCATGCGGTCAGCCTCAGCCATCCAGGCTGGCAGGAAAGCCTCCCCCTTTCTCTCACACAAATTGTGCAGCACAGAACATGCTGCCACTACAGGAGGTATATTGTGCTCAGCGAGGTCCAGACGGGCGAGGAAGCATCGAAAGCAGGCTTTCAGTCGCCCGAAGGCCCCCTCCACCATGATGCGGGCCCTGGTGAGCCTGGCATTGAAGGCCTGGCAGGAGGGATTGAGGTGCCCCGTGTAGGGCTTCATCAGCCATGGCTGTAGGGGGTAGGCGGCATCCCCCACCAGGCAGATGGGCATGTCCACGTCCCCGACCCTGATGTGGTGGTCAGGGAAGAAGGTCCCGGCCTGCAGCCTATGACACACGGAGGAGTTGCGGTACACCGGTGCGTCGTGTGCCTTGCCGGACCAGCCCACATTAATGTCTTTGAACTGTCCCCAGTGGTCACACACGGCCTGCAGGATCACGGAGAAGTACCCCTTGCGGTTGAGGTACCAGGAGGCCTGGTGTTCCGGGGCACGGATGGGGATATGCGTCCCATCGATGGCCCCCCCCCCGCAGTTGGGGAAGCCCAGGGTGCCGAACCCCCGGATGACGGCGTCCGGGTTGGCGAGGCGGACCACCCTGCGGAGCAGCACCCGGTTGATGGCCCTGACCACCTGCAGAGAGACACAGCAAAGCGCGAATCAGTGGGGCGCCCGGGTGGCTGGGAGTGTTCATGCCCTGGCAGTGCCCCGTGCCCCACTCCCGGAAGCAACCCCCCCCCCCCGGGCGGCGTGTAGTGTGGCCGGGAGAGACCGGTGTGGGGCACTTTTGCCTCCTCTCTCCCCCCCTTTTTCCCTGGGGCGGCCCATCCCCTCCTTGCAGCCCCCCTCCCTCTCCGGTCCAGTGGCCGATGAGTGCCGTACCTGCATGAGCACTGCTCCGACGGTGGATCTCCCCTTGCCGAACTGGTTCCCGACGGATTGGTAGCTGTCTGGCGTGGAGAGCTTCCATAGGGCGATGGCCACCCGCTTCTGGAGGGGGATGGCGGGCTTCATGCGAGTGTCCCTTCTGCGCAGGGCAGGGGCGAGCCACTCGCAGAGCTCCAGGAAGGTGTCCCTCCTCATCCTGAAATTCTGGGTCCACTGTCAGTCTTCCCAGTGCTCCAGGATGATGCAGTCCCACCAGCCGCTGCTGGTGTCCAGACGCCAGATGCAGCGGGGCACGCCGGTGTCCGGGCGCCGCCGCGGATCCTCCATGGCCCCCAGGGCAGCCAGGCAGAGAGGCAGAGGGCTGATGTGCACCAGTTGGTGCCAGGCAGCCTCTAGCCATTGCTGGCAGGCTTGCAGCAGCAAGTCCAGAAAGTGCACCAGAAGGTGCAGGGCGAGCTCTGGCTCCACGTTGCCACCTGTGGCGGCCCCCCCGAAGGGAAGCACCGACACAGACAGGCACAGAGACCAACGCTTTGCTGTCCCTCAGCGAGGTTGGCAAGCAAGCGGAAAAGCTGAGAACCGGCTGTCCGGGGGGGTCCCTTTAAGCACGAGCCTCAGATAGCCTCAGACAGCAGCCACACAACGCAACTACTGACCTGATGCCCTGCCAAAACCAGTTTCAGCTGCCCTTAAATGCGCCCCTGCGTCCAATCAGTGTGGATGCGCTAGTTCGAATTAGCAAAAGGCTAATTCGAACTAGTTTTTAGGTCTAGCTGCGCTAGTTCGAATTAGCTTAGTTCGAATTAACTAATTCAAACTAAGTTAGTTCGAATTAGCGCTGAAGTGTAGACATACCCTAATAGCCACAGGAGCGGTGATTTAATGTACTACTAGTAGGTATGGCTGGCTGATGTCTGTGGGTTGCTCTTTGTTTACTGTGTCTGGTTTTGGTGAATTTTGTCAAGCCTATTTCTCCTTTTGCCATGAAACCAGCTGTTTTGCAAGTAAAACATCCCAGGCGTAGTATGTCAGTAGTCCACACCATCAGATTTTAAACTGGTGGCACCACAAATAAAAATAAAGACACAGTTCTTAGTGCTATTTATGGTCCAGCTCATTAAGGTGATTGCTGCTGTTACATTGTGCTAGTCTGTTTCCCTTTTCTCTTCTCACCCCAAATCAAGATGCAGTAGAGGAAGAGATAAGGAAGTTCTGACATTCATATCTGGATTTACATTTAGCCTTCTTTAGTGTTTGGATCCAAAGCTCCAATCTGGGACCAGTTATAATTTCTGTTAATGAAATATATGTATTTTCTACTTCACGTATGACAGAAAATAGACTTCATTTCAGAATATTTTAGCTGTTGTTTGGACCATCATTCCTTAGTGTAAGGAATAGAACTGCATTTGGGGTGGTTAATGGAGTGAACACTGAATCTAAAGTTTGCCTCTTTTGCTGTGAATTTATGACCATCAAAGCCTTTAATGACAACATATTCAGATGGTCTGCTTTCAATAATTTGTGGCATTCCTATTTTCCATATGCTGGACGAGTACCACATCTGTTCTTGTTTATGTGCTTGTGTGGCAGTTTTATAACATGCAGAACGTCTAATAAAATGCTGGCGTTAATTGTCAGTTCATTTCCAATCTGATGTTGTTATAGCTTAAAAATGTGTACAGATTTTCAGAATGTTGCTTTTAATTAAAATCATGGTGCTTCACTCAAAATAGAGTAAACATTTTTAATTTGCTATCTTGAAAACTAGACTGGAGCAAGGTACCTTGGTTTTTAGGAGGCAGCATTACATGATTCATCATGCTATGCAGACACCGTGTAGCCCTTTTGTAAGTGTAAGAGGACTGTTACCCCTTACTAAAACTTAGTGGGAGTTTTTGGTTGTCCAGATCGCAGTACCAAAAGGGGAAGGGTCCATGAGAAATCAGGGCCCTGAGACTGATAGACCCCAGGGACAATGGGGAGAGGCCAACACTATTAAGGTTACCTAGGGTTCTCTTCATTTATATAGCTCCATGCTGTCTTATTTTATGGCTAAGGGGACTGATATAGGTCTAAAATATAGAATGTAACAAAATGTAGCATATTCCTGCCAGTGACTTTTAAAAGACACTTCTATTTGCCATCTGCTGTTGGCTTTCAGCCAATAACCAGCAGCAAGCCTTTTCATTTTTATGGGGTTTATGGAGAACTAAGGGGCCAAGAAAAGATTTGACAGGCAGTTAATTTGTTTTTTTTCTTTTTACTTTTGCTTTGTTGTCATCATCATTAATAACTATAGATACGTTGTTAATAATAATCATCATTGTGAAATGCACGGCCTCCCAGAGATCTGCTTTAGATGCAATACTGCTCAATATCTTTATCAGTGACCTGATGAGAAGGGACTGAGGCTGGCAGTGGAGTTGAGTGAAGGCAGTGGGAGTAACCAGCAACATTGTTATTTGGGAAAGTGCTTTCAGCAAAGAGACTTTAAGGGGTTTCCCTGAGTCTGAGAAGCTACAAAGTTTCTCATTATCTAACCAAGATCCAGGGGTACTGATCTCTAATTATAACTCCCACCTTCAGAGAGGTGGCGCAGCTTGGAATGATCCCAAGTTAGAATCGTTCTGCCCCTTGGTACCTGGGCTAGACTGCTTTACAGGATCAAGAGAGTGCTGCCCCCAGATCTTCAGATGCACCCATGCAAGGGTCTAGAACACTGGAATTCAGAGCAGTATGACTCGGGGTGGGGTGCATGGTGCCAGTGTAAATATAAGTTGATTAAGTTTCATATACTACAGTAAACTGCATGTCTTAATTGGTTTATTGACGTAATTTAAATTGGTTGTGACAACCAATCTGTTACAACATGTTTTTCTAAGCTTTAAGTATACTCTAAAAATATATTGTTTATAATTGGTACTTCAAGGCACACAAGGCATGACAGAGTGTGTGTACGAGGCCCAGCCAGGTAGAGGCACTGCCAAGATTTATTTCCTTTAAAAGTAAAAGGACAACAGCAGAAGGGTGACTAGACAATCCCTACCTATCCAACATCACCACTGGGATACTCCAGATCTCCTTTTCTATTGACAATATCACAGAAGTAGGCATTGTTTGCTCCCGAGTAATCCAGGGAAGCAAGGGGAAAGGGTTACATTTGTAAAGTTTGCAAATGATACACAAATTGGTGACGTGGATAATAATAAAACAGCGCTTTCTAATTTTTCCAGAGTTTCAAGCAACAAGAGATCATCTCTTTGAAAAGTGTGAAAGACTTTAGTTAGAATGATAATTAAGCCTATTATGAAACATGTGCTAACAAGCTTTTCTATCTTATTCTCCTTCAGAATTTCCCTGACTCCATTTCTGCAGTTTGTTTCAAACAGGTGACAGCCCAATGCCAAATTTGATCATTGCTTTCAATACACTGATCTGAAATAGAAAGGCAATACGGTAGCTACTTCCAAAATATATCACAGTTGCTTTCAAGACAGCAGCAAAAATGGACAGACTCTTTTGGGACTTGCATGGTAAAAGATGAAAATATTTTTAAAATAAATTCAAAGATTTTATGATCAACTTAATTTTGATAAAAGCGGCGAGGAGTCCTGTGGCACCTTATAGACAAACTGAAGTGTAGGAGCATAAGCTTTCGTGGGCAAAGACCCACTTCGTCAGATGCATGTGACATGCATCTGACGAAGTGGGTCTTTGCCCACGAAAGCTTATGCTCCTACACTTCAGTTAGTCTATAAGGTTCCACACGACTCCTCGCCGCTTTTGCAGATTCAGACTAACACGGCTACCCCTCTGATACTTAATTTTGATAGCAAACCAAAGCCTGTTGGGTAACTATGCACAACAATATGAAGAGTGTTATGTCTAAAAGAGCACACCTACACAGCAGAGCTAAAGCCAAAATAAGCTATGCAGCTTGAGCTATGTCATTTGCGTAGCTTAAATTGAAATAGTCTACACAGCAGGAAGTCTGAGAGAGAGCACTCTTCCTTCGACTTCCCTTACTCCTCACACGATGAGGGTTGTCGGAGTAAGAAGTCCTCCAGCTCAACACTATTTTGACATTATGTCGAAATAATGCTCCTATGTAGACATAGCCAAAGTGTCCCATAGACATTAGAACAGTTCAGATTCACCACTTGCCATCTAAGTTTAGGCTAATGAATTTTGATATAAACTCTTATTTCTTGAGCCCAAAAGCTTTCTGTCTTGTTCTCTTTTTGGTACTGTTAGCTGTGTCAGTTTCCAATGGCTCATAATGGTTTCAAGGTTTCTCACTCTGCACAAATTTGATGCTGATAGTTCTGGAACTTAGCAAATCCATCAGCTTGCATAGTAATGACTCCAAATTTCTGCAGGCACTTCCGAGGCGCTGCTGTAAAAGATTATGCAATTGCCTCTGCAAAATCTTTCACGCTTACATCAAGATTAAGGGCATTTTGAAGCAGCAAATTACAGAAATTTCAAACATTCTAAAACTTCAGTTGTATTTAGAAAATGTGTGAGCAGTGTTAAACCAAGCGGTAAGTATTTGGATCTCCTTAAACTTCTTTTTACTTGGTCCAAGCTCTGGGAACAAATAAACTACAATTACATCTGGCTTCCACGGAAAGGTGGATGAAGGGGTTCAACTTTTCCTCTCTTCCCTTTTGTGAATATGGGGAGCAGCCAGGAACAATTTAGTCCTGAGAGTGTCCTCACTCAGTAATTTTGCATCACCATCCACTAGTCCATATATTTTCATACTGGAGTTTGTGGGCACTTCAACAATAGTAGTAAATAACAATGGAAAGTGGTGCCCCTGGTCCAGTCACTGATTGTGGGGATTGAATCCAAGATGTCTGGAGCTAAATACATGATGCTCTAAAAGATGCACCTTAGCCAGCTCCAGGTCAATAACGGGTATGAAGCAACATACACATCACATGACCTCTCAGTGCCTGGCCTGGGCAGGGGAAGCTAATAATCCAATCACCAGAACTAATTAAGTGATGAATCCTGGTCATATGCCACCATAAGTATGTTGCACATACACTAAAAAAATCTCTAGATGTTACCAAGTCATTGAGGGGACAAAGACATCATGTAAGGCTGGGTGCAGTAATAATAATAATAATAATATTGATACATATCTGAAAATCCATTACAGACTGTAGTAATCTCATTTCTACTGTCATGCAACTTACACTGTATCAACAGCACTGGAGCGTTGTTAATTGCAAGTATGATGCCATGTGAGCAAATACTCATATATTTGCTACATTACTTGTAAAAAATCTTATTTTGCTGTATGAGAGGATTTGTTCACTGGATACCAAGGCTGTTACAGCAGCTGTTTACAAATGCCATAAATTCAGAATTAGCTAAGTTTAAACAGACAAATCATTTATCCGCCTGTGGCTTTCTAACCCAACTTTAAAGAAATTGTACAGTAGGTTCAATGACACTTCTAATTGGATTAGCCAGGCACCCAGCATCAATTTCAGACCAAATATATTAAGTGCCAGTCTCTGTCTGCTTTTCTAGGTCAGGAAAGAAAGCTGGTCAACAGGTCTGAGAATGTCCATTAGGCAGAAAACCCCAGTGAAAGGTATAACAAAAACAATTGCACAGGTTTTAGGGATGGAAGTGGTCTGATCCATTATTCTGTTGCTAAAATCTGAGACATAGTTGCTTTTGAAAGAGTCAGCCTTTTCCTTTGATGGAAGTTACAGACCCCTCTGCCTCTTTAATTGCTTAGAATCCCATAACAAAATTCTTACATGAAAGGAAGATTTATCATTTTTGAGCTTTGCAAGAGTAATCTTTGGCAGCTATAGGCTCAGGTTAACCTTAAAAGTCTCCCTAGACATGTAAGCAAAAATGGCATATTCATTCAGCACTAGAATTTTAGAGTCCAGTTTTACATTATTTTGAATCCAAAAATTCTGAATCTGAATAACAAAGTTTTCAGGATGCTGGCAGGCAAGTTGTCAGATCTGATTATGTGTCTCAGATATAGTGGTAAAGTATTTGTTCTGGGCTCACTAGAGCTATGGGAAATGATGCGGTTTTGCTCTCTAGTGATTTATGCAGTCCCCTCTGACATGCATTTGAGATCATCACAAATTTTGTTCTGACTCTGAGGCTCTGAGGAGTTTAAAATCATAATGTGAAACTTGGAGCAAATTATTCAATCTCTTAGGGTATGTCTACACCTGCAGCCTATTTCAGAATAGGGGCTGCAAATGTAGGCATTCGGAATTGCAAATCAAGCCTGGGATTTAAATATCCTGCACTTGATTTGCATCTTCCTGGCCAGGTGCCATTTTTGAAATTTACAAGCCCGGAATAACTGCCAGTGTCTGCACGCGGCAGTGAAATGGGCATGCGAAATAAAGCCCTATTTCGAACTACCTGTTATTCCTCCTGCAATGAGGTTTTAACAGGTAGTTCAAAATAGGGCTTTATTTCGAACACCTGTTTCACTGCAGCGTGTAGATGCGGGCAGTTATTCCGGGCTTGTAAATTTCAAAAAATGGCACCCAGCTGGGAAGATGCAAATTAAGTGCAGGATATTTAAATCCCGGGCTTGATTTGCAATTCCAAATGCCTACATTTGCAGTCCTATTCTGAAATGGGCTACAAGTGTAGACATACCCTTAGTTTTGTAATGAAATAGATACAGATAGATCCCCACTGGGGCAGTCCTCTGTAGCCATGCAAACTCAAATACAAATCTGCCCTTTGCATGGCTATGTGGGATGTCACTCATAATACAGTCAGTCCCTGTACTCTCTCCACTCTAGGGATCAGTGGGATTCTGGCTCCTTGTGCACCTCCCTTCCTGAAGAGGAGGGGGACTCTGCAAAGGCCAGGGTAAGGTACAGTCTCTATGGTTCCCCTTCTTGGAGTATGTGTCCCCTCAGCATACCTTATGCAGGGGTGAGGCTTAAAAGCCATTGTTGAGCCTTGAATGTTCTTGCTGTTAAACTAAAAACCAATCCTAAGTCAGACCAAAGCTGAGTCCAGACCTTCCCCCAAAATATAGTGATACCCAGTACATCTTCCAATAGAAATGAGCCGAGCTTGGAAATCTCAATGACCTGCAAGGGAAGAGGGCGCACAAGATTTCTTTTTTTTTTTTTTTTTTTTTTTTTTTTTGTTATTGCAAACCCATCGCACAGCACTGGGGCTCCTCCCTCAGCATGCAAACTGCTCCATGTTGCAAATGATGAATTGACCCACAGAGCGTCTGTTGGAAAACAAATTTTGCATGTTGTTTCAAATTTTTTTAAACCCCTCTTTGCTAGAATGGAATGACTGGATGTAATAGGATAAATGTAGAGCAGCAACAGTGGGTTTGCATCAGCATATTGGCATTTGGCAGAGGCTAGAATGCATTCTTGCACTCATTGCGGCACATATGTGCGTGCTGCAGAGACACAGGGAAGGACCTTGTCATTCAGCCACTGACAAGACCTTCCATTGTGCTTTTTTTTTTTTTTAAACTTTTCATTGCTTTGATTTTGCTTTATGCTGCTGAAAATGATAGCTACTGGTCATGTAATAATTGTCTTATTTAACAAGTACAATGATGATCATTTCTCCTTTATCTATGTTATGTGTTCTATTTGGCAATCAAGAACTAATCCAGTTTAAATGTGGGGAAAGAAATGTGTTGTTTTAGAGATGATCATCCCTCATTCAGGAGTACAACATACAAAAGACAAAAATTATGAGTTCTTCACTTAGTCTACGTCTAGACGGTGGTGCTATTTCGGGATACCAGAACTATCCTGAAATAGCTATTCTGTGTCTTTAAATACGCCCGTTATTTCAAAATATATTTCCAAATAATGGGCACACTATTCCATTCCACAAGGGTTAAGGGACTTGTTGAAATAGCACTTTATTTCAAAATGTGCACTGTGCAGACTGTGCTGAATTTGTAAGCTATCTCAAAATTACCTCGAAATAAGTTATGCAAATTGCATAGCACAAATTGAGTAGCTTATTTTGAGCTAATGGTGCAGTGTAGACCAGGGCTGCATTACCCAATAGGCAGACTAAATTCAAGGCACCAGCAAAGCAGGGACACCCCAAAAATGATATTTTATGGTATAGTATTGTTTTTATTTTGAATTACATGGGGGGGAGGGCACCATAATCTTTTCAGTGCTTAGGGCCTCTAAAGGTCTTAATCCAGCCCTGGTGTAGATGCAACCTTAGAAAACATCAATGCAGCTGAATGGACAAGGAAGGAAGAGGGAACAGAGTGTGCTACTCCATGAAATGCTATGAGGTTTGACCTTACATCTGCAGATGTTCCAAGATCTTAGCAGACTTTAACTGGTCCATCTGGGTTAAGGGTGTCTGTGTAGAGTATTCCAGCCATCCCTGGCTTCTTGCAGACTCCTCCATTGCTTCTGACTAGAGCTGGGTGAGGATGGATACTTCATTTTGGGGGAATTTTGAGATTTTGAAATTTCTTTCATTCTGAAGCTGAAACACTTTGAATTTTGCAGCAAAATGAAATTATTTGGGGGGCAACCAGAATGCTTTTGTTTCAACAAAGTCAAAATGTTTTGCTCCACATTCTGACTTTTTTTCTATTTTCTACTATGTATTTTTAAAATGTGAGATCAAAAGTCATTTTGAAATTATTCAAACAATCAAAAGAGTCCAGTGCAAAAAGGTTGCACAGACCTTATAGAAACTCCCTTCATCCATTTTTTATTCTAAACCAACCTTCAGTAAAGCTGGCACGTTTCTATGAAGCATTTTGCTTTTAACAAATTGACATTTTCTGAGCAAAAAATGATCCATAAAAAATATCTAACCATGTCTTCCTCTGATCTCCTCACTCTCATCTATCCCTTAATGGGAGTGGGGGGTCATATATTGTGAATTCACAAGACACCTAACCATTCACTCACCAAACAGTGCTGTCAGCAAACCTCTCCATATAATGTATGTGTAATTTTTTTAAGTGCCACCCTTCAATGAATGGATTGAAGACAATGCATGATACATTTGATAAAAAGCTTAACTCTTGGTTGTTCCCTCTCCCCTAAGTTTATCCTTATAAAGCCAATGTTCATGACTTCAAACATAGGGAAATTGTAACATGGTTGGTAGGTTCACTGTCTTGATTCAATTCTACATAATTTGATAGGATGAAGAAAGCCCACTACTCATTGCCTCATAATTTTGCCTCAGGTTAACTGTTCCTTTAAAACTAGTTTTATCTTTTGAAAAGCACATAGACTTCCCTTGCACACTTTCAAACAGTGAGTGATCTATCACTAAAAGTAATTCCATCCTCTGTTTACTTCAGTTGATCTTAAATAATGCAAAAGCATAAATGACTGCAGTGTCAGAGAAGGGTTATAGGGGCTCCATTGCCAGTAACAGAAATTCCTAAAAAAAATCCACATAAGAAATGTAAGTGTGACCCAATATCTAGCCTCAGTTTCACATAAGAAGTGACACATTCCACTAGAGATAAATGATCTCTCAAAAGCTGCACTTATAGATTGACACTCTCAACTATCAAGGGCTATGATTTATGAATAGCAGGGAATTCATTTATATGAGCTCTCTTCCTTCTGCAGAGTTCTACTTTGTGACCAAATTCATGATATATCGGCTGAGTGCTTATGGCAGGCCAGCCTTTCTTCCAAACAGGTGTGTGGATCCAGGGGCTGGGTCTTTTAAGGCTTGTTTCGCTAGGCTGGCTGAAGAGAATGTTCAAACTTTAGAAAAGTTGAAGTCATGCCTCCGATCAATGTGGAGGGGCAACTCCCCTGTGATGCAGAAATTTATTATTTATTAAACAGTATGGATTTATTATTCCCCATTTACAGAAGAAAAGGCCAAGAGGCATTATGGCCACAAGCCACAAAAGTATTCGGGTGCCTGACCCTACTGATTTTTAACAAAGGTTAAGCATCTAAATTTTCTAAGGATTTGAACTCAAGGTCACACAGCAAGTCAGTGGCAGACCCAGGAAAATGTGACATTTGTCCTGAGCTTCACTGTCATACTTTCCTCTTAAGGAAGGAGAGCTAAACTCTGTGAATACTGAGATATTCTGCTTTATGTAACAATGAAAAATATTGCTGTCTTCCTGGCACATTACATCTAATTCACAAGGAAATGTCCTTGCATCCCCATGATATCGAACTACAAGAGTTTTAGTTCCTATAAATGGATCATTACAAACCCTTTTTGTTTCATGAGTAAACAAGATGAAATGCTCTCTCTCACCCTAAATATTGCCTATATTCTTTTAAAATACAATTTTTCCGATCTTCTCTTTCTTTAAATGGTGCTGGTCTATTATATACAAAATAAGCTAGATAGCTTTCTGCTTTGATGCTACATCCATTTTGCTTACATGGCCCGTGCACATTTGGAGCTCATCAAGGGTACATCAAAAAGAGGTGTAGGCTGCTGCATCAAACAGGTGGTGATGGTGCTGCACTTTTAAGAGATAAGCCAGCAGTTTTCTTCCTCATCTTCATATCTGAAAGGATTTCTGAGAATAAAGAGGTGAGAGTCTTTATAAACAATAAACAAATGGAACAGCTGCAACACTGAGGAGAATTTGTCTTCAGATGAGCTTTACTATTCACCCAAAGAAATACATATATTTAAAGTAATATAACTCAGGTAAGAGTGGTCCCAAATACAATCCACCTCTTTAGGAGTAAGGTAGCTTTTGAAGGTTGGCAAATGGATGTAGAATGGCCTTTAATCATTCATGGTGATTGCTTGTATTTAAATGATGATGCTTGTATTCTGTCCCAACAATCAACACATGGAGGGCTGCAGCTATGGTCAGTGCAGCTCCATGAGAGGGTGACTAATAAAGTTGCATCTCCCCCTACAATGACCCCTCTAGTTTCCCCTCCCCATCGAGTCCTATACATCATGAGTTGAGAGGGGCTGCAGCCTCTCACTGACACAGCCCCTTCTCCCACAAGAGGGACAATCCTGTGAAAAATCTGGGAGAGAAATACTAGAGTTTTCCTTCCCCTTCCCTTCCTGCCCAGGCCTGTGCTGAAGATCGTTGACTTGTATTTCGATTAGGTCAGTACTGATGCGAGAGTACTGGAACCATTTTAGTAACTGGTTCCCAATATGGAATGAGATATCAGTTTCAGCTTCCAGTGGGTGGGTGTTCATATCACATAAAGTGCCTGTCACAGATCCACAGAATCTCTGTTATGCCCCCTTTTAACAATCTTCTGGAGTAGCCCCTGGAGTGAGGCAGATCCCCTAGGAGCCCATTCTTCCTTTAGGCTAGGCCATGCAGCCTCACTCCCTCCTAAACTAAGCTTTGGGGGTTTTGCGCTCTTATTTTACACCAGGAGCTCTGTCCAGTGTCCAATTGGGACCGATTCCTGGTTAGATCCATGTGTGCTCTTCAGGGACCAACGCACCTCAGCAAGTATTTCCAGTGGTGTAAGGATAAGGCATTTTTTCTGCAGACATATTGTAAGGCTTGTAGCCATATTGGAAGGTGTGGGGTGGTAGCAGAGATCAGAACCTCCTTCCCTCCGAACTGACACACACATTGTGGCAGCAGAGCGTAGTGGAACAAATGCACGTGGAGAGTCCACTCCACTTCCCCACAGCTCCTGCTGACACGGGGAGTGTGGGGCCCCCCAAATTGCTGTTGCCATCCCACACCAGGCCCCTCAAAGCCACATCCTCAGGGCAGTGTGGGAGAGAGAGAAGTGGAGGGCCTTGGGAAAAATTAGCCCCCCACCCACTCACCGGGACTCCTGGGCCTGATTGCTCAGTTGCTCTGGCCAGGGATGGCTCACGGGCTGGTCCAGATTAAGACCTTTAGAGGCACAAAGCACTGAAAAGATTATGGTGTCCCCCGCATATGTAATTCAAAATAAAAACAATACTATACCATAAAATCTCTCTCTTTTTTTTTTTTTTTTTTTGTGTGTGTGTGTGCCCCTGCTTTGCTGGTGCCCGAAGCATGTGCTTAGTCTGCCTATTGGGTAATCCAGCCCTGCTCACGGTCTGGGAGACTGAGTGTAGTGGATCCTATCTAAGGCTCTATCTGTCTCTGACACCTCCATTCCACAAGATCACAGACAGCTCCTATCCCCTGGTGGTCATATCTCTATCCTTAGTTCTCAAGGCAGGGCCAACCTGAGTTCCAACCCTCCAGTCCTCCAGCCAGACTGTTGAGTGTCAATTGTTGATCTGGGCTTGTTTCTACCAATTCCTTAATGACACTATTCATTCTACCCAGAGACTGATGTGTCACATACACCTGTCTCCCCTGAGTTGTTTCGGGAGCAGTGTTCAATCTTTTCTCCCCACTGGGTAGCAAAGCAAATTACAGAGGGAAACTGAGGCGTATATAGGCTTCATAAAAATATTACAGAAACCTCCCCCCCCTCCCGCTTTCTAATAGCAAAATGGCACCAGTCCCATTCTGAGAGCTGGGTAGGCAGGGAGACAGACCTACTTATAGCTGACAGACTCTACTTTATTCCTACATGGATTCCTTTTCAGTATCATGTACTGAAAATAAAAATACATTTTAAAAGAGAGCTCAGATAATTTCTTTATTTGATCTCCATTACTGTGGTAGAACTTTCTCAACTTGACACTATGCTATGGAACAAAGTCTCTAACAAGCAAGGAACAAAGAGGGGTAGCTGTGTTAGTCTGTATCTTTAAAAACAACAAGTAGTCCTGTGGCATCTTAGGGTATGTCTACACTACCACACTAGTTCGAACTAGGGTGGTTAATGTAGGCATTTGAAGTTGCAAATGAAGCCCGGAATTTAAATATCCCGGGCTTCATTTGCATCTTGCCGGGCGCCGCCATTTTTAAATCCCCGTTAGTGCGAGTGGAATGAGGTGTACCGGTAGTTCGAATTAGAAAGCCTAATTCGAACTACCTACTCCATGCTGTGTGTAGCCGCGGGCATGGAGTCCGCACTAACGGGGATTTAAAAATGGTGTCGCCCGGCAAGATGCAAATGAAGCCCAGGATATTTAAATCCCGGGTTTCATTTGCAACTTCGAATGCCTACATTAACCACCCTAGTTCAAACTAGGGTGGTAGTGTAGACATACCCTTAGAGACTAACAAAAATATATATAGTATCATGAACTTTTGTGGGTAAAACCCACTTCATCGGATGAGTGTGAGTGGAAATAACCAGGGCTCGCCAGGCAGCGGCGCATGGTTCTGCGCTCTGCACATGCGCAGATCATTCTGCACATGCGCAGATCGCTCTGTGCCGGCTCTTTCAGGGTGTAATCTACTCACCATGGGCAAGTAGATTACATTGTTTGTCGAGCCCTGGAAATAACAGAACCAAGATATGACACGATAAATATATTTCCCCCTTTGTTATAAATATCTTGGTTCTCTTGTTTCCACGCCAGCTCATTTGATGAACTGGGTTTTATTCATGAAAGATTGTGATATTATTTATTTTTGTTAGTCTCTAAGGATGCGTCTACATAGCAGCATTATTTCAGAATAACGGCCATTATTCTGAAATAACAATGCGAGCAGCTATACAGCAATTCTGTTATTTCAAAATAAATTCGAAATAACCAATGGTTTATTCCAACTTCTATAAACCTCATTCCACAAGGAATAATGCCTCTTCCAAAACTGCTATTTTGAAATAGCTATAGTGTGGATGCTCCACTGCTGCTATTTCAAAATAGCTCCTCTCTCCAGGGTCATTCAAAGTAATTACTCCCTCGTGCTTCTTGAGGCTCTAAATCGAAGTAGAACATTAGGGGAGCCTGCCTCGGACTAATTTCAAGGCTTCCCTGTAGTGTAGATGTGCTATTTTAAAATAAGCTATTTCAGAGTATTTCTTCTGAAATAGCTTATTCCAAAATAAGTGTGCAGTGTAGATGTACCCTAAGGTGCTACAGGACTATTATTATGGACATTTCTATCAGAGATCAATTCCTGTGTTGCATACACTACTTTTCTGTGATTCACAGATGCTATAATGGTTTTTCCCCACCATGTAAATCTAAATTATATTTTCTACATTAAGCAGAGTTGAGAAACTCCCATTCCCTGCTATGTAACTCTGTAAAATTATCATTGTTTCATTAGATAATAACTTTTCCTTGTCTACTGAAATCCCTTTTTTGCAAGAAATTCACTTGTAAAGATTTGTTTAATGTAAGTTAATACATTCTACATCATTAAACTGCTGTATAAATTATTCATCTAAAAAGCTACTGTATATCTGAGCCCAAACTCTCAAAAAATGAACACAATCTCATAATGAATAATACTGTAATTTTCATAATTTTCCATGTGACTGAATACAGGACTATAAACTATTCACCACAGCGGTGTAGCAATGTGATTGGGAGTCAATATATCATTTTCAGTTTGCCTCACACTTGTTGCATTTCTCAGTCAATTTTATTTAACTCTTTCTGAAAAGGCTGCATCTTCTCCTATAGGAAAATGCATATCCATTCATATACCATGAATAAGCCTTGCAAAATTTTACTCACCTCAGATAAGTAACTTTTACTGATGGATAAGTAAAATACCATTAATTTCCCCATTATTATTATTATCATCATCATAGTAAATGGCCCCTGAGCTGATAACAGTTCATGATGGTTTGGAAAGTATGCCTTAAATAGAAATCAAAGAAGTGCTGATAACCCCGAAACTCTCCTGACTTCAACCAAACTCTACTGCTGCTTTAAAGAATCATATGTTGCCTGGCATGGCACTTAATACTTGGGACCATTTTCCAGGTGAAGACAATCCTGTTGGCACACTGCAGCCTGTATTTTGATTTTGGTGGTGGTGTCTCAGTAGGTGGCACTCTCCCTCTAAGTCTATATCCATGCTGACTTAGTAGAGCCATAGCAGGTTGTTAGGAGGCATTGTGATTATGCTGCAGATGTCATCTTTTGGATGTGTAAGACATATAGAAAAAAGACTCTTAATTCTTGTGGTCATGGGCAAACACAATGTAAAGATTACATTTTTATGAAAGATTAAAATGCAGTGCAAATGATCATGTCATAGAGCTCTTTTGTGGCTTCTCGTTACTACTGCTGCATTCTGTGGAGTAGAGGGGAAATCGTACCAGTAGTAGATAAAGACATTCTATCTTCAGAGGGTAGAAGCTGGCACCATGCATTGGGGCCGTGTCCAGACTCAGGGGTTTTTTCGGGAAAAGTAGCCTTTTCCCGAAAAAACTTCCCCTGCGTCCAGACTCAAGCTGCGTTCTTTCGAAATTATTTCAAAAGAACGCGGCTTTTCTTTCGATGGCGGTAAACCTCATTTCACGAGGAAGAACGCCTTCTTTCAAAAGTTCCTCTTTCGAAAGAAGGCGTTCTTCAATGTAAAGAGGCCGTCTTCGAAAGAGAGCATCCAGACTCGCTGGGTGCTCTCTTTCGAAAAAGCGGATTTTTCTTTCGAAAGATCCGCCTGCAGTCTAGACGCGATCTTTCGAAAGAGGCTCTTTCGAAAGAAGCCTGCAGTCTAGACATAGCCTGGGGGAGCCCGCATAGGAGTGATAACTGAAGCCTATAGAAAGGTGCAGCATGCATGCCTTTAGTGCTAGCCAAGGTTCAATGGCCAGGATTGAAGGTGGGTGAAGCTCTCCTGGGCCCTGTCTCTATTTCTGCCCAACCCAACCTCCCACCCACTTATAGAGTGACATGATTCCTTTTTGGAATTCCTCATGGGATAAAACGAGGCTTTCTGCCATGCTTAGGGCTATGAGAGAAATCATAATCTAGCCCTCTGTAAAGAAAAGGCAAAATTCTCCTCTCAGTAAAATAGGATTCAACTTCATTGATATAAGCAGAGTTCTATTGCTGTTAACTGGGGAATTTGGCCACTAAAGTGCCACAGTTCCTTGGGAGAGTGTATGCACCTCCTTAAGTGCCTGTGAGTACTGTAATATAAATATGGCAGGACCTTCAGTTTGATTTGCACAAAAATCTTTATCTTAGAGCTCACCTGATCTGATTCACTTATTTATAAACCCTACACTGCTCTTTTTGAAAAAATGTATTGAACATTCCACATGAATTATCACTCATCATGAAAGCTAACAAGTATTTGAATAGTGAATTGGGCTTAGGACAGTTTTCTCATCCCAGTTTCAAAGTGCTAGATTATCTGGCATTCAGGTGTGTTGCTGAGGTGAATGTGCATTATTCCTAGATCCTAATGAATGGTATCCAAACTATGTAACTTAATGCAAGCATATATGAAAAGTGCTACCGAGACATTCCTCTAATGACCCACAACACACATACACCCAAGTTAATTGACCGGCAAGGATGCTTTCTGGACCTGGAATTAAAAACTTTGAATATAGTGCTAAGATGTATATTTTGGATCTATGGGAATTTGGAGATGTATAATTAGTTTGGTGAACTAATTCATATCCTATTAAGGGCTTACATTTTTGAAATACAAATATAACATTTCTGTAAGGACCAAATTCAGTCTTGATCATCAAGTCATTCACTCATCCTAAAACAACTGTGTAAAGAGTATACTGAGGGCCAGATTCAGATCCCCTTATTCACATTGAATTGTATATTATTCTACTGGTAGTCTCATGGGCCTTCTCAGGGAACAGTCATTGTGAGGAAACATATCAGAATCTGGCCCTGTGTTATCATGGTTAAGAGATCAAAAGTCAGGACATGCTAGAGATAAGTCTGAATAAGTAACATTCAAGCATGATGTGCTCTTTCTTTTTATTGATACTTGCTTTTCATGTGAATGAGGTGTCTTGGTGTTTTAGGATAAATCCACTTCCCAATGCCCCATATTGTATAGAATTTTGATTTTGGATGTTTATGGGCCCTGAATAACCATCTCCTTTTTGTCTTCATTTGTGTGTGTTTCAAGAAGACACCTGGCTCAACTAGACTCATACCCCGAACACTCGTCACACAATTAACTGATAACACTAGTCACACAATTCAGCCACCATAAACATAAAAAGAAAGCTTTCGATATTGAATCTGGATGAAACATAGGCAACATGGCAGAAAATGATATTTCCTGAAACTCATCTATACTCATTTCCATAACAGAGCTGGGAGAATGATAACCAAACTTACTTGTAAAATAATGTGTATGAAAAATGTCAGCCCTTCTGTTTTTAATCTACACTCTTTGTTTGTTTTTACTTCTAAAGACCAGACAAGAGGACTCCCCTTGGTTTGAAAACACAGATTTATGAACAAAAGTTTTGAGTAGTCACAACACTGTGTAAGGGGACTGTTACCCCTTACTAAAACTCTGTGGGAGTTTTTTGGTTTACCAGCTTCAGAAGGGGAAGGGTTCATGAGACTGACAGACCCCAGAGACAATGGAAAGCAGTCAACACTCCAGCTCAGCCTGACTGACAGGTTGTAAGTGGGGATTGTTCTGGCTCTGTCTCTGAACAAACAAGCTGTGTGCAGAAGAGGTCCTGCAAAGACAGAGAGCTGAAAGAGGAGTACAAGAAGAAGTCCTGCAGCAACAGAACCAGACACAGACAGGCCAAGCAGTGCAGACCCTGTGTTGAGCAGCAGACTGGCAGTGCTCAGAAAGCCAAAAGGAACAGAGAAGCAACACAAGGAGCTGGAACTGGCCAAGCAGCACAGCCTGCAGCTGGATGTGGTGAGCTACTGGGACCTGCAAAGTGTGGGGAAAGGCTCTGGACTGGGAGAGGGGTCTGGCCACTTAGAGGCTGAGGCTGTGTGGTCACTGCCAGTGCAAGCGTGTCCAGCCTGCAGCCCCTTGCAGCACATCCAGGGCTTCTAAGGAAGAGACTGTGAACTGTCCTTACACTCTGCAGACTGCTGTGTTGATGTCCCTGTGCTACAGAGCAGGGCTGTGTGTTCTCATTTAACCATTCTCATTGTTTCTTATTCTATTCTCTTTAATCAGTTGATGTTTAATAAATTGTATTTGCTTTGAACCTTATGAAGTGATCACTGGGCCAAGAAGGCCTGCAGTGTAAAGAGAGCACCTCGGAGTGGGGACACCCTAACTCCTGCCCCTAGTGACTACAAGGTCAGGGATTAAGCCCCAGGAAACCTGGGCCCAGCCTTGTTGGGGTTTCAAGGGCTCTGCTACTCAGGAGAGTGGAGGGGGAGCCCTCAGGATCAGGGAGCCGTGGGGTAAAGGAAGTGGGAGCGGGGACTCAGATCCTTTCGCTGGTTCATTTCACCGGGGTGTATAGAAGCCAGGAAAGTTCCCCACAATAGCGGGACCATTCCCCCGCTTACAACTGGATATATTTCCCATTTGTTCCTCATGGAGGCTCAGATTAAAAGTCAAATCCATCCAGTGATGCAGAATGGAAGTCTGCTCCACGTGACCAAAGACTTCCCATCCTGTTCACCAGTACTATTAGAACTATTAAATGCAGTCCTTGATTAGAACCAAATATACAAACCATTATGAGTGCATAAACCATATTCTTTTTTCATTTAGGAGTCTATTTTTTCCATGACTGCAAATGGATTAGTGGCAACAGCAAACTGGCATGTCAGACTCAGCTTAGTAAAGAGAATAATTTGAAGAGTGATGACTCTCTCTCCAATATGTGGCAGGAAACCTCATTCACCATTGTCAAATAGGAAGATGAAACTATTTTAAGTGACTGAAATATTATGTACAGCTTGAATCAATGTTTAAAATAAACATAGTAGAAGAAATTGTTTGCAAAAGAAGATACATTTAGTTTTGAGTGTACATACTTTCACAAGCCCAATAGCGCTAGTAAAACTCACATAACTAAGAGTCTTAGATTTCAGCTCTGTAGTGTGAAGCATGTTCTTTGTAGGCAGACCTTTGCGCTAATAGAGAGCCCCATAGAGATTCAGAGGTCCATTTGCATGACCCACATTGCAGAATGGGACGTTTAGTGATGCACTGGTGGTTATGCTGTCATTATCAATAGGGATAGAGGACAAATTATAGTTTTTAGAATCTACACGTCACTCTTTCAACCAAAGGCATTTTTAATTTTTCCACCTAACGGGAGAGTATTTAGTTATAGGATGTTCAGACTGTCTGCCAACTTCAATGCTCTTGTTCAGTACTGCCCCAAATAGAGCCATTCGAAGACAAAAACAACTATTTTTTGTTTTGCTTCGTTTTGGGGAGTTTGGTTTGGTTTGGTTTGGTTTGGTTTGGTTTGGTTTTTTTAAGCAATATGAAAGGTTTTGGTAAGCATGCTATAAAAAGTTAATAGTCACACATAACACAGGCTTTACTATTACATGAATTGCTTTTACAAAGGGTCAAGAAAGTTGTTTAAAACTCTATGACATGAACAGCGAGTGAAACTGTGAACAGGAGAGAAGAAAAAACAAAATGCATGCCCCCTTTTTTTGTCCTTTTTGTTCAAATATTCACTTTATAACAAGTTAGCAACTGCTATGACTAAATCTGATGACGCAATTAAAAAGTAAGGTCTGTAAACGTAAGGAACAGCTCAACCATAATTAGCACACAGATATGAAGCCCACTCACAAATAGTAGGTTTGAAAATCAGAAACAGAATGGAACCTGAACACTGGTTCTCAACAAGAGGTACAGGTACCTTTAGGCACATGCAAATATCTTCCAGGGTATACATCAACTCATCTAAATATTTCCCTAATTTTATAATAGGCTACATAAAAACCTCTAGGAAAGTCAGTACAAATTTAAAATTTCATAAAGACAATGACTATTTATATTGTTGTATGTACTATCTCATGAAATATATTTATATTTATATTGATTTATTTGATAATATATGGTAAAAATGTGAAAGTGTTTTTCAGAAATAGGGTACTGTGACACTTTTGTGTTTTTACATCTGATTTTGTAATCAAATAGTTTTTAAATGTGTGAAACTGAGAGGCACATGAGACAAATTGGAATTCTGAAAGGGATACAATAATCTGGAAAGCCTGCGAGCCACAATTTTAGAAGATTGTGTTTTTTGTAAGCAGTCAGAATCAGCTGCTATTTTTCACTCCTTTTATTTTTTTCCCCGTTTCCCCTAAACTTTTGTGGTCACAATCTCCAATAAAGTTTCAAGAAACTAAGGAGCTCATAAAACTTCAGGACAGAATATATGTGAGTTCACCTATCTGCTAGTAAAGCCAGCTGTTGACAATGACACAGAAGTATGAAGTTTACAAGACATTCTTTGGATATCTGTTGGTAAGGCCATCCATAGAGTGGGTGGAGCAACCACTACCACCACATAGCCTGCTTCTGTTTTGCCCCTTCTCTGTCCCCACCCTGCACCACTTTACCCCTGCCTCTTCCCTACACCTGATCCCTGTTCCTGCCCCTTCTCCACTCCCTCCTGGCCCTATAGGACTCCTTTTCCCAAGACCTCCCTCCATATGACGTGAACTGGGGAATTATCGTGGGACCAGGGTACCACACACTCACTGGGATGGCAGGAGCCAGAATGACCCAGCAGCCTGCTCCTCTCTGCTGCTCTCCCAGCCTGCTGTGCTCTGCTTCAGCAGGCTGGAGATGGGACCTGGGCCTTTCACTTCTTGCCACCACAGTGAAGCTCCAGCTCCCACTGTTGTGGTAAGTCTGGGGAGGCCTGAACCTTGCTGCTTCCCTGGGCCAGGTCCCCTCCCCAGGTAGGGGCCACCCTGGGCTTCAGGGCCAACAGGGGGTACCACCCCATCCAAAGACCAGTGCAGGAGGCTGTTGTGGGGGCCCCAAAACACAAGGCCTGGGGTGGCCGCCTCCAACTGTCCTATGGACAGGATGGCTCTGTCTGCTGGTGACAGTTGGTGATTTTGGACCATAAATGATCAGTAAGAATGGAGAGAGACATTTTCTAGAGCTGGCGCCCTGCAAATTTGTATCCACTCTCCCTGACATTTGAATATTTGTATTATGTATTCAAGTTATAAAGACTGAAGGAAAAGGAAATGATACTTCTCCTTATTGGTCCTTTGGATTTTGTACGCCAGTTGATAATGAATTAAGTTTTTCTTGTGGTCTTGATTGATTTTACTTTCATGTGACTGTCATTTTAACAGACAGTGTAGGTCAGTCTGTCATTTGGAGTTATAAAGCGAACTTGAAACGTTTATTTTGTTGTTGATAGGGAAACACTAAAGTTAGCTATTGAAAAATCGTGGAATCTGAAAAATGAAATGTATAGTGCTGCCAAAGTATGGACTTCTGCTTAGGAGATGATATTGCAATATGTAGCCAGGCACTGAAGTTACACTAAATTATACCTTGTTTGTTATGGTGGGCCCAATGAGCAATCCACAAGTGCACTAATTTGTTTTGGTGGTTGAGGAGAGTATCCAAAAGCAAGTGAACTGTGACTGTAACCAGCCTGTCCACCAACTGCAAGACTCGACAAATTTTTGTTGTCCTTTTATGGGGAATGGAGAATTCAGAAAAAACTCAAGTAAATCTGTTTTTATCAAGTGCAAAGAGAGTTTTGCGCTGCAAAGGTTCCACATTGAGGCTGACTGAATGCACACACATCTTTCATTTGCATGCAATGGCTGACCAAGCAGACAGAATATTTTCCAAGGCCACTGCCAAAATTTACAAAGGGCTTTTCAAGCTTATCTACAGATGTAAATAATCTTTGACATATGTTCTGCACTGTAGGTGATTATGGTTATTTCTTCCCTGAAAAAAAAAAAGTCGGGGAAACTTAAAGTGGGATAACTAACACGCATTAACTATCTGGCTGTCAAATTTTAGTGGAGTCAAGGCACTGACTGTTGTTTTATTGCAAGGTCAGCCACAGATGAGGCTACAATGCTGACCTTGCATAGCTACCTCACAATAAAAACTACAGTACCTTATTGAGCACTTCATAGGAAGATGACTATCGCATTCGTTCTCTTGTGGTAAACACACACCTTTTTTGGCAGTGGAGGCAAATTCTATGAGCCTTTACCACATGATATATTTTAAGGCAGTCTGATGTTCTCAGTTGCACCACAGAGTTCAGGTTTTCAAAAAGGATGTTGTGGGGGATCAAAACACAATAATATGGAATGAAACACCTCAAAAGTGGTGAAAGATGGGGACAGCAAGCTTCTCGGTATGTTCCTTCCCCAAGCCTTCAGGCAGCATAAGCGCTGCACAGCTGAGCCTCTATGGAGTTTCAGTGGGCACTTGAACAATACCTTTTAATTGGAGTAACTACTGGAGAACACTTCAAAGTGCCAAGTCCCTTTACAAGGCTAACAGACTCTTCATGCTGTGCTGCCCTTGAATAGACTAATACACAGAGCAATTGCTACTAACTACATCCAGTTGCTTTAATAATATATTTATAGTGCCCACATCTGTGCCCACTAATTGATAAACTATAGAACAATGAATTTCATTCAATAACATGTGAACGCTGTTAGAAGACTTTATTTCATGGCCACCTGTATAATTTTGTATAAGATACAGATTCCCAGATTTCCCTTTGCTGCTGTATTTCTGTTCCTACACACCAGCTGGGGACATTTTGGTACTCCAAGATAAGTGAATCTGTTTTCACTGCCCAAGCTGTACTAGTTGTCTATCAAACCAAGACTTTTAAGAATGATAATCTGAAAATAGTCATATGTAAACATCCACTAGTTGGTACAAAGATTCTTCCATTTAAATACTGAAAACCAGAAGAGCTTTTTGAAGTCCATTTTTGACATTAATCCAAGCTCCTGATTCTTCTGCAGAATTATTTGAATAGCAGCTAGGTGCAGTGATGCTGGAACTATTTTTAGGGTGGGGATGCTGAGCCAAGCACCCTTGTTCCCCTGATTGCCCCAGGCTGCCGATTCTCAATGACCAGATGCCATTGCCAGCCTGGGAGAGTTGGAAACTCTAGCTACAGCTGGAGACAGCTGTGGAGACCCAGACTAGTGGTGAGAAACCCAAGCCACAACAGAATCTCCAGGGCCAGTGGCCTGGACCCCAGGGATGGCAGGGTGCAGAGCCTGCAGGGACAAGTGTGAACTTTTGGAAGGGCGAGGGGAAGGAGGCTGCAGCCGTGTGTGCTGGGACAATGCTTGCTCTTCTTCCCGTTCCCCTCCTGATCAGCACACTCCAGAGCATGGCTCAAGTTCTATTGACAAGCCAAGCTCCAGCCTCATGCAATACCCTGCCTACTGAACTGAAGGTGGCAAAATGAGACATCACAGCACAATAGGCCAATGCTGAAAATGGAATCATACATGCACTACTAAACCATGCTGAGCTGGTCAGACTTGCTGGGCTGACTCTCACTCAACAGCATTGCTAGGCTCCTCGGCAGTCTCTGGTGGGGGGGCATTGGCTACTTTCCCCCTTGCACAGTGGAATTGCACAGTTCCGCTGTCCCTGGGTCCTCACAGGTGGCACAGGAAGGCAGGGTTTGCTTCCTATTACAAATCAGTGAGTGCCAGGCCTGGGTCAGAATTTTCTGGCAGGCTTGTGTTTGGATGGAAAATGGAGTTTCCCCCAAAGGGCCTGCTTTCTGCAGACAACTGGGAGTTGTTGTCCAAATCAAAACAAAACCCCAAAACTGAAACATTATTGATCAAAAAATTTAAAATGTTCTGTTTCTTGCAAAACAGCTACTTTTTCCTACCAACACCACCACCCATTTCTGACTCGCTCTAATGCTAACATGTTCTTGATGATAACATGTTTGTTTCACTGCTGTTTTTTTGGGTTTTTTTATGAGAGATAAAAACCATGGGTATTTTAAAGAGAATTTTAAAAGCAGAATTTGGATGATCGAAGTGTTTGTACTTACAATGAGACAGCCATTGTAATGAAAAAATGCTCTTTCCTTGACTTTATAGATAAAGTAATATCACCACCCTAAGATCACTGCCATAAAATTATGCATCAAAAGATCAGCTCCTCAATCTTTGTTCTGCTTTCCTTCAAAGATTAGACAATTTGATGCTTCATGTCTGTTTTCACTTCTGTTTGGGGGTTTGTTGGCATTTTTGGTTTTTGAAAGATTGCCTCAGTTGCTGGCTAACACGATGGCAGTTTTCTCTCCTAAACTTTTCCATATATAGAAAATGAATCCTTCAGACCCTCATCTGCTTTCTCTCATTGACGGAATGCATTTTTTTATTACATGACTTTCATGCTAGTGAGGGGTCCCAGAGACTTGATGTCCTTCATCCACTAAATAGGTATCATGCTGACAGCAGTGGCAGATTGAGCAGGCAGATGGTTTCTTTGATCCCTGTGCGATATGTAAATGAAGGCTTACAGAGTGCCAGAGGTGCTGCAGTGGTTTTGATTTTAAATACCAAAGCCAGCTGGGAAACAGCTGGCTCCCTGAGCGTTTTTCTGGCTTCTCCCCTCTCTACCTCTCTTTCTACCCACCTTTCCTCTTCTGTACTTAGCACAGTTCTTATAATCTCTCTCCTCCTTCGTCCTCTTGACAAATTTGCCTCCGACATCACACACACACACACACACACACACACACTTCAATTCCCCCACCAGCTGTTCCTTCCTTTCCCAGAAGAACTTCCCTGGTCCTCCAGGGAAGGGTGCATTCTCAGGTACATGTGAAAGTCATGGCTCCCTACTTTGAAGAAAGAAAGAAAGAAAGAAAGAAAGAAAGAAAGAAAGAAAGAAAGAAAGAAAGAAAGAAAGAAAGAAAGAAAGAAAGAAAGAAAGAAAGAAAGTCTTGAGAAATCAACTACTGACTTCATTTCCCTGTGAAGTGAGAGTGCTATTAATTCATATTGTGATAGTAACACTCCCAGATATTATAGAAAATGGGAAGACATATGGCCCTCAATTTTACAGTCATTTTTATTTAGTTACTAGAAGATTTACCTGCAGTACGTCTACACTGCAAAATTATTTTGAGATAACTAGCGTTATTTTGAAATAACTTAGTCCACATCTACACAGCCGGCAGATACTTTGAAATAATGTCGAAATACTGTCAAGTTGGAGGACTTCTTCCTCCCACTCCTGTAACCCTCATTGTATGAGTAAGAGAAGTTGGAGGAAGAGTGCTCTGTTTTGAAATAAATGCTGTGTAGATGCTCCCAATTTTGAAATAAGCTATTTCAAAATTAGCTACGCAATTGACGTAGCTTATTTTGCTTGGGTGTTGCTTGGGTCCTTAACTAAGTTTTGTTTTTCTTCATTTCTTAACTCTTTTATATTGTGGATGGAGTCCAAATAAATAAAAAAGGAAGATGGTGATGATCCCTGTACCTTTGAAGCACTTGGCATTGGTTTGGAACCACCCTGTGAACATTTATGCAGAGAAGTAATTTTTCTCATGCTAGAAACCCCACTGACTCCTATGAATGGCAAGGGAGGTGAGGAGAATATCTTTTATTGACCCAACTTCTGTTGGTGAACGAGACAAACTTTGGAGCTACACAGCTTCTCTTCAGGTGATTTTCTGTGAAAATCTGTCTCATACACCAACAGAGGTTGGGCCAATAAAAGACATTACTCTCTACCAGGGAAGCTGACAAACTTGCTGGGCCACTGGGCAGGGGGAAGAGCTCTGCACTCTCAGAAGGGGCGGGGCCCAGGCAGAAAGGATGGGGCTGGAGCTAGCCTCCTCCTGCCAGACTGTCTACACTGCTGGGAGCACTCTACCTGGGGCTCTGCAGCAAGCCACGTGGCACTCCAGCAGTGATTTAAAGGGTCTGGGGCTCCAGCCATCATCAGTGCTGCAATAGCAGGGGTGACAGCCAGGAGCTCCAGGCCCTTTTGCATCACTGGTCCCCATGGCAGTTGATCCTGTTGCCCCCAGTTGGTGGGCCTGCTCTTACCCAAGTTGTCTGTCTAATATCCTGGGGCCGACATAGCTACAAAGACACTAGACCTATGAGTAGTAGTTATTCATGTTCAAGTTTCCAGTAATTATGCCATTGGCATGGGCGGTTGGTGCAGCTGGGCCTCGGGGAGGCAGGCCCCCAGCTCCACCTAAAGCCCCACCCCTTCTGCTGAGGCCCTGCCCCCCATGGGAGGGGAAGTGAAGGAAGAGGGAAAGCACATTCCCCCAGCCTTCCTAGCCCACAGAGCACTGGGGAAGGGAGGAGGGCACGTGGCATGGCCCCAGCCTCACTGGAAGACCGGGGGAGGAAGAAGGGCACGTGGTGCTGCCCCAGCACTGGAGAGGGAGGAGGCCATGTGGATTCAGCCTCCCTGGCCAGGAGCATGGAGAGGGCAGGCACTGGGGGCAGCAGCACTCCACCCCCCAAAACACCTACAGCAGGAGTTCTCGGGGTGGAGTGTGGGCAGGCCGTGCCTGATGGTTTGGGAAGGCAAAGCCTTCCCTCACCTAGGATACAGGATGCCTATGGCCATCGGTATGTGATATTCAGTATGTCCCCATTCATTTGCTTAACTTCAAGATCAGGAGTAGACCCACTGAAGTCAATGAGGGTATGTCTACACTACAGCGCTAATTCGAACTAACTTAGCTAATTCGAACTAACTAAGCTAATTCGAACTAACGCGTCTAGAACTAAAAACTAGTTCGAATTAGCGTTTTGCTAATTCGAACTAGCGCGTCCACATTAAGTGGAGCCTGAAGCGGGGTTAAGGATGGCCGGAAGCAGTGCCGGCAGGGCATCAGAGGAGGACTTAGAGCGTGGAAATGCTGTCTCAGGCTAGCCGAGGGCTCTGCTTAAAGGGTCCCGACCCCCACCCCGGACAGACAGTTCTCAGGGGTGCCCCGCTTGCAAAGCAGTCCTGGCTTGGAGTGCCCGGAGTACCCACACTGGGCACATCACAGCACTAGGCCATCAGCCCGGCTGCACTTGCCGCAGGCTGCCATCTGGGGAGAGGGGGCAATTGGGGGGCTGCAGGAGAGCTTCCACCCCCAGAAGCCCGCAGAGCCAGCCCAGTCCTCCCCATCGGGGGCTCGTGCCCCATTCCTCCCTCACCTCCTTCCACTTACCCTTCCCTATCCCCTCTTCTTGATGTACAAAATAAAGATAACATGTCTTCCAAAATGGAATCTGTCTTTATTGAACAAAACTGGAGGAGACTGGGAAAAGGAGGAGGGAAAGGAGAAGAGAGAGGCTGGGAGAGGGGAGGGCAACTAAAATGATCAGGGGTTGGGAACAGGTCCCATATGAAGAGAGGCTAAAGAGACTGGGACTTTTCAGCTTAGAAAAGAGGAGACGGAGGGGGGACAGGATAGAGGTCTCTAAAAGCAGGAGTTGGCTGGAGACGGTGCATACAGAAAAGTTCTTCATTAGTTCCCATAAAGAAGGACTAGAGGACACCAAAGGAAAGGAATGGGTAGCAGGCTTCAAATTAGTAACAGAAAGTTGTTCTTCACAAAGCAAAGAGTCAACCTGTGGAACTCCTTGCTGCAGGAGGCTGTGAAGGCTAGAACTGGAACAGAGTTTAAAGGGAAGTGAGATCAAGTCATGGAGGCTGGGTCCATGGAGTGGTATTAGCCAGGGGGTAGGAGTGGTGTCCCTGCCCAAGGTTTGTGGAAGGCTGGAGAGGGATGGCACGAGACAAATGGCTTGGTCACTGTCTTCGGTCCATCCCCTCCAGGGTCCCTAGGGTTGGCCGCTGTCGGCAGACAGGCTACTGGGCTAGATGGACCTTTGGTCTGACCCAGGATGGCCATTGTCATCTCAGGGCTCAGGGTCGGGGGTCTCAGTGGACCCCCTTGATTCTCTTGCACACCTGCTCCTGGGTGGCCAGGCTGGCAGCTATCCTGCCCAAGCCGGCCACTTTCCTGTGCCTAGTACGGAGATCGTGGACGAGGTCCACGATGTCCGCACTAGCCCAGGCGGGTGCCCACCTCTTGCGGTCCTGGGCAAGCTCCCGGGAGCCGCCAGCCTGGTCCCAGGAAGAGGGGGAAGGCTGGGGGGCATCGGGTGGGTGGCTCGATCTGTGCCAGGTGCAGTGTCTGCTGGCTGGGTGCTGGCAGGCTTGCACCTGGCACGGGCACCGTAGCCAGCCCGTGCCCCTGTAAGGGGTCCGGGGCCGGGAGGGGGGCAGTAGAGTTTCCCTGGTGTTGGCCAGAGTGGCCACCAGGGAAACCTGGGGAGGGCTAGCCTCCCACTAGTTCGAATTAAGGGGCTACAGACCTCTTAATTCGAACTAGCTAGTTCGAACTAGGCTTAATCCTCGTGGAATGAGGTTTTCCTAGTTCGAACTAAGCGCTCCGTTAGTTCGAATTAAATTCGAACTAACGGAGCGCTAGTGTAGCGCCTATGAAAGTTAGTTCGAACTAATGTCCGTTAGTTCGAACTAACTTTGTAGTGTAGACATACCCGGAGATTTCGTACATGTTTAAAGTCAGTTGTTTGCAGGAGAGGAGCCTAATGGAAAAAAGAGCATGAAAGATCCCTACGGTGTAAAGTCCATTGCAGGATCAGGGCCTAAGTTCTCAAAAAGTTTATTCCTAATTGTAATGCTGTGGTATATGTAACTATACAGGAATTTCATTCAAGTAGGTCTTTAATTCTGCTTCTCCTTTGAATAAATATAACAGGTAGTTCTCCCTAAAGATATGTTAATTCCTCATATACAAAATGATCAGTCATTCTATCCAATGGATAATCTTTTTAGGAAGCCTTAATTAAAATAGGAGCTTTACATACTGAAGGTTCATTTAGAACAGCGTCAATAGAACTAAGCAATGACCTAGAATCCCTGGTGTCTTGATTCAATTTAAACAAACTCTTTGGTGCCACTGCCTTATGGATTACCATATGCTAAACATTAGCTGTTTTTCCAGTGGCATTTATTAGTTAATCTTCTTATTGCTGCTAATCCATATAATTTCTTTAATGAAATATGGCATTGTAATATTTACTCTTGCATAAATGTTGTTGTAAATGTGCCTAGCTTTTGATGAGCCAATTTATAAAAACATAAGAATGCTAAAAGTGCAGTTATATGGATAGACTGTACATTTTGTAAGGCAAGACAGAACAGGTCTCTCTGGGTATGGGTTTGTACAGTGCCTAGCACCATGGGGTCCGGTTTGGCTGGGACCTACAAATTCTATCATAATATAGATGATAGGTAATATTGATGATATTCCTGGATGACTAAAAGTCTGCAGATTATTTCAAACATGCACCTGCATAAATGAATTGAAGATGTCACATTATCTTGCCTGTTTGTGTTTAACTGAAAACATTCACACTAGAAAAATGGATGCATTCATTTTTATTGTATTCTATTTGTCTCTAATAATAATATGAAAGTAACTATCAAAGATGGACACAGAAAGGAAATTTAAATAGATATCAAGAAACACTTCCTAACAATGTTGTCTCTTAGAGCTTGAAAAATGACTGAAAAATGACTGAAGCCCCACAACTTGAGACATTATTTAAAGCTAGACTTGAAGAAACACTAGACTACAGGGTTTTTTTTTAAAAAAAAACTTCCCCTGCATCTAGACTGCTGCCACGTTCTTTCGAAAGTAAATCGACAGAATGCGGCAGTTTTTTTGGACCGTGGAAAACCTTGTTTTACGAGGAAGAACTCTTTAAAAAAAAGGCACTATGTAACACAAACTGTGCTTTTTCGAAAGAGAGCATCCAGACTGCCTGGGTGCTCTCTTTCGAAAAAGTGGCTTGCTTTTTCAAAAGAAGTGGTTATAGTCTAGACACTCCTTTTCTAAAGAGGCTTTTTTGAAAGTATCTTTCAAAAAAGCCTCTTTTGAAAGAGGCTTCTAGTCTAGACACACCCTAAACCCTAGTCTCACTGAAGATGACTGAGGACTTTTGCTGAGGATTAAGGATTTGAATATACCTCGAGTCCTGACTCAGAAAAGTCTCCCTAT
Source organism: Pelodiscus sinensis (assembly GCF_049634645.1). NCBI lineage: Eukaryota > Metazoa > Chordata > Testudines > Trionychidae > Pelodiscus > Pelodiscus sinensis. The sequence continues at coordinate 212,565,152 of NC_134712.1, read as the reverse complement.
TCAGACAAGGCACATCAGCTTGTGTTCACATGCCTTCCTGAAACCAGATGGATTAAGCACATGCTTAAGTTCTTTCCTGAATTGAGCCCAAAATGGGAAACCATACCACATTGATAGAGGGGTTGATTCAAAGTCCACTGAGTTCAGTTAAAGTCTTTCTGTTTAATTCAATGGTCCTTGAATCGGACCCAGAGACAGGAGATGGTCTGTTTCCCTGATTCTGTAGATCAGTGTTTCTGGAAGTGTTCTGCGGAATCACTCTTAGAAACACATTAACTGGCCACCCCGGTTTGTTTATTTACTGGTGCCACGGCCACCGAGCCTTGTGGCTCCCTTTGGCTCCATTTTGTCCTTTGCAGCTGCGGTAGGCAGTTAATGCATTTCTGAGAGTGATTCCGCAAAACACTTTCAGAAACACTACTGTAGAGTACCTAATCACATGCTAAATGCTGAGCATGTGAGCACTCCCAGTGACTTTTCCCTAGCTCTCATCTGCATTGCAAATTGAAAGTAGTTTTCCTATTTTTCTTCTCAAAACCATGGACCCCACCTTCTGAGTTGTTAACCATTCATTTCCATGGTCACAAAAAAGAGACAAGAGAAATAATTCCACCAACATAAACTGAATATAAGGAACAGACAAATGAATCCCTCAGTTTAAACACATTTAGTACAAGAAGTCCCCAGGGACCACTGAATTTCTGACTAGTGAACAACACAGATATCCTATAATCATTTCTAGGGTTGCAGCATCCTTGAAGCCATATTTAGAGAAAACTTTACAACCCACACAAGCCCTTACGGCTTCTTTTTGGAATCTTTGTTACAGCTTGGCCACAGAATCTTTGAAATACATAAACCTTAATTGAGATCTGCCTTCAGCTCACTAAAGAAAAAACAGATTAGACTACTGATGTCTTAGAGAAGATTTAGTTGCTGGCACATTTGTTAGATCTCTTCTACATTAAAATTTTCTTCTATACTGATGGTGGTTGATAATTTACTACCGTATTTTCCGGCGTATAAGGCGAGTGGGCGTATAAGACAATCCCCTAATTTATTAGTTAAAAGATAGGTTTTCGTCTTATACTCGCCATATAAGACTACCCCCCCTTAAGAGGCCAACCGGCAGTGCCCCAGCACCCCTCCGCCTCCCCAGCTTTGCTCCCGGTGTCCCTGGTCTGCTGGAGATGGTCCCCAGCAGACCAGAGGCACCGGGAGCAAAGCCGCAGCCGCGGCGGGGTCCCGCGCCTCTGAGGCTTTGCCAGAGCAAAGCCTCAGAGGCACGGGACCCCGCCGCGGCTGCGGCTTTGCTCCCAGTGTCCCTGGTCTGCTGGAGACGGTCCCCAGCAGACCAGGGACACTGGGAGCAAAGCCTCTGAGGACGCCGGCAGTGGGGCAGCCCAGGCACGCCTGGGCTGCCCCGCGGCCGGCGTCCCCCGAGGCTTCGCAAAGCCGCGGAGGGGCTCGGGCAGCGGGGCAGCCCAGGTGCGCCTGGGCTGCCCCACTGCCGGTTTGCCCCGCTGCCCGAGCCCCTCCGTGGCTTTGCTCCGCGTCTTCCTGGTCTGGAACACGCCGGAAAATACGGTATTCTATTTAGCATATGTGACAAGTTCTACACTGCAGAAACATACAGTCAGCAATAAATTTTTAGCTATACAAAGTCAGCCAAAGAGATTGGTCTATGTAGAGAACCTGCAAAGTCAAATCAATGCTTATTACCCACAGGAAGATAATGGCAATTTTGTCATTTACTGGAACCACAAAATACACCGAAAGGTACTTGTTCTTTAAAAGCAATATTAATCAAATTGTTTTCTAATTAGTATGACTGTGACATGACAAATGCATCTGACAGATCTCACTTCTTGTAAACATTGGGTTGTTGATAAATATTATTTAAAAACAAGACTGCTTAAAACAACTGCTGGTCTTCTGTGGATACATTTAAAAGATTGTCTTTCAAACTGAGGAATGAAGAATTCGCATTTGAAGGAGAATCAGTCACTACAGTTAATTCTTCCTTTCACCACCTGGTGAACTTAGAATAATATTATACAAATCTGAGGTTCAGGAGTTGATAATCTGTATTGTTTCACTTCTCTTTAGTGTTGAATGTCTTCACTGGCCCCTAATATTTGAGAGCACCCAACTCCTTGGAGATCACCCATCTTCTCTCCCCACAAAAAAAATTGGGCTTATTTTTAAATATGGGCTATTTTTTCAGGATAGTTCTGAAAATGAATATGGCAAGAGAAATTGTCAGAAAAATGTGTTGTTTTTCAGTAGTGCCTACAATATGATAGGACAGGGGCAGGCAAAGGAGCCTCTGCAGGCTGGATGCGGCCTGCCAAGCCAGTGGATCTGGCCTGCAACCATCCTGCCATTCCCCCACCCCCAGGCTTGGGGGCGGGGGGAGCATGCAAAGTCTTCTCCCCCTGCCAGGGGTGCACAGCATCAGAGGGAACCGCCGGCTGTTTCTCTCTAGCCACTACACGCCCCTGGTAGGGCCGGAACAGGGGGTGAGTGACTTCTTCCTGCTGCGGCACATAGAAGGAACCACTAGCTGTTTTAAAACAGCTGGTGATTCTCTCTAGGTGTTGGAGGTGGGGAGGGGAGAGCAAAGACTTCATGCGCTCCCCCACCCCCAATCCAATCAAGGTCTGTAGGTGGGAGAGCAGGAGAAGTCTCCTAGCCCTGCCCCTTCTGCTCAAATCCATGCCCCTTCCAGAGCAGCCCAGGGCCACTTCAGAAATTTGTGAAGTGGCCCCTTTTCAAAAATTATTGCCACCCCTGTGCTAGAGACATATCTGTACAAAGGAATTAAAACACAAATCTTCCCCAAATAGTTTTTATGACAGTTATTATTAATACAAACAGTCGAGAATGTTCTGAACTGTTTCAGCAACTTGCTATATGAACATAAGAAATAAAAATGGTCAGACCAATGTCCATCTAGCTGAGTAGCCTGCCTCCTACCAACACTGACCTGTGTTCAGTGCTTCAGACAGAATGAACAGAACACAGCTATTATTGATCCTCTGTCATCCAGTCCCAAGTTCCAGCAGTCACCTATTCAGGGAAGATGGGACTGCATCCCTGACCATGGTGGATAATAACTACTGTTGGATTTTTTCTCCGTGAACTTATCTAATTCTTTTTTTAACCCAATTGTGGTTTTGGCCTTCACGGCATCCTTTGGCAACAAGTTCCACAGGGGGACTGTGTGTTGTATGAATAAGTGTTTCTTTATGATTGTTTTAAATCTTCTGAGTATTAATATTGTTGGGTGACCCCTGGCTCTTATGTTACGTGAAAAGGTAAATAACACTTTCTTATTCACTTTCTCCACTCCATTCACTGTTTTATAGACTACTATGTGATCCCACAAGGCAGGCAAATGGATATTCTCCTCAGCACTGGAATCTTGCATCATAGCAGGTTCCAAATGTGTCGACTCCCATTCTTTCTTTGGTCCAAACCTGTGAAGTCAAGACAGGGAGGCTGGCGTACAGGCAAAGCAGCACCTCTACATCAACTACCCAAACTATTGCAGCCACACCACATGGAGAGGACACTCCATCCTTGCATGGACACAATATGGAAGGTGGCAGTTGTGAGTAGTAAGCTCCCACTTGATTGATATAGAGGGAGGTGCCACAGGTCACCTTCAATGGTGGGCGGAGTCACTTAATTCCATTGGTCAGCCACTATCTGACACAAAGCCAGGCAGCCACGAGACAGCCACAGTTTGTTCTCCTCATGGGATGTGTTGGGCTAGACCAAAAGTTGAAAGGCAGATGGAAACCTAGTACCTGGAAAAAATAAGAAGCCAAGAACTTTCAGGCTTGGAAGCTTGGAATGTCAGTATGTGTCTGGAATTCACAAAGATGACCTACAATACACAAGCAGCATAGGGAAGTCAGCTTTGATAGACCACGAGCTATACAAACTCAATGTTGACATTGCAGCACTTCAGGAAACAAGACTTCTAGGTAATGTTTCTGCTCAAGAGTCCAATTATACTTACTTTTGGCAAGGTAAAAGCATAAAAAAAAATCTGCATAGTGTTAGTTTAGCTGTGAGGAAAAATGTGGGTAAAGCTCTTAGAAACACCCACTTTGAAGTTTGAACGTTCCACAATGCTGAGTGTGATACTAACCACTCCTTGATTATTATTAGCAAAATGAAGATTACAGCCAAGAAACTACATAGAGCAAAACCTAAGAGCCAGCCCAAAATCAGTGCTATTAACATTGAAAACCAGAGGACATGCCAGGAGTTTGTAAAGGCTTTTGAACTTAGCATGTATGGGAAGTCATTACTAGAGGAGACAGAAGAATTTGGAGAAGATTTAAGAATAATAATTCATGGAAGAGCTTTAGCTACATTTGGCCATAAAAAAGGACCTATTTGAGGAAAATGAAGCGAAACTATTATCTCTCATCAACATTAAGAAACCTCATTGCAGGAGGAGTAACGGTAGTTCAAATTAGGAGCTTTAATTCGAACTACCTAGCCCGTGTTGCGTGTAGCCGCAGGCAGGGAGTTTGAACTACTGGGCGTTTAAAAATGGTGGTGCCTGGGAACATGCAAATAAAGTCTGGGATATTTTAATCCCGGGCTTCGTTTGCAAGTTCGAATGCCTACATTAGCCACCCTAGTTCGAACTAGGGTGGCAGTATAGACATACCCTACTAGATCAAGCTCTGTGAAAACATACAAACAACCTCAGTGACAGGGAACCTCAAAGTCATATATCATAGGTCATATATGACAGTCTGAAGAAAGTTTTAGGTCCCATTGCCAACAAGATTGCCCCTCTCAAATAGCACAGTGGTGAAATCATTACAAATAAAAGCAAGCGGTTCTCTCATTAGGTTGAACACTATTCAGAGCTATATACACAAGAAAAAAACATCAGCAGCAAATCACTGGACCAAATACCCACTCTACAGCACATGTCAGAGCTAGATGTGTAGTCCACTGTAGAAGAGCTACTTAAGGCCATTGATCTGTAATCAAGTGGCAATGCTCCTGGAAAAGATGGCATCCCAGGGGAAATCTTCAAGTGTGGGAAAGGCAGCCTATTACCATATTTTCATCAGCTGCTACTTAAATGCTGCAAAGAGGGTGAGGTACCACAAGAGATGCGCAATGCAAACATCCTCACTTTGTATTAAAATAAAGGCGAAAATAGGTGATTGCAACAACTACAGGGGCATCTCGCTCCTAAGTATAGCAGGAAAAGCTTTTGCAAAAGTCATCTTAATGTGCCTATAACAACTGGTGAAATCATCTCCACCTTAAATCACTGTGCAGATTCGGGGCTGGAAGATCAACAATAGACATGATATTTTCTCTGAGTCAACTCCAAGATAAGTTCAGAGAGCAAAACCAGTCATTTGTACATCGCCTTTGTGGACTTAACCAAAGCATGTAATACAGTCAGCAGAGCAGGACTATTTGCAGTATTAGAAAAGATAAGATGCCCACCAACTCTGTTAAGTCTTATCAGTTAATTTCACAACAACATGAAAGCAACTATCCAGTTTGACAAGTTCATTTTGAATGGCTTTGAGATGAAAAGCAGAGTGAAACAAGCATTCTTGCCCCATGCTTTTTGGAGTTTTTTCTCAGTTCTCCTCATTTATGGACATGAAAGATGGAGTGTATCTCCATTCAAGATCAGATGGGAAATTCTTCAATTTGTCCCAACTTAAGTCAAAGACCAAAGTCAAAAAGGTGCTAACCAGGAAACTTCTGTTCACTGCTGATATTGCCCTCAAAGCCCACAATGAAGATCTACTACAAAAAATTGCATCCTCAGCACTTTCATATATGGTGGGGAAACATGGACAACTTATGCTTAGAGCCCTGGAAATCTGTGGATATCCACTTTTTAGCACGGGTATCTGTATCCATGAATAGGGATATGGATATTAGCAGCTCGTTTTGTGGGATACAGATGCAGATGTGGATACTAATTTTGTATCTAGAACTCAATATGTGGCTATTTGCTTTATAGCAATGGGTGTCTGCATCTGTAAATGTGGTTATCCACTGATCATTGTTAAAGATGCAGATGTGGATGCAGATACCACTTGTATATCCATGCAGAACTCTATTTATTCTCATCAGAAGAAAAGGCTAAACAGTTTGTTTATGTCACATACTCAGTACTGAATGGGAAGATAAAGTCACCAATGCAGAGGTTTTTCAAAGTACAAATATACCAAGTATGACAGCCCTGCTCAGGCAAAGGTGACTGAATTGGCTGGGCCATCTGAGTATGTTGGAAGATGGACTCGGATCCCGGGACATGCTATACAGGAAACTATCAGAGGTAACAAGGACAATATGATGTCCCAAGTATCTCTATAAAGACATATGGAACTAAGATATGAGGGAATTTGGAATTGATCTCGACCAAAGGGAAATCTTGGAAAGTGATTGTAACAAGTGGTACCTTCATATCCATCAGGGCATCAAAGTCCATGACAGAAGCTGGCTTCTACAGCTTGAAGAGAAAAGACCCTGTAGGAAGCAAGCAGCTTCCAATCAAGATACAGAAATTTGCAATAACTGCCAAAGATCATGCAAATATCAGATTGGACTATTCAGCCACATGAGACATTGCAAATTATCTACATCACAGGCGGCAATGTCCACCATCTCTCACCAACAAAGGGATGCCAACACACAGGGGAGAAAGAAATACAACAAATTCCCAAACATAAGGTGTGAAATGAGGGATGAATCTATGGCCAAGATTTGTTAAAAATGGATATGTAAAGATAGATTTCTAATTCCGTCTTTAGTCTTCCATAACAAGGATTAAGGAGCTTAACTTCGGGTATCCTTTTTTTTTTAAGGACTGTAACTTTAATATGTACCAATGTGCTTTGGCATTATGGCATGAATCTCATTTTGGTGCAGGATGCCTTTTATCCATCTATAGAACCAAAGACACATTTTTTAAAAGCTTCTAAAGCATCAGATATGTATTTGTTCACTTCCAGGTTACAGGCCGGAAGAATGGTTATTTTTGTATTTCTGGTGACACCCAAAAAGGCAGCTTTCTATGATTTCTACCTCAGTTCCCAGTTTAACAAGACTGAGTTAGGGTATGTCTACACAGCAGCATTATTTCCGAATAACTAACGTTATTCCAAAATAACAAAGAGCACATCTACACAGCAAGCCATTATTTCAAAATAATGGAAAGCTGGAGGACTTCTTACTCTGACTTCTCTAAACCTCATTTTACAAGGAGTAAGGGAACCTAAAGGAAGAGTGTTCTTCCTTCGACTTCCTGCTGTGTAGACAGCGCCAAAAACCAAATTAAACTATTTCAACTTCAGCTACGCAAGTGATGTAGCTGAAGTTGCATGGCTTAATTCAACTTTTGCCCTGCTGCATAGACATGCCCTTAGCTTGAATAAACATCCTAGTTTTTGAAGGCTTCTCTGCACCTAAGCTGATCTGTGATGGTTAGCCATTCTTATAGATCTCAGGTTTTGGACACTTTCTGGAACTGATCCCTTAAAAGGATGTAATTCTGTTGCTTTTGTGGGTTAATATTAATATGTTTTATTTTAACTGATTAATAGTTGTTTTAACTAAGTTTAAATTTTCTTTTTCCATTATTATTTGACCTGAATGTAGTCCTGTATAAGGCTTTTAAGAGATAACATGGTTTAGCAGCTGGACTATTAACCTGAGGTCTAATCCTGGCTCTAGGTTTGGCCTACCTTGGGTAAATTATCTTGGCCAAAATCCTCAAAGATACCAAGATGCCTAAATCCCATTAAATGAAAGGGAGAGATGTGCTTGAATATATTTGAGGATGAGGGCCTTCTCTGTCTTTCCCTTCCCACCTTTAATCTGTCTTTTCTACATAGATTTTAAATGTTTCAGTGCAGGGACTGTCTCTTACTGCGTGTTTGTACAATGCCTGGCACAATGGAGTCCCAATCTCATTTGGGGCCCTAGATGTTGTTATAATACTGGAAGTAAATACTACTAATAGAATTGTTCTTTCAGGTCTTAAATTGGTGCTATGAGATAAGGTCAGCCTCAGTGTGACCATTATTTATATTGCCTTTGCTTATATATGCATGGCCAGCTTTCTCTGCATTATAATAGAAAGATCTGCTTTAGGATATTTCTTTCCATGACTGAGCATTTAAGTAGCTATAATTTCTATGTACAGGTTGAGCTTCTTTAGTTAGGCATTCTCAGTCCAACAACATCAATGATCCTGCATGATTTTAGTTAGCTGGATGCGTGTCATGGTGTGGTCAAGTTTCCTCAGTACCATAAAGTTTGTTTACAGCCATTTGTCCTGGCTCTCAGTGTTCTGTGCTGTTATCTTGCTCTAATTTACCCCAAATATCTTCTAAGAGCCCAGTAAGCAGTAGAAGTATTGGTCATGCTGCTACACAATATTGACCTCCTGTTTATCCAGTAAATTTTCTGGTTTGGCACTGGTCAGATCCCAAGGATGCCAGACTAGAAAGTTTCAACCTGTATTACCACTACTATTTGTTCATGGTATAATGCTGCTGTTAGGGTGGTCAAATATTGGAATAAATTGCCAAGGGAGGTGGTGGAATCTCCCTCTCTGGAGATATTTAAGAACAGTTTAGATAGACATCTGTCAGGGATGGTGTAGACGGAGCTTGATCCTGCCTTGAGGGCGGGGGGCTGGACTCGATGACCTCTCGAGGTCCCTTCCAGTCCTATTATTCTATGATTCTATGATTGTTCAAGATTAGAGGCATGCGTAAACAGCATGCCCAGGACATCATATTTCAGAGCACATGCTCTATTGATGCTATATTCCAACAGAAAGGAACAAGGCTAATGCCCTGCCAAAAATGGTTGCTGAAGAGCATGAGTAAAGTTCTGTGGGTAGACCATCTGAGTAGGAGTTGGGAGCCCTGGATTCTGTTTTTTGGCATTAAGCAAATCATTTAACAGCTTTGACAACCACCTAACCTCAGGAAGATTCTTACCAACAACCACACGACATATCACATTAATACCAACCCTGGAACTTTCCTTTGCAACAAACCCTGTTGCCAACTTTGTCCACATATTTACTCTGGTGGCACCATCACTGGACCTAACCATGTCAGTTATATGACCAAGGACACATATTTCTGTTCATCCAGAAATATAATTTATGCCATCATGTGCCAACAGTGTTCTTCTGCTATGTATATTGGACAAACTTCTGAGACACTTCGCCAAAGAATTAATGCCCATAACTCAGACATCAGACATCTTCACAAGGAAAAACCAGTTGCTTTTCATTTCAACCTACCTGGACATAATCTTAACAACCTTACTACAGGCATCTTACTTCAAAGAGTCTTTAACACCAGATTACAGAGGGAAATTTCAGAACTTTCATTCATGCTTAAATTTGACACTTTACAAATGGGCCTTAACAAAGATGATAATTACCTTATCCATTACAAAGATAGCTTCCCCACTTATCACCTCGATCACCCCTGATCTGGGGAAGTGTGTCTGGCCCACGAAAGCTCATCACTTGTTAACTTTTAAAGTGCTACATAGTTTTTCCTTTTGTTTTAGCAAGATCAGACTAACAAGGCTACCTTTCTATTACTAATTTCTCCATCTGTAACTCTGAAGTAAAATTCTTACCCATTTCTGTGAGTATGTTTTGAAAAGTGGCTGAAAAGTGACATGTATGAGCAAAGTATTATTATTTCCTGCCACAAAGTCATTTGTCAAACTAGATGTGATGTTGTTTATCTGCTATAGTTTGGGAACCTTATCCTATAAAGTTTCTGACACCATATGGTTAGATTAGTCTTTTGAATTCTTATCCACTCTTTCCTTGTGCTGGTGATGTCACATACTTGACTTGATTGATCATTGTTTTGGAAAGAATCTACTTCCTGGGCTCACAGCTCTTTTATCGCTAGTCATTTAGCCAAGCTAATAGGAGAAGAAAAGATGACATCCAGTGGTATTTAATATTTCATTACCTCTATATTATTAAACAGGTATGTTAATGGAGGAGATGGTATTATTAGACTTCATACAATGGCATATGGCCAACTGGCAACTTCCAGTAGCAAAATCCCCAACTGCTGGAGATGGGACACTAGTTGGTGAGGGCTCTGAGTCACTACAGAGGATTCTTTCCCAGATATCTGCCTGATAGGGCTTGCCCATATGCTCCGGGTCTAACTCAGTGATGGGCAACATGCAGCCCATTGAGCTTCTATATGTGATCCACAGGACATTTTGTTTACCATTGCCCTCATGCAGGGTTGCCACTGGTTTCCATCTGAGTAATATTTTCCTACCTGTATTAATAAAGTGATGTGCACATAAAGCAAGGGCACACAAAGTGAGTTGCGTGCTGATTGCACACAACATTGACTGTGAGAGCCAGGTGCTCCCTTTGCACCCAATAAAAGTGCTGCTATGGTTCAATTGACACATCCCATGAATTCTAGTTACACAAGTGCAGTTTGCAAAACTATCCTGTTGTGGGAGACCATATTGGTTATGACAATTTGGCCCACTGAGATAAGGGAGGGCCACTCATGTGGTCTACTCACTAGTCTAGGTTGCTCATCACTGGACTAACCACCAATATAGGTCAGAAAGAAATTTTCCTCCAGGTCAGGGTGGCAGAGACCCTGAAGGAGGGAGGGGTCACTTTCCTCTGCAGCATGGGGCACAGGTCACTTAGGCTACATCTACAATGCACAGTTATTTCAGATTAAGATATTCCAGAATATTTATTCCAAAATAACTTATTTCAAAATAGCATGTCTACACTACAGGGAAGCCTCAAAATTAGTCTGAGGCAGGCTTCCCTGATGTAGATGTGCTATCTCGATTTAGAGCCCCAGGAGGCATTGGGGAGGAATAACTTAGAAAGGCCCTGGTGCAGGGCTATTTTGAAATAGCAGAAGTGGAGCATCTACACACTCCTTATTTCAAAATAGCTATTTTGGAATAGGCATTATTCTTCACAGAATGAGGTTTACAGAAGTCAGAATAAGCCATCTATTATTTCAAAATTATTTCAAAATAATGGAATGGCTGTATAGACACTCACACAGTTATTTTGGAATAACTGCTGTTATTCCAAAATAACTTTGCTGTGCATACAGTTTTTAACTAGTGCAAATGATGAATTCTCTATAACTTGAAATCTTTAAGCCATGATTTGAGAACTTCAGTGACTCAGCCAGAGTTTGGGAGCCATTTACAGGAGTGTGGGTGAGGTTCTAGGAAGTCAGACTAGATGATCACGATGGTCCCTTCTGACCTTAAAGTCTATGAATTTATGAGACTAAAAACCCCATGAGATAATGTTAAAAACCAACACATACTCTTGGCAGCCACTACTTTGAATACCTCTCATCTAAGGAGGCAATCCCAATCTATGCAATTAAAACCATAAATATGACAACGGAGACTGTAATTTCAGAGGAAATGTTACCCTGTGTGTGCAGGTGATGCTCAAACCACTTATGTGTGATTATGTAAATACTGTGACCGAGTCATGACTGCTATACAAGAGTGGTAGAAGGCAAGTTTATCAGTATGGCTATGTCTAGACTGCAGGCTTCTTTCAGAAGATACTTTTCCGGAAGAGATCTTCCAAAAAAACTTCTTCCAAAAGAGAGTGTCCACGCTGCGAAAGTGCATCAAAAAAGCGATCTGCTTTTTTGACAGATAGCGTCCACACTGAATGGTCACTATCTTGCATGTAAACTGTGATTATTATGGGTGGAATGGCCACTGGGGCACCTGTGCTTTTTCCTCTTTCCTCTTCTTGTGACAGAACTCACTCTTCCCCATACACACAAGCCTCTTTCTGAAAGAGGTCTTTTAGAAAAAGGCTTCTTCCTCATAGAAAGAGGTTTACCAATGTCAGAAAAATCCCTCAGTTCTTTTGACTTTTTTGGAAAGAACGTGATTGCAGTGTGGATGTAATCGAAGGTTTTTTTTTTGAAAAACCACCATTTTTCTGAAAGAACTCTGTAGTGTAGATGTACCCTACACCAGTGAAACTCTTTCCCCTATGAACTGTAAAGAAGTTACCTCAGGTTAACTAGAAACACCTGAGTCCAATTAAGGGCTTCCAGTGACCTTTCATAACCCATCTTCCAGCAAGAGAGGGGACTATAAGCTTTAGCAGAGAGAAAAAGCTTGTGGAAGGCTGCTTCCCACATTAACTTCTGTTTGGGGATGGATTGGCAATCAAAAAACAACATAATAAGGCTATGCTCTGGAGAAGAGGCAGGGTATATATTTCTTTTATGTTGTGAGTTTATTTTTGCTTAAGAGAGTTACTCAGGCCTATCCTGATGTCCACCTTGTAAATACCAAAAAAATAAACCAAAGCAAAGAATTAAAAACTTCCCAAATAGGACTGATTTTACTCCAACTTCTCCCCCTACCAAAGGGAGATACACTGAGGCTGAGGAAGAGGAGTGCCACAATGCCTACGGAGGCAATTTACTTGCAGAAGTGTCACTAGGCATAATTTTTCCTGCAGAACCATTATTACAGATGAGGCTGCATAAGAGGGAAGGAACCCAGACTGACTTTGTGGTGCTGGCAGTGAGAAAAACAATTCCTTCACTTGTAAACTAAGCACATTTGATATGGAAAATTATTGAACTAAACATGGAACTCGACATACATCTATTTGTATAGTCCACTTTTCAGAATATCTTAATAGCACACTTTAAGAGACTTTAGGAAATCCATTGCAATATCATGGAAAAGTGAGAAATATGGTAAACATTTTGATTTATCATGAGGGTTTATATCTCCTCCAAACGTTTAGGACTTTTTTTTAAATTCCCAATAGAACTCTGAATGTCTGCCTTATCCATATACATGTCCAATCCTATGTTTAATCCTACTAAATTCCTGTCTTTAATTACATCAAGTGACAATGAGTTCCACGAGCTAATTGTTCAAAAATGTTTTGCCTTTGATCAGTTTTACATTTGCAGCTTTTAAGTGTCACTGTTTCTTGTTTTTCTATTACGGGATAGGCTAAAGAACAGTCCTGTATTTACTTTTTCTGGACCATATACTTCTGTGTACACCTTTATCAGAACCCCTCTTGTTCTGCTCCTCACATATGGAATGTCCTTTCATCCATGACTCTAATCATTTCTGTCACCCATCTCTGAGCCTTCTCTATTTTTGAGAGATGTCTTGACTGAAAATAAATCCTCTCTGCTTAGCAGTTCATCTGGTTTTGCTGCTTTCTTATCTTTCACATGAAGTCATAATCCCATAAGTGTAAAATCCTAATTAGTTATGAGATTTAACTGAAGTCTGCAAAGAGCTTCAAGAAGAATAGTGGTAAATAAATACAAATGACTATTATGACAATTAATAATATTGTAGTTGTTGTTTTATTTTCTGCTTCTAAGATGACTCAATGCTGTATTTATTATAATTAGTAGAGTAACCAAGAATCATACTTATTCCCTCCAAGGGCAGATCTGATAAGTGGCAACACAAGAAAAAGAAACAAATCAGATCTTTCCATCACCATTATTGAATCTGTAAGACATGCCTCTCTAGATTCTGTGGGAGAACATTCCATTTACACAGAGCTGTAATATAGGTATGGACGGATGTTGTTTAGCAAACTCTCTTTTTCTCAGCTCTCTCTCTCTCTCTCTCTGCCTATCCTGAAGCTTCAACTGAAGCAGTCCCTGTCCTGGGCATTAATTACAGTCTGCAGATATGAGACATGTAAGAGGCTTACACATAGAAAACAGCCAGTATAATATTGATAAGAGTCTTCTTCACAGCCAGTAAGTGAAACATGGAGTGCGGGAGAGGTTTCTTTCTGTTGCCAGGCAACCAAGTAGCTAGAGTGCACTCACAAAGAATTCTTTGGGCTAACACATAGGTTTCTGAGAAAAGCATCATTCAGTTGTGGTCAATGGATAAGTCTTCTTGACTGGTAACGCTTGGGCTTACAAAGAATTGTGTATGCTTGTATGCACACAGCATTTGCATTATCCCTCAAAGCTCACACGCTGACTATTATAGCCATTTGAAAAGCATTGGTAACTAGTGATTCAGACCTGGCACGGACACATCAGTTACTCAAAATGAATAGCCAAGTCAAGGTCAAATTACTCACTTATTGATGCTAACAGAGTCTATTTTATTTGCAGTTGCTGTTTAATCATTTTTCTGTCTTGTTACATTATGTATCACAGAAATGATGTGTTAGTGGAGTTTTGTGCTCTGGTCTATATAGCAATCTTAAAAAGATGAATCAGTCATTAGCCATCATCCTTTTTATACTTTTTCTTCTCAGTCTGTCAAAGGTGTAAGTTCTTTAACAATCTGCTGCTCAGTGTAGGTGTTCTTTTTATCTTTGAAATGTTGAGGAAGCATAGATATAGCCAAAAAAGAGTTGTGGCCCATTACTGCTAAAATATCAAGGCAGGAGCTATTTGCTTTAGGTTTAAGTCATTTTATCAATACTTAAGGAAAGCAAAGGAAAAAACTCCATAATAATGGTTGTTCTTGAGAACTGATTCTCAAGAACTGGCATTATAGGCTCCATATTTATTGGATTTCTCTGATTTCCACAGCAAATTACTTCAGCTTGCAAGTAAAAATGATTTCCCCCCTCCTCCAACTACTAACTCTACAAAATCACTGTGCACTCTGTGACATTTAAGCTGAGTTCTTTTCTTCCTTCTTATCAGAACCGGTAATAAGGAGTCTCCAAGATAAATTATGCTATCAGTTGTACTTGTGCATACCATTTACTTTCAGACTCTTCTTTCATTCTTTCCTCTGCTGCCCCATTAGCCATCCTGAATTTGCACAGGTGTCACTGATGACATCATTTGAAGACCACTGGAAGGCACAGGTGTAGCTGATGAAATAATCTGGTTTTCAGACCCTCTGTTCCTGATGATGGCGTAAGATTAAAACAATTCAGCTTAACAGTCAGAGCCCAGAGTGAGCTTAGGGGGCTATTAGTTATGCTAAAGAGATGTCTTTTTTTATAGGCAAGCTGAGGAAATTGGATGTGAGGTATAATGAATATAGTTTAACAGCATTGTTTGTTAGGGTGAAATCTTATTTTTCTTTATAGTTGTACTACTTCCCCATGAGGTACAAAATACCTTTTATATATCTAGGCTGGGCTCCCCCAAAGCAATTTAGGTGCCTAAACTGGTAGAATTCAGTGCCTAATTCCATAAACCTCCATTTAGCTGCTGCCTAATTCAGTAGGTGCCTAAATTCATTAAGTGCCTACGTTTTCAGAGTAAAAGTTCCTGAGACACCTAGGCTATGTCTACACTGCAGGCTTCTTGTGCAAGAACTTTTTGCATAAGAGTTCTTGTGCAAAAGTTCTTGCACAAGAGCGCATCCACACTGCCATGTGCTTTTGCACAAGATATGTGCTTTTGTGTAAGAGTGTCCATGGCACTGTGGACGCTCTCTTGTGCAAGAAAGCTCTGATGGCCATTTTAGCCATAGGGGTTTCTTGCACAAGAAACCCCTGTTCCTGTCCATACTAGCTTTTTTCACAAGAGCTCCACAAGAGTGGAGAAGAATAACTCTTGCACAAAAAGCCCTCTCTTCTGATGATCTACTGTAAACTTTCTTGCACAAGAATGGGCTTGTAGTGTGGATGCTCCATTTTTGCACAAGAACAATTGTTCTTGCACAAGAAGCCTACAGTGTAGACGTAGCCCTAAGTTTTAAGACATGAGGCATGCACACAGCTGGCTCACCGTTGGCAACTGGAAGGAAGCCTATCTTCCATTTTAGGCCCAGAGTGGCCCACAAGCCAGGGGAAGGTAAGCTGGGGGATGCTTATCTCAGGTTTAGGACACAATCTGGTAGGTGGGCTCAGAGCCATATACCAGCCCACACAACATGGTGAGCAGTGTGCTGGGCACCAGTAGGTGTAGGATTCCATACTTTATGCATTAAATGCCCTGTGATCTCTAGGGAGGCATAGGGTAAAGCGAGCATTGACTGATGTGAGATCTATTTGAGGAGACAGCAGTTAGGAAATGCTGTTTAGGTAGAAGGGTCAGGGACAGGGATCAGGTTAGCACAGCAGAGGGTAATTATTGGGGTTTATAGCTGGGCAGAGAATGAAAGTTAGGGGCAGCTCAGGGTAGCTAGAGAGGTTAGGGAAGGGGGAGACAAGAAAAGGGACAGGAGAGGGAGGGCATATGGTGGAGGCCCATACTGTGAGCAGGAGGGGAAGTGCTGAACATAAGGGTGAAAACACAGGATGGATGGGATTGCATGATAGGGAACAAGACTGTTGATGAGGACTAACCAAAGGGGCTGGAGGAAATGGTATAGAGTACTTGATGAACCAGAGCTAAGACAACTCAGGGTGAAGAGTCCCAAGTGGGCCAGGGAAGTTGATAGCAGAACACTAAGGCGCTTCAGAAGCAAGAGGACATCCAAGACTGGCATGATTTTCCGCAAATGCTTTTAACGGAAAACTTTTCTGTTAAAAGCATTTGCAGAAAAGAGCGTCTAGATTGGTACGGATGCTTTTCTGCAAAAGGACTTTTTGCGGAAAAGCATCCATGGCCAATCTAGACGCGCTTTTGCGCAAAAAAGCCATTTTCGCGATCAGGGCTTTTTTGCGGAAAACAAATCTGAGCTGTCTACACTGGCCCTTTTGCACAAAAGTTTTGCACAAAAGGACTTTTGCCCGAACAGGAGCAGCATAGTATTTCTGGAAGAACACTGACAATCTTACATGAGATCGTCAGTGCTTTTGCGGAAATTCAAGCAGCCAGTATAGACAGCTGGCAAGTTTTTCGGGAAAAGCGGCTGATTTTCCAGAAAAACTGGCCACTCTAGACACCGCCAAAGAGTATAAGGAGATGGAGGTAAGAAAAGAGGAAGAGGAGTGTGGACAGGGAAAGAAGAGAGAAGATCAGAAAAGAAAATGGAATAAAGAATTTGGAAGGAAGAAGGGAAAGAGATGGAGCAGAAAGGAAGAGAGAGAGACAGCAGGAGAAAAGGTCGCTAGACATAGGAGAAATAGTAAGAGGAGAGAGAATGGGAAGTTGGAAATCTCTGTTCAAAACCTTCCCCCCCCCCTCCATAGCATATAGGGGAATTGAAAATAAGTTTTTCACATTCTAGTTGAGTGCACTAACCCCTGCTCTAAGAGTACTAAGATGGGAATTTCCACCTCTTCCTGCCATTTTCACTGTAACAGAATATACCACTGTGTTCACACCCAACACACCATAGTAATAAGGTCTGTACAAGTTATGCCTTGTGAAGTATTATTAAGAAAACTCATAATTTTCTGTTCAGTGTTGTACTGGTAAAATATATGTGCCAACTTGTAAGTTAAGTTATGAGAGTCCCCTGTGTGGTATTATTAATAGATGTTCACAACCCTGCCCAGGCAGAAATAGGCAAACAGGTCTGTCCTAAACAAAGGAACGTAAGCTTGCCTTAATGTGCACTTAAGCAGTAAAACAGGATCAACCAGCAGGAAGGGAAGACGAAGTTAAAATCGGTGAAAAAGCCAACAGGGAATATTCTTCCTTTTAGGCTCCTGGTTCTCAGTTGGAAATACTGTTAAAGGATGGGACTAAATCAGTAAACAGAAGGGGCAGCTACCTCAATGAACCTCTCTCTGCTCATCGCATTCATAGCACCTGAAAAGACAAAGGAAACAGCCATTGCACTCTGGAGGAGGGGTCCTGACCTGTGAGTTTGGTCAGTAAGACTTATGAAAGCATTTGGTTGAATCTAATGTAGTTTAAGTTAGTGATGCCTAAGTGTTTTCTCTTTATTTTTCTTGTAACCATTTCTAACTTTTATGCCTTATTTCTTGTACTCACTTAAAATCCCTCTCTTTATAATTAATAAACTTGTGTTCAAGTGAAAGTGTTGGGGTAAGTCCATTTAGGGTAGTAAGTTGTGGAAATGTTATTCCCCTGAATAGAATGAAGAGTTTAACATACCTGTGCTGGCCAGAAGAGGGATGGAAAGTACAGGACATACATTTCTGGGGGAAGATCTGGGACTGGGAGTGTGTTGGGTCACCTGCAGCATATTCAAGGCTGGTAAGAGCCATGGGGTGGCTGACTGGCTGCAGCACACACAGAGACAAAGCTGGGAGCGAGCACTCCATACTGGAGAATGCAGCAGCAAAACACTAAAAAGAGCACCCTAAATTACAGGGCAGTGGTAACAGAGGTCCCTGGTATGTCACAATAGCTCATTCCCACAAGAGACGCCTTAGGTATCTAAGCCAGCTGACTCCAGGAGAGGGATTTCCAGGAGTGAATCATTATGCAGAGATAGGTGCTCAAATCCAGAATGCTGGGAGGTACCTTATCTCCAAGACACACCTCTGTCTTCTTCATCTCCAGAGCCGTCCTGTCCCTAGGACAGTTTGGGGCAGCTACCCCAGGACCTGTGCTGTGAGGAAACCTCAACTGTCCTATGGACAGGGCCTAGGGCAGCCTAGGAGACTAGTTGGGGGGCTTGGAGCTGGGCAGCAGCCAGAGTCAGGCCCCCTGCACTCACAATGGTGGCGGGAGCCAGAGCGACCTGGCAGCCTGCTCTGCTCCCCTTTACCCCCCAGCCTGCTCTGCTCCCCTTTACTGTGGCAGTGGGAAGCGGAGCATAGCAGGCTGGGAGATGGAGCAAAGAGGAACAGACTTCTGGGTCACTCTGGCTCCCACCACTGCAGTGAGTGTGGAAGGCCCAACCCCAACTGCTATCCTGAGCCAAACCCCCGGTAATCCCCCAACTCACACCACTTGGAGGAGGGGCCTTCGGGCAGGGGGTGCAATGGGAGTGTGGCAGGAGTGGGAAGGGGAGGCAGAGGTGGGGGCATGGAAGAAGTAGTGTAGTGATGGCATGGCCTGTGGAGGGGGGTTACTCCAGGCCCCATACCCCCTAGGGATGACCCTGATCATCTCCTATCGTCTGGGTTCATCATTAATCTCCTTGAACTCTAGAGAGATTAATGATAAATCCAGCAGATACTTCCTCCTCAGCTGCCCTAGAACCTTCATGGAGCATATCAAAAGGTCAGGCTCATCTCTGGGAGGGATACTGTGGCTCTCCCTGGGCAGCTCGGGGTCTGGGGCACCTCCAGGTAAGGGGGAGCTAGAGGCTTCTCCAGGAAGGTGAGAGAAAAGGGGCTTTGGTAGGGGGGGATCAGGCCTTCAGCCAGCCCTGAACCCCTCCAGCTGAGGGGGTCCCTCTGGCCAGCTCAGCACTCCTCCATCTGAGTGGGGATGCTCAGGGCTTCTCCAGGTGGGGAGGGCTCATAGCTCTGGTCATGAAGTGGGAGGGGAGGTTCAGGGCTCTAGCTGTGGGGGAGGGTACTCAGGGCTCTGGCCTAGAGGGAGGCAGAGGTAGAAGGGGAGTAGCAGGGGCTAGTCTCCCTGTAGGGGGTGGGGCACCACCTATTGCCTATGTTCATAGCACTGTTGTTGCTGTGGTTTTCTAGGCCCCTAAAAGATTATCAGTGTTGCAATCCCCAAGTCCCTTTGGGACCCAGGGCTAACCCCCACTGGAAAGCTGGATATGAGTGAGCTTCACTGAAGGCAATGTGTCATTAAACAGGAATACTGGTTGGCTCCCAAAGAACAATTGTGGGAGTGGGGCTTGCAGCATTTCTTACTGTGTGAGTGACTAATACAGTCAGAGCCAAACTCATTTCTGGGGGCATTAAGTTAAACTCCAATGGATTGTACTGTACTTCACCAGGGATGAATTGAGCCCAGAATAATTGCAAGATGAAAAAATAATGCAAATATATAAAAGGAGGCACAATGTGTGCTAAGGGCACATGTTTCACTGTAAGGTGAATTTGCTTTTTCTCTGAGCCCTGGTCTACACTAGGACCCTATTCTGAAATAACTCTCCCAAGTTCAAATTTAGAAGCAGTGCGGCCACACTACCAAGCCTGTTATTTTGAAATAATGGGCGGTGGAATTCAAACTCGGTACTCCTGCTTTTCAGGAGGAGTAACACTAATTCTGAAATAGTAGTTTCAAAATAACAGTAGTGTAGATGCTCCACTGCTGCTAATTCAAACTTACTGGCTTCCGGGAGGCCTGCTGCAGTTCCCCAGGTGATTTCCTGGGGCTCTGAGTCTGAGGTCGCGTGTCCACATTAACGGAGCCTTCCTCAGACTAATTTCAATGCTTCCCCTTAGTGAGGACACGCAAGTTCAAATTTGTTAAATAGGAGGTCTTAAGTCAAATTTAGTAATTTTGAAATAGTTTCCTAGTAGATGGACTGAATGAGGGAAAGAAGAGTGAAAGACTCCACAGTGCACAAGTTTGGCTAAAAAACAAGTAGGCTGGAGTCAAAATGCCCCTGACTATGTCAGTGAAGTACACAAAAAATGAGGTCTTCACTTGATGCCTCTTGACCACGAAAGGCATGTGCACAGCAGAATTTGCTGTACTTTCCTTCTCATTATACTCTGAGGGCACAAAATTCTGACTGGTCACAGACAGTTGAAATGTGCCCTCAGCTCTCCTCGTGTACACATCAGGACAATGAGGCAACAGTCTTTCCTTTAGCAAGTATTGGTGCTGTTCTCTTAGCTAATAGCTATGTTCTGCTCGAGGGTTTGGTCTGGTTTGTAGTCCCATTGTGCTAGGTGCTGTACAAACACAGAGGCAGATTCAATCCCTATCCCACAGTGTTGTCCAACTTTACCCACCATTCTCAGAACATGGTGAACTATACTTGACAGAAGCTATGTCATGGGTATAGCTTATGATGTCCACATCTGTAAATCAAGAGGATTCTCTGACACAGGAGCTGGTTCAGTACTTCCATGGCACCTCCCTTCATCTTCTCTGGGCTCTGGCTGGGCAGCATGGAGAAGACAGTGAATGGGTTGTGGGTGGGGCCACCAAGGATACACATTATGCCCCTTTCTGGACCCAGGGAGCCTAAACAGAAAAGGATTGTTCAGACTAGGGCTGTATTATCTTTTCCTAAAGTCCTCCTTGGAGGTCATGAAGGCTGCAGGCCTCCCCAGTGTTTCAGCTCCAATGGAACAACATTGACCATGAATCTGAGAAGACCCAATGGGCCAGAGTTGATACAGTGATTTCCCTGGTTTGGAAATGAGCACTACAGTCTACACTCCAAGGGTGAGCTGCTCCGACCCCAGTAAACTGATTATGGGGAGAATACTAGAGATTCCCCACCTCTGCCCATCTCCTCTGGGTTTTTCCACGGGGATGAGATAGGTCATCTCATAGGGCCTTGTGGATTTTGCTGCTATGTTATGAACAAACTCCCAGAACGGAAGTGGTTAGTTTGTCTAGACAAGAGGAATACATGGCTATCCCTATGGTGCCGCAATGTTACTATTTAACCCATCTAGTCCTTTAACTGTTTGAGGACTTTTCTGTTTGAACGCTGTGGGAGGGGAGGAGAAGAGTTATATTAGAACAAAGACTGCAGATTTTGAAGTTGAAATTTTGCTTGGTTCATTTCTCTTATTGTACCAATACCTTTTCAGTGCTGGAAGTGTATTCCCTCCGTGTGTTTATTCTTTGCTGTAGTATTTGTTTGATGTATTACATTATGTGTCTCAGACTGTTCTTTTAAAGTGTAGCTATAGCCTGGAAATGAATTTAGTGATAATGGATTTCGGGCGGGGGAGAGGGGTGGCATACAAGGCTAAAATCCTGGGTTTCATGTACTGCATCTTTAAAGTGAGAAGCCTGCCAGCCAAAAGGTTGGGCTGTAAACAGAGCTCAAAGTCTTTTACATCATTAGCTATACTCTACTTTCCCTAAAACATTATTGAAACTTAAGGTGTATACCAAAACATGTAAAGACCAAATAACAGACTCTGTTATTTGTATGATGGTGACTCTTTCAACTTAGACTTGGAATAAGCTACGTAATTTGCATAGCACAAATTGCATAGCTTATTCCGACTGAAGGGTGCTGCCTAGATGCACCCCTACATGTTTTGTTAGTCTGGGTATGTCTACACTACCCCGCTAGTTCGAACTAGCGGGGGTAATGTAGTCATCCGCACTTGCAAATGAAGCCCGGGATTTGAATTTCCCGGGCTTCATTTGCATGAAGCCGGCCGGCGCCATTTTTAAATGCCGGCTAGTTCGGACTCCGTGCGCGGCTACACGCGGCACGGACTAGCTAGTTCGGATTAGGCTTCTAATCCGAACTAGCTGTACGCCTTGGAGGGAATTAACAATTAACACGTTCTCTGTCCTATGATGCTTTGCAATGCGTCATTTGCTTCCAATGTGCCATGTTGTGCATAAAAGGAGCATTTTGCTTCTTAGCCTGTTTGGTGAGTTACATGATCACAGAGGATTACAAGGCAAACCCGCAAGCTAACTTTATGGTATGGGGTGTGGAAATTATAAGTAGGATTAATATCTTCAGCATCCTACAAACACATTCTTATAGTACTAGTACATCTGTTTTAACTGAACTAACCCATAGGTGTGCCAGAGTGGTTTCTAGCTGGGCATTTGTTAGTATTAAGAGAGGCCCTGGGCCTTGGCATGAGTCAGAACCTGGCCTGCCAGCATTGCAACTATCCCCCCTCCTTTTTCTTTCTGACTAACAATGGTCTGTCTTACCCAGCCAAGGCTGCATATTTTGGTAGCTAACCGCAATACCCCAAACATCCCCGTGCTGCTATAAGTTTGCCAGGTCAGACAGAGCCTGAACAGACCATGTGCTGTGCCAGAGTTTCTCCAGCAGTGAGGTGCAATCTCAGAGGCAGAAGCTGCATTTTATATCATTGTTGTTCCTTTCTTTCCTTTCCCTTTTGTATGTATCTTGTTTTGTCCTCTAGGAAACAGGACCAGACAATGACTGCTCCATTCATCTCTACTAACTCTTTTCTTTTCCCCAAAAGGGTAATTATTGCCATCTTTAATACCATCCAAGACACTGTCAAGAGTCTTTTTTCCTTCTGAAAATTCTTTCCAGACAAAGAAAGCAAAGGATGTTGTTAAAATAAAAGTCTGTCTTACTACTTTGCATTTCAAATGCTGCATCTGGTTTTCCTGCTCTTCTGTACCTTTAATAAAAGGCTACATGGATTGTAAAGGTGTTTGCACCATGATGCTAAGCAGGCTAAAGTCTCTGTATACCAAACCTTGTTTATAGTTTAATATGGAACAGTGACTAGGTTATGTAAACGTCTTTGGACCCCTATATTCCATCTAAGAAAACAAGCCCTGGCTCCTGAAGACATATAGTTATTTAAGAATATCCACTTCCATAGTGGAAATTAAAAAAAAAAAGAATTTGTTTCTAGCCCTTTTGCCTCATTGCAGAAAAAAAGCCTGCAAACATGAACCAAACATACCCATAGGCTCAGAATCATAGAACACTAGGGCTGTGTCTAGACTACATGCCTCTGTCGGCAGAGGCATGTAGATTAGGGTTGTAGGCAAAGGTAAATGAAGCCGCGATTTAAATGATCGCGGCTTCATTTACATTTACATGGCTGCCGCGCTGAGCCGACAAACAGCTGATCAGCTGTTTGTCGGCTCAGCGCGGCAGCCATGTAAATGTAAATGAAGCCGCGATCATTTAAATCGCGGCTTCATTTACCTTTGCTGAATAAACAAATCTACATGCCTCTGCCGACAGAGGCATGTAGTGTAGACGTACCCTAGATGTGGAAGGGACCTCAAGAGGTTATTGAGTTCAATCCCCTGCCATCCAAGCACTCTCTAGAGACCAGAAGACAAAAAAAGAGTCTCATGTTTATTATTTTAAACTATTCTCTTGATTTTTAAGGCCCTCTCATGATTTCCTGGGTTCTGACTCATGGTTTGAATGCTTGCGGTTGAAAAAAAGTAATTTGTCACAATAGTTATCTCCATTAGTTATTACACTGAGGATGACAATGTCAATGAATTAATTACTCCTCTGCCCACTCCCTTTGCCAGCTGGGAATGAGAGCAATGCATGCAAGCTGTGTACTTCCCCTCGCTCCCTGGTAGGGGAAAGGGAAGAAGATCAAGCAGTGTCCTGGTATGCACCTCCTCTGCCCTTCTCTGATGGCATGCATTCTTTATTCAAGCAAAAGGCCTTTTGACATGAATGGGGTTTTCCCTGTAGAAAGTCTGCACAAGTGCTGGTTAGCTCACGTCTGGCTCACTTATTTTATGAAATAACAGCTATTCAGAGACAAGATGTTTTTTAATTGCTGCCAGCTCCAGCTTCTTGCCTGCTAAGTGCTGACTTTGGCAGTGCAATGAAGAGCACAGCTGTGCATTACACCTGTCCCCCAGGATAAACCCCCTACCCTGTTGATGCTTCTGTGCTTCTCACTGTCACATTTGTATTTGAAATGTATCTTCACAGCCTTCATTACAATGTGGTGTCAGTCAACAGAAAGTTCCCACTGAACCACAGTTTAAAATGTCTCAATTTCTTCTAAGAATCTGAACTTCCCTGATCCAGGCCAGCTGCAGATGGTGAGTAATCCCAGACAAACAAGAAAAGGATGATTCATACATTTATTAATTTCTATATTAACCATATACAGGTTCAACCTCTATAGTCTGGACTTCTATAGTCCAGCACCATCTATGATTCAGCATCCTGTGAGTGCTCCTGGTCTGTAGCACTCACAGGAAAAAACCAATGCCCCACTCAGTAACTCCTCACCCGTCCTTCCAAAGTCACAAGCTCAGGGAAGGAGGCGGGAAGGAAGGGGAGAAACAGGGATGGAGGATGCTCATGAGAAGAAGCAGGGTTGCTGTGGAGCCATGTGGCTGGGAGCCAGGAGTGCAGCACAGCTGCCAAAGAGCCTGGTGCTCTCCTACAGGGCTTCACTCCTGGAGTTCCACATCAACCCTGCCTCTTCCTCTAAGTGTCCCCCGCCACACTTGGTCCATGGCAACTCCTCTGCTCCCACTGAAGCGGAGCCTGGCAGCCAAGTGGCAGCAGTGGGGCAAGCACTGTCATCCCCTGGTCTGACAAATTCCCTGGTTCAGGTCTGGTCAGGTCTGAGGACCAGGGAGGTACAACCTAAACTTTGACTAAGATAGATGATTTGTGCTGCTATTGGGCCCATTTTATCTTCAGTTAAACTAAGGCTAAGGTATCTCCATGGAAGGAGATGAGAATTTGACCCATCATGTAAAAATTGTCTTACATCCTAGCAGAATGATTCACAATATAAAATTTATCTCAGTTTGAAACAGGATGCAGATAGAGTATAAACTCGGCTGATGCAAACCATCCTGCATGGGTATAAATTGTGACTATGCATAGGGTTTTCATTAGTGTAGCTACACCACTGCCTAAAATCTTGGTGCAGACAGCCCTGGGCTTGACAGCTCTATTAGGGATATGTCAACTAGAAGAACAAATGGGAGCTAGACCTCTTCAAGGGTGACTATATATGTGAGTGGATAGGACAAGCTATAACTAAGTATGTTACTTGATTTTTCCCCCCCCACTATTGGTAGCAGTGACCATTTGAGATGAGGAATTCAGAAATAAATGGGTTCATTTTTGGTGGGACCATCAGCCAATGGTTCACATTATTAATTGATGGTCAGCACAGGTCATGAGGCTGATAAGGGTATTCACACTGCTCTGCCTTCTAATGTTCTTTTCTAGGCTATACATAGGCTTGGCATAGACAATGGCATTGCTCATGCGATACCCATTTCAGGACAATAGATTCCCAGAGCTTGCACCCTTCTGCAGCCAAGATCCAGAGATGAGGCCTCCCCGGTTTAGAACTATCACTCCTGACAGCTTTGGGACTGGCAGGAAATTCCATTGCCACAAGGACATTCAGAGGCTACAAGCCAGCATACCAGCCAACTAGTTATACACAAACATGGCAGCTATCTGAGCAGGGATCAGTTTGCTGCAGCAATGAAAAAAAGATCTCAGTCTGACAAATTTTGAAACTCATTCCTATAGGACAGAGATACTGACAGCATCAGAGATTTGATATGATGTGAAGACCAGGACTTTAACAGGGTTCAAAAAAGAACTAGATAAATTAACGGAGGTTAGGCCCAT
This sequence comes from Pelodiscus sinensis, assembly GCF_049634645.1. Lineage (NCBI taxonomy): Eukaryota > Metazoa > Chordata > Testudines > Trionychidae > Pelodiscus > Pelodiscus sinensis. The sequence goes on along the minus strand of NC_134712.1, from coordinate 212,539,064 downwards.
CGATGCTTAGTGGCCAGGATGGGTAGGAATGGTGTCCCTAGCCTCTGTTTTTCAGAGGCTGGGAATGGGTGACCGGGGAGGGATCACTTGAGGATCTGATCACTCCTTCTGGGGCATCTGGAATTGGCCACTGTTGGCAGACAGGATACTGGGCTAGATGGACCTTTGGTCACAGCCAGTACAGCCATTCTTATGTTATGTTCTTATTTTTAATTCCCGGAAGGGTCCAAGCAGTGAGGGTCTGAAAACCAGACAGTTACAGCCCATACATTCACATTTACCAGTGGATTATTTGGGCAGGTAAAGAATATGAACCAATCTCATTGGTTTGTGATTGAAGGAGGTGTCAGAGAATGTCTGAGACTGCAGGCATCACAGTGGGCAGCCAGATCAACGGATGGCTCTCAGTTTAGGGCTGAGGCCATTTGCCTTCGGTATTTCAGTTAAAGGGACAAGTTTTGGCATCAGCTCCTGTGTCTTTTGTACACCTTGTTTGATGAATAGTGATAGAAATGTAGCCGTGTTAGTCTGGTGTAGCTGAAACAAAAAACAGGACTATGTACACTTTAAAGACTAACAAGATAGTTTATTAGGTGATGAGCAGACCCACTTCCTCAGATCAAATAGTGGAAGAAAATTGTCACAACCATATATACCAAAGGATACAATTAAAAAAATGAACACATATGAAAAGGACAAATCAAATTTCAGAACAGAAGGGGGTTAGGGAAGGGGAAGGTAAATGTCTGTGAGCTAATGGTATCAGAGGTGATAATTGGGGAAGCTATCTTTGTAATGGGTAAGATAATTGATGTCTTTGTTTAAGCTTAGGTGTAAAGTGTCGAATTTAAGCATGAATGACAGTTCAGAGGATTCTCTTTCAAGTGTAGTCTTAAAAGGCCTTTGAAGCAGGATGCAGGTAATCAAGTTGTTGAGACAATGTCCTTTCTGGTTGAAATTGCAAAAAACTGTTTTTTCTTTGTGATCCTGTCTAATATCTGTTTTGTGGACATTGATCCTTTGGCGAAGTGTCTGAGACGTTTGTCCAATGTACATAGCAGATGGACACTTTCGGCACATGATAGCATAAATTATATTTCTGGATGCGCAGGAATATGTGTTCTTGATCTTATAACTCACTTGGTTAGGTCCAATAATGGTATCAGCAAAGTGAATATGCTGACAAAGCTGGCAACGAGGTTTGTTGCAAGGGAAGGTACCAAGGTTGGTATTAGTGTGGCTGAGATTGATGGTGAGGTGTAGGTTGTTAAAATCTCTGTGGAATGTCTCCAGTGTTTCTTGGCTATGTGTCCAGATCATAAAGATGTCATTGATGTAGCGTAAGTAGAGAAGGGGTAAAAGGGGACGGGAGCTGAGGAAACATTGTTCTAAGTCAGCCATAAAGATATTAGTGTACTGTGGAGCCATGCGTGGAGCCATGGCTGTGCTGCTGATCTGAAGGAATAAGTTGTTCTCAAACTGGAAATAATTGTGGGTGAGAACAAAGTTATATAGGTCTGCTGTCAGATTGGCAGTGGTGTCCTCTGGGATAGTGTTTCTAATTGCTTGCAATCTGTCTTCATGTGGGATGTTGGTGTATAGAGCTTCTATGTCCATGGTGGCAAGGATGGTGTTATCGGGGAGGTTATCGATGTTTTGTAGTTTAACCAGCTAATGTCTTTTAAAGAGACATAATTCAGATGTCACCATTCAAGTTATTTGCTGCCAACTTCTGAAATTTGCATTGATGAGGATAATATGATCTCTATGATGAACTTGTTTGCATTGAGGCTTCAAGTCCGTTGGAGCTCTGATTCATCCATCTGCCTTAGAAATCCAGAATGAACATATCTCTGTTGCTTGAGGAAACAGACAAGTTAAATTTTCCATTAAAATGTTGTGTGACCTGTATCATTATTAAAAAGTGAACCAGAGGGTTCAAGGAAACCCGAAAGAAAGTCAAACTACTTTTTTTTCTGGAAAAAAGATCAAACCAAGAACCCGCTGAAACAAAATACAGGACTATGTAGCACTTTAAAGACTAACAAGATGGTTTATTAGATGGTGAGCTTTCGTGGGCCAGACCCACTTCCTCAGATCAAATAGTGGAACCCGCTGATACTCCTGGAAAGCTTCCCAGAATAAGATACACTTCACCTCCTTGAACGGGAACTTGTTACTACTAACACAAAAGTGCAGGCATTTTGCTTTTCTTCGATAATTCATCTCCCAAATCACAAGCACTTGATTGTGGATCAAATGTAACCTGTAGAACTTAGCAGTTCATTCATCACAAAGGCAGCTCTGAATTGTTGAGCGCCTCCAAGCTAATTCTGAGACATTATCCCAGTAGGCAGGCACAGATTTTTTGACACTAGTATTTGGATATATTTTGGGGGGATAAAACAAAAATGGTGTAATAACTTTAAAATTAGTTGTCAGTGTTAGATTTGATTCATATGATTTAGAATGTGATATGTACATTTTCCACTGGGTTTTGTCATTAATGGACTGTTGTGATTGGTCTTGACAGTTTGACAGTTGGTATGTCAAAGGAATACTCGCTGGTACATTTCTGTTTAAAGTGCAGCATCCTAAAATAACATGGCAGTGCCATTTACACATCAGGTGCTTAGAGGCAGAGCAGCATTTCCATTATGAATCCCTATAGTCAGGGGCTTAAAAATTCACCAAAGACTATAAGCCAGAAGCTACAAGAGAAATATTAGTATTCTCCACATCCACTGCTTCCCTTCCCCAAAGAATTTTCCTTTGTTTAATTAGCTGAAGATTTTTATTGCATTCTTATAATAATGTCATTTTGTATAATGAAGCTATGTACCCACTGACCCCAAAGATAAATTCTGCCTATTTTGTAGTGTAAGCTTCCTGCACCTGATTCTGATTTACACAGTCTACACTGGATGTAAAATGCTCCTATTCTAATCAGGTTACACTCACTTTACTGAAGTGAAAAAGAAAACATAAGGTGCAAGACAGAGGATGTCCTGTGGGTATCACAAGCAAACAGACACCAGGGCTATGAGCTAATTTTAAAAGATTCTCCAAGGAGGAATCTATGGGAACTTTGGTAAATGTTCATCAACACTGTCTCTATCTGTAAACTACACTGTGTCCCACTGTTTGTCTTGAAAAATATTAGTAGGTCAGATTAGACTCTAATAATATTCACATATAGAATAAGTGGGCTCTGGTTTTCTTCTCACTGTAGTACAACTGCACTGATTCCAGATATATACTGCTATACGTAGAATAGCTTCTCATTTATGTGGGGCTAGCCAATGACCCTTTCACAGCAACATATATCACTTCACATTTCTTCCCGAGAATTTCCTATCTTCTCCCTTGACTGAATTAAAGGTGGCCAACGTAGATCCAGCAGGAAAGATCATGCTTAACTAGTCTGCTGCACCTCTTAGAGCATATATCACTGGCTTAACTGAGATGGAAAAATCAGTGGACTTTCAAAAAGTATCCAGTAGAGTGCCACATCAAAGATTAATGTCTGAGGAATTATGGAATGAGAAGTAAAATAGGAAGCTGGATAGAAAGTTAGTTTAAAAGCCGGAGTCAGGGGGTAATAAACTTTTCAAGCCTGGAAGAGGTTTCTAGGTAAAAAGGAGTGTTGTTACCATTTACATGGGTTTGAACCTCTTGAACCAAATTCTTTAATCTGACCAAGCTGTGCCCCATGCAGGACAAAAGGGTAGAAAAGTAACTTTATGCCAATTCCTTCAATTGTAGGACTGCTGGAGACTAATTCAGCCTATGGTGTCATAGATCAAGCTCAGGGCTGCTCTCAGTTTCTCCTGGCTACCTATGGCTCAGAAGTGTCCATGTCACCTTTCTCCAAGCATGCCACCCGTGTGTTTGGGAGCTACATCAGAGTATGGTACAGAGTACTCTGCCACCCTCCATACTCTGCTAAAATATTTCCTCTACACAGGGGAAATCCTCAGAAACCGAGGGTATGTCTACACTACCCCGCTAGTTCGAACTAGTGGGGTAATGTAGGCATACCGCACTTGCAAATGAAGCCTGGGATTTGAATTTCCCGGGCATCATTTGCATAAGCCGGGCGCTGCCATTTTTAAATCCCGACTGGTTTGAACCCCGTGCCGCGCGGCTACACGCGGCACGAACTAGGTAGTTCGAACTAGGCTTCCAGTTCGAACTACTGTTACTCCTCATTCCACGATGCGGCACGGGGTTCGAACCAGCCGGGATTTAAAAATGGCGGCGCCAGGCTTATGCAAATGAAGCCCGGGAAATTCAAATCCCGGGCTTCATTTGCAAGTGCGGTATGCATACATTACCCTCCTAGTTCGAACTAGGAGGGTAGTGTAGACATACCCCAAGTTGGACACATGGGAGAGGGTCCAGTGGAGGGCGACCAAAATGATTAGGGGGCTGGAGCACATGACTTATGAGGAAAGACTAAAGTATTTAGGTTTATTTAGTCGACAGAAGAGAAGAGTGAGGGGGGATTTGAGAGCAGCCTTCAACTTCTTGAAGAGACTGTTCACAGTAGTGACGGATGGCAGAACAAGCACAACTGGCTTCAAGATACAGTGGGGGAGGTCTTGGTTGGATATTAGGAAAAACTATTTCACTACTAGGGTGGTGAAGTACTGGAATAGGTTACCTAGGGAGATGGTGGAATCTCCATCCCTAGAGGTTTTTAAGTCTCGGCTTGACAAAACCCTCGCTGGGTTGATTTATTTGGGATTGGTCCTGCCTTAGGCAGGGGGCTAGACTTAATGACCTCGTGAGGTCTCTTCCAGCTCTATGATTCAATAAAGTTAAGATGGTATAATTGCAACATTGTGCTACCAGAGCCATGCAAAGGGGGCATAACAGTGCCAAGAACTTGCTCCTTTAATTTTACTTTGAGTAGATGTTTAAAAGCAAAGCAAAATTCAGCTAAAATCTTTGAATTTTGCCCAACTATAAAAAAAACCTATTTGGAGCTACCTATTTGAAATGTAAACATAAAAGACTTCCAAAACGTCACAGAAAACTCTGCCTATATTAGCTCCCACTTTGGCCCCACTTGTGAACTTGGTGACACTTTAGATGAAATTGGGCCAAATTTCAGATTTGATATGAAGCCCCAAACAGGTAGAGTCCCCATTGTTTCAGTTTTGTAATGCCAAGTTTGTGCTTTGCAGACTTTACAAATTTTGGCAGAGGAAAGTTACATAAACTACCTGGCCTTTTTTATATAAAAGTAAATGGACATCAAGGGCATTGAGCTAAGTATGGTCTTCTTTCACCTTTTTGCCCACTTGAAAGAGAGAAAGATGGTCTAGGAAATATTTTGGGGAAATTCCGTAGCTGCTGTTATAAAGGAGCTTAAACTAGCTGATCACAATGTTGTTCTTCAAGATGTGTTGTACATGTCCAATCCACCATACTTGTGTTTGAGCCTCGTTTACAGCTGTTGGAGCTTTTTCCCTCAGCAATACCATTGCTTGGAATCTGTGGCTCATGTAGTCAGCACACTGATTCACTGCCTATTGAGTTCAGTTGCCTATTGCACATAAGACCTTCAAAACAGTTCCTCAATACACAATCAATGCCAGTGGTGGGCAGCCAGTGTCCTGAAGGCTGCATGTAGTCCATTGAGGTTCTATGTGTGGCCTGTGAGACTTTTTTTTACCGTTGCCCATGCACTGGGTTGCCAGATTCTACTAGTTTCATCTGCATATTTTTTTTCTACTGGTATTGCACGTAAAGCAAAGGCACGTGAAGTGAGGTGTGTGCTGATTGCACACAACATTGTCTGTGAGAGCCATCTGCTCCCCCTACAGCCAACTGAAGTGCTGCTAGGGTTCAGTTGGTACACCCCTCTAAATATAGATTCGCAAGCACAGTTACAAAACTACCCTATCCCATCTTGGTTATGATAATCTTGCGACACACTCATGTGGCCCACTCACTAGCCTAAGTTGCCCCTCACTGATCTATGCCCCTCTGTAGAACCAGTTAAAATATTTCCTAAATGCTTTATTATAAGGCTCCCATTTCAGACTCTCAACTTTAGACATCCTATTAAGGCTTATCACATAAACAGCAACCCACTTTGGTCACTAAGGGAAAAGTCTCATAGCCCTGTATACATAGTAAGCCTTTGGAGTGTTCCCTTTCTGACACACAGTAATAAAGGTCACTTTGCAGTTTCTGTTTCTCCCATGTGATTGGACCTGACAGTTTGCTGGGACCAAAAAGTCAACCTTGGCCGCTAGATATGAGATGTCCTGAGTCTCTCACTAGCCTTTGGAGGTCTGGGCTTATTGCATGGTACTCAGAAGGCATTAATAGACAATATGCTAACTGCAGCTTTCACAGTTAATAAAAATGCCTGAAGTGCCGTGTGTTTCCATCTCTCGCCTACATCATAAATACAAATCTTTTGCCCTGACATTTCTATCACCTTGTCAACCATATGAAGCACAGAACCATGGAGAAGGATAAAAATAAAAAATAGATGCTTTCCCCTCCATACTCCAAGGATTCAATACGTGTGGAGGGGTTTATACACTGACAGGCAAAATGTAGACTCAGATGCAAGTTTATATTGCCAAGAAGTTGGATGTCTAAAACTGACCAGATATCTTGTATAGGAGAGGAAAAGAAAAAGAAAAAAAAATATATATGGAAGAATATCTGCCACAGAGTTTCCTAAAGCCAGGAAGGGTACGTCTACACTGTAGGCTAAAATCAAGTTAAGATACACAACTTCAGCCACGTTAATTGCGTAGCTGGAGTCAAAGTCTCTTAACTCAGTTTTTGGTACTGTCTACACAGCAGGAAGTTGAAGGAAGAATGCTCTACCTTTTACTTCCCTTACTCCTCATGAAATGAGGGTTACAGAAGTCAGAGTAAGAAGCCCGTTATTTCAACATTATTTCAAAATAATGAGTTTGCTGTGTGGACGCGCACTTTGTTATTTTGAAATAAGCATGCAGTGTAGACATAGCTGAAGGGAGGAGACTCCATGAAATCTCCTGGGAACATCACATGAAGATATAATTGCATCCAGGAAAGTATTAACTGCTACCATTATGGAGCTGTAAAAAGCACAAACATGCACAGGTACAGAGACCTACCAAGCACAGTTTGGTCAGTGATGTGATAGGAAAACTTAGGGCTTGAAAGGTAAGATGATGGACTCCCTGTCAAAGAGAGGATTTTTTTCCCCATAGGGCTAAAGTATATGGGACAGTGAAGCTGGAATTATTGACATCTGGCAACATTTTCCAAAGTCACCTAAGTGATTTAGCTGTCAAAGTCCCATTTTCAAAAGTGTCCTTTGGCATTTAAGGTAAGATTTTCAAAGGTATTTAGGCACTTAAAGATGCAGAAAGGCACCAATCAATAAAATTGTTAGCTTGATATTTTGTTATATTTGACCCGATTTTTATCCAGCAGGGGAAGATTAAATTCTCCATCTCATTTTGCTCTGAATGGGGATGAAATAGTAGTGGAGCTATATTAAGCCAACTCTAGCTATTGCAAGAAAAATGGGAACTGGCTCCAGAGTTGGCAATTGTGTCTTCTAAAAAATGACATGTTTATTTCTGGGTTGTGAATGGCTGAACTGTTTAAAGTTAAATATTCAGCAAGAACATTTAGTTTGTTTTAACCTTGCTATGAAGAGTCATTGTCACACTTTTCTGAATGCAAAATGTAATTATTTTTAAATCATGGAAAATGTCCAATGTTTATTTTTGCATGCATATTTTCTCTGGGAAAAAAAAGGGGAAATCTCCTGAGCCCTGTTAGATCATAGAAGGAGTTCTTTGTTTTCCTGCCTTTTCATTCTTCTGTTGTATAGTGGTGTTGCAGCCACCATTGTTCCATCTTGGGAACTGTTTTATTCTGAATATTTAACATGTAATTTGAGTTAATGTATAGAGAGTAGACATGGCGGAGTCCAATTCCGCTAAGTGCCTTAGAGACATATACTAAATGATAGTCTTTGCTGGGATGTCCTTCAGAGCATATCAATAGGTTTTTTTCATTTGTCAGAGGAGTCTCTATTGAATGACATGAGGCATTATTATCTTTTCTCCAAACATAATGTGAGTGTCTTTACAGCAGCAACGCTGAATTTTTATAATTTGCAAGCACAAGCCGTATTCACTGCTCATTTGCATGTACTCGATGTTCTCCCAGGGTGTATAACAATGTTAAAATTATGCACTTTAAAAATTGCTGACGCCCCATATAGAGAACCTTAACTCTCAAAAAAAGATATTAAAACTATTCATTCCAGTACTGGTTATAGTCCGCACAGTTTGGGGGTAATTTATGCATAATGAAGTTATGAGTTTACTGGACACACCAGAATAGGAAACACAAAGCCAAAATTATTGTGGACAAATCCTTAGATGGTATAAACTTAATGGAATGCAAATGCAATGTAAAATCAATGGGCATCTGACCAATGGGCATCTGTTCCACGAGGCGTACAGATAGTTCGGATTAGAAGCCTAATCCGAACTAGCTAGTCCGTGCCACGTGTAGCCGCGCGGCACGGAGTCCGAACTAGCCGGCATTTAAAAATGGCGCCGGCTGGCTTCATGCAAATGAAGCCCGGGAAATTCAAATCCCGGGCTTCATCTGCAAGTGCGGATGACTACATTACCCCCGCTAGTTCGAACTAGCGGGGTAGTGTAGACATACCCTCTGAGACTAACCAGCAGGAGGTACCACTGTGATGAGTCTGACCTGTTACATGGAGGAACCTCTTAAAATTATGAGATTTGGTTCACCTCATGTTAAGCACCCATAAATTTAGATGTTTATCTGAAATATCCAAATTTCATAGGTCTATGCTATTGGGTCAGAAATTGTGTGACCACAGGCTTCTTTGAAAGTTATCTGGTATTTCATGCTGTTGAATTGGCCACAAATGTTAGGAAAACAGCTCTTACAAACATTACTTTCGCATTTCTGCTTCCAGTTTTGTCTAGATCCAGGAAATACAAAGGTGTGCAAAAATTAAAACTACTTAGGGTAGGGAAATGTTGACGGGAGAAAGGTTAAAAATGTACAAAAATCTAAAAATGTTCATTTCTGGTTTCAGGTGATGGTTCTGTTAGTGGTTATTGTATCTTCTTACCTACCGTATAACTATGTATTGACAACTTACCAAGGGCCCTGGTAGAGTCTTCATCAGTGACTTTTTAAAAAATCTAGACTGGAATTTAAAAAAAAAAAATCTGCTCTTGGTCAAACAAGAATCATTTGTGGGAAATTCTATGGCCTATGTTACACAGGAGGTGAAGTTAGATGTTCACAGTGGTTCCTTCAGACATTGGAATCTATAAATCCAATTTGTTACTGTATTTATAAAGAGTTCAGAATGTTCTCTTCTATAGAAGAACTTAATATACACAACATTCCTCCATCAAGACCAGATCAGGATCTGAATTTCTGAAATGTTTCATGGTGGTCTTGACTCCATGTTATGATACACAACAGAAGAAATCCATCTATTCTAATTGCTCTGTCTACCTTCTAATATAGGTTGAAGCTCTCTAGTCTGGCACAGAACACTGAGAACTAGGACTGGTGGCTGTAAACAAACTTTATGGGATTGTGGGAAACTTAACCATGTCTATAAGTCAACATCCAACTAACTAACATCATGCCAGACCATAGATGTTGCCAGACCAGAGAGTGCTGCACTAGGGAGGTTCAACCTGTATTTACAGAGTGCCTTTCGCAATAATCTCCATCATCCACATTGCATAGATAACACAAAATTAGCTTCATACTGCAAAATTAAGATGTAAAAGAATGTTACAAAGGAAAAAATTAGTTCTAACACTTCCAAGGTGAAAAGTTGTGATTATTTTGTAATTATTTGATCTTTTGAATATTTTTAAAACTTTTTCCAAGGTGTAAATGAAAATATAGAAACAGATACGTCAACTCTTTCTGAAATATTAGTATTCATATTCCTGTAAGTCTACGACAGAAGATTGTAATGGGTTTTTTAATGGACATTATTAAGGGCCCAAAAGCAAACTATTCTACTGTGTAGGAAAGATAAAAAGTATGGCAGGAGACCACCTTGGATCAACCAGGAGATCTTACATGATCTAAAAATCAAAAAGGAGTCACATAAAAAGTGAAAACTGGGATAAATATAAGCAAACACCACAAGTGTGCAGGGGCAACATTAGAAAGACAAAGATACAAAAAGAGGTAAATCTAGTTAGAGGCATAAAGGGTAACAAGATTATGTTCTACAAGTATATTAAGAGCACAAGGAAGAGACAAAGTAGGCCCATTGGTTAGTCAAGAGGGAGAAACAATAACAGGAAACTTGGAAATGGCACAGGTGCTTAATGACTTCTTTATTTTGGTTTTCATCAAGTTGATGGATGGTGATGGGATGCTTACCATGGTGAATGCTAGTGAAATGGGGTAGGTTTAGAAGTTAAAATAAAAGAACAAGTTAAAAATTACTTAGAAAAGTTAGATGTCTGCAAATCTCCAGGGCCTGATAAAATGAACCTACAATACTCAAGGAGCTGATAGAGGAGGTATCTGAGCTTTTAGCTATCATCTTTGAAAAATTATGGAAGTCTGGAGAGATTCCAGAAGACTGGAAAAGGGCAAATATAGTGCCCATCTATAAAAAGGGAAATAAGAACAACCCAGAAAACTACAGACCACTCAGTTTAACTTCTGTGCCAGGGAAGATAATAGAACAAGTAATTAAGGAATTAATCTGAAAGACTCTGGAAGAAAATAAGGTGATAGGTAACAGCCAGCATGGATTTGTAAAGAACAAATCATGACAAACCAATCTGATAGCTTTCTTTGATAGGATAACAAGTCTTGTGGATGAGGGAGAAGTAGTGGATGTGGTATACCTACACTTTAGTAAACCATTTGATACAGTCTCTCATGACCTTCTTATCAATAAACAAGGCAAACAACTTAGATGGGGCTACTATAGATGGGTGCATAACTGGCTGGATAACTGTCCTCAGAGAGTAGTTATTAATGGTTCACAGTCATGTTGGAAGGGCATAACAAATGGGGTTCCGCAGGGATATGTTTTAGGGCCGGTTCTGTTCAATATCTTTATCAATGATTTAGATGATGATATAGAGAGAATGACTATTAAGTTTGCAGATGATACCAAACTGGGAGGAATTGCAAGTGCTTTGGAGGCTAGGGTCAAAATTCAAAATGATTTGGACAAACTAAAGAAATGGTCTGAGGTAAACAGGATGAAGTTTAAACACAACAAATGCAAAGTATTCCACTTAGGATGGAACAATCAGTTTCACATATACAGAATGGAAAGTGATAGTCTAGGAAAGAGTAGTGCTGAAAGGTATTTAGGGATCATAGTGGATGGCAAGTTAAACATGAGTCAATAGTGTGACATTGTTATAAAAAAAGCAAATGTTATTTTGGGATGTGAGCAAGACACAAGAAGTCATTCTTCCATTCTACTCTGTACTGATTAGGCCTCAATTGGAGTATTGTGTCCAGTTCTGGGCACCAGATTTCAAGAAAGATGTGGAGAAATTGGATAAGATCCAGAGAAGAGCAACAAAAATGATTAAAGGTCTACAAAACATGACCTATGAGGGAAGACTGAAAGAACGGGGCTTGTTTAGTTTAGAAAAGAGAAGACGGAGAGGGGATATGATAGCAGTTTTCAAGTATCTAAAAGAGTGTTGTAAGGAAGAGGGAGAAAAATTGTTCTCCTTGGCCTCTGAGGCTATGTCTACATTACATGCTTATTTTGAAATAAGCTATTCCGGAAAAGTTATTCTGAAATAGCTTATTTTGAAATAGCACGTCTACACTACAGGGAAGCCTCAAAATTAGTCCTAGGTAGTCTTCCCTAATGTAGACGTGCTATCTCGATTTACTGGAGGCACTGGGGAGGAATAATTTAGAATGGCCCTGGTGAGGGGTTATTTCGAAATAGCAACAGAGGGGTTATTTCAAAATAGCTATTAGGATATTAGAATGAGGTTTACAGATTTCAGAATAAGCTGCCCATTATTTCAAAATTATTTTGAAATAATGGAATGGCTGTGTAGGCTGTTAACTCGAAATAAAGGTGCAGTGTGGACATATCCCGAGGATAAGACAAGAAGCAATGGGCTTAAAATGCAGCAAGAGAGATTTAGGTTGGACATTAGGAAAAGCTTCCTGCCTGTCAGGGTGGTTAAATACTGGAATAAATTACCTATGGGGGTTGTGGAATCTCCATCACTGGAGATATTTAAGAACAGGTTAGAAAGACAACTATCAGGGGTTATATAGACTATGCTTGGTCCTTCAGTGAGGGCAGGGACCTGGACTTGATCTTTCAGGGTCCCTTCCAGTTCTAATATCCTATGATTCTATGATTCTAGAGCAGATCTTTTCTTTAAAGAAATCCAATCTAGATATAAAAATTGGCTATGATGGAGAATCCACTATGACCTTTGGTAAATTGTATACCCACAAACTGACAAAAAAAATCCATTTAGAAAAATCAAAATTTAGAGATAGGCAAAGTAAGAAAAATTCTGCTTGAGAGCTTATTAGAATTTTATCTACTGCCCAACCCCTCCTACTGTCTGAGCCATCCCCATAATTTCCTGCAGGCGTGAACATTTAAATACATAAAAATTGAAATACATGCTTAACACCTCCTTTATGCTTAAAAATTATTCAAATTGATAATCTAGAGAATGCTTAAAAATAAATATTAATGTTATCTGTTGAAATTATAAGAAGAAAACCCAATTGTGCTGATCCTAGTTATTCATCATGTTCTTGCCCTTCCTAACTCTTTCTAAAATTAGTTTTCCTCATCTTTTTTTGAACATTGAAAAAATAAGAGCTTGAGACTGACTCGTGTCTGATAAAGGATGGTTCTTTCACTAATATTGTGGCTGAAGTGGAATACATTTGTAACAGTTCCAAGAAACTTCATGAGTTTGATCTCAGAAATTTTCCTACTCGTCATAGGGCAAAGTTTGCCCCACATCCATAACTATATGAGATGGAAAACACCACAATTTGCTGTGCCTGGTGGCTTCTTCAGAACTCTGATCAGCTCACATCAGTTATTAACTTGAAAAGTTTATACACTCCCCTTTCATCTGTGAAACTCTTCCTGAAATCATAGGGTACTCTGTGAAAATGACAACATTTCTTTAACAGATGTGGTCAGTCTAAGGAAGTATCTTTCTACCACTGCTCAAGTGCCATCATAAAACCTGTGGTTTTTTTCCAGAAGATAGTCATTTAAACTATCTAAGGCCTGATCTACCCTAGGAAATTAGTTTCAGAGGGGGAGCTGTGTTAGTTTGTGCAGGTATGTCTACACAGCAGAGCGAAAGCCAAAATAAGCTATGCAACTTGAGCTACGTCAAGTGGTTAGCTTAAGTTGAAATAGCTTATTTCAGCTTTTGGCTCTGTCTACACAGCAGGAAACCTGAGAAAGAGCACTCTTCCTTTGACTTCCCTTACTCCTCAAAAAATGAGGGTTACGGGAGTTGGAGTAAGTAGTCCTCCAGTTTTACATTATTTTGGCTTTATGTCGAAATAACTGCTTGTAGTATATATGCGGATTATGTTATTTCGAAATAATGTCAGTTATTCAGAAATAGCACTGCTGTGTAGACCTACCTGAATAAACTTAAAAAACAGCAAATAGTCTTGCAGCACCTCAGATACTAACAAAAATGTGGATGGTATCATGAGCTTTCATGGGGTGCATCTACACAGCACCCTAAATTTGAAATAAGATTATATGCAATTTGTGAAGTGCAAATTGCATATCTTATTTCAAATCTATTTAGAAGTGGCTTATTTTGAAATTGGGTGCATCTACACAGTGCCAAATTTTGAAATAATTCACTATTTCGAGCCATCCCTTAACCCTCATGCAATGAGGTTTAACTGAGTGATAAAATAGCTTACCCATTATTTTGAAAAATATTTCAAATAATGGGCAACTTGTGTAGATGCAGAGTAGCTCTTTCAGGATACGTCTGGTATCCCAAAATAGCCATGCAGTGTAGACCAACTCATTGACACAACCCACTTCTTCAGATGAATGGAGTTAAGAGATCCAGAGGAGAAATAAATAGCAGAGAAAGAAAGAAAGGGGAAAAGAAGGGGAAAAAAATGTTGTCAATTAGAGTGTCCATGGTAAATGAGGCTGATAGAGTGGGTTCTAAGTACCTGGTGCTTGGTTTTTTATGACAATAGGGTGTAGAATGTAGTGGGCCATCTAGTTACGGTTTTTGTATAAACTTCTATTGCAGGTGTCAAACTTGTAAATGAAATCAAGTTCTGCAGCTTCTCTCTCTAGCTGGTTTTTGAAATTGCTTTGTAATAATATTGCCACTTTTAGATCCATTAGTGAGTGCCTGGGCAAGTTAAAATGTTCCTCCACAGGTTTCTGCATGTTACCATTTTGAATATCTGATTTGTGTCCATTAATCCTTTGTCATAGAGACTGTCCAGTTTGGCCAATATGCACAGCAGAGGGTCATTTGATCTAACTATGTTGCTCAGGGGTGTGAAAAATCCATGCTCCAGTGTGACATAGTTACAGTGAACTAGCCCTTGTACAGACAGCTCTAGGTCAACAGGAGAATTTTCTCATTGACCTAGTGGTATCAGGGATTAGATTTTCTTAACTACATCATACAGGGCATAAATTTTTTCACAACCCTGAGTAATGTAGTTAGATCAACCTGACTTTGTTGTGTAGAACGGGCCCTAATCTACGAAGGTTCCTAAATCTGATGCAATTACCCATCTCACTTCCATGAGTAATATCCTTCCTGCATCTGAGCAGCACAGCTGTTTGGCTCTGGAATGTATAAAAAGTTCAGAGACTGGTTCTTGCACAATACAAGGGTTATGTTAATTCAAATTCACTTATAAATCGCTCATCACCCTAGCAAATTAGCATGTTGTATATCTTCACAGGTGGCCATAACAGCCAACCAAATGTCCATGTCAATGCTGAAGCATGTTGATCCAATCAGAGTTGTACCCGGACATTTGGAAGCTATTCCCAGTTTCATTTGCACAGTGCTAATCTAATGCTGGGAATCAAGCAATTTGTCAATATTCTGTTCTAACTCTTTTTTGTATGCTGAGGAATTTTTTCCAAAAGCATGAATAATTATACACCATAGAATCAACTGCATCCTATAAATGGGCCTCATTTATGATTTCCTGGATCACTCTAAAACACCTTTGTTAGATTCAACTGGTTCTGAGGGAGATGAACTGATTTCCGGCATCACCATTTAGCCTAGCCTTGATTTAATATTAATGCCTTTTGTAGGGAGATGAAAATTCTTATTGAATACCATTTATACCTCCATCCTAGGTAAGACAAAGAAGATGGATAAGACAACACAGTCATAACTCCTTTAGAATCTCCACATTTTCCCACTCTATAGCCCCAGCCACATTTACCAGCAACCCAAATCAAATTTAAAATGCTTGTTTAACTCACCTTTAGAAACAGGAACCCCCTCAGCTCTCCAAGCTGAAATGTAAGAGAAAAAGTATTTTGTACATAGTTGGAGTCTTTGTCTTATCATATTCCCATTTGCATTGTGAGTCATTATTGACTTGGATTATGGCAGGGATTAGGTACCCCTAGCATTTACTAGGGGCCCATTGTGCGGGGCGCTATACAAACAGAACAAAGAATTCCTGAACTGAAAAGTTTACTCCGTACCTGCCTGACAACTTCCTAACCACTTGTTCTAATCTATTCACTTTCATCCTCATTTCCCCTCAATGCACATTCACAGAGGCGTTCACGTCCCCCTCAGTAGCTGGCCCAGCAAATCAAATTTGGTGATGAATCCTGGTCAAATGCCCCCCGAGGCACATTGTGCATCTGCTCAGAGCATTCACAGATTCATCCATCAACCTCCTTTATGCTGAACTGCCATTTCCTCACCTTACCACTGTCCCCAATCCCCATCCCCGTCCTTCCTGCTACACTAATTCCATCCCTTTTGCTCCAACTCAGACCTGGGTATCCAAATTCCCTTTCTTCAGAGTCGTCAATGCATCTCTGAAGTCCTTCTACCTCTTTCCTCTAATGTGCTCTTCCCCATCACACAATTCCTGCAACCTACTCTGAACCCCTGGCCCCCTTGTATCCACCTTCATTTCACCAATACGTCTAGACTACATGCCTCTGTCGCCAGAGGCATGTAGATTAGGCTACCAGACATAGTAAAATGAAGCGGCGATTTAAATAATCGCCGCTTCATTTAAATTTACATGGCTGCCGCGCTGAGCCGACAAACAGCTGATCAGCTGTTTGTCGGCTCAGCGCTGTAGTCTGGATGCGCGGGTGTCGACATCAAAGGTATTTGTCGACCACCCAGGTAAACCTCATCCCAGGAGGCATACCTGGGTGGTCGACAAATACCTTTGATGTCGACACCCGCGCGTCCAGACTATCGCGCTGAGCCAACAAACAGCTGATCAGCTGTTTGTTGGCTCAGCGCGGCAGCCATGTACATTTAAATGAAGCGGCGATTATTTAAATCGCCGCTTCATTTTACTATGTCTGGTAGCCTAATCTACATGCCTCTGGCGACAGAGGCATGTAGTCTAGACATACCCCAAAGCTCACTCTTCCTTCTGTCTCCAGTTCTCCTTTCCGCTGGGGCTTTCAGCTTTCCCCAATGCATCTGATACTTCAGTTCCTTCCTTCTGCCAGTCCCCTGCCTCCCATGAGACTGTCCAACAATTATAAGTCTCAGAGGGATAGCCATGTTAGTCTGCAACTTTAAAAATGAGTAGTCCCGTGGCACCATCCACTTCATCAGATGAGCTCAAGGAACAATCATTCAACAATTACAAGGTGCATCAAAAGGTGGTTTGCTACACAAAGAGGTTGTGCTAGGTGAGTTATGGCTCTCAGACAATGAACTTTCAATGGTAAGAGAATGTTAACAGCTCCCAGCACTCGGAGACTATTTAACTCTTGACAAAACTAGTTTCTATTTTGGCTCCATGGGGAAGTTACTGGAATTTCCTGCAGGAACTAAAGTTACTGGGAAGTAATTAATGCAAAGGGCAAGGTAGGGCAAATACACCTAGGGGAACACCATCTGCCAGGAGTGATTGTTTCTCCTGGTTTGAACTGCTTAAGAGAGACTGCCAAAGAAAGAACTGAGAATTGTAGGAAGTGACCAGCCTGTCTTAGGCGTGCGGGGTTAAGATGGAAAGTCATCAGGCTAGTGAAACAAATTCAACTTGACACAACCTTTTCTCAGGGCTCAGACACAATGGCACAGACAGTTCTTTTTTAGGTCACCGACAAAGAGCTCCAAAGATTCAGACTAACTGACTTATACATAGGATCTAGGTTGTGCACACTGGTGTCAGCTCTGGAAACCAGTAGAGCTGAAAGAATTTTTAGGGTGAGTGTGCTGAGCTGGGCTCCCCTTGCCTTACTCTATCTGTGCCCCTCACCACCCCAGGCTGGGGCCAGAGGCTGGGACCATGTCCCCCCTTTCACCCAGACCACTCTCATACAGCCCGCTCCCACATTCTATCTCCCACCCAGCTCTCCCACCTTCAGCCCGTTCCTGAACCCAACCTCCCAGCCAGATTCTGCACCTCCACCCTTTCCTGCACCCATTTTGTCATAATGGGTTATTGGCTGGTAGTCCAGGGAAAGGTTTGCATTAAGCAGAGTGGTCCATGGGCCAAAAAATTTGAGAACCACTGCCTTGGAATTACATTTCCCCCTATCAGCAGGATTTATTCTCAACTGCAGTGTTCTGACCCAAAGACTCACTCTAAAGTGGATTTCAGAAGTCAGCTCCAGTTATAACCAATTAGCTGGAAAATTTAAATTCATATGACAGATGAACAGCTTTCGCACCATTACCATTTAATTTCAAGTTGTTTAACAATAAATTCAATCAGAGGCAAACAGCGGTGCCACATATATTTGCCTGGAACCCTTATAAAATCTGCCTCTAACTTCATGGTCTACGGGGTAAAGATGTTTATCAAATTTAAAATGTGGCTGCTCAGTCAACAGCATCTTGCCTCAGCATCCAGATAACCATGGATTGAATAGATATTTTGACTTCAATTTTCAGGCACATTCAAGAGGTTAGATTTCAGATTTCCAGAACTTTCTGAAGATCAGGCCCTTTTAAAGAGTCTGAAGTTAGACACTCCAAAACTAGGGCACCAAAAATCCCTCATCACTTTTGAAAATGTAGGCCTTTGGATCAGCACTGAGCAGAGCAAGCTGCAGTCATGTTTGGTTTATTTCTTTGCACCAAACACTGGCTGTTCATACTTCGTGGTAGTCATGGCAGAAGATAAAGCTGCTAAAAGTTTGAGGAGAAATAGGAGCCACAGCTCTGGACCTGAAGGAGGAAAAAAAGTGAGGAAAACAAGGATGAAATGGGTCATAGAGAAGGGAAAGAAATGGGAGATGGTTGCTCCACAATTTGAATTCAAGTCCTGACATTTGCTTCCAAGACACAATTTGCGTGTTACTTCTCACTGAAATAGTTTCATCACTTTACGGCAGCTATATTTATCCTGTGGATATAGACGTGTACATCACCTGAAGCTCAGTCCTTCCTAATGTAGTCCCCTTACTCTAAAGGGGCCTCTGTTTTATTCTGAAAAGACCCTGTGTGCTACAATCCAGACTACAATGCCCATGAGCCCTTGGGAAAAAACAGGAAGGAAGGACTCTGGTGGGAGAGAGGACTGCTCTCTCCATGTGCTTGAAGAAAGAGGCCTAGCAGTCTGGGACTCTGCCTTGCTGTTTGGAACCAAAGGGGGAGCCAGGCTGCTGCCAAGGACATTGCAGGGGCTGTTGGAGTGCAGCTACAGACCGTTGCCCGTTGGAACTGGGGGTATGTCTACACTACCACCCTAGTTCGAAGTAGGGTGGTTAATGTAGGCAACCGAAGTTGCAAATGAAGCCCAGGATTTGAATTTCCCGGGCTTCATTTGCATCTTGCCGGGCGCTGCCATTTTTAAAGCCCCTCTAGTTCGGACTCGAACGAGGTGTACTGGTAGTTCGGAATAGGAAGCCTAATCCGAACTACCTACTCCGTGCCGCATGTAGCTGCGGGCACGGAGTCCGAACTAGCGGGGCTTTAAAAATGGCGGCGCCCGGCAAGATGCAAATGAAGCCCGGGAAATTCAAATCCCGGACTTCATTTTCAACTTCAGTTGCCTACATTAATCACCCTAGTTCGAACTACGGTGGTAGTGTAGACATACCCTGGGAGTTAGCAGGCTGCTTCCTATAGGCACAGCATGAGGCAGTAAGTTTGGGCCTTGTTGGAAAAGTGCTGCCTGGGACAGAGCTGCTGTTTAGCCTGGACCAAATCCTCACTACAGCTGCAACATCAGCGCGCCAACGCAAGCAAGTGTCTGGGACTGAGTCTAGGGGTGTGCACACTTTGGGGTGGGGTCACTGTTAGTACAAATGGTAGCTATATAAACTTCAATTATTGTTATGTGTTTTGTTAATGCTATTCATTTCTAATTCTGTTAATCCCTGTTTATTTAAGTTAAGTAAAGATGGTTTATTTTAAAGTGTTCCATTAGATGTATATGATTTGTAGTTGTTCTGGAATTAGATCCAGATTTATGTTGGAATGAGTATGATCCTGGAGGTTCTCAAGGCACACCAGTGTGTGTACAAGGCCAGCCAGGTGGAGGCACCGCCATTTTACATTCATTGTCAGCAAGGGACTGCAGCAAGGGAGTGGATAGGGCTTTCCCCAACTAAACACCATCACCACTGGGGTGCTCAGGATCTCTTTTGAGTTAAAACACCAGGCGCCCAGGCACACCTGTGAATGTGACCTGCTCCCCAGTAACCGGGGAGGAAAAAGGGGGTTACACTAATCTTTCCTGGTGTCTGCTATTATTTGGTGTTGTTCATTTGACCCTGCATAGCAAGTCTGAATCTCCTGCAGAAAACAAGTCCCAGTTTTGTGGTTCTTGCCTGAGAAGCCTGTTTCTCTTCACTGCTCATATTAGCTTACTGTACTCCAACCACAATTCTAAGGAACAAAACAGATATAAACAGCCAGATTCTATGTGCAGTTATCCAACTATAAAGCACTCAAATGAGTCCAGTGGAGATACTGTAGCTTTGCATTCTATGTAAGTGAGAGAATAATTTGTCCCAAGATCTGTAAAGCAACTGTCACGCTCCCATCTCTTCGTCTTCTTTCTTTCTTTCTTGGAAGTGAGTTGTAGCTCACCAAAGCTTATGCTCTAATACCCTAATAAATTTGCTAGTCTTTAAAGTGCCACTGGACTTCTGGTTGTTTTGGTTTGTGTTTCTTGAGCTGTTTTTAGCACCTTAAAATGCAAGACACTTAGCTGAATGTGTAAATCCATTCAGCAATCTCTTGGCAATACATGCACTGTGACACTTCACTTTCTCTAGCTCTGGAAAGACTATTCATTCCCCTCACACTACTCCAATAAATCAAGGGCTACGCTACGATTCCAAAATTGTGAAACAAGAATCAACACTGGCATCTTTATCCTCAGGGTCAAAATCAATTAGAATTTGAGTCAACCACCAAATTCCTTTATTAACATCAGGGGCTGGATTGATTCTTTTTTAAACCCCCTTGAAGTCTATGCAATAACACCAGGGATGAATTTTTGTCCAAATGGTGAGTTATTCTTGGGCTGCAGGTACTGGAAGGTAAGAACTATATGGAATGGCTGTAGATATCAAGGTCTCTCTTATAGGCACATGTGCATTGACAACTTCTATATTTCTTTGTAAGCCTAGCTGTTTTCCTTTGGAACTCTAGAGAGCGCTTGCTTTTATCTATTTAATTTGTGAGGCTGCTGGCAAGTTTATTTTAACATATTAAACTTGGTCAGCAATTGAATAAGTTGATAAATCATCTTTCCATTTAAAACAAATCTCAGTCTCTACAATTTGGCTGTGGCATGACTCGCTCATCGTCTAAATCTCCTGCTAGAAAATGTACCTTTGTCTTTTACAGACAGATCAGATTTTTCATTAATCATATTGCTTGAGATGGTCAAAGGAATGTAAGGGGGTTAGCATCCAAATCCCACTGAAATTCCATGGGAGTTCGGTGCTGAACTCATAGACCCTCTTTGGAAGTCCCAGAGATTATTCTTCATATTACTTAAATCCTGATTTTCATGAAAAAATTATTTTGCCATCTCCATTTGCTTTAATAATTCTAATTAGTTGTTGAACATAGTTGCCCCTACTGCTTTTAAATAGAGCTGGTTGGAAAATGGAATTTTAACTATGAAGGAAATGATGACATTTTAAAAAATACATTTCAAATTGGAAAATACCAAAATTTTGACTTGTCTGCAGAATGGAAATCCTGAGAAATGTTGATTCAGAAACTTAAATGTTTAAACATGAAGCTTGATAAGGATATGAATAGGATTACAGCTGGCAGCCTGTGATGAACTGGAAGCAATGACCCAGGAGGTCCTTTTCAGACCCAGGTTCTGATGGAAATATCAGAATGTTTCATTTTGATAACATCAAAATGGTTTGATAACATTGAAATAATATAAACTTTCTAGATATATTAGACTATAACTATGCTAAAATTATTATATTAGAAAATTCAAAGTGAAGATTCAATGGTTCAACATTAAACAAAACATGCTGATGTTTACAAATCAAAATGAGAAAAACAGAATAAATCCCTGAAGGTTTCCCAATGAAAATTTCATCAAAATCCACACATTCCTGCAATGTTTTGATTTCAAACAAAATGATGTTTTGTGACAGAAAACTCTTGTTGAAAAATGTGTAGCCACTTCTACTTTTAAGTAATGTGACGTGATGTCATGTTTCCCATGTTCAATATTTCGCTGTGCTAAAACTGCTTTATTTTATTCCACTGCTTCTTGCTCTTGCATGTCTGTGGTTTTTCTGTAGTTCTAAGCAGACCAGTATCTCTTTCATTTCTGCCAGCAACTCCCCCTTAACAGTTCTGAATGTGTAGTGCTCCCTTATCACTCACCCATTTGCTGGCACACATCCCTCTGCTGGTTGGCTACGTCTACACTGGCCCCTCTTCCGGAAGGGGCATGTAAATTTCAAGAGTCGTCGTAGGGAAATCCGCGGGGGATTTAAATATCCCCCGCGGCATTTAAATAAAAATGTCCGCCGCTTTTTTCCGGCTTTTAAAAAAGCCGGAAAAGAGCGTCTAGACTGGCCCCGATCCTCCGGAAAAAGTGCCCTTTTCCGGAGGCTCTCAAAGTAAGAATAAGAGCCTCCGGAAAAGGGCACTTTTTCCGGAGGATCGGGGCCAGTCTAGACGCTCTTTTCCAGCTTTTTTAAAAGCCGGAAAAAAGCGGCGGACATTTTTATTTAAATGCCGCGGGGGATATTTAAATCCCCCGCGGATTTCCCTACGACGACTCTTGAAATTTACATGCCCCTTCCGGAAGAGGGGCCAGTGTAGACGTAGCCGTTGTGTTTTAGGAACTCTGTTGCTGACAGTAGTAGTGTTATTGTTTTGGGTTTTGGAAGCTCTTTCCACAGCCATACAAAACAATAGGATTTATACCCAACTTCTTCCTGCCTGATTCCACTAGTCCTGTGCTGTGCATCATTATATTAGGTGACCCAATAGCTTCAAGATATCTTCATTCTCAAGTAAGTCATTAGCCAAGCAATATGTATGATTTTACATAAAGGGAAGAACAAAAACTTACATTAATCCCTCGCTGATACCAAAGCATTCTGTCCTCTCCAACATCCCATTTGCTTGGGCAGCTTAATTCCACATGACCACTTCCTTCTGATTTATTACCTAACCTGTCTATTCATCATAAAACTTATTGAGCACCCTCTGCCATTAGTTCAACTTGCTGGAAATGTTCTGCATTCTACAAAGCTAGAAACTATAATTGAATCAAATACAGTGAGCCTAAACTTAAATGAAGATACAAAGGAGATGTATGGTGATAAGGCAGTTATTCACACAGAAGCACTTCTTACTATCAAAGATAAAATAATTGCTGATATAATAATACTCGCTATTTGCTTGGCTCCAGATGACTTCTGAATTTAATAATCAAGACAAAAGAAAGCAATAGGACAAGCAAAAAAGGGGTTCAGTGAAAAGAAGGCACATTTTCTAGAGGTGATGAACAAAACTCAGACAAAACATCCAGACATGTACATTTCAGGGTGTACTATGGAGTTAGACCATTTGAATGTGCATAGATGCAATTTTATGAATAAGTCCAAGAAAAAGAGAGAGGTTTGCAAAAGCAGCTCACATGAAAGCAGAAAGGAGAACACAGCCACAGAAGCATATAAATAATATACTAATAAGAAATATTACCTCTCAGATGTGGAGTTTGTCTCAGTTATTCACACCCATGTGAATTCTAGACTGGATTATTGTAGAGTATTCTGTATGGAGCTAACCCTGAAGACTGCCTAAAAGCTACAACTAATATAAAATGTGCTTTCCTGCCCACTTGGCAGTTTTAACCACAAGAAAATAATGAAAGACTTCACTATTTTTATATAGGCTAAAAGTTTCAATAGAAAGTTTATTATAATACGTGTTTGGTTTGTTCCTGGCCACCTGAGTAACCACCTGTCTTGCTACAGAGGCTGGTAGCTCTTTCTTTCTGGTGCTGGAGTGGAACAGGGTCCAGTGAGCTTTTTCAGACCCAGAAAGCAGAGTCATGCTATTCCCTTTAAAGTCAACAGGAGACTTTAGCAGAAGTAGAATATTCCATAAAATGTGATAATCCACAATGGGTCCACTGACTGTTCTTAGTGTAAATTAGCAGGATTCTATTGTAGTTCGTAATAAAAAGAGAGAAACTCTTCTAAGCATTAAATATGTATGAACAAATTAAGTCAGCTGGGTTCTCAAACTGAGGATCATGACCCACAGATGACAGGGGAATCGGATCACCTGGCCCTCACATATTGCTAATTGGAACAGGGGCCCTAGTGAATGAAAGAGTTTAAAGGAGGGTCCTGTCATGGAAAAGGGAGTCCCAACATGGCAAAAAGTTTAGAGCCCCAGAAATACATCAACCGGATGTTTTTAGCAATGAGCTTTCTGTTTCTGAATCTCTAGGCACTTAGGATATGCCTACATTGCAGGTCCATCGCCAGTCGGTGAACATGTCCTAGTTTGAGCTAGCATGCTCAAAATAAGGCCAGAGTTGGCAGAAAGTATTGGAGAGCAAGTACAGCTTGTGCAACCCCATCACTAGCCAGGAAAGTTAAGTGAAGTGGTAGCTGTACTCTACTTCTAATGCAGGGTTAGGTCAGACAAATTTGGTCATCAGATAGAGTTCTGCATGCCTTTTGATACAGGGACTTTATAGTTCTAAAAGAATTATGAGAAGTTATGAGAAGTTAAGGCAAGGTTTGGAGAAGTTGTAAAAACAGGCTTTGTGTGTATGTAACCACTGGTGGGATATTTCCAAATGGCTCTTGTTTCTGGTCCCTATGATGCCAGCCTCAGAGAAATTTCATCTTGCTTTTTAGGCACCACAATGACAGTAATTTTAGATAGATTGATGATCATTTGCTTTTGGGACTGAATGCATAGTTCAGTTATTTCTTTTATCTGGTAAATCAGTCATCTCCATGAATTTAGCGTACACTACAGTCAGTAAATAATTCTTTTGTGACAAATCAGTTTAAGGTCCGGTCTAGAAGAAAATATTATGGTTCCAACATATTATACGTAATTACTTTAAGATGAACAATCATCCAATCATTTTTACAAGCCATTGACTATCAAATATGTTTTTTTTTTTACTTTTAAAGACACTTCATAAGAGCGGCATGGCCACTTTTGGAAAGCTCTCCTGTGATACATCACCTTGGTGCCTTCACTTTGTGACTTTATATCAGAAATGAGGAACCTAAGACCCAGGGGCTAGATGTGGCCCTTGGCTTGCCTGGATCTGGCTCCTGAGGCTTGGGGATGTCCCTCAGCATTGGAGAACCCACACTGACACTTCAGCACCCCTGGGCTATATCTAGACTGGCATGATTTTCCGCAAATGCTTTTAACGGAAAAGGTTTCTGTTAAAAGCATTTGCAGAAAAGAGTGTCTAGATTGGCACGGACGCTTTTCCGCAAAAGCACTTTTTGCGGAAAAGCGTCCGTGCCACTCTAGACACACTTTTCTGCCAAAAAACCCCGATCGCCATTTTCGCGATCGGGGCTTTTTTTCGGAAAACAAATCTGAGCTGTCTACGCTGGCCCTTTTGCGTAAAAGCTTTGTGCAAAAGGACTTTTGCCTGAATGGGAGCACCATAGTATTTCCGCAAAAAGCACTGATTTCTTACAGTAGGAAGTCAGTGTTCTTGTGGAAATTCAAGTGGCCAGTGTAGCCAGCTGGCAAGTTTTTCCAGAAAAGCAGCTGATTTTTCAGAAAAACTGGCCAGTCTAGACACAGCCCTGCTGTACTACCATGAGGCTGGAGCATACAAAATCTACTAGCCTGGTCCCACTAGGCTCTGGTGTGCAAGAGGAATGTAGGGAGTGTCTTTCTGCTCCATCAAGGGGCACATCATTGAGGATTTGGGTTTTGATTTTTGTCTGGTTTTTTTCTCATGGGTAAGCAGCCCTCAACACAAAAAAGATTCCCCACCCCTGCTTTATATATAAAAAGTGCAGTAGCACAGATAGGAGGAAAGGCAGAGACAGCCAAAGAAAGAATAGTGTTCTGCACCAGTTCATGTAGACATCCAGGAAACAGACTGAGTGCCTCCAAGTAGTGAACACCACCAAAAAAATGCAAAAAAACAAGCACCAGAATCTGAATATGCCATAATTAAGAACATTGCCTCATTCTTCTTTTTTACCTGACTCTTTTTGCATGGGTATAACTACACTGACTTCACAGGAGGAATAGAGTACAAAATCAGGCCCACAAATTTGTTCCTGGAGAAACAAATAAAACACAATACACTCGCATTTAGGCCAGATGCTCAAACATGTTTAGGCACCTACTTACCATAGATGTCAGTGGGAGACAAACAACTAAAACCAGGGAGGAGCTGGGCCCTGGTGTATTGCTAATTCACTAAACTTTCACTGCAAAAGTACCTGCAATAATTCAGTTTGACTGTGGGAATAGTGAGTGGTTCAGCCTGTTTTGAAAGCAAACTCCTAGCTGTGGATAACCACCATTTGCCAGGCTGTAAATCTGAATAGTCACAGAAGTCCATATCCTGAGTTGCTTCCATTTGGAGTAGAGACACCACAATGTAGTAATGGTTATTCAGGCTTAAAAAATAGTTACACTTATAAGAGGGTAATTTGAGGGTTAACTCAGACTCCTCATAAATCTAAATGCAATATTGTCATTACGTCTTGGTTGCCATGCAAATACTAGGCAACCAAGGAAAAAAATTGTGTCAGACATACAGAATTCTTCAGTACCTAAAGGTACATAGGCCACAAATCCAAAAACATACATCACTGATTTGGAACTGCTATGAGCTTCTCCTTGTGGTTATCTTCTTGCTGCAATGAGTAAAAACAGGCCTGGGAGAGAGCTCTTCACTTTCCCTCTGTGTCTGGCTGAACTAACTGAAGTACTTGGGCCCTTTTTGCTTTATACTTGGGAATGGAATTGGCTTCCACCCCTTGGAGATGCCCTACTGAGCATGTTCCACGTGTTCATGACCTTTTTTTTCTTTGTTTGCCAGTTAGTACTGGAATAGCTGGAGTCTGTGAACAGTTGCTCCAATCTTCTAAGAAAGAACCACCACCCACCATGCTTGTGCGCACACAAACCTGACAGCCACTGTTTACAAGGAACAGAGGCAGACACATGGGTTATTTACACTTCAGTGAACAAGCGAGTGTAGCTTAATAGTGTAGGATAAAGCTTTTTTTTAATTTTGGTAAATCAATGTTCAGAAGCGAGGGCTGCTAAGAATTTGAACTTAGTTAAAGCTCACCCCTTCATTTGAAGTGCTTCTGCTTTTACTGCTTCCCTGCCAGACTCCCATTGTGGTACCTGCTTTCTAACCAACAGGCCAGAATATGAAGGGCTTTTTGTAAGTGTGATACTCATGTTGCTCCATTAATTGCCTGGTGGGTGGTGGTAACACACTTAGTATCCTCTCTCCTAGGGCTATGTGAATCATCATCTTAATGTTCCTGAACTTCATTAGTCTAGTGAGCAGAAATCTGAAGCTAGCTCTGAAACATAAACCTCCCACAGGATAATGCTGCAGGCTGCCCCCATGTCTCCCAGAGGATACATTTTTAAAGGCATATAGCCACATTATTGCAGCCTAGTAGCACAATTCACCTGGCTGAAGCTCTCTGATGGCTCCTTTCTGCCTCTGGAAGGTCCAGTGTTATGGTGCTTCAGCTTTCCAAGGAGGACTGATTAGCTGGCAAGCAAGTTCCATCAGAGGACTGCATCCAGGGTTCTCTCCCATCTGGAGAAACAGGACTATCAGCCCCAAATTGGTTTTAGTTCTCCTCTCCAGACATGATATTGGCTGTGGATGTAGCAGGGCAGCACAAATGGGGCCACAAGCTTTCCTTACCCCCCCTTGTTGCCAGTGTGGAGCCTCTGTTTCAGCACAAATCTTATCTGGGATTGTTGGGGGGTTTTAGCTCAGAATAATGTTTTGGGTTTGTTTTTACCTATTTATCTCCTTTTTTGGACATGCATGTATCTGTTTAGTAGAAAAAGTTCAGGTAAAAAAAAGGAGAATGAATTAAAACCATCACTTACACAGACACACATATGTTACACATTAGGGTCTTCCCTGCTCAGGGTAATGCCTCCAGCTAACGAGACATTAACCAAAAGCATGTCAGTCTCAACATTTCCCACAAGATCAGCCACTATTCTTGTTGAATCCATATATTCTTATTACCACTGATTCCATTGCTTGGCAGAGGTTTTCTATTGCTGGGCAAAATCCTCAGAAGCATTTTGTCAGGGGACAATTTTAGGATAAAATCAGAACCAATAAGAAGATCCCGGTACAATTTACCTTCTTACAGTAAGGCTCACTGTAGGTTGGCATGTCACATGAAACAAACAAGAGAGAACTATCCTGCCTAACTTTGTGAGATTTATTTGAGATAGAGAGTAAAGTTGCTCAGTCTGCCTTTACTTCATGGAAAACACAAATTTAGATTATATTTAGAAAAAAGTCTCTCTGTGTCAATGATACAGTAGCTCAAGTATTATTCCAAATACTTCAACTTCCTAGTTTGGGAACGTTCAAGATGATTTATAGCAGATTGCCCAGTTCCTTGCCTTAATCTATTATTAAACCAATGAGTTACTAAATTGGAATCAATATATCAGTGAGAGCAATAAATGCAGCAGCCTTGTATTGATGAATAGCTTCATTAAAGACATTGGGCCAGATCTTCAACTGGTGCAAATCAGTGTAGCTCAAATCACTGCCAAATTATACCAGCTGAGGATCTGGTATTTTTATAACAATGGCCAAATAAAGGGGGAATAAATGAAAATTGGGGTGTATTTGGGAACAGAGGGAGATCAGTACCTCATAGGGGTTACTCTGCTCCCAGCAGGATTAGGCTCTGAGCGTGAAGAGAAAAGTCTCCTTTAAAAAAATAAGGAGTGGTTTATTGGCTTTAACTCAATTTTTCTTCTTTAAAAAAAATAAATGTTCTGAGCAAAACCTGCTATTCTTGCATAGATTCAAGCAGTAGTAGATTTACAATACTCCAGTGATCAACAAAATGATACTACGGATGATATATGCCTGCTCTGTGTTACACAATTAGCAGCATGGTGCAATAAGAATAACGATCTTAGCAACAGGGCAAGTAAGCTCTGCTCCCTATTAGAACTCTAGATTGTGTGGTTGTTATGCTTGCCAGAGAGGGGTGTGACTGGTTGAATCAAACCCAGTCCAACATTTCTGAAATCCATTTGCTAGTTAATGCATAAGGGGTTGGTGTGAGGGTGTCACTTCCTTAACTGAGTCAGTTGCCAAAAGTCAATGAAATAAAAATTAAATTTGAACCAGAAAATCTGGACTTCATAATATTTAAAACAAACAAAACTGAGAAAATCTGAACTGAATTTATTCGACAGTGCATATTTTCTGCTTCTGGAGTCATCAAATTCCTTTGTATACAGTTGTATTGAAAGAGAACAGTTTAACATGTGGTAATGTTAAGTTTCAAAGAATCCATGCATTTACATGATCGGAGTCACTAAAATAAAATGAACAAATAAAATAAAGGTTGAGGACCATACCAAGGTCTCTTCTCATTTGTTAAAGCAACGAGGAGTCCTGTGGCACCTTATAGACTAACTGAAGTGTAGGAGCATAAGCTTTCGTGGGCAAAGACCCACTTTGTCAGATGCATGTAGTGGAAATTTCCAGAGGCAGGTATAAATATGCAGGCAGGATCAGGCTGGAGATGACAAGGTGGATCCAATCAAGGAGGATGAGGCCCACTTCTAGCAGCTGATCTGGAGGTGTGAATTCCAAGAGAGCAGAAGCTGCTTTTGTAGGTAGCAAGCCATTCACAGTCTTTGTTTAATCCAGAGTTGATTGTGTCAAACTTGAAGATGAACTGTAGCTCAGCAGTTTCTCTTTGAAGTCTGGTCCTGAAGTTTTTTTGCTGCAGGATGGCTACTTTTAGATCTGCAATTGTGTGTCCAGGAAGACTGAAGTGTTCCCCTACAGGTTTTTGTATGTTGCCATTCCTAATATCAGATTTGTGTCCATTGATTCTTTTACGTAGGGACTGTCCAGTTTGGCCGATGTATATAGCAGAGGGGCATTGTTGGCACATGATGGCATATATTATGTTGGTAGATGTGCAGGAGAATGTACCAGTGATGGTGTGGCTGATCTAGTTAGGTCCTGTGATGGTGTTGCTGGCGTATATATGTGGGCAGAGTTAGCACCGAGGTTTGTTGCAAGGATTGGTTCCTGAGTTCGAGTTATTATGGTGCGGTGTGTAGTTGCTGGTGAGAGTTATTATGGTGTGGTGTGTAGTGGGGGTTGGGGGGAGGAGCCAGGTGCCCGGAGGGAGGAGGGGGAGAGCATGTCACTCAGGCCACGTGAGCTGCACGCTGCATAGCATTAGGCAGCAAGCAGCACATGCAACCACATGCATCCTGGTGACTGAGCGGCACGTGGCAGCTGCAGGGCACGCCTGGGACCGTGCTGCTCACACACATTCGGCGGGACCAGAGGGAAGGGTGGATGCCGGCTGGAATCGGCCAGGGTCCCAGGGACTCAGCCCAGAGCCCGCACCTCCACTAAGGGTGCAGCACGGAGAATGGCACACTGTCCCATGCCTGGCTGTGAGGCACAGCCAGCTGCTGTTGGGTATGCCGCAGCATCACGGTCCTCTGACCATGGCCCTCACCGAGCCCCTCGCCTGCTCCCGGAGCCTTGGCTGGCTCCCCGAGGGGAGACCCCAATGCAGCCACGCATGTCCCTGGGCTACTGGCCTTGTGGGAGGGACAAGGGCCCCTAAGTTTTGCTGCAAGGATGGGACACCCTCCCCCCCCCCACCCAGTCACTCTTCTGGTTCTGTCCAGGAGATATCCCACACGAGGGGATCTGAGAGCCCAGATGTGCTCCCAGGCACTGTGTGGGGATGCATCTCGCTCCCTGTCAACACCAGTGATTAGCCCAAAGCTTTTCACAGTCTCCACAGGCAGGGAGTTCCACAGGTTGAATGCAGCACAAGCACCCTCCCACCCTCCATGGGGCCAGGATACAGACCGGTGCTTACAATACTTGAGGGAGGACCCTACTCCAGGGGCGGTCCTCCTTACCAACATACAACACAGGGGCAGGAGGGGAAGAGAGTGGGCCCAAGCCACACAACTGTGGGGTCACCTGGGCTCAGGGGTGGAGGGCATGAGGTGTGGGGACAGTGGACGGCCTGCCTGACTGACCCATCCTTTCTTCTCTTCCCTGCAGCGGGACCCAGCACCAGACCCTCCACTGCAGCAGCAGTGGCACCCCCAGCAGGCCAACCCCGGAGGCGCAGGCTGCGTCAGAAGGACCAGCTTCTGCGCCGCCACATGACTGCCGTGGAGGGAATCCAGGGCTCCATTGAAGAGCGGGTGCAGGGGGACCTGCAGTGGCGGCAGGAGGGCTGGGCTGCCTTCCTCACTGAGCGCAGAGGGATGCGCACCTCTATGGACATGCTCACGGCACATTTAGTGCACGCCATACACTATGGCATGGCCGGACCCCATTCCCCCGCCATCCCTCCCGGAGCACAGCCCCTGCCCCTGCCCCTGCCCCTGCCCCTGCCCCTGCCCCTGCCCACCTCCCTGTGCAGGCTGCCCCAACGCGGTCTGCCCAGCGTGTGCAGGTCCCCCCCCGGAGGAGCGCTTGCAGGGGCCGCCCGTCGCAGTAACTGCCCCCCTCCCTGTCCCAGTTGAAGGTCTTCCCCCCCCCCCCGTCCCAGTTGAAGGTCCGTCCAGAGGATGCGGGCGTCATGTGCCCGGCCGGACCAGCCCCCGTAAATGTCCACGAAGCGGCCCCGGTGGTCCACAAGGGCCTGCAGAACAATGGAGCAGTACCCCTTGCGGTTCATGAAATGGCCCACTCGATGCTCCGGGGCCCGGATGCGGATGTGGGTGGCGTCCAGGGCTCCCCTGCAGTTGGGGAACCCGAGGGCAGCGAAGCCGGCCATGGTATCATCCACGTCGTGCAGGAGGATGATTCGCGGGAGCAGGACGTCGTTGATGACGTGGACAACCTGCAGAAGGGTGCAGAGAAACACAAGGGAACACATCACATACAGCAGGGGTGAGTGTGCGCTCCCTTGGGCCCCCCCTTGATTTCCTCTGTCCTCTTTCTCTCTCTCTCTCTCTCTCACACACACACACACACACACCAGGGCCCCCCTCGCCCCATCGCCACCCCCACCACAGCCGGGCCTGTGCAAGGGAGGGACGGCCCACTAAACCCCTGGGCGACCCAGCCGGGAGTCTTGCTGTCCCTGGGCCTGGAGTGCAGCATCCTCCCCCCACCCCACTCCCCCTGGGACTTACCTCCACGACGATCACTCCAACGGTTGATCTTCCCTCCCTGAACTGCTGTGCCACCGAGCGGTAGCTGTCCGGTGTGGCCAGCTTCCAGAGTGCGATGGCGACCCTCTTCTTCACAGGGATGGGTGCCCGCAGCCGGGTGGCAGCTCTCTGCAGCGCAGGGGTGAGCCAGATGCACAGCTGCAGGAAGGTCCGCTTTCTCATTCGGAAATTCCGGATGCACTGGTGGTCGTCCCATAGGCCGAGGACCACCCGGTCCCACCAGTCGGTGCTGCTCTCCAAACTCCAGACGGGCTTCTCTACGGTGGGGTGCTGATGCAACATGGTTGCCAGGGCCTCCCTGATGAGGGAGTCCCAGGCGATTTCTGCCTTCTGGTACATGTACACCATGGCACCGGCCTCCAGCACAAGCAGCAGGCACTTGTACAGCTGAAACAGGGGCCCGAGCAGGTATGTGGCCACCCACGGCTCCATAGCAGACAGAGCAGGGCAGAAAAAACAAAACGCAGGGAAAAGCAGTTGGGGGCCAAAGGGTGGTGTCCCCAAAACTCAGAGGGCAACCACCGAACCTGCGAAGGGTGTCAGTCCCTGGCAGAGGCCCCAAAGCACGGGAACAGGAGACCATTGGCTGTCCAGCGAGACCCCTTTAACACGTGTCTGAATGTCTGGCCCCGCCCCTGGAAAGGTCCGGTGGCCTTTGCCCTCTTCAAAATGGCTCCGGGCTTCTGCTTTTCCGGAAAAGCGCACTGCCAATGTAGATGCGCTTTTCCAGAAAAGTGCATCATTTTAACGGTAACTCCGGGGCCAATGTAGACGCTCCTTTTCCGGAAAAACTTAAAACGGAAAACTGTTCCATTTTAAGCATTTCTGGAAAAAGGTGCCAGTGTAGATACAGCCCATATGTTGATTAAAGTAGATAGCTTGTGTCTGATTTTTACATAAAACACAAATGGTCTAGTTTAATCCTGACCTGAGTGCAGATAACTGGACTAGATGACCAACTAAGTTTCCTTCCAGTCCTATGCTTCTATGATTTCATGATGAAATAATTAAGTTATAAAGTATATTAATGTATTTTACAGTGAAGGCAATAAAACAAAAGTTTTATTCTAACAGTACAAACCTAGACTTTAGAGGATGTAGTCTAATGAAACAAAGATGGTATTTTTTTCATGTATGATGTTTGTCATATTTGGTTGCAGTAGGAGATAGCTGAAGTCTAAACTGCTGAATCAGATGGAAAAATCAGGTTAGTTAAGAAAAGACTTTAAGCCAAGTCCTCCAGTGATTAATTGCTCCTTCATCAACTAAAACTCCCATTGATTTCAGTAAGAATTTTGCACAAAAAGGGCTGCCGGATTAGCCTTTTTCTCTGCACTTGCAATATATATTTCATTTAAGTGGAAGCAGTATCTAAGATGACCATAAAATAATAAAACAAGTAGTCTGGTAGCACTTTATAGACTAGTAAAACAAGACTACTTGTTGTTTTTTCAATTTACCTGTACAGTTTACCTGTACAGACTAACTCGGCTAACCCCGAAGTATAAAATAATAGATCACAACACCAAAATCATATATACAAGTAAAAGACAAACCGCTCTTTGAAGACCCTCATGCATTTTAACTTCAGGGAGAAATGTGGCTTGGGAAGCAAAGAAACACCTATATTTTCTAAAAATATTTTCAACAAGTTTGTATTTGAGTGAAAAAGAAAAGTGTGAAAGAAGACTGGTTTTCCACACATATGTACGTTCATGAAGCTGCCTTAGAGTAAGATGACTGCTGTTGACCATTTGACCGTCACAGAGAGATTCTGTTTTGCATGTCATATATTGTTTCCAGGTTATTTAATATAGTTTGAAGAAGACGACCCAGCTAAGTTCTCCATAATAGCTTTCCTAGCGAGACCGGTGTTCAGTGCATCTACCTTTTAGAATCTAGAGTCTTTAGGGCCAAGGCTGTTTCCATATGAGTGCATTGTACAGCCTTCAGCACAGAACTGGTGGTAAACAACAAATGTTGGCAATATATGAGTGACAGATAAAATATTGTAAAATGTCATGGAAATCTCTGCAACTACAGATTTCAGAGGGGTAGCTGGGTTAGTCTGTTTCAGCAAAAACAACAAGGAGTCTGGTGGCACTTTAATACATTTATTATTTATTTAGGGCATAAGCTTTTGTGAGATGCAACTCACTTCCTCAGATGCTGATAAGATAAGAAAACATAATAGGAAGGGATGCCAAGATGGGAGTGTGACATCAGTATGTTACACTCCCATCTCTGTGTCCCTTCCTTTTCAGCTATTTTTTTCCTCATCAGAATCTTAGGAAATGACTTGGATCTCATGAAAGCTTATGCTCTAATACCCTAATACATTTGTTAGTCTTTAAAGAGCCACTGGACTCTTTGTTGTTCTTGCGACTACAGAGGTTACTTAGAAAAATGAAAAAGAATTAATTTTTCCAAGAACTGCAGGAGTAGATTGTGGCAGACCCAGAGTTATTTTCACAGGGAAGAAGCAGCATGAAACCCAGTATGGCTTATGATAGGACCTATTGCAATATCTGATCATCGTGCAACTATGCCACTGACGACTAAGCAATTGTTCACCTTTTAAGCAAAACACTCTACAGCTTTGATATATTATGGCAGACACTCTGTTTAGTATGTAAAATAAATTAATCTTTATAGCATGCAAAAAGATACTCAGGGCTCTCCCAGGAAAGGATGGCCCAAAGATTAGGGTCTGAGTCTGAAAAACTAAGATTCAAGTTCCTGCTCCACCACAGACTTCCTGTCCTACTGTGGGCAAGTAACTTAGTGTCTTTGTGCCTCTGTTCCACATCTGTAAAATGGGGATAAAAGAACTCCAGTAGCTTTTGTGGGGTCTTGTTAAATACTATGGAGGCTATAGGAGTATCATAAATACATTCTCAGACTATTTATACGTCCTCTAACCAGTGCAGGATTATTTTCTGCTGTGTATTTGTAGTGCTTTGCTCAGTCTGGTTTTAAACAGTTAGACTGACCCATCATCTGACAAGTGTTAAATATCTTCAGCCCAGTCCATATGAAAGAATTTGCTGCTAACAGCCTTATGATTCTCTGTGAGGCTTTGCAAGGTTTCATTAAATTATTGGCTCTTAGCTAGAGTTAACTCCAAGTTGTAGAGTTCAGATCTGGAGCTGCACCTTAGCTTCCAAAAAATGGGATATGAGTGCCTTAAAAAGAATTCCTTACAATAAGGCTATGTCTACACTACACTTCTTTTTTGGAAAAAGTACACAAATTGCGCTCCGCAATTTGCGTACCTTTTTCTGATTATTTTTTTGGAAGAGGCTTATCCAAAATTTGGCCCTTCTATACTGGGCCAAATTTCGGAAAAACCTCCTCTTTCAGAAGAGCCCTTCTTCCTCATGAAACGAGGTTTACAGAGCTTCTGAAAAAGTGTGTCTGAACTTCTGAAAACAATTTTGGAAGAGCAGATGCATTCCCTGGATGTGGCGGAGTTTTTCTGGGATACCAGAGGTATCCCAGAAAAACTCCATAGTGTAGACGTAGCCTAAGACAAAATTTCAGAAAGTAAGCCCTTTTGGTGTCACACTTTAATTTCATATGTGTAAGGGCTTGGTTCCACTTACCGGGAGATGGACACTATGGGGACTGATCTTCCAGGGTTTAAGTTAGCAGGTCTAGAAAGGACCCACTAAATTGACTGCTGATGGTGCTCCCCATCAACTCCAGTATTCCAACGAGCCGTGAGGAGTAAGGGAAGTCAACAGAAGAGTTTCGCTCATTGACCTTCCACAGTGGGGATGCTGCGAAAATTCAACCTAAGGTACATCAACTCCAGCTACACTATTCATGTAGCTGGAGTTGTATATCTTAAGTTGACTTTTTCCCCTAGTGTAGACCTAGCCTAAGTTTTTTTTACAATGAACATGGAATGTATCCTGTGGCCTTTAATAGTACATGCCACAAAGGTCAGGATTTAAATGGATTTTTGAAAAAGAAGCCAAGAATATTTTGTTCCAGGATGAGTCTCTGCTAATTCCTATCCAAGCTAAAATTCAGGCTTTTGAATAGAAAATAATAGGAACTGTAATTATAGCACACTACACCAAAAAGGTCATAGTATTGCTTTCTCACCCGTGAAATTCTACCGAGAGCAATTATGCTGAGATTGCGGTTTTCTTTTTCAAAATGCCACCCAGTTTAAAAAAAGAAAAACACTGGAGCATCAAGAAGCAGAAAAGTAACACCCTATCAGAAACAACTAGAAAGCTTCTAATAGTTATTCATTAGACTGAGGGACAAATACACAGCAGAGAAAATTTGCCAACAATTCCAGTTTATACACCCACATGTCTATCAAATCTCAGTTTTAGAAAACTATTCCTGTTATATTGGACGTACCCTTCAGAAGATTAACATTCCTTGCAGCCCTTTACATTCAACTTATATTTATCTGCTGTGTCCATGATCTTCCCCTTATAGACACAGCAAGCTTCGGGCTCCCCTCTGCTAATGAAAGTGCTGGAAAGCACAGGGACCACAATCAAATGCCACAATCTTTTTTATTGGTAAATGTGCTGATGCAGAAACCAGAAGGAACCCAGCTTGCCTCTCTGAGAGCAGGCTGAGTTTGTGGGGAGGTGAAAAGAGGTTTAACTCATTGCAGGTGCACCTCCTTGTAGTTGGGCCTGGGAATTAGTTTTTACCCCATCAGGACCCCTCTTTCATTGGCTGTCCTTGCTAGAGTCCCTCAAGGCTCTGGGTTTTCTGTCTTCATGGTTTGACAACCCTTCAACTAAGTCACTTTTCCCACCTGCCCCATTATATCCCAGTCCTCTGTTCCATCTCCTGCTTCCGTGCCAATGTGCCAGTGCCTGGTAGATTAACCCAAGTCTATCCATTACTAAAGGTTCCAGCTCAAGGACCCTATAATTAGCAGCATATGTATTCTCAGTCACAGACCCTATTCCTGTGACCCTGGGTTCCTTCCTCTCTCACCTCTCTATCTCTGTTTTGCCAGAATATCCTCTGTTCTTTGTTGTTACTTCACCCCTCTCAGCTCCTGTCAGACTCCCAGGCCAGGGTGCAGGAAACCAGGACTTGATTTTCTCCTTGTCTCTGGCCAACTTCCTTCCCTTCCCTTCCCTTCCCATCTCAGGAGTAATAGCAGATCTTCTCCATGCAGCCCTTTCCTGCCTTCACATCCTGATTTTATAACCTGATCCCATTTCAGTGTCATCTGTCAATAGGCCTTATCAAGCACTTGTCCTCCTCCAGATGTACCTCAGATTAGTTGGCCCCACAGGGCTTGTGTGGGGTGTACAGCCCATTGAAGTGAGTCTGTAGGAAAATAGCCATTTTACTTGTAAACTGAGCAATGATTCAATGGAAACTTGTGAGAAAATAAACCTGGAATTGCTGAATCTGGGTCATTTTTCTCAAATTGAAATGAGAGAGAGAGAGAGAGAGAGAGAGAGAGAGAAGAGTTAACACAATTAATAAAATCTATCAACACGTTGTTAAATATCTCTCTAATTTAGTACCAATGCTTATAATTTCCCTATATACCTGTTTAGTTTCAATACCATACAGTAGCATATGAATCACAAAAATCATTCAGCACATGCAAAACCTTTAGGTCATCCTGGGTATTCAGAATGTGGCAATGGCTTTAGTGTTGTTATGATTTACTGCTACACCTTGTATGGAGAGTGGCCATTATTTTTCTTTGTTGGAGGCTGGGTCAAAATTAAGTGACTGCTAACTTACTGCTGAGTATGGTAAGACATGTCAGAAGATAATATGCTCCAACCCTTAGGGGGCTGGGTTATTATTTGCATTTCTTAATCTGATTGGTGAAACATATTCTTACACTCCAGGGAACGTAGTGTGATGCTGAAACAATCATTGCACAAAGTACTCTGGGTCAGACCCTCAGGTGATATAAATCCACAGATTTATGGACTTCAGAGAAGGTCCCCCAGTTTACATCTCTAAAAAGACCTAGCTGATGGTACATTGTAGCACACACAAAACACCAAATGAAAGTAATAATGTAACACTGTATCAGTGTAACAACCTGTCCCTCACTGTCTTGCATCCCACATCACGCACATGGGCTGGATCCTGCAGTAAAATGCATTTCCCTAACAGGATCTCTCAGGAGAAAGGGCCTCAGTAATCCACAGTCTGAGAGTACCTGTGAATGCCCTTTAAACTGCACAGCACCCAGTGGCCTGTGCAGAGGAGGATGGCTTCCTGGCTTCCTTTGCTCCCATATGCTTGAGGGGTCTGCTCCTGACATCTTTGAAGTCAATAGCAAAGTTCCCTTTAACTGGAGTGGTACAAAATCAGATAGGGACATGGGTAAATACGTGGGCTATGATTAGTCCTTGTATGCAGGGGATGCAATAGGGAAGATCCCAGTGCACCGATGAAAGGGCAAGGTATCGTTTGGCCTTTGACCTTCCGGCAGAGTTCACAAAGACATATTGCATCTCCTCAATCCTGGGCAGCTCTGTTAGCCTTGGCTATAGCCCTGTTTTTCCTTTAATTTAAGCAAGAGGGTCACTTAAGTTGCCTCTCAGCCAAATGACGCCTCAGAAACACCAGCTTCTCAGGAAAAACCTGAAACACTTCAAGTTCTGTGCAGCAGTGAGAGCAAAAGAATGCAATGTAGGGGTGTATGTAATAGCTGTCTGGTATGGCCTTGCGGGTTCTGTAGTGCAATGAGGGCCAGAGCCACACACTGTGGCCCCTTCCTCAAGACCTGCATGAAATACCTTGGCACAAAACCTCTTTGCTTAAAATAGCAAAGACCGCAAGAAACCCTAGGGATCAGTTCCAAATAGTCAAATATACTGATCTTAACAATGCAGCTTAATCTTAAAATATGGTAAGTGCTTTGTATTGCATTCACGGGTATAATTCTGTCCATTCCAAATACAACTACCTGTTAAAAATTAAACATTAAGAAGTTTGATAATGCTTTGTCAGATTCATTTTCATGGTTGTTTGGAAAGAACTTCTTTATTATCCCTTTGAGAAATCAGGTGCAGATCACCATCCTAATCCTACAATAGATAAGGTCTATTAGTATTCTCCAACAACAAATTTGCAGGGAAAATACATAGGCTGGAACAATAAAAACAATGAAGTGTCATTCACTTAGAGAAGCAGTAAATTCTTTTGGGGGTTTGAGTGACTTTAAATAATCTGGCAAAATATTAACTCTTTAAATTGTATACAGAATTAAGGGTTTTTTTCATAATTTCTTCATTAATTTCAGACTAGAGAAGGTATAAAATAACCTCTATTACATAATAAATAGATATGACCCAGAAACCTCTCAGTGCCAATTGACAGAGGGCATATGGGATGACCAGAGTTTTACAGGGATCCTCTGGGTCAGGTATATACATAAGAGTTCACCAAAGGACAGCACATGA
This sequence comes from Pelodiscus sinensis, assembly GCF_049634645.1. Lineage (NCBI taxonomy): Eukaryota > Metazoa > Chordata > Testudines > Trionychidae > Pelodiscus > Pelodiscus sinensis. Next base: position 212,499,490 of record NC_134712.1, on the reverse strand, counting down.
TGTCTCTAATGAGACCCAGTGGCCATCATAATCTTGTGAACTGGTATCGTTTGATACGGTCTCTCATGGCCTTCTTATCAATAAACTAGGGAAATAAAACCTAGATGAGGCTACTATAAGGTGGGTGCATAACTGGCTGGATAACCATTCTCAGAAATTAGTTATTAATGGTTCACAGTCATGCTGGAAGGGCATAACAAGTGAGGTTCTGCAGGGGTCTGTTTTGGGACCGGTTCTATTCAATATTTTTATCACCCTTTGTCAGGGCAGTTATACACTGGAATAAATTGCCCATGGAGGTTGTGGAATCTCCATCACTGGAGATATTTAAGAGCAGGTTGGATAGACATCTATCAGAAATAATCTATATGGTGCTTGGTCCTGCCGTGAGGGCAGGGGACTGGACGTGATGATCTTTTGAGATCCCTTCCAGTTCTAGTATCCTATGATTCTATTAAAGGATAGTATTTAGGAAGTTATATGTCTAAATAATGTTTTAAGTTAAGGCAAGTCACGGTACATCAACTCAGAAACCAGCCATAAGAGAGCAAAATCCAGAAGAGAAGATGCACAGGATAAAAACAATCAACAGAGGAAGTCCTGTTTGTAAATAAGATCAAAAGATTAATATATCAAGTAACATGCAATATGCTTCATCCAGGATGCAAGCTCGCTACATAGCTTGTCTCTTGAAAAAGGGATGGCAGCCTGCCGGGCTTAAAAGCACTGGAGAGAAATTCTTTATTAGCCACAATAGTGTCTTATTCATTGTCAAGGCTCCAGAATGCATGCTATAATCATATTTTATATGTAGCCCTTTGTTTCCCATACCTCTACTTGTTACCACTCAATTCTCTATCACTTAAATATACTTTTTCTTGTTTTCACTATAAACTTCTCTCACTGCTGTGTGTTAAGTGAAGCAGAGATGTGAGGTATAATTGGTAAGATGGAGTGTTCTGTTCCTTTTGCAAACTGTGAATCTGAACACCATGAGGGCATGTTTACACTAGGAAATTATTTTGAAATAACTTACATGTCATAAAACGAGTGAGGTCAGACAATATTGAAAATAATATCATGTAGTGTAAAGCATTGCTTTTAAGTTGTGTGAATAAACTATGCCAGTAAAAGGAGTTCTTTGCATCAAGTCCTTTCAATTCAACTATTTATCAGAAAGATTGACACTAATTGTAAGGGCAGTGACACCCTTCTAAATTAACTGTGATGGCTACTTTATTAGGCTCCACTCTTTCTGTGTTAAGAATTTTGAATGCCAATAGAAGAATAAGGTAGCCACCCACCACCTTTTCTAACTCAATAAAATAGACTTTTAAAAATAAGCCCAACATTTGTAATTAAATGAGCATATAGGAAAATAAGAGCTGAATTATTCTCATGAAAAGGATCTCAATAAGGGCAGTTGCAACCACTATCACCCTTAGTGTAATTCTCCAATTCTTGCTCACGTTGAATAGTGCTATTAGACTCAATAAAACCTCTGGAAAAGGAAAATACCACTTGGAATAAAGATGAAAAAATAATTCCCATTATTGTGGAACATCATTAAACATGTAAAGGCTAATATATAAAATGTCTTCATAAACCCATAGTAAGAAGTAAAAGGCTATGAACAGTGTAAAAGCCAAACTAATAAAAAGTTGAAATTAAAGTGTAAACATTGCTTTTATTATCAAACTAGACCCATGGCTTCCAGTGTTATTTTATTCTTCACAAAGAAAATCTAATGTTTTACCTACAAAATGAATACAGGCAGTCCCCGGGTTACGTACAAGATAGGGACTGTAGGTTTGTTCTTAAGTTGAATCTGTATGTAAGTCGGAACTGGCATCCAGATTCAGCCGCTGCTGAAACTGATCAGTTTCAACAGGGCTGAATCTGGACACCAGTTCTTACTTACATACAGATTCAACTTAAGAACCCCAGGCGTCCCCAAGTCAGCTGCTGCTGAAACTGATCAGCAGCTGATTCCAGGAAGCCGGGGGCAGAGCAACTCTGCCTCGGGCTTCCTGTAGTCAGCCGCTGGTCAGTTTCAGCAGCGGCTGAATCAGGACTCCTGGGGCAGAGCAGCTGGGGTGCTGCTGGGTTGGTCCAGTAGCGCCAAGGAGCGGTGCTGCGGGACCAACCGGCAGCACCCCACCTGCTCTACCACAGGCCCTGGGCTTTGCTCCACGTCTCCCTGGTCTGCTGGGGGGGGGGCACTAGCTGTGTCCCCCCCCAGCAGACCAGGGAGACGCGGAGCAAAGCGGCGGAGGACCCGGGCCGGATTGCAGCGCTTCCAGATCAGCTGGAAGCGCCGCGGGTCCGGCCGGGTCCTCCGCGGCTTTGCTCCGCGTCTCCCTGGTCTGCAGACCAGGGAGACGCCGAGCAAAGCGGCGGAGGACCCGGGGCCAGACCCACGGCCGCTTCCAGATCAGCTGGAAGCAGCCACGGGTCTGGCCCCGGGTCCTCTGCCGCTTTGCTCCCCATCTCCCTGGTCTGCTGGGTCCCCCAGCAGACCAGGGAGACGGGGAGCAGCTTTTCTCTCCCCGGAGGAGGTGGGCGGCGAGACCAGGCGTCCCGCCACTCCAGTCCTCCGGGGCGAGAAAATCCCCGTTCGTAACTGCGGATCCAACATAAGTCGGATCCGCGTAACTCGGGGACTGCCTGTACTTTCTAAAAATGGCATCAGTAAAAAAGTTTCTTCGCATTTTCCCAAAGTAGAAGAGAAATATTATGATATAAGCAATATTGAGAGGTAGTTATTTGTCTCTATCAGTTGGGGATTGGATTACACTAGAGCACAATAGCCACAACCAGCTCATATAGACTGCCAGGGCACAGAAACAACCTCCATTTGCTAGCACAAAAAATCCCTTTAAGCTTTGATAGTCTTCATGAGCTGTCATGTTCTGAGTTCTATCAGCTTTTCCTTAGAAAATCCTTTTACTTTGGAAACAAGCAATAAAAATAAAAATATATTAAATATTTTCCTAATTTTACTGTTCCTCCTCACCATTTCCATAGATATCACATGGAAGATATTTGATCACTTAATGGGGCCAGTGGGCCATGCAATCAAGAACAGAAGAGTCACTAGGCCTGATTCTCCTCTTTATATTGGGATAGCTCCATTAATTTCAGAGGAGTCCTCCTTGCTGAGAAGAGAATTATATACATTCTCCCTATTGAGATGAAGTCCACAATACAAAAACAAAAGCCCAGAGGCTTTCTGGTTTAACACAAAACAATTCACTTGACCAGTATTTATCAGAGATAATTCTTCCCAGACTAGTAAAATTGTGATTTAACAGTTCAACATTAACTATTTCTGTTACTCAATATATAGTGAAGAAAGAACGTTTTTTTATTCTAGTTGTTTTTTAAGGTAATTAGATAATTCTGATCATACCCTCAAGGTATCAAAGGTTTGCAAGATACCTACTGTGACATCAGTTAAAGCATCTATTGTGATGCTTCTCCTCCGAGCATCTCCCTTGAGGGTCCAGCCCCCCACACCAGGGCTTAGAGGAGATCCTCAGAGAGTAGGAAATCCTCCTACAGCAGGATACACAGAATCTTGGGGCCCTTTATGCCACTTTAATCTTCTACCATGTGTAGAGGAGCCAGAGTAGGAGTAAGGATTTCATCCTGAGTATCTAAGTTAAATGATACAGTGATTATTCCTATATATGAATATTGTGAATCTATATTGCATTCTCATAAGCACCTTGCAAAATTCCCACTGACTTGAGTGGCAGCCAGACTGGCCCATAACTGTATTTGAAAAATTGGTTTAATCAGACAAAGGTTTAGTAAAGCAGACAGTTTTGCCCACGAACAGGGCACCGACAGCCTGCATGAGCTGTTGAGCAAGGTATTTGGAGAGGAGGGGACTCCATGCTCCCAGAAGGGGAAGGGCCTCAGGCAGAAAGGGGCAGGGCAAAAGGTAGCTAGCCCCTAGACCACATGGAGTACATAGTGCAGTCCTCCAGCAGCAATTTAATGGGTCTGGGGCTCCAGCTGCTGCCACCGCTGCAGTTGCAGTGGTGGCAGCTGGGAGCCCCAGGCCCGTTTGAATTGCAGGGCAATTGTCCCCTTTAACTCTCTCTCCCCTTGAATCAGCAGGCCTGCCTATGATTTAGAAAGCTTGCAAATAGTTATCTATGGTTCAGTATTAAAGAAATTAATTATGTTCAGCCCAGATAGGTAAAATAACGAATAAAATATGTTTGGGGTCAAGAAGTAGGGACTCACTGATTAAATCCCACAGAGAGATATTCAGGTGTGTTGTGTTTTTTAAATTTAGACAATGAGTTCAGAAGAAACAACTCACTTGATTGAAATAGAGTTTCTCTTTACTTTAGGAGAGATGTTATACATTTTAACTAAGTCAGGTCAAGAATATCCAGAGCAGAAATATTTATCGAAGAATATGAAGACTTAAAAATACATATTTAGATTGTTACCACCAGGTTAAGTGGCACAAGGACTGGAACTGCCCTGCTACATTTTCAGGATCAAGATTTTAAACAGATATCTGAGACATCATTGGCTATGTGCATGGAGGCTGTTTTCTGAAGAAATTGACACAGGGCAACAACAGACCAAGAGGCCTTAACACACACAATGGTTGGATAAGTACAAAGCAACTCCTTATGACCAGCTGAGAAATTATGAGAAATGAATGAATAACACTGATGTAATGTTCAGGACTTCTACATATAGAAACCTCCATTAAAAGAGGGTGATTTAACTTTGTAAAGCCTACAGTCATGTTGGACATGTTTAGTTTGGCTACACACCTACACATTTCACACATTTATAGATCTATTTGGAGATACTTTAACAGTAAAAGACAAAAATGTTTCTTAAAAAAATACAAAGCAGTTTTTATTAACGAATTTACAATAAGAATCAATTGAAATGGCAAAAAATAATTAATACACATGGATCTTGTAAAACAATACATAGTAGCTGGTCTGTCAACCTAGAATACTAGGACTGGAAGGGACCTCAAGAGGTCATCGAGTCCAGCCCCCCGCCCTCAAGGCAGGACCAAGCTCCGTCTACAACATACTAACACAAAACAGGGACAACAGAAAATGTTACTGAACTTCCCATTTTTCAATGCTCTAACAGCTCCCTTGTAAATATGAAGGGCCAAATCATCTTCTGTAGTAAACTGGGTTAGCTTCATTGAAGTAAAGGAAAATATTCCAGTTTAGGAGCAATACCACATACTCCTAAACTGGAATATTTTAGGGGGGTGAGAGGTGGATTGCAGTTTCTACATTTTCTTTTCAAATACTTAGTTTATTAATTGCCTTCTATTAAAACAAGAATTTGTCCAAGAGACACTATGTCTAATTTCCTTGTGCAGGATTAGCCAGGTTTGATCTTCTAGCCTTGGTAACATGTAAAATAATATAACAGACTTGGGGGTGGGGGGGGAGAAATCAAGGATTGTCACTGAAGGTGAATTTATTTTTTAAAATCAACCTGACTAATCTCCTTTGTCACATTAATATAATTACCACTATTCTTCTACTTAAGACTCCCTTTAAGGGATTGCCTGTTTAAATGATAATGCCAAAAGGGTATGCAAGAGCAGTATTATAGATATTTGTATGCAGTCTTGGAAGAGTCTGCTGATGTTCAGTTTAGTCAACAGATAACGCTAAAAAATTAAAGGTAGGGCTCTAGATTGGTATATATCATAGTTAAATGGACGAAGGGTACTTCAAGCATTAAGAATTTGTAACAGTTCAACCGTTTTCCATAAAGAGTAATAATATTTTTCAGTAAAAAACACTGATTCAAATATTTGGCTTTTAAGCAAGAATAGTGCTGCAGAGAAACAAATAATTCTCATTGCAAATAATAGCTATTTCTAATGTAAAAAAACATAAAGAAACTAGTTCTCAGGCTGAACTAGTTAGAAGAATTACATTGTATACACACACACACACACACACACACATTATAAAAAAAGTAAAAGTGTATTGTAGAAGGCTCTTTAAGTCAAAGTAGTGCATTTAATAGTGGTGGGCTCTTCAGATTTAAAACAGGTTACTTTAGACTAAGATTTTTCTTTAGTTCTCATAGTCTTGGGAAGTTTATTTCTTGACTTGTAGGCCCTTTGTTTCTTACTCCCTGCTTAAAAAAAAAAAAAAAAAAAAAAAAAAAAAAAAGTAGAGTTAGGAAAAATAGCATGACAGAGTGTCATCATTCCTCACTTGTTCCCCTCCTCCACCCTCCCATCATGTTTATTATAGAAGTCATTCTGATAGCAACAGTTGTAACTGACGTTGCAGAACATTTCCCATTATATCTCTGATTACGCATGTTCTAACCTTTCCAAAATGTTCACCTTTGAGGTTGAAATTTTCCTTGACTGCTCTTAAGAATCAGTCTGGAAAGAACAAAAATCTCTCCAGCTATTTTTAAGTTATAGCAAAAACAGAATTTTCCCCCTTTACAATATTTTTTCAAAGAATGTGGTTAAACAAGCAATAAAACAGAGCCAAAGTTTAAAAGTTAACTGTACTTTTGCCAAGTTAAAAAAACTGTTTTGTTTCACAGTAAGTTCAAAGCGTTTGAAGACTACATACTGTGTATAGCCAGTCTATTTGTTAATTCAGAACACAATAAAGGCTAGATGCAAATCCCACTAGGGGTCTTTCCACTGACATCAGTGGGGTTTGGATCAGGCCTTTTCAGTGCCTGTGAGCAGGGCTTGGGAAGTGTGCACTTTTCAAAAGTGATGGAGACACTTCTCTAGGACTTCCTTTTAATTTGCATCCATATGCCCTAAGGTCAGATCTCAGCTCCTTTGTTTCCCTCCTAAAGCCTCAGATTTTTAGGGGGGTTTATTGTTGAAATTAAGCAGGCACTTTCTTGACACTACTTGAAGTGCCATAAGGTCATAGATCCATTTGTAGAACCAATATTTAGTCAAAGGAAAGAAAACGGTCACCATAACAAGGTGGCAGAAGAGACACCTGGGGGAAGCAAAAGGTACTAATACTGCTTAAAAGTTGCTCACAATAGCACTCTCTAGTCCAGGCATGTCAAACTGGCATTTGGAGGGCTGCATGCTGCCTGACTGAAATTTTTTGTGGCCTGCCAGAACATTTTTATAAGAGAATGAAGTGCGGCCCGCTGGCCGCTCAGAGCACGTGACCGAGTGCCTGCTCACAGCTGGCCGGGCCGCTCTGCGCCACAGCGATTGCTCACGGCTGGTCAGGCTGCTCTGCGAGCACGCTCATGGCTGGCTGGGCACTCTGCGCTGGGCTCTCCAGCAGGCGCTCACAGCTGGCCGCTGTGCTCATGGCACCCCAGCACCTCAGGCAGCAATGTCTACTCTGGTACCCAGGTATCAGGTTGGGGGGCGCTGGGAGAGCCTGGCTCTGGGGCAGGGGGATGGCATTAGGTTGGGGGGCCTGGCTCTGGAGGAGGGGAGGTGCATTGGATTAGAACGGGGGTATGGGAGTGCCTGGCTCTGGGGGAGAGGAGGCAGTTATTGTTAATGTATTTATTCCCAAATAAAAACAAGTATAGACCATGGTTAATCAAATTTCAGCTGCTTTGTAAGTTTGAGATTTTGCATAAAGATATAATTATTTAAGCAATTGCAAAAGTTGACATTTATTGATATTAAATATACATTTTGTGATTTTTTTTATTTCAACCAGAAAGTTATGGATCATATACAAAATTTAAAAGTACCTTAAATTTATAATTAAAAAATATGTAAAATTAATTTTAAAAATTAATGTGAACAATTTTACATGTCAAGTTATTGTATTATAAAATATACCTAAAACATAATCTAATAATAAATAACTACAACTTTCTGACAATGTACATTTTCTTCGGTGGCCCTAGGGTTGCCAGGTGTCCAGTATTGGTGCCTTCTGCCTGGCACCTAAAATGCATTTTTTTGCTTGACAAACCATCTGGAACCCTAGGTGGCCCTGAAAGCCATCAGTTTTCATTTGTGTGGCCTCAGTAGGCTTCGAGTTTGACCTGCCTGCTCTAGTCTGTACACTACAAATGCATACATGCACTGCAGTACAAACTAACGCTATTACCCATCAGGTGGGCAGTGTCTATTAAATCTCAAGGTACAGTTTGATGAAGAGGCTGCTTTGCTTCTCTTGGGTTTTCCCAACTAGTGCCTAGTGGTTTTATTTCTTTATTCCATCCCTTCCCACACACTTAAAAAATAAAATAAAATAAAATAAAAAATAAAAAGAGCAAGAGAGAGAAACCTGCATTAATGAATGAAGCATTGCAGGTGCTAATGAGCTCTCAGATTGTAAAAGCTAAAGCTGAATGTTCAGCCTTATTCCTCTTGTTGTGCATATGCAAAGTGTCATTGTCTTACCTTGTAATTATGCTAAATAGCATGACCAAAAAGAGAGTTTACATTGGGGTGAACATTGGGTTCTTTTGTGACCTCCAGAAGGAGAACTATTTAGGAGTCACCTCCTATTTACCTTATTCAAGTTATTAGACTCATTGAAGTCAATGGGACTATTTTTAAAAGAAAACCTGGATAGGGCCCCCTGGGTCATTTTCACCAACTGCACATTGGTGATAATGCTGGACCCAAAGTACTGAGAGTGTAATGTTTCTAAAGTGGGCTGGGGGTGAAAAGTTTTGTACAAATGCTAGTTAATATGCACATTTTGAATAGTAAAAGAATAAAAATCTTACCTTTCTTGCAGACATTGAAACAATCTTTTATAGTAACAAAGTTATTGGCATTTCCACCACAACCCGTATAGCTAAACTCCTCACATGACTGACTCTTTGGATTGTAGTAATAGCGGGTAACAGAGGATGAACACGATCCTTCATCTTTTGGGCTATAGCATAATAAGGGCCCAGCTTTAAAAAAAAAAGTACCATAATGTTCAATATCTGACTTGCTATATGGAAACCCCTTCCCCCCCCCCCAAAAAAAAACATGCCACAGCTTGGGGGGCAATCTTGCACCAATTGAAATAACTGATTACCAGTCATTCCACACTGCATTTGAGACTCAAGCAGTTTTCTGTAGACAATGCTGTGCATCTGATCAATATGAATGACTTGGAGCCATATGCTACTTTCTTACACATTTATATTGGAATAGCTTCAATAGGACTTTGCCTGGAAGTATGGAAGGCATAGTTTCACCCTTCATCTATTCCATGATTTTACAAGTACAACTAAATAAATAACTTGCATAAAAGCATTGTATTAAAACAATCAGGTTAGCTTTTTTCTTATCAGAATTGTGTCTTGGATATTGGTGATATTTGCCCTGTCATGAAATGTGCAAGAGAAACTAAACAAGATTATTTTCACCCATGAAAATATTGTCAAACCTGTCATGAGCCAAAATTAATGAAGATGTCATAATGCATTTTGCAATGGTTAGTTATTCATCTAATATTAGTTTTTATGCATCTGGGATACATTTATTGTTCCATTACAAAATTTAGATATAGTTACTGTAATCAGTAACCATGTTTCTTCTTTGAAGAAGAGCCAATGAGTTACAACTCTCAATTAAAGTTCTTTGCCTTCTGAGAAGAAATTAGTGCCAGAAACAAACAAGGCAGCATCTCTCAGGTCTTTAATTTTAGCAAACCACTCTCTCTGAACTCCAGGTGTCATCCATCTAAAGCCCAGCAACTCACTGTGGCAACATGCACACACCCCACCAAATTTTTCCCTCAATTATACCTCTACAGTTCCTCAGAAATCAAAGGGTTGTGTGGGTGTAACTGTTAGACATGATTCAAGTTGCAATATAATATTTTTAGATTGGTGGTTTGGCCCTTTATGTAACAGGCAGCAGGGGTTGATCATACCTGAAAGTCTGTGGGCAAATATGACATCATGCACAAACCATGCTCAGAAACACTTTATAGCAGTGAGGAAATATCAAACTTGAAATAGAGGCAAAGACTATTTTAAGGTAGATCTTAATAGGTAATAAGAAAAATATTGATAAACACCATCTTTTTCAGCACGAGAACTGTAAAAATAAGCTATTGTAGTAGAATGTTGAAGTAATAATTACTTTTTTCAGGCAAACAGTAGTCCACACATGATTCTTTATCTTGGAAGTTGTTATCATTTCCATAGCATCCACCATAGATGAATTGTTCACATTTCATTGAACTTAGGTTGAAGAAATATTTTTTTAGGTAACCTCTACATGGTCCTGGATCAGCCTCCAGTCTGCATATTTTGGGCACTTCTATAACAAAAAGCACTTAAATATCAAAACATAGTTAGCTTAAACTATTACATCTTGTCTGGCATGCTTTCCATTGGCAAAAATTATTTCTCAACTTATTTAACATCTGCCAAAATGCTTAGAGATAGGATTATAGAGATTATTAAAATACTACATTAGATTGAGCAACTAGTGAGCTAGATGGCATTTTAACACATTATTCGTATCTTTAAAACACTAGGGACACTAAGCTGGGGGGGAAGGTAGATATGCTGGAGGGAAGGGATAGGGTCCTGAGTGACCTAGACAAATTAGAGGTGTGGCAAAAGAAATCTGATGAGGTTCGACAAAGTCAAGTGCAGAGTCCTACACTTACGACAGAAGAATCCTAAGCACTGCTACAGTATGGGGACTGACTGGCTAAGTGGCAGTTCTGCAGAAAAGTACTTGGGGATTACAGTAGACAAGAGCTGGAAATGAGTCAACAGTGTGCCCATGTAGCCAAGAAGGCTAACGGCATATTGGCTGCGTTAATGGAAGCATTGCTAGCTGAGCAAGGGAAGAGCTTATTCCCCTTTGACACTAGTCAAATACTGCATTGCATCCAGTTTTGAGTCACCCACTAGAGAAAGTGGACAAATGGACAAAAGTCTAGTGGAGACTAACCAAAATGATTAGAGGGCTGGGGCTCGTGACTTATGAGGAGAGACTGAGGGAACTGGGCTTATTTAATCTTCAGAAGAGAAGAATGAAGGGGGATTTGATAGCAGCCTTCAATTACCTGAAAGGGGGAATTCCAAAGAGGATGGTGGTAGTAGATGACAGAACAAGCTGCAATGGTCTCAAATTGCAATGGGAGGGATCTAAATTAGTTTTTTCCCTAATATCTGTTTCACTAAGAGTAGGTTGCCTTCAGAGGTGGTGGAATGTCTATCCTTAGAAATTTAAGGCAAGGCTTGACAAAGCCCTGGCTGGAATGATTTAGTTGTGGTTGGTCCTACATTGAGCAGGATGCGGGATGGGGGTAGGGGTGGGGAGAGAGAATTGGACTAGATTACCTCCTTAAATCTCTTCCAACTCTAATCTATGAAATATGTCCATCCATTTTAGTCCTTTCCTCAATGGAATGGCTTTAGTGGTTAAGCCAATAAAGCCCTACAAAGCCTCCATTCTGTGGGGGGTTTATACTAGCTAGAGTTGCAAGCTAGTACTGGTAATGCTGCTGCTATTACAGCTATCACTGGCAAAAAGATAAATTCAGGAGAAAAGCAATCAGCAAAACCCACTAGTGGCTGTGTCTAGACTGGCCAGTTTTTCCGGAAAATCAGCTGCTTTTCAAGAAAAACTTCCAGCTGTCTACAGTGGCCGCTTGAATTTCCTCAAAAGCACTGACTTCCTCCTGTAAGAAATCAGTGCTTCTTGTGGAAATACTATTCTGCTCCCATTCAGGCAAAAGTCCCTTTTGCGCAAAGCTTTTGTGCAAAACGGCCAGTGTAGACAGCTCAGATTTGTTTTCCACAAAAAAGCCCTAATCACGAAAATGGCGATCAGGGTTTTTTGTGGAAAAGCGCATCTAGATTGGCATGGACGCTTTTCTGCAAAAAGTGCTTTTGCAGAAAAGCGTCTGTGCCAATCTAGACGCTCTGTTCCAAAAATGCTTTTAACGGAAAACTTTTCTGTTAAAAGCATTTCCGGAAAATCATGCCAATCTAGACACAGCCACTGAGAAAGGAAACCTTCACTTGCTCCCAGGAGCTTCTTGATGTGGAAAGTTGTAATAGTATCACACCTGAGAGCTACTAGCTAACATGTCACTTGATCCAAAATGATAAACATACATATGCAAGCTACAAGTGTTCAGGTTGGACCTCCGTGGTGTGGCACCCTCAGGACCGGACCAATCCGCATGAGGAATTTTGCTGTACCAGAGAAGGTCATTTCTGGGCCCAACTCGGTCACCAGCCTCCCCAGCCATGGCCTCATTGCCAGTTGGCTTCCCCCTACTGCTGGGCCCTCCACACACAGGGCTCCTGGCCCCGACATAGCAGACCTTCTGCTGCCATGCACAGCCCCACTGCCAGGCTCTATCCACTCGGGGCAGCCCCCACCTGGGATCCAATTGCGCTGTGGGCGACAAGCCCTGCTTGAGCTTCAGCCTCACTGGGCATCCCCACTGCCTCCCAGTCTCACTAGGCAACTCTGCCGGGTGGCAGTGGGGCTGCCAAGCTTTTTGCTGCACCACTGGCAAGCCCCGCTCCCAGGTTCCTGATTCTGTTGCCAGGAAGCCGCACTGGGCAGCTGAGCTGCTTGGCAGTAGCGAGGCTGCCAGACTCCTGGTTGTGCTGCTGGGCAGCCCCCATTTTCGCTGCTTGGCTCCAGCCCCGCTGCCTCCCATACCCCACCCCGCACCGTGCTGGTACCAGGCAGCAGTTTTGCTGCTGGGCTCCCCGTTTCACTGCCACAGGGTGGCCCAGCTACTGAGCTCTAGCCCCACTGCAGAGCTCCCAGCCACCAACCCTCCACAAGGACTCTCTGGTCCTGGGACATGCCAGGCCAGGAATGTTGCCCGACCAGGGAATCCGGGGGTTCAGAGAGGTTCAACCTGTATTAAGTTAGGCAGCTGAAAGGAAATGCTTTTTAAAATAGAATTTTGGATGGATGCCTTCCAATTTATGAATCTTCATCCGAATCAACGTTCCCCAGAAGTTCAGGGACGCTTTTAGTCAGGGGAATGTGTAGCCACAGGTATGGCTGCGGGGGCACAGAGGCTGCAAAGGGGCCATGGGAATATTAATGAGACACACCACGACGGGGCTTTCTGAGCCAAGAGGCGCCCATGCCGACCTGTGCAGGAAGCACACGCCTCAGAAGGTCTAGTACCTGCACTGGGGGGACAGAAGCAGCTGTCAGCGTCCCTTCCTGCAAAGCTGGGCAGTGAACTATTCCCCGCGCAGGCTGTCCAAGAACCCGAGGCAATTCGGGGAGAGGCGGGGGGCGCCTGTGCCTAAGCAAAGGGACTTACTCCTGATCATCCAGCAGCTCTTCTCGCAGCTCTCCAGGCTCCTGAAGTTGTTGGCGTTGCCCTCGCAGCCCCCATAGGTGAACGCCTGGCACGTCTGCGTGTACCTGTTGTAGTACCACCTCGGGAGGAGCGCGCGGCAGGGGCCTTCCTCTGGGGGCAGCAGGCAGGTCGCTTGGTTCGGCGCTGTGGGGAGAGACGGGCGCTGTCAGGGGCCACCGGGGGCAGCGCGCACGTGGGCAGCTCCCGGGCGCAGCAGGGAGAGGGGAGGGAAGCCGAGCTAGAGGCGGGAGAAGCGACGGGGCAGGAGCAAGCGCGGAGCCCCCCGCAGGACAAAGGGAGCCAGCCCAGGGCTGAGCCAGCGCAAGAGGCGTCCCGGGACGAAACCGAGGGAGCCACAAAAGCTAACGAGTCCCCCCCCCCCCCCTCCGCCGCTACCTGCTAGCGCCTTGGGAGCCCCCAGAGCCTGCCCCAGCCGGAGCAGCAGCGCGCCCAGCACCAGGCAGCTGGCACACGGGCGCATTGTCTGGCGTGGAGAAGCGGAGCCGAGTCCGAGGCGCTCCTGCTGCAGGGCAAGCGATCCAGAGACAGAGCCGAAGCTTGTCCTTGTCCTCCCTTGCCCCATCTCTCGGCCCCTTATATCCGCCTCCCTCGGGGCGCGCGCGAGCCCGGGTGGGGCGCGCGCTCTGATCCACGCCTCCTGTGAATCTGCAGGGCGGCGATTCGAACCGGAGCGTCCCCTCAATGCTGTTCACACACCGACGGGGAGCGCTGCCAGGTTCCATTTGGTCAGGGAAGTTCCCGATCCGGAGTAAGTTCGGGGAAGGCCCGTTTGTCCACCCGGGAGAGAACTGAGGGGGCGATAGAAAAACTTTTGCAATTGCTCGAGAGAGCTAAGAGCTGCTCATCACGGATCCATGAGAGCGGGGGATGCATTAAACTCCCTCAACAGTGATGGAAGGCGACGTTGTCCCATTGTCACCTGTGCACATCGCTCATAAATCGCGCCTGCAATAGTCCCATCTAACCCCCTGGTGGGGGGAGGAAGGTTTCCGACCTGTCCTGTCGTGCTGATCACGGTAATATGAAAGGATATTGCCCTCCTCCCCCTTCTTCCCTTTCCTTTCCAGCTTGTGGCTCTCTCTTGATGTATTAGGAATAGAGAGGTAGCCCTGTCCGTCTGATCTTGCTAAAACAAAAGGAAAAACTATGTAGCACTTTAAAGACTAACAAGATGGTTTAATAGGTGATGATCTTTCCTAGTCATTGTTGCATTTGAAGGTGCTGAAGCGGCATAGCCGATGAAAGTGCTGTTGTGGTGACTGTACGTAATGCTAGCAACAGCGGTTTATTTCTGCCCCAACGGAAGAGTGTGGCAGCTGCGTTTTTTACGCAAGGAAAAGTTGAGTAAAGGTTTAGAAATAGGGACATTTGGTGGCTGCTGGAAAAGCTGATGCATGGTGACCGTTAGGCCATTGCGTGCCAGGGGCTCAAAATATTAACTTACAAAAAGAGTTGGGAGGGTGCCTTAAACACAGGTCATAGGTACTTACATAGCATAGGGAACAGCATTTTGATAATAGAGGACTCTTCAAGCTAGCAGACAAATACTTAACAAGATCAAATGGCTGGAAGTGGAAGCTAGACAAATTAAGACTAGATATGAGGTGCATTTGTATACAATGAGGGCAATTAATCATTGGACCATCTTACTGTCTCCTGATCTTCCTCTGTTGTCCAACTTCGCCCTCATTCCTTTTTACTGCATCCTTACTGTGCTCTCTCTATCTACAATAGCTAGATCCTTGGATCAACAGGGACTTCCTTTTTTTTTAATTTGGAAAGTGTGATATACACCTAGAGTCTGTATAAATAAAATATATACAAATAATTAAAAAGAGGCACATTTGATACATTCTAATAAACAACGTTTCTGCAGTAGAGGATATGCACACTAACACTTATACAAGAAATTTTCCAGAAAGGGGGGAAAAAAGCAAAGGGGAAGAAAACTCGCATGGAGTTGTTCATATTGACCCACAAACCACATAGTTTATAGATCTCTCTTTCTCTCTCCACTTCTCAAAGATATTTCTATTATCCATCTGTGTTCACATATTTATAATCATATTGCAAAGGGATAAATGAATGATTTAGTGACACAGACCAAACTACCTAAATAAATCTGAGCTGTTACTACAAGGACACTCTCATGTTCAGTAATCCTGTTACTGAGACTATTAATAACAGATGTCCTGGGTTTTAGTTAGGGTTATTAGTAGCTTTAGATGTAATGAAACTTGGCTCCCTGTAGTGCAAACCTACCTTTTCCATTTCTTGGAAAGTCAAAATGTTATTTTTCTAATATTAGCAAAGTCTCAACTGATTTAAATAGAACTAGACTGATGTTCTTTAGAAAGTGTCATATTTGATTAGAATTGAAAAAGAAAAAAAACCTTGACATTTTAAATAAACAGCAAAATGAATACACTCACTTCCACCCTCATACATACAGAAACCAATGTTTAATGTAATCCTATCAGTTTCCCAGTGCAGTGTTATATTTAGTCAATGGCACTTTCTGTTCATCAAGACAATATATTCAAAATGTAGACCTGTTCTTATTAAGAAAGAAGAGACTAATAAAATCACCATAGCAAATGTGTCTTTGTCTTAGGGTATTGTGTAATAAAATGCACAGGTGCAGTGAAATCTTGTTGTTTTGTGGGATTCTATGGAATATAAGGAAATGTTATTTTCTCTCTCATAACATAAGAACTAGGGATTACCAAATTAAATTAGGCAGGTTTAAAACTATGCACAGTCAACCTGTGGAACTCTTTGCTAGAGGATGTGAAGACCAAGACTATAACACGGCTCAAAAAAGAGGATTCATGGAGGATGGGCCCATCAGCAGCTATGAGCCAGGATGGGCAGGTGTGGTAAACCTAGTTTCTGTTTGTTAGAAGCTGGAAATGGGCTACAGGGGAAGGATCACTTGATGATTACCTATTCTGTTCATTCCTTCTGGAGCACCTGGCATTAGTCGCTGTCGGAAGACAGGATACTGGGCTATATGGAGTTTTGATCTGACCCAATATGACCATTCTTGTATTCTTATGACATCAGTAGAACCAGTCATGTGCATAAAGTGAATTTGCCTTCATTGTCAAAGTCATTTTGCAAGATAGAATGCAAGATAGAATGCAAGAATCATAGATTTCCTGAATAGGATTTACATTTGACATGTCTGTAAAGATACAATGAAATCTGACCCAAATGCACATACTTTTTACCTATAACTCAAAAGGCTAGGTTAAGTAAGCAGAAACTTTGCTAGGTACAAAGTGTGCAGTGGCAAGACAAGGAAATAGAAGTACAAAGATACAGACAGCAGAAGCAGTGCCAGACAGTGCCTAGGAGTGAAAACCAGAAGTCTGAATTTGATATTCCAAAAGCAATAGGTAGGTAGCTGGTGAAAATGAGGAAATGAACAGTGGGGGATGAGGAATGTTTTTAGCAGCTACATTCTGGGGAAAGTGAGGGTGAACAAGGTATAAATCAGGTAGGTCAGAGTGGGGAAGGTTCCAGTGGTCGAAGCAGGAGAAGACAGAAGCTTTCAAAAAATATTTCAGCAGCAGGACACAAGAGGATCTTGAATTTTTTATGAGAGCTGATATGAGTTATATAGCTAGTAAGGGTGGAGAGAAGACAAAAGGATACACACATGACATCACAATACTGAGCTCTCCTGGTTCCATGTGATCACTTATCACCTGTCAGATGTGTAACCCTAAGGATACAGTAATGCAGCCTAAATCAGTGGCAGGAGACACTGCTGTATGAATGCATTGTTATTGTATTACAACAGCACCCAGAGGTCCCTATTAGGATCTAGGATCCATTGTGACAGAGTAGACATTGAACAAACACACAGACACAATGAGGAGTCCTGTGCCACTTTAAAGACTAACATGTATTTGGACTTTTTTGGATCAAACCCACTTCATCAGATGCATTCCACTCTCTATATCTGGTGAAGTGGTTTTTACCCATGAAAGCTTATGCTAAAATAAATCTGTTAGGCTGTGTCTACATTGCACACTTCTTGTGCAAGAACAATTGTTCTTGCACAAAAACTTGCCGGCTGTCTACACTGCATTCGCATTCTTGTGCAAGTAAGTTTACAGTATAGCGTTGGAAAACAGGGCTTCTTCTGGAAGAGTTATTCCTCTCCACATGAGGAATAAGCACTCTTGCACAAGAGCTCTTCCACAAGAGGGTAGTGTAGACAGGCAATATTAATTTCTCGAGGAAGAAGCCCATATGGTTAAAATGGCCATCAGAGTTTTCTTGTGCAAGAGAGCGTCCACACTGCCATGGATGCTCTTGCACAAAAGCACATAGCAGTGTGGATGCACCCTTGTGAAAGATTTTTTTGAACAAGAACTCTTCCGCAAAACAGTTCTTGTTCAAAAAGCCTGCAGTGTAGACATAGGAATTTAAATTGCCTCATTGTTTATACAGACACAGACTAATACTACTACCCCTCTGAGACTTAACACTGAGACAGTTTACACCCGAGACAAGATATAGCTAGTGAATGTAAGAAATGGTGAAAGTTAGGAGGGAGGGAAGACACAATTTCCCTTCTGAGGATATGTCTACACAGCAGCTTTATTTGAGAACAACATCCATTATTCTGAAATAACTATGTGAGTTCCTACACAGCTAGTCCATTATTTTGAAATAATTTTGAAATAATTTAAAAATAATGAGCAACTTATTTCAGCATTTGTAAACCTCATTCAACGAGGAATAACGCCTCTTCCAAAGTAGCTATTTCGGAATAGCAGTAGTGTGGATGCTCCACTGCTATTTTGAAATAGCTCCTCCCCCAAGCCATTCAGAGTAATTACTCCCCAGTGCTTCCTGGGGCTCTAAACTGAGGTAGCACATCCACATTAGAGAAGCCTGCCTTGGACTAATTTCCAGGATTCCCTGTAGTGTAGATGTGCTATTTCGAAATAAGGTATTGCGGAGTATTTCTTCTGGAATAGCTTATTCTGAAATAATTGTGCAGTGTAGAGGTAGCCTAAGAGCTATTTTGGGATACTTCCAGTATAGCTATTCTGCGTCATTTGAGCAACTCCATTATTTTGAAATATAATGGGCTTACTATTCTGACGTCCATGTAAACCTTGTTCCATGAGGAGCAAGGGACATTTTGGAATAACATTCTATTTTGAAATTTGGCTTTGTGTTGAGTCAGTGCCAGATTTCGAAATAAGCTATTTCGAAATTAACTAGAAATAAGATGTGCAGCAGAGCTCTGTTCAAAAGCTTGTTTCTCCTACCAGCAGAAGTCGATCCAAATACTAAACCCACCTCATCACAGTAATAATCTTGGGACAACAGGGCTACAAACACATTCCAAACAACATTTTTTTTAAATACATAGGCATTGAATCAGGTCCTCCCACTTTTTGTCTGCACAATTGTGCTGTTTATGCAAAATCATAGAATCATAGAATACTAGGACTGGAAGGGACCTCGAGAGGTCATCGAGTCCAGTCCCCTACCCTCATGGTAGGACCCAGTACTGTCTAGACCATCCCTGATATACATTTATCTAACCTACTCTTAAATATCTCACAGATGGAGATTCTTCAACCTCCCTGGGCAATTTATTCTAGTTTTAACCACCCTGAAAGTGAGGAACTTTTTCCTATTGTCTAACCTAAACCTCCCTTGCTGTAGTTTAAGCTCATTGCTTCTAGTTCTATCCTCAGAGGCCAGGAAGAACAAGTTTTCTCCCTGCTCCTTATGACACGCTTTTAGATACCTGAAAACTGCTATCATGTCCCCCCTCAGTCATCTCTATTCTAAACTAAACAAACCCCAATTCCTTCAGCCTTCCCTTATAGGTCATGTTCTCTAGACCTTTAATCATTCTTGTTGCTCTTCTCTGGACCCTCTCCAATTTCTCCACATTTTTTCTTGAAATGTGGAGCCCAGAACTGGACACAATACTCCAACTGAGGTCTAACCAGCGCAGAGTAAAGCGGAATAATGACGTCTCCTGTCTTGCTCACAACACACCTGTTAATGCATCCCAGACTCATGTTTGCTTTTTTTGCAACAGCATCACACAGTTGACTCATATTTAGCTTGTGGTCCACTATAACCTCTAGATCCCTTTCTGCTGTACTCCTTCCTAGGAGTGGAATGCTTGGAAGGGAAAGGGGGGGGGGGGGACAGAGAAAGAAGGCAGGAGTGCAGAAGAAGGGGAGGGCAAGATTGCAAAACATCCCCCTTCGTTAACTGGAGTCACACCACGCAGCTCTCCCCACAGAGTCCAACCTTTCCTGGCAGACGGCATAAACTCAGCGGACCCAGGAGTGCTAAATGTTTACAGACTGTTTTAAATTTACAAGCGGAAGACACAATTTCAAAGCGAACTTCGTGGTTCTTTTCCAGACCTCTGTGAACCAGGATCACTCTGGCTGCGACACTGCTATATAGAGTCTATATAATTGTCTTTAATCTCTCCCCTTCCTGAACTCCTTCACGTTTCTCAACCGGCCTTGTAATTCGGTTTCGCCCTCAATCTGGCACACAACAAGACCGGACATTTCTTTAGAAAATCTGCTTCCTCTCAAACGACGTGTGTTCTAAATGCGTCTGGCTTCTTCCTTGGAGAGAAAGTATTCAGCACACACATCCTTTCCCCTCTAGCTTTTTCCCAGAACAGTCAGCCCTACTCACTTCCGCGCCTTGTTCTGTGGTGCCCCGGCGATACTGCGCCTAGGTGTCTAAACTCTGTGCTAATACCACATTAAATACCCAGGGACTTCAGTGGATTAAATCAATGATACCAGATATCCCCCCCCCCCTTCCGTTACTGGCCGGTCAAGAATTGGTACCTATTTACACAGTACAGGAGAGGACTGAAGGTTTGAATGGAGGGAAGGGGAGGGAAAAGTAAATCGTCGTGTATTCCTGCACACATGTGCAGTGCCTAGTGTAAACGTCCCCTCGGTCAGGGTGGAAGGGTGGGGGTCAGACTGCTGGGCTTGATCCGCTTAGGACGCTTATGCTGCCGATTTAATACCCAGGAGTCGCTGGAGTGAATAGCTGGAGTAGTCTGGGGAAGGTGCACGAGGGAGTTTGTTGGAGAGGAAGTTGCCACTACAGAGAATCGGGCCAACTTCTCCCGGCACAACAGTAAGTCATGCCCTCGGAGTGGGGCGCGTGTGTGTAGGGGAGGGCGGCTACGGGGTTACTCTGTCGGGAACCGCTCGGTCCCAGCATCTCCTCCGGGAGGTAACTGTCCCCCTTTCCCAACCAGAAAATGCCAGCGATCAATATAGAGGATCTGAGCGAAAAGGATAAACTGAAAATGGAAGTGGAGCAGCTCCGGAAAGAAGTGAAGTTGGAAAGACAACCGGTGAGTTCCCCCAGGCTGCCTCCCCCCCCCCCCTCCCATCGCCCCGAGAGGCAGATCGGGGAGGAGGAGAGGCTGGGGCGGGAATGAGATCTTCGGCTCTCGGGGGGGCGCCCGTTGGAGCGAGTTACTCTGCTTCTTGGCAGCCACTGCCTACAAGAGCCCCTCAGCGGGGCGCCGCGTTTTCACGCGCACTCAAGCGCTCGCTCGCTCGCTCTGCGGGAGTGAATTGAGACACGCAGCTAGGTGCCTGCGCGGTTACATGCCCTGGTTAATTTCGCCTCCTAGCAATGGTTCCTCACTGATTGGGGGGAGGGGAGGAGGGGAAAAAGCACAGAAGCGCGATCTCAGTCGGGGGGCAGGATTTCATTTCCCCCCCCCCCCTCCAGCTCTCTCCTCTTCTTGCCAAAGGAGGAGGTGGGGATTGAAATCTGTCCCAACACCAGAAGGGATGGAACAGACGTGGGAGCCGCGATCTCTTTAAAACATTCGTAACGCCCAATAAGTTTTAGTGAGGTTTAGAGTAGTTTCTCCTCACGTCGTTTTAAGTTTCTTATGACTTTGCGCCTGCTACGCTCCGTCACCGAAATCGGAGCCAGTGCTAATGGCATAAAAGGAGGATCCAGACTTATGGAGGAGGGTAAATGTGAGTGATACAGCCTGAGTAAATGTCCCTATAATTGTAGGAGGGAAAGGAGGAAAACATATTAACAGGCTAACCATAGGGTGGTAGCGCTAAATTCGGCATTCTCTGCTGCTAAAACCCCAGGGCTCAGCGAGACTGGGTGTGGTGCGGTTGGCACAAGGCAGCTGAACTGCCCTCTACAGAGGAAATGAAAACAAGGAGCCATTCAGAATATTAAACTGTGGGATAAAATACCCACTCTAGGCTGAACACTGGAATACGTGACCTCACCCATGGGATATTTCCCGCCCCCCCCCACCCCTCATTTGACAGGAAAATTTTGGAGATGTTCTACAACACTAGATGATTTTGCTGGCTTCTAGAAACAAAGTCTTGTCATTCAATACAGCCTTGCTAGTTAAAACCAAACCAGTTTAAGCCAGTGGTTCACAGACTGGTCTTCAGAGTTTTTTTCCAGCAGCTGGCAGGGCTATCAGGCCAGACACAGAACTTCCTCAGAGGCTGGGAGGAATTCACCAAAGTCTCTTTCTATTGTACAGTGGTCCACAGAAAGACAACGGAAAACTGCTGTTGTAGATCTGTGGTCCCTAAGGACTGATTCAAGAGGTTAAAGGTGTTTTGTTCTTGTTGCTTTAGGAAATTCATTTTGGGAAGTAACATGCAGTCAACAACCTGGGATGTATTTTACCATGCACATTTTCTGTAGATGAACATTCTTAATCCACAGGGTTTGTATGTGCTCCTGTTCCCATTAGAATCATTGAGGAAACTCCTGTTTACTTGGGTGGGAGAAGGATCCTGATCCTGCATCCACTTAAGCAGCAGTATAATTTTACTCACATGTCAGTGGGACTATCCATGTGAATAAAGTTACAGGTGCTTAACTTGTAGGTTCAGGAACTTTGCTTGGAAACAAAATATTGATGTCAGGGTTGTATTTTAGCCCATGAAATAGAAATCAGTGATGTTATTAGACTGATTATAGCACTCTATATTATAACAGATCCCAGAAGCTCTAATAGGATCCACAGTTCTTTGCAATATGTAAGCAAGCACATATGGACATCCTGTGCAATGTATAAACACAGGATGATTTCAGCCTCAGAAAACATTGAAGTGACTAAAAAACACTTCATAAGGTGCACATAATCTAGTTTGTTTAAAAAGAAATGACATTATTTTAAATAAACCAAAAGTCTGAGAAATTTAGGAAAAGGCAGAGTCAGGAATCTCCATATTGTCAACACAGGAAGTGCCCCTTTACCAATGTACCTTGTAGGTTGGGGGAAAGATAGCTCAGTGGTTTGAGCATTGGCTTGCTAAACCCAGGATTGTGAGTTGTTCTAATCCTTGTATAGGCCAGTTAGGGCAAAAATTTGTCAGGGATGGTACTTGGTCCTGCTGTGAAGGCAGGGGACTGGACTCGATGACCTGGGTCCCTTCCAGCTCTAGGAGATAGGAAATTACCATCAATCTTTATTTATTTAGGTTGCACTGTAATACATTCCAGTGTTTTATTTCCTATCCATCTTTTCCCATTATCCATATACATAAATCATACTATTTGAAATGAGAATCTTGTATAGAGCCACATCCCCTAGTCTTCTCATGGACTATAGCATATATGCCTATCAAAGTCCCTTTAACTATAATTGAATGCAAAAAAACTCCTTTATATCATTTTGACATGACATAAAAAGGAAATTTCCATTAAAACAATCTCTCTGGGTAAGTTATGAATAATTAGATCTTATATGATACACTTACTGGCCAGTGGCAAACTTTAGGTTCTTTTTTAAGGCCTGAGGCAGGGGTGGAAAACCTTTTTAAGGTCAGGGGCCACTGACCCACAGAAAAATCACTCGGGGTCACACATAAGTAAGAAGCAAAACAAACAAACAACTACAAAAAAAACCCTCACTGATTATGGCTTAACTTTCCATAATATATTAGAATCTCTCTATTTTAAGTAGGCAGTTGGGCCTGATCTACTGCGTCTACTCTCATCATCATTCTATTTCTATTATATAACTTTCTATATTACATCCATCACCATAGTAGCTGAACATCTTCCAGTAGTGACTATGCACCTATCATTTGTTGTTTATTTCTCCATTTTCTTTCCTTTTTCTCCATTCAAGCTCATCTGAAGAAGTGGATTTTGCCCATGAAAGCTCATAATATGATATATTTTTATTAGATTCTAAGGGTACATCTACACTACAGAGAAGATCGAAGCTGTCGCTGTCAATCTTCCAGGGTTTGAATTAGCAGGTCTAGTTAAGACAACCAATTCGACCTGAGAAGGGCATTCCAGTCGATGCTGGTAGTCCTGCTTACACGAGGAGTAAGGGAAGTTAAAGGGAGAGTGTTCTTCCTTTGACTTCTTGCAGTGTGGACAGCGCCAAAAGTCGAATTAAGCTACTACGACTTCAGCTACACAATTAACGTAGCTGAAGTTGCGTATTTTAATTCAGCCTTTTCTCATAGTGTAGACATACCCTAAAGTGCCACAGGACTACTTGTTGTTTTTAAAGTTACAGACTAATACAGCTACCCCTGTGAGACTCTCCTCTGAAAAGAGAAACATGTGCTAAGAAATGCTTAATTTGGAAGGTTTTGTTTGTTTGTGCAAAACACAGTAAATAAGCCAGGGGAAGTGCCCACATCCACTAAAATGGGAAAGAATAGGCAGTGTATTATGTTTTCCCTTTTCCAAAAACAATAGAAGTTCCTTCCTGGGGACTCCACCTAACTGTGCCTCTGCAGGGCACTGTTGGAAGTGGGAGGAGGAAGAGCTAGGAAGAAGCAGCTCTATTCAGAATGCAAACTTTCCAGATATCTAATGTATCAGGGAGAATCTGTTGCTTGAATAGGTGAAGCTATGCCCTCCAGAGAAGAGGCACTCAGGCATGAAAGGAATGCATAAACAAAGGGGATCTACATAATCTGTGGGATTTGCCCATGAGATCTGGAGATTGTACCCTTGTTCTCTGTAGGGTTTCAAATCTCTGTCCTTTGGGCGAATACAGACAGACATTTCTCTAGTTTCCCCCCTTCCGTGGCTCTCTAAATTGGTCAGGAGAATACAGTCCCATGAATATTATGGTAGACACTCATTAGTAGCCACATTTCGGTGTCCTTTTGCTATGTTGCTTCTAAGCAGTTGTTGCTATTATACGGAGTGTTGACAATTCACAATAGGAAAAGCATTCCCAGAGGAAATGTTGCTTGTAAGAAGCAGTTGCTCTTACAAGGTGTTGCTGCAAATAAGTGTCTATTGGAGAACCACTGTATGCTTGAAAGGATGACGTCAATGTGTTTTTCATATTTTTATGAGGTTGTACTAACTGCTGTTTATAACAACCCTTTGTAACTGATAAAGGAAATGTGCTTCCTTGTTGAATTTTTTGTTCCATTCAACATGCTTGTTATTGTAGAACTACACTGTGACTGTTGGCTTTTGTTATAACAAATAATATAATGATTGGAAAAATATGTAAATGTTATATTGACTTTGGATTCAAGTTCTACTCATTCTGCAATACAAATCAACATCAGTTGTGTGTGATTCTAATGTAATTACATTGATAGTTTTTAGTTTTTAAATTTTGGAATAAGTGGAGGACTTTTATGTGCAATAACTGCAGGCTGTACATAATTCCCACTAAATGCAGATATATGCTTCTACACAGAAGTTTATGTGGATGTGTGATGTGTTAACTATCCAGGATGTACTTTTGCGATGTTGCTTGCAGATTTTTTAAAATACAAAATTTCAAAGTTGAGTGCTGATTTTGGAGTGCAGCTTGAGACATTTTAAGAAGCCTGACTTTCAGAAAGAGGGTGCTTGTATTTTAGGAAAGTTGGACTCCAAAGTATTGCCACATCCAGAATTACTAGTCACTGTTGATTTTTCATTGTCTTGCCCATAAATATGAAATGCGTGCTTGAGAGGGGAACAAACAGCAGACCAAATAAACCATTTATTGACTGGTTCAGAAGAAAAAATACAATTTACAAAACAGTAATGGGAAAAGAAAGAACAGAAACTTGACTTTTAACATACCTTCAGTTGTAGTAGATCACTTGCAGCATCAGGCCCTTTACATATAATGCAAATAGAAGAAAGAGAAAAAGAATATTCTGAAGTCAACTAAAATGACTTTTCTAAAGGGAAATGTGATTGCTATGTATCAAATAGAAACTTATTTCTTTTCTTATTTAAGGTGTCAAAATGTTCTGAAGATATAAAAAATTACATTGAAGAACGATCTGGAGAGGATCCTTTGGTCAAGGGTATTCCAGAAGACAGGAACCCTTTTAAAGAGAAAGGAGGCTGTGTCATTGCATGAAAGAAAAATCTCCTGCAAGTGGAACATACTTATGTTACCTTTAGTCAATAACTAGTTTGTCCTTAGTTCCATGGGTCCTTGTTGAACAAGTACTGTCAATGGATTAAAAGCAACCTTACATGAAAATAGAACGAGAATCCTGTTAATTTCTTTATAATTTTATATGATCTGATATCTCACTACTTGATAATACGTTGTGTTCTAAATATTATGCCCCAGAGGGGATTCTTGCTTAATGTACCAATGGACACTTGCTCGTAGTGACTGTTTAGCAAGTTGTTCCTTGGCTCTTGCGTTTACTAACTCGTTTAAATAAAAACTCTGGCATGTACCAAGCCTTTGGTGTTACTCTAGTCTAGAAAAAGCTATGCAAAAAACCTTGTCACAAGTTTGCATGTGCGTTGAATGCGTGGGGCACACCCTGAACTACCCAGCTCCTTTCGCACCCGAGAGCAAAAACTGCTTCGGGGCCAAGTGAAGGCCGAACAAGTGGATTGTTTAAAATTGAGCCACGCTGCACCAAAAAGGAAGAGGAACATCTTTCACCCCCCAAATTCAAAGGCACAGAGCAGCAAGCTGGGTCCCCGCCGCAATCAGGTGCAGCTTGCAGCGCCTGTCCCAGCCGTATAAACTTCCCTGGCAGGGAACAGCTGGCAGGCTGCGGGGGGAGGGGCACGTTGTGGGTTGCTCCCCGACTGGGGCACAGCTGGAAGGGCGGCGCTAACAGAACGCGCAGCGCAGGTGACTCCCGGCTGTGCCCCAGCCTCCCGCCCCCAGGCCGCGGCCCCCGCTGCAGGCGCTGGGCGGCGGCCACTGCGCATGTGTGTTGCTTCCTCTAGTACAGCCCTCGCCATGGCTCGCTGCTGGTTTGGCCTGCGGGCGCGTGGGGCTTGGGGCCAGGGGCTCTCTGTGCTCTGCGGCCCCGCTCGGCCCGGCAGCTCAAGCTGCGCCTCTGCAGCCTCGGGAGAAGGAGCCCACTTGCTGTACACGCGGGAGCATTACGCCGTGAGGGCGTCTCTGCGAAAGGTACCAGCCCGGGGGCGGCTCCCTACAGCGGGAACCCGTGATCGCGAGGCCCCAGCTGGCTCTGACTCGCCTCTCCAGCCCCCTCCGTCAGCTGTGTCCCCCGCCTGCCTGCCTTGCCAGTGGCTGCATTCCAGATGTTGGTTGGGGAGGGAGAGGAAAACAACTTCCCCTGTGATTGCAGAGGCTAGGTGGGAACTTGCAAACTTTAGTTTTGGGGCAGCTAGTTTAGCAGCTGGCAGGCCCCTGTATCTAATGCCCGGTGGTATAAAAGAAAGACACGTATATATTGGACTCACTCAGCTCTGCTCACCACGTGATCTGACATCTTGTGGCAAGTCACTTAGGGGGCATGATTAGGGTTAGAATTTTACTATATATCTTCACTTTGTTAGCATGGACGGTGGGTGAATGTAGGGCTGTGGGATGGAAGCCTCCAGCCCTACCCCTTCTGCCGGAAGCTCTGCCCCCCACTGCTAGGGCAAGCCTCCAGCCCTCCAGGGGTGCCTCCCCATCTTCCCTGGGACACAGGGAGGGCATTCTGCCCTAGAATCCGCACAGGTGAAGCCTGGATGGTCTGCAGATGGAGTGTGGGCATGGCCATGCCTGGCAGTTTGGGATGGCATTACCTTCCCCCACTACTTATACCTGCTTCCCATGTATGTTACTAACCACATGGCAGGAGACCCTATCAGAACTCCTGGGCTCCATCTCAGCTCTGGGAGGGCAGTGAGAGCTAGCCTGTTACAGCAGAAGCAGATACATTTGGGTTCTATAGAAGAACATTGAAATTACCATGCTGAATCAGACCAAAGATCCATCTATCCCAGTATTCTATCAGTAGCTAATGACAAGTGCTTCAGAGGGAGTAAACACAGTAAGCAGTTGTTGAGTGATTTATCTCATTACCCATAGCCAACTGCTGGCAAACTGAGGCGAGGACCATGCAGAACATGGTGTTCAATCTTTGCCAACATTGACTAATAGTAATTGAGGAACCTAGTCTATGTGAACTCAGCTAGTTCTTTTTTGAACCCTTTTATAATCTTGGCCTCCTCAATATCTTCTGGCAAAGAGTCCCACAGCTTGACTGTGAAGAAATTCTTTGTTTTAAATCTGATGCCTGTTAATTTCATTGACTCCTAGTTCTTGTGTTATGTGAAGGAGTGAATAACACTTCCTTCTTCCATTTCTTTCATGAATGTATAGACCTCTGTAATATCACCCCCTTAATCATCTCTTTTCCTAATTAAAAAGGTCCAGTCTTTTTAATCTGAACACATTCCATATGAGGAAAGAACTACTAGTAATTTCTAGAGATGTAGCCGTGTTAGTCTGGTCTAGCTGAAACAAAAGACAGGACTATGCAGCACTTTAAAGACTAACAAGATGGTTTATTAGGTGATGAGCTTTATTAGGTCTGGCCCATGAAAGCTCATCACCTAATAAACCATCTTGTTAGTCTTTAAAGTGCTGCATAGTCCTGATTAGTAATTTCTATTAGGGATGTAAAATCCTGTTTAACTGGTTAAACATATTGTTTAACTGATTAAAGAGGAGGTGGGAGGGCTTTACCTGCCACTGGGCTGGAGGTTCCCCCCCCCCCCCCCCCCCCCAGCAGGGATTACCCTAGTCCGGCCTGAGCAGTCCCTGCCTCAGAGACACCCAGGCCCACTGTGGACATAAGCTGCTTCAGCCTAGTTGGAGCAGTCCCTGCCTGTGGCCCTCATGCTTGTGTGATGTCCAGGGCTGTCATGGACAGAGGTTGCTCTGAGGGGCTGGAGCAACCCTCTGTCTTTAGTGAGAAGGGAGCTGCTGTAGTCCCCACTGGTAAACTGGAACTCGTAAGTATCACTCGTTAAGATTAACCAGTTAACCTTCCACATCCCTAAATTATGTTGCCCTTCCCTGTATCTTTTCCAAATCCAATATATCGTTTTTGAGCTGCGAGTGACCAAATCTGCACTTGGTATTCAATATGTGTGTGCACCATTGATTTATATGAATGCAATATATTTTCTGTCTTATCTAATTATCTACTTTCCTAATGTGTCTCAATATTCTGTTAGTTTTTTAGATTGCTGCTAGACACATAGCAGATGTTTTCAGACAGCTATCCACAGCGACTTTAAGATCGCGCTACTGATGGGTTCAGCTAATTTAGACCCCATCAGCTTGTATATATATTTGGGATTATATTTTGCCATCTGCATTATTTTGTCTTGATCAATATTGATTTTTTTTGGCCATTGTGTTGCCCAGTCATCCTGTTTTGTAAAATTCCTTTGTAACTCTTTCCAGTATGTTTTGGACTTAACTATCTTGAATACATTCTGTATTATCTACAAATTTTACCATCTCACTGTTTACCCCTTTCCCCAGATCATCACTGAATATGTTGAACAGCACAGGTCCTAGTAGAGCCCCCCTTGGTACACTACTATTTAATTCTCTCCCTTCTCACCATTTATTCCCACCCTTTGTTTCCTATCTTTTACCCAGCCGGTAAAAATGCTTGGGATTCTTCCGTCCCAAGTGCTGGACTGTTCACATGTCCTTGTTGAACCTCATCAGATTTCTTTTGGCCCAATTCTCTAATCTGTCCAGGTCACTCTGGACCCTATCCCCGTCGTCCATCTTATCTACCTCTTCACCTAGATTAGAGTAATCTGCGAACTTGCTGAGGGTGCAATCCATCCCCTCATCCAGGTCATTAATAAAGATACTGAACAATACAAGTCCAAGAACAGATCCTTGGGGCACTCCGCTAGAAACTGACCGCCAACCTGACATCGAGCTGTTGATCGCTTCACATTGGATCCGACAGTCTAGCCAGCTTTCTGTCCATCTTTACAGTCTATTTCTCCAATCCATACTCCGTTAACTTGCTAGCAAGAATATTGTGGGAGACCATATCAAAAGCTTTGTTAAAGTCAAGGTATATCACACCCACTGACTTTCCCATATCCACAGAGCCAGTTACCTCATCATAGAAGCTAATCAGTTTGGTCAGGGCACGACTTGCCCTTTGTGAATCCATGTTGACTATTCCTGATCACTTTCCCCTCTTCAAAGTGCTTCAAAATGGATTCCTTGAGGTTCCCCTCCATGATTTTTCCAGGGACTGAGGTAAGGCTGACAGGTCTGTAGTTCCCTGGATAGTCCTTCTTCCCTTTTTTAAAGATGGGCACTACATTTGCCTTTTTCCAGTCATCCGGGATCTCTCCTGATCTCCACGAGTTTTCAAAGATAATGGCCAAAGTCTCCGCAATGACATTTGCCGACTCCGCAATGACATTTGCCAACTCCGTCAGTACCCTCAGATGCATTAAATCCAGGCCCACGGATTTGTGTACATATAGCTTTTCTAAATAGTTCCTAACTTGTTCTTTCCCCACCAAGGACTGTCCACTTCCTTCCCATATAGCATTGCCAGGTGCATTTGTCTGGGAGCTGACCTTGTCCGTGAAGACAGAGGCAAAGAAAAAATAGAGTATCTCAGCTATTCCCACATCATCTGTCACTAGGTTACCTCCCTCATCCAGTAAGGGCCCCACACTCTCTCTGATCACCCTATTATTGCTAACATGCCAGTAGAAATCTTGTTGCCCTTCGCGTCCCTTGTCAGCTGCAATTCGAATTGTGCTTTTGACTTCCTGAATACTCACCTGCATTCTCGAGCAATATATTTATACTCCTCCCTAGTCATCTGTCCAAGTTTCCACTTCTTGTAAGCTTTCTTTTTGTGTTTAAGCTCACCATGAATGTCCCTGGTAAGCTGGCCGCCTACCATATTTGCTTTTCTTGCTGCACATCGGGATGGTTTGTTCCTGTGCCTTTAATAAGGCTTCTTTAAAATACTGCCAGCTCTCCTGGCCTCCTTTCCCCTTCATGTAAGCATCCCAGGGAATCCTGCTCATAAGTTCTCTGAGGGAGACACAGTCTGGTCTTCTGAAGTCCAGGGTGTGTATTTTGCTACTCTCCTTTCTTCCTTTGGTCAGGATCTGAAATCTACCACCTCAATCACTGCTTTCCAGGTTGTCACCCACCTCTACTTCCCCTACTAGTTCCTCCCTGTTTGTGAGCAGCAGGTCAAGATGCGCACGGCCCCTGGACAGTTCCTTTAGCACTTGTACCAAGAAGTTATCCCCAACATTCTCCAAAAACTTCCTGGATTGTCTGTGAAATTTTCTCCTCCTTTTCTCTCCCACCTGTTCTTCCTGAACAATTTATACTCTTCCATGACAGTGCTCCAGTCATGTGAGTCATCCCGCCAAGTCTCTCTTATTCCAATCAAATCATAGTTCTTTGACTGGGCCAGAGCTTCTAATTCTTCCTGTTTGTTTCCCAGGCTTCTTGCATTTGTGTACAAACACCTTAGATAAACAGTTGTCCCAGAGGCTATGTCTACACAGCAGTGTTATGACGCTATTCCAAAATAACGAAGTCTGTGGGTATGGCTAGACTGCAGGGTTTTTTCAGGATACTTCTGGTATCCAAAAAAAACCTCCACTGAGTCCAGAGAATGCGTTTGTTCTTCTGCTTTTTTTTGTGGAAGAGCAGACGTGTTCTTTCGGAAGCCCTGTCTTCCTTGTTCCACGAGGAAGAAGGGATCTTCCAAAAGAAGGTTTTTTTTACAAAATTTGGCCCAGTGTAGACTCTTCCGAAAAGCCTCTTCTGAAAAAAAAAAAAAAAAAAAAAAAAAAGCCGAAAAAGGTACGCAAATTGTGGAGTGTATTTTACATATCTTTCTTGAAAAAAAGTTGTAGTCTAGACATAGACCGGATCTACACTACAAACAGTTATTTCAACATAATGTCAAAATAATGGTGAGCTGAGGACTTCTTACTCTGACTCCTGTTACCCTCATTTTACGAGGCCTAAGGGAAGTCAGAGGAAGAGTTCTCTTTCTCGAATTTCCTTACGTGTAGACAGCACCAAAAGCCAAAATAAGCTCTTTTGATACAAGCTACGCTATTGATGTAGCTCAAGTTGCGTAGCTCATTCGCCTTTAGCCCTGCTGTGTAGATGTGCTCTTAGATAGTAGAAAATGTCACCAGCTATTATTCTTGGAAGCTCTAAAATGTAGAACAAATTAAATCACTGAATACAGAGAGGAAGAATGGTCTAGTGGGCACTAGCATAGGACTTGGGAGACCTGGGTTCCATTCATACTATATACCCCCTGTGTGACATAGCTTCTTTGTACCTCAGTCCTTCATCTGTAAAATAGGGGTAATAGCCCTGCCCTACCTCACTGTGGAGTAGGGATGTAAAAGGTTAACTGGTTACCTGGTAAGCTTACCGGGTGTACCAGTCTCGCCCGCCGGTACCTGCTGACCCTCCCCCCTGGGGGGGGGGTAGCCTTACTGCCACCCGCGCACCCTTGCTGTGGGTCGTTGAGGTGTTCTTTCCAGCCTCGACTTCTGCCCACGGCTCTGGGGCAGGGGAAAGGGGGGCCCGGGCCCACCCTCACTCACGGGTCCCAGCCCAGGGCCCTAAGGACGCGGAACCGTCTAGCTCCGGTCCGGCTGACGGGGCGTCCTGCCGTAACACACCAGCCCTACTGGGCTCTGCCCTGGGCTGCTTCCTTTTCCCGCCCCCGGCTCTCCCACGCCGGGAGGTTTACCTTGCCTTTGGCCGACAGGCTGCCGGCACTGCTCTACTCCCCAACCAGGGGGTTGGTCCCGCCTGCCGGATGGGGCCTCCCCCAGACCACTGGGTGCCGACTCGTGGTGCCACCCCCAGGGCTTCCACCCCGGCTACCCGTCCTCTCTCCCTCCCCCCCCCCCCCTTTGGCCATGGCGGCGGCATTTTAAATGTTCCGCCGCTTACGTCCTCCATGACATCATTGGCCTGAACTGGGGTGGGGCCAGCCGGCTCCGCCGCGGGTCGTCTGACGCGTGTGGCTCTCCGGGCGGGGAAACGCCCCCGCGCTAGCCCTGCTTCTGCCGCCGCGCTCTGGGCGGCACGTGTCGGCCGGCTCTGTCAGCCCTGGTGCGGCATGCGAACACGCTGCGCAGCGCCGGGCTGCCTCCTCCTGGGTGCCGAGCAACGCCTGCTCGGTGGGATTCGCAGTGCGGGGCGATGCTGCCCCGTCACACCGGGTAACCAGTTAACTGGAAGGCCGGGCTAGCGGGAACAGCCCCCTGGCCATGGCGGGCCTGGCTGGCAGGACCCTGGTCGTGGTGAGCTAGGTGGGAGCAGCCTCCTGCCTGCCTGTAGTGCGGTGGGCCCAGTGGGAACAGCCTCTTTTAAACTGTCCTGTGTGGACATTCTTGTTCCCATCTGATTTAAGCTAGATCATGTAAACAGTGGTATATATACTGTGTTGTGGCTAAACTGGCATAACTACATAACAGACAGTGTGTAGCTCTGGAAAGGGTTTTTCATTCACCAGAGGAACTCCATCTCTCTTACAGATGGTAACTGTGTTGATGGAATTAATCTTCCATAGACCTAGCAGTGTCTACTGTGGGGATTAGCTCAGCATAGATATGTTATTCAGGCGTGTGGATTTTTCACACGCCTGAGCACTGACACTATGTCTGCCAAGTTTTCAGTGTAGCACAGTCTCTAAACTGCAATAAGTCATTAAATAGGAGTGTCCACATAGCTATTTGCACTTGTTTAAAATTACTCCTTTAGTTAAGTAAATGTAGGTTTCTTCTGAGCAGACAAATCCTGACATCAACAGGAGAAGTTATAGAAATAATTATTTTGGATTCCATTACCCAGAAACTGTTTCCATTCATTTTTTCTCTAATCTACTACAGTGTTATATTTTTAAATAATCTGTGATTTTTCCTATTGTTTGAGCATGAAGAGGAAGAGACTCATGTAATTCTAGGGAGCTGTTTTTAGCAGGGATATTGAAATTGTCATGTGAGTAGTTTCCTTTACTACATTTTAGGTCACCACCCTTCCTCTTGGAAATCTGAGAAATACCTTTTTTCCTTATTGTACTCAAATTTAACTGAGACTGAGGAAACAAGTTCTTAATCTGCAGATCTGAACTCAGCATTTATCTTTATTATTTTGTCTTGCTTGTGGAAGTGAGGGCTCTGAGGCATGAACCTATGCCATTCTCCACACGTGTTTGACCCCCACCTTTGGTGCAAATCAGCTTCCAATTTATGCTACCTGGCCTGGTTGCTTATCACAGTCTTGCTGTTAAGCTATAATTGGGATACTGGACTCTTTGCAGTCCTGGTTTATATACCCATAGCAAAGCTACAGATCAATGTGGTGACCAATTCTTATTTATGACTCTTTATTTAGCATAATTTAAGACCCTGTGTATTCTAAAGCATGCTATACCTACATTTGGCACCCTGAAACTCTCTGATTATACCAGCACAACAACAGTGAAATCTGGAACAATAACTTTATATCCATTTGCTCATGTCATTTTAACAAGTTTAGGCTTTAAATAAGAAAAAGGTTTCTAACCATCAGAGAAGTGAAATTTTGTAGCAGCCGTCCAAGGAGAGTAATAGGGACTAAAAACCTAACTGGTTTCAAGTCTGAGCTTGATAAGTCCATGGCCGGGATGGCACGATGAAACACTCTACAGTCGTGTGTAGCTGATCTGTAACCGCTAGTAGCAGATATACCCAGTGGTTGGTGATGGGAGACTAGGAGGCTCTGAATTACAACAGAGAGTTCTTTCACAGGTCTCTACTGAAATGCTGAGGGTTGAGCTGACCATTTGGGGTCAGAAAGGAATTTTCCTCCAGGTCAGAGTGGCAAAGGCCTTGTGGGGGGTTTCATCTGCTCTGAAATAAGGGGCCTTGGGTCACTTGCAGGTTTAAACTAGGGATATGAAAATGTAAACGTGCACATGGTTAACCAATGAGCCTGGGCTCATTGATTAACCTTGATGGTTACTTGCAGCTCTCTCCCTTCCCCACACTGCTGCCTCTGATACAGTGATACAGAGGCAGCAGTGTGGGGTGCAGGCAGAAGCTGGTGTTAATTTTCATAAAATGCATTTTAACATCCCTGTTGTAAAGAGCTGTAAATAGTAGAGTCTCTGTAACACAAAGTCTTTAAATCATAAAGGGAAGGGTGTTTTACATTTTGTAGCTTGCAATTTGCAGGAGGTCCAGTGAGATGATCATGATGATCTCTTCTGATCTAAGTTTGACACATTTCCTTAGTGTAAAATATAGAGCATTTAAAGTTTTCAGCGTGGTAGTAAATATTAGAGAGCACGATCCTTTCAGAGGCTGAGTACCTTCTGCAAAGTACTGAAGCAAGTCCTCAATTCCCATTGAAACCACTAGAATGAAGTTGATTGAGTTATTTTTATCACAATCCCTAAGTCCATAGGAAAGTGTATCGTGCTTCTGATATTACAAATATATCATTGAAGAATAAGCTTAGCCACTAGTTTTGATAGCTTAGCCACTAATTAATTGAGAAGGTGACATGTTGCTATCTAGTTGTTGGAATAACAGATTATATTATTATAATAATATTATTATATTATTTAGACTAGAGGAAGGATGTTCAGTTATTAAAAGGAGAATGTATCAGTTAGGAAGTAAATGATCTAGCTTGATACTTTAAAAGTATATTAGTCTACAATCTTGTTTCCTTTCACTAGAAATGCAGGAGGGAAAAGGTTCAGAGCACAAAATCTGGGAGCCCCTCCCATTATGCAAGTTCAGTCTTGCAGAGAGCTCCTGCACAAACTGCATGGAAGCCAGCATTCACAAAGAAAGCCTGTAATATTACCCACAGATCCTGGGCTCCACATTCTCCTCTTTTCTCTGACTGCAAAATTATATAAGTATTGTGGAGGCAAATCCTTGGTTGATTTACATTAATATACTATACAATACTGTGATAGAAAGGAAACTTTTGTGGTGGATCTTGGAGCTGGGAGTGGGAGTATTGTTACACATGTGTAACAAAAGTGTCATCCAATATACTGTGCGTGTGGCCAGAGAAAATAATTATTTTCACTTTTAAACTCATTCAATGATTAGAATGGAATTGTAAAATAAGCTTCAGCATGATGTATTAAGACTTTGAGAACATTTCTTTCTGTGTCACTATCAAATTGACGTTACCACTGTCATCTGACACTGAAATGATTAACATGCACCTAAAGTACGGCAATGACAGCTTTGTGAGCAGGTTCCTGACTTGCGTTTCTCTCAGTCTCAAAGTATGGCACAGAAATCTAAGATGACTACAACTGTATATCCAAGTATTAGATCAATAGCTTCAGTGGGTAGCCGAGTTAGTCTGTACAGAATATACTAAAGAAACAAAAATTGGTCCGGTAGCACTTTATAGACTAGTAAAACATATAGATCAGCATTTCTCAAACTATGTGGAGAAAAAAATACCGGGCCTCAGTGTGGCTGCCAGGGTGTTCCGGGCTCCCGGACTGCCCCTGCAGCGCTGGGTTCCTCAAGCCCTCAGCCGGGCTGGGCGGATGCAGCCGTATGTTTCAGGCTCCCGACAGAGGCATAGTGAGGTTTACCAGGTGAGCTCTTATTGCTGGCTGTGGAGGGGGGAGGGGAGATTGGGATATGGGCTGCAGGGAAGCAGGGTTGGGGCAATGGAGCTGCCCGGGGGGGGGGGGGAGAGGGAGGGGAACCGGCTGGCAGAAGCAGGGCTGGCCAGGAGTGCAGGGGCAGTGAGGCTGGCTGGGGGAGATCGTGGGGCTGGCTGGGGAACCGGCTGGCGGAAGCAGGGCTGGTGGGGGCAGCAGGGCTTGCCAGGAGAGATTGGGAGAGAATCGGCTGGCGGGGACAGCGGGGCTGGCCCAGGGCGGAAGGAGAAGGGGAGGGGGGAGAGAATCGGCCAGCGGGGAGCAGGACAGTTCAGGGCGCACGCAGATCCTGAATAAAAATGTAAAAGCAGTGCCTTTTAAATATCCCCACTGCTGACAGTGAGGTTTAAAGGCACTACAATGTGTCAGAATGGAGAGAACCTGGTGCATTTACCATCTGGAATGAGAATATGGATAACAAATTCCAAAGATGGTGTCAGCTTTCTGAAAATAAATGAGCCCCTTTTCAATACACAATGTGGTGGTGCAGGGTTTTATTAAATTACAGTCCATTTTTCCAATCCATATTCCCTTAACTTGCTGGTAAAAATGTTGTGGGTGGCCATATCAAAAGCTTTGCTAAAGCTGGCCCTGGGGGCTTTGGGAGGACCCAAACCAATGTATTTGCATATTCGTTATTTGCTTAATGCAAATGAATGTTACTGGTCCTCTGAAAGCTTGTGAATGGATTTACTGGTCCCCATGTCAAAAAGTTTGGAAACCCCTGATATAGATGGTATCAGGAGCTTTTGTGGGAACAGCCCACTTCTTCAGATGACAATTAGATCAATGTTTCTCAGTTATGAGTCCCATCCTGTGTCCAAACTCCCTCCCAGAGCCTGAACC
The DNA here is from genome assembly GCF_049634645.1 of Pelodiscus sinensis. NCBI lineage: Eukaryota > Metazoa > Chordata > Testudines > Trionychidae > Pelodiscus > Pelodiscus sinensis. The sequence goes on along the minus strand of NC_134712.1, from coordinate 212,462,343 downwards.
CCCTCACACCTTCCTGCACTGCCACTCCCTGCCCCAGGCTCAGCCCAGAGCCTCTTCCCACACTCTGAACTCCTTGGCCCAACCCAGAGACTGCCCCCCTTCCCACATCCCAACTCTTTGCCTCAGCCCAGTGAACGTGGGGGAGAGCAATGGAGGGAGGGGGAATGGATTGAGTGGGACAGGGCCTCCAAGTAGAGATGGAGGAAGGGGTGGGGCAGAGGTTGGGGAGAGGGTGTTTCAGTTTGTATGGTTTGATAGCTGATAACCCAGGAGGCACTGGGAGGAAGTGGGAGGAGCAGGGACAGGGTGTGCTTTGGGGAGCGGATGCAAAGAGGAGGGGAAGAGATGGAGTAACAGCAGGAAAAGGTGGAATGGAGGTGGGGCTTTGGGCTTAGCAGGAAGTGTGCTTGGCGGGGGGAGTCCATGAAAAATATTAAAACAGAGGTTTTTGGGCCACTAAAGTTTGAGAACCACTGCAATAGATTACTTCTGTTGTTCACAGGAGAATAGGATTCCTGCTAAAATCAGTGGGAAGCTAAACAAGAGATTAGGCCCAAGAAGTGTATTTGTGGTTCAAACGTAGCTAGCTATATCACGTTGCTTGTCTTTATTACCACATCTGACTAAGCTAGACCATATACTGGCAAACTTTTGACATCTAACAGTTGTGTCCAAAAAAGCTGTGCGTGAGACTGTAACTGCAGTTTATTTAGATTCTTGCAACACTGTGTCAGAAAATATAACATTAATGCTTGCTTCTGTTTTGAGCAGTTTTTGTTTGGGAATGTATGTTAATTGTTTTTATCAGGACGTCTTTCCTCCCAGATGTTTTTCTGTTTTCAGAGGCTGATTAATCCAAGTACCACAGTCAGATCCATCTTCAGTATGGTACATTCTTTAATAATTGGTGTAGCGTCCCCAGTTAAAACAAGAAAAGAACAAGTTAAGAGTTAAATATGTAGGGGAACTAACTGACGAGATCTCTGGGCCATTAGCAGTTATCTCTCAGAACTAAAGGAGGTCAGGAAACATAGCTGAGGACTAGAAAAGGTAAAAGATTGGATCTAAGGACAACTCAGGGAATTATAACTAGTCATCTTACATTATCTTTCCAGGCACTAAATTTAATGAATAATCAATCAATCCATTTGTAAGCACCTAGAAGAAAATAAGACGATGAGTAAGGCTAAGATTTATTTGAGTATTTTTAGTAAAACTCATGGTCAGGTCAAGGGCAATAAACAAAATCTCACAGCCCATGACTAAACACCTCTGACTAAAACTTAGCAGCTCTTGAGTTCCCAGGGTGCTGATGGCTAGCCCGTGCACTAGCCATGGGGGCGGATTGCCTCTAGTCACCCACTGCTGGGAGCAATCAACTCAAACACCTTCCCCAGTCCCAGCAGAGAAAAGAGGTGAGCAAACCAAGGGAGTTTGCCTGGGGGGAGTTCCCACAGAATTTTTTTCCCTTTCAGGCTTCTGTGAACAGTAACTACAACATCTGAAAAGGCTCTAAGAAGGAAGACTGTATGGATAGTGAGTGATCAGCTGTTGTGGTCTGCAAAGGGTATGCCATGTTTGTCTTTCACCCTGAGGAGAGAAGTGACTATGTCTGTACAAAGTACAAGCTGGTCTCCATCATGGAACCAAAGATTAAAGAGCTAGAGGCCCAAGTAGCTATCCCGTGTTCCATCAGAGAAAATGAAGACTTTCTGGATTGAAGTCAGAGTTTGGTATTGTAGGCACAGTATGTTGAAGAATCAGAGAGGGCAGTGCAGAGCAGGGAAGAAAATAGGCAGCATGTAGCCTCCGGAAGAAGAAAGAGAACTCATGTACTCCCAACAGAGTAGAGGTAAGACACAGATACTATAGCAGAGAATGCTTTGGAAGAGTTATTTGAGGGACGGGATCAGAAGGAGACCTCATCATCCAGAAGATGTGGGATGCATTGTCTTAAGGGTCCCATGACCTCTACTCTCAAGAGGATGAGACAGATAGTGATGGTTTGGTGTCTTCTTCCTAATGTGGACAGAGGCATCCATCTGCTGTTCAGACCAGGAAATTCAAGAAGAACTAGAATTCAGGATGTGACAGAGAATCTGCTGAGACTAATCATGCCATTGGACAGCTACCCCTTCCTGTTTCTCCTTGTGGGCACTAATGATGCTACCAAGAATGACCTTGAGCAGGTTACTTCCAACCAGACCTCACAACCTCTCCCCCTTCTGCATCCCACCTCCCTCGCAAATCCTGCACCCCATCCCTATCCCACTCCCTGGCAGCCTTGTCCTGTACACTGAACCCCTCATTTTTGTTACCACCCCAGAGCCTAAAGGGGTCCATATAATCCACTAACTCTGGAACCCCAGAAAAGTAAATCTGGCCTATGGAAAGCCTTGAACCTTAGTCCCCCTTGTCTCAACCCCCTCCATGGGTCTGGAGAGTCAGGGGAGCGAGGCTTCTCAGTTGGGGGCCACATCAGTGGGGCGGGGGTGTTGGGGAGAAGTTTTTTTGCTTCTCACTTGTGGTTCCTAGCTGATTTTTTCAGTGCATCGGTGGCCCCCAATGCAAAAAGGTTCCCCACCCCCTGCCATAAGTAAAGAAAACATTGAAACCTTTTGTATTGGACATAAATTAACATTTTACTTTATTTAAGATGAAGTTTGATTAACATGGGAAAGTTAAAACACTTAATCTGTTTAATAATTTAAATTAAACCATTTTCCCTAACTGCAGCAATAGCAAAATGGTTTGGATGTAATTATGTAATTAATGGTGAGTTTCCATTCACAACTGGTAGTCCATGGAAAGATTTACATGGAGCCAGGTGGATCAAGGGCCAAAAAGTTTGAGAACTACTGTGATGGAGAGACAGGGAAGAGGGTGAATCTGTGTGATGACATGTTCTTGGTAGTTAAACAGCCTGATTAATTATGAACCAGTGAAACTCCTATAGCAGGGGTGGCCAACTTGTGGCTCCTGATGGGACAGAAAAAAATTGCAGCTCCTGACGGGGCGGAACCCAGAACCGCTCAGGTCAGCTGCTCTCACAGCCAGGCCACTGTGAGCTTCATGCATGCTCATCTCCCATGCCATTCCGCTCACGGCCCTCAGCGTACTGTGTCATATCCTGCACATGCAGGCTGGGTCGCACACAGAATCAGGGGCTCCAGGTGTGGCAGTGACGGCGCCAGCGCCAGCTCCGGGACCTAGGCATAAGGTTAGTGGGGGAGGGGAGTTGCTAGCTCTGGGGAAGGAGAGGGGGATTAGGTTGGGGGGACCGCATGGCATGCCGGCTGCTCAGCGCACGCATCCCAGCACCTGGGAGGAGACATGCGGCTGTAGTGGCGGCTCTGGGACCCTAGAATTCGGTAGAGTGGGGGGAGGGAGGGGGGCCTGGCTTTAGTCTGGGGAAGGGGAGGGAAGGAGAAAGGAGGGAATTGGGTTCAGGGGGGAGGTGTGTGCACAGCATCCCAGCCAGCTGCTCAGGGTATGCGCCCCCGTGCCTGGAGGGAGACGCATGTGGCTGTAGTAGTGGCAGCTCCGCCTCAAGGACCCGGGAATTAGCTTAGAGTAGGGGAGAGGATTGGTATAGAGAGGGGGTGGTGCTTGGCTCGGGAGGGGAAGGGAGGGGGATTGGGTTGGGGTGTGTGTGTGTGTGCCTTGCTCTGGGGAAGGGGAGGGGGATTATGTTGTGGGGGGGTATGTGCCTGGCTCTGGGGAAAGGGAGAGGCATTGGGTTAGAGTAGGGGGAGTGCCTGTGGAAGGGGAGAGGAAGAACAGCCAGCGTGTTTCCTGAGACCCAGATCCTCAGGTACTGGCCCCAGCTGTCTCTGTCCCCTCCTCCTGGCCAGACCTCCCCCCCCCCCCCACGAGTCCCCTGCCTCCACCAGCACAGTTGGGGCCACATTAGTGAAGCGTTGGGAGGGGGGGGGCGGGGCTTGGAGCAGTTGTTTTTTTGCATCTCACTTGTGTGGCCCTGACTGACTTTTCTGTGGGTCAGTGACCCCCTACTCAAAACAGGTTCCCTGCCCCTCTCAGAAATAAAGACAACGCTGAAACATTTTGCGTTTGACGTAATATTTTATTTAAAAATGAAGCTCAATTGGGGCCAACCCCCCATCTGGCCGCAGCATCATAACACTCCTGCACCCCCCCCCCAACATACCCCAAACCTGAGCCTATCATACACTGGAACTCCCTGTCCTGAGCTTCTCACCTCCCCAAACTCCTGGACCCCCACATCCCCAGTCTTCTGCCACAACACTCCTGCACCACACACTGAAAATCTGTGTCCCGAGCCCATCATACACCCAGCCTCCCTGCCCTGGGCCCGTCATGCACCCGAGCCCAAACTCCTGCACCCTCATATCCACAAGCCTGCGGCTTGCTCAGTACCCCAACCTTCCAACTAACCCCAACACTATCCAGCCTGGAGCCCCCTCCCTGAGCCAGCATCCTCGTCTCTACTTCCTCCTGCATCCAAATTCCCTCCCAGAGCTTGTACTTCTTACCTCTTCCCAGTGCTTTTTTTGTGATGGTATGCCCCAGGATGGTGTACCAGCACCTACTTTACACCTATTTTCCCACGGCGCGGGGTCGTGGGTTTTTTTGCTCAACAACTCCCCCCACCCCCCCTTCGCACTCTATCCACAGCTGTTTTGGCTCTTCATCTCTAATGGGTAGGCCACCCCTGTCCTATAGGGTTTCTGTGTCATTACTCATCACAGAGAATTATAGCTAAGGCCAGAATGTTGTCAATGTGGCAAAATCTGAATCCAGCAGAATAATGGGCTCAGACTCTTTGCCAGTTGTACATGGAAAAGGGAATTTCTGTGACCTGACTTTTCCCACAATATAGCACTACACACAAAATAATCCTGCTGACTGAAGGTTGAAAAAGAGAACACATTAATAACTATCTGAGGCACTTAGATACCACAGTGGTTGGGAAGAAGCATGCATATAGATTGGTGTCCCAGTGTTTAAGCTAGTCTTCCAAGATCTTTCACCATTCTCTTCCCTCCTACCCCCATTCTCACTTTAAAAGATGTTAACATTCAGCAAGACCTGCACAGATTTCTGGTCCCTCAGTAAGAGTTGGGGGAAGTATTGCAGCAGCATTGGAGTAATTCTCTAACTCTGCATTGATATGGAATACATCGAGCCATGGCATTTACCTCGTGCTTTCTCTAGAGACCATCATTAGGCTGTCTTTTTTTTAATATAATGTCTATATCCATGAATACAGATACTGTAGAGCTAAAAGTTTGAATACAAATACATTTTCTGTATCTCCAGCAGAGTTTTTAGTTTTGAGAATTTAATTTTAATAATGACCAAATGATTTTGTCTGTATAGCTGAACTAAGAAGAAAACAGTGCCATATGTGATTTGAAAGCTGCAGATTTGACTACCACAGTGATATAAAGGGAGCCTAGTTGAGCTGCATGGTATGTGTAGCTTTGCCCATTGTGGTCAGATTTCACAGCAGTTATTATAGAATGTTGCCATTGATGAGATGGAGAAATTGCTGTAGTAAAATATAAGTGTTGTTAAAAAAGGAATGTTAGGAAACTGAGTCATGAGCAAAATGTTAGTATTTAACCAATTGGCTGCCCTCAGGACATTTTGTAACCGGACATTCTAATTTATGCTACTTTTTATTAATCCTTTTTGTTTCTTTGGAAGAACATCACTGGACCAAAGAACCAAAACAACTTTGATGTAAATGGGGATCTCTGTATCATTCTTCCAATTCTTGACAAAGTATCAAATATGTAACCAAAAGCTGGAGATTAATAGTGCCTGTGAAATTGCAATATCTACTCAAATGATCTGATAGTGGCAGTGATTTTATATAAACAGGTAGGTTGAAAGGTGAGAACAAAAAGGAGAGTGAGTATTCAGACCTCTGAATCAGTAATCATAATTATACATTGCATACAGAGTAATGAAACCTACAGAAGTAGGAGGGAGGATACTAAATGGTTTAAACAGAGCCCTATCCAATTATTGCTGTATGAATGGAGAAGAAATTACATAACATAATCTGTTATTACAGGATCTATTGTTTCTGCCTTTCTACTGAAAATGTGTTTTTATTTAAAAGAATCATAAGGTATATTACATTAGGGGATTGCCCTCTTTATTTATTCTCTTAAAATTAGAAAATACAATGACATTTACTAACAGTTGGTTCCAATATTTACTGATCATTGCATTTGTTGCATTGCTAGGTTGGTAGTTGAAAACATTGGTTTTTATACTGCTTGGACATCAGCATAACTGATGATGTCCAAAGGAATGCTGAAGAGTTTTGTGGCATGGTATTATTATTCATTCATTATAATTATTATTTGTGAAGATATAAATTGACCTTTCAACTCCAGCCCCATTACTGTTAGCTGAGACCAGTCTTCAAATCCTACTGTTTCTCTGGAAGATGAGACCCAACCACAGCCATCTCCAGTAAAAGCAGGAAGATAGGAGTGAGAGAGGCCTGTCCATCCTTCTCTTTTTTCACTCATTATATCAAAAATTCCAAGGGATACCTCATGCCTTAAGTGCTGCCCTTTTCAATCATCTGCAGTCTTTTCAGAAATGGCCCTTCAAAGCACCATGCTCATCTGGAGTAGCAACTTCACAGCCTGGGTATTGTTATATGCTGCCTCCCTAGATATGTCTAGAGTGTAGCTGGGAGGTGTGATTCCAAGAAGCAGATAGGCAGACTTCTGCTTGTTTTGTTGGAGCTAGTATGCCAAAAGTAGTGTGGATATTGTGGCACGGGTGGCAGCTTACGCTAGGCTTGCGAATCCAAGCCTGCCTGACCCCCTGGGCTTGAGCTTGGGTGCTGAGCCTGAGCTATCAGCCAGGCCACAATATCTGCAATTCTGTCTAGAGGTGCTGAGAATCACACCATGCAGCTACAGTCTTAGACACACCCTGTAATGCCACATGCTCTGCTACTGCGAGATCAGTAGATGACCAAGCACCTCAGGACTCCTTTAGTCAACAGCTAAGTGACTTTCCACTGCCACCATTCACTTGCTTGAATGTCACTTGTGTGACGTAGTGGGGGTACTTGCTGGGCTGTGGTGACCCCTGCTGTCTGGAGCAAGACCCAGCAGGGAAAACCTCACTAGGCAGAGGTAAGGCCAAACTTGTTGAACCAGTGGCCAGACACCCCCCATGGAGAGGAACAAAGGAAGGTGGAATGCTGCCCTGGCTTGGGGGGCAGGGCTGGAAGAGGGAGTTAGTTCCTCGCTGGAAGGCAGGGTATAAGGAGCTGGGGAGGGGGCTGGGACTCCCCTATCTCAAGGGGGGCACTGAGGCCTCTTAGCCCCAGTTCCTGTAACCAGATTACATCTGTGCTGCGCTGTGCTGGAGGAGCAATAAACCACCCTCAATTCCACTGGCTGGTGCAGTCTGTTTGTGCCATTTCGGGGTGCAGGAGATGGGGAACCCCCAACGCGCCGTCACAACTTGATTCCCTGATTTAGTCCAGCACCCCACCAACAGAAAAAACAGGTCTGTATGCATGAATTTCTGTGTGTGGGGGGTGCAAGCCGTAGGAGGGGCTGGTGGTTGCCCCACCACTGCGATCCAGCCCCGGAGCATGGGGGAGGTAGGCTGGGGTAATGTACCACCCCAGCCTCATGTTTACTTGGAGGACCATGGGGTGGTGTGTGTTCACACCCTTTGCATACACCCCTTGCATATGGACCTGAAAGAAGGTGAGGAATTATCTGAGCAATCTAAATTTTTGTGTGTCTACCCACATGTATGTGTCAATCTGCACATAGAATAGAACCTTCAAGACCTGCACATAACAAACCTAATAATAAAACAAAGCAATTAGTGTATGCAGCATTGTACAGTGGATAAAGTGAGCCACGTATAGGAGGTCCCTGTCATTAGAAGTTTACTCCATAAATCCCATATTTAGCAAGGCATGTTAGCGTGTGCCTAAGTTATAAGCATGTGAGTTATCTCAATAAAGCCAATCAATATTTTTCAATTAAAATTAGGGGGCTGCACCCCCTGCTTGCTATGCTTGCCAACCCCCCTCCCACTACCCCAGAGCACTGGAGAGGAGTGAGGGGGGAGGTCCCGTGGCTCCTGACCCACAGAGAACCAGGGAAGGGGGAAGCTGCACAGCTCCTGCCCCCCCCCCCCGCTAGAGCACCGGGGAGGGGAGAGGCTGTGGGGCTTTCACCCCCTAGCACCGGGGAAGGAGAAGGCTGTATGGCTCTGCCTCACCTGGAGCACCAGAAAGGGGGGAGGCCGTGCAGCTCCAGCTTCACCCCACCATGGAGCACCGGGAAGGGGGAGGCCACAAGGCTCCCCCCCCCTCGCAAAGCACCAGGGAAGCGGGTATGATGGGCTGTACCAGCCCTGCACTGAAGCTAAGGAATGGCCTTGGCCCAGCTGGCTGAGAAGGCCCCACCCCCACAGTACTGCTGGGCGTACTGCCACTGGAGAAGCTCCCACTTAGAGCAGCTCAGTGAGGGCGGACCGCTGAAAGGACAGGAGGTGCTGAGAGAGCTCCAGAGATGGAGGAAGGAGTGAAGCCCGACCCCGCAGCAGCAGCCGGACCAAGAGGAGCTACCCAAGGAGCCCCCAATCCAGAATGAGACTACAGAGGATGCAGTTACCAGAGGACGGGAGGGCGGGGGAGGAGACGGGGGAATTGTTCTCCCTGTGCTCAGCGTGTTGTGGAAGGATTCCCCACTGCATAGGCAGTGGATTGCACCACTGCCACCAGGGCCCTGGGCTGGGACCCGGTGGTGTGGGAGGGCCCAGGTCCCTCTACCCCTTCCATAGCTCTCCCATGGGGGTAAGTTTTCCGGCAGACCGCTGGAATAGGCCTCTAGGCTGTATTACCCCTAGTAAAGGGGCTTGTGTATGGACTCTGGCTGCTGTTACCCCCTAGGAAAGGGGACTTGCAAATAGACTCTGCTGTGGGGCCATATTACCCCTAGTAACAGGACTTGTAGGTAGGCACCAGCCGGTAGATTGTGTTACCCCTAGCAAAGGGGACGTGACTCGAGGGGCCTCTGAGGATAGGTTGTGCCTCGACGGGGGGAGGCTGCGCAGCTCCAGCCCCACTCAGAGCACCAGGGAAGCTGCATGGCTGCTACCCCGCCTCCTGTAATGCTGGGGAGGCCACATGGCTCCCACCCCACCCCCCAGAGTGCCAGGCAGGCCGTGTAGCTCCTGCCCCACCCTCCACATGGCTGCGGCTTCCAAGCATCAGGGAGCGAGTGAGGGAGGAAGAACGCTGGGTGGCTGAAGGGGGAGGGGCTGCAGGATGCAGAGCGACGTGTTGACATCACATTGTCGTCCTGCAGGAAAAAATTTTTTTTATATATATATATATATAGAGAGAGAGAGAGAGAGAGAACGATTTTTCAATTGGGAATATTTTGATCAGAATGATTTTTAAGGGACAAAACGTCTAAACTTTTTTATTTTTAAAATTCTAAATAAAAGATTTAGAACCAAATTGCTAACATTTGGTTTTTTTGAAATTTTTTTATTTAAAATTTTGTGTAAAATTGTCTTTTTTTTTTTTAACTAATGCCCATTTCTCCAGTAGAAAAAGGGAACGAAAAGTTTTTTAAAAAGTGAAAGAATCACTTATTATTTTCCTTGAAAAATGTGGGAACAAGATTAAAATATTTTTAATTACTTCTCCAGTATAAAATGTTGACATTAAAAAAATCAGGGAAAGGGAAAATATTTTTTCTAAATAAAATTAAAAAATATGAGAAATATTTGAGATTTTTTTCAGTATTTCACAATGAAAAAAATGAATAAATTGAAAACCAGTTTTTAAAAAATTTATTTTGTGAAACACATCACTCCTCCTCCCCAAAAAAGAAAATACAACTGGTAAAGTTTAAAGTTGCTTAAATTCTTTCCTGAACTGCAGTCATTATTTGCTCTTTTTATTCTGTTGCCTTCATATTTTTGGGTGTAACGTGTATTATTATTTAAGTTCTTGATGATAGCTTTAAAATATTTAGAATTCACAAAGAATCCCTCCAAGATTATAATTTTAAAATTGGACAGTTTAGGGTTCATAGAGATGAATAATAGTAATAATTTAAAAAACTCTAAATTGCAGAATATAATAGCTATTATTTATTATCTTTCAGTAATATGAGTTTTCTTCTAAAATATAATCTTTGAAAGGCTTTATTTGTGCCAAGTATCTTTCTCAAGGTCATGGAATAGATGTCTGAACTTAAAATGACCCTTTCCCAATTAAACCCATCATCTCATGGAAAATGCTTTGTTGGCCTGTTACTCAGAGATCTCCTGGTAACAGTTTGAAAGGGTACAGGGACGTCTTTAGTCGTCAACAATTTAGATAATGGCGTAGAGAGTACACTTATAAAGTTTATGGATGTTACCAAGCTGAGAGCGGCTGCGAGCACTTTGGAGCAATAAAGCTATAATTCAAAGTGATCTGGAAAAACTTAAAAAATGGTATGAGAGATAATAGGATGAAATTTAACAAGGACAAGTGCAAAGTACTTCATTTAGGAAGGAACAATCAGTTTTACACAGTTTTACTGTCTAGGAAGGAATACTGCAGAAAAGGTTCTAGAGGGTCATAGTGGATTACAAGCTAAATATGACTCAACAACGTGACACTATTGCAAAGAAAGAAAACATCATTATGAGATGTATTAGCAGGAATGTTGTAAGCAAGGCAAGAGAAGTAATTCTTCCGCTCTACACTACTCTGATTAGCCTTCAGCTGGAGCCTTGTGTCCAGTTCTGGGTGTCACATTTCAAGAAGGATGTGGAGAAACTGGAGAAGGTCTAGTAAACATGTCTTATGAGGAAAGATTGAAAGAATTGGGTGTGTCTGGAAAAGAGAAGATTGAGGGGGGGACATAAGTGTTTCAAGTACTTAAAAGGCTATTACAGGAAGGAGGGAGAAAATTTATTCTTCTTAATCATTGATGATAAGTTAAGAAACAATGACCTAAAATTGCAGTAAGGGAGATTTGGGTTGGACATTAAGTATCCTGACAGTTAGAAAGTTTTTCCTAAACACTAGAATAAATCGCCTAGGGAGGCTATGGACATCACTGGAGATATTTAAGAGCAGGTTAGATAGACTTCTATTGGGGGTGATCTAGATGGTGCTTGGTCCTGCCATGAGTGCAGTGGAGTGGACTCAATTACCTCCTGAGGTTTCTTCCAGTTCTATGATTGGTCCTAATCCTTAAGCTTGTTATTTAGGCATCTATAATTGAAGCATTTACATTTCATCTGTATGCATGTTCAGAGATGTATTTTGTCTAGATTGGGAAATACAGAAACAGACACAGATTAACACCCCTCACTTGCCTCCCTCCATCTGCCTGTAAAAAAGAGATTTCCACATGTGCATCTTCCCTTTCTCACATAGAAAACCACCGTGGAACCACATTGCACTCCTTGAATTCCAGAGGACTGTCTGCAGCATCTGGAAGGAAGCACTGGCTGGGAAAGGTCACTAATTGTTACCCTACCAGCTCCACAGATTTTTCTGACATGAAAGCATTGGTCCATATTGTTGTTTTTTTGAAGAGCCTCCTATATGCTAGAAGAGGGATCTCAGGGCAAGCCGTTACCAGGGAGAATATGATCTAGGGCCTTGGGACTCTCTACTGCAGGGGTTTTCGAACTTGGGCTGAGCGCCCACCTGGATAAGCCACTGGTGGCCATGAGATGCTTTATGTCTCAGAGTGTCCATAGGCATGGAGCCTCACAGCTCTCATTGGCTGCAGATCACCGTTTTCAGCCAAGGGGCACTGCGGGATGCGGTGACCCGGCTCATGTCACTTCCTGCAGCTCCCCGTGGCTGGCAATGGTAAACTGCAGCCAATAGGAGCGACGGGGATCCAGGCCTATGGACATTCAGATAAACGAAACATTTCATGGCCCTCCAGTGGTTTACCTGAGCTGGCTCATAACCCACATTTGAAAGCCCCTGCTCTGCTGCATGTGTAATATCTTGGCTTTGGAGTTTCTGAAGGTAAACTTTTTTGAGAGGAAGGCAATCCTCTCTGAGAGCAATTCAGTTGAACCCCATGAAAGGCAGAGTCTTCCTTTCACTAGACACCCTTCCATGAGTATGTCAAGTGTAGGGATGCTCTGAGTTAGTCACTATCTATTCCATCCCATTGGTAATGGAAGACTTTGATACATCCTGAATTCCAAGTACAGAAAGGTGTAGTACTACTCTGCCCAACTTTTATGAACAGGTGGGATTACTCTGGCTATCTGAGCAAGGAAGTACTATGTATGCGGTGTAATCAAAACCATAAGAAATATCTTTTCATTGGTGGCTTTAAATCAGTTAACAGTGGCCTGGAACAATAAAAATGATATTGGCCATCAAGGAAGCTGGTTGTGTGTGTGTGGTTTTTTTTTATAAAGCCCTTGATGCTTGCGAGAGTACTTTTTTGCACTAAATATTGGTAGCTGTAGTGTGAGTAGAACAATTATAATACATTAGCAGTTATTACAAATATTTCTAGGTTTTATAGGCTGTGACAAAGAAAAAACCTGTACTGTAGACTTTAAATTTAAGTCTCCTTAAAACAAATGTATTGCTTGTGCCTAGTGCTACTTGTAAAAGGCTCCATAGTTAGCCCATTGCCAACCCCTTGGACTAGCCAATTGTCCCAGTTTACTTGTTTGATGTTTTTCTGTCTATAAGTTATTAATAAAATGCTAATTAGTTTAGCTTGTTGCTTTTCTATTCATTTGAATTTTTCACTAAATTAAGTTACAAAGACTTCTTTAATTATGTTGTCATAACTGGACTTTCTGATCAAGTCAGAGCCATTCAGCTGAAATCTGTTAATACTGACATGGTGTACTTGTATGTCATGTCAGAATGCAATTAAAAATCCTATTAATTCATGAATGTCTCATCTTTCAAATTTCTTCTCATGTTATTTGAATAGGACTCACTGGAAGACTTAATGATATTCCTAAAATTGTATAAAATTAGTAACAGGAGGGTTAAGAAGTAATAAAGACAATGGTTGTGGTTCATGTATTGTTTTAGCTTAGAATCTCAAATTGCTACGTGGACTCTGACCTCACTAGTGACTAACAGGAAAGATCTTTAGTTACTGAACAACATTTTTTACTTTGTGCCCAAATTTATTGAATTACATTTTTGCTCTTGTAGGAACAGTATACTTGTTACAGAATGCAGTGGGAATTTAACAAAGAAAGGTTAGTAATTTTTCCTAGAAGCAGTTGCAGGGATAATGACTGAATGGTCTGCTGAATGAAATCCATTTTTCTTTTCAATTTAAGAAATAAACTGTTACAATTTCTGAGTAAAAATTATTTGCATATGAAACTTTTGGTAGTGAGCTCTTCTCCATTTTCTTAAAACACTGGATTAAGGTTTCCTCCAGCCCCCCTACAGTTATTGGAAGCATACAAATTTGTTCAGGTTTTTGTATTTCGGAATTAGATAAGTCAAATGAAGACCTGTTTTGTCACCTTCTGAATGTGTACTTTTGTTGCCGTTAATTTGCCAGATAAAATAATAAAGAAATGTGTGCATTTTCGGCCTAAACAGTGAAATCTATTGTATATTGTTAGAATTAAATAATGACACACAACAGTTTTAATCTCATCAGAAATAGCTTTTAGTTATGCAGAAATTCACCCTGATGGAAGGGAAATTTTAGTTTGTCAGTCAAGTAGATAGTGCTGTATGATATACTGTATGTAGTATTATGTGGCTCTACCTGGGGTTTTTCTGAGGATGAATTTCCAAGTGTTTATATTAGATGTATGCGGGAATAATCTATAAAAATAGCAATAATCCCCCAAACAAACAACCCCCTGACTCTTTCCCTCCATTGCCCCTTCCTGAACAGTGAACAATAGATGCTGGTTTTTGGTACAGTTAAGTACAGATTATAAAAAAGGTTTGTTGTTAGTGCAATCTGACAGTCTGAGTTTGATCAGTTTCTTGCTGGGCACCAGTCCATGTTTTTAAGAGAATTACAGTTGATGTTAACTATGGTATCACTCTTGCAGGTAATCTCCACAGAGGGACAAGTGCCTATGAACCACCCTCTCCTTTACAGAGATCATGACACTGTGGTGGAATGTAACACTCTGGTAGGGCAGTATGAGGAAAATATCTATACTGTAGCTCAGAGGAATTCTTACACAGTCACCCTAAACAAGAGGACAGTATTGTCACTACTCACAGGCTTTTGTTGGTACGTAATTAGCAGGTTGAAAAGAGAAGTCTGATTCCCATTTAGATTCAGTGTAGATTCTGAATTCCCTTGCAGTTTGTCTACTTCAGTGGCTCTCAACATTTCCAGGCTATTGTACCCCTTTCAGGAATGTGATTTGTGTAGTGTACCTGAAGTTTCCGCTCACTTAAAAACTACTTGCTTACAAAATAAGACATACAAATGCAAAAGTGTCACAGCACACTATTAATGGAAAATTGCTTACTTTCTCATTTGCCATATAATAACAAAACAAATAATCTGGAATATAAATAATATACCTACTTACATTTCAGTAATCAGAGCAGTATGAACAAGTCATTGTCTGTATGATATTTTAGCTTGTACTGACTTTGCTAAAGCTTTTTATTCTGCTTATTATAAAAATTGGCAAATATCTAGATGAGTACCCTCTAGAAAATGTCTGTGTACCCCCTGCGGGTAAGCATATGCTTGCTTGAGAACAACTGGCCGCCTTTGTCAGGCGAAGAGGTTTAGCCTCTGTGACTGGGAATACCTCTAGAAATGCAGGCTGTTCAAGGAAAACACAATCATAGAAATCATTGAACTTTGTTGAAGATATTGATGTTAGTGTTATTTTATGGCAAGTATCCCACTGGTGTCAATGAATCTATTGGTTGCCACTCATTATCTTCTGCATTTTTTATGACAAAGCATACAATCAGCAGTAGGTTACTTCATTGTCTGTGATGGTGAAAGAATATTTCCTTTGTGAACTGGCTGAATATTTTTTTGCTATTCACGTTACAGCTTAGATTTTAGAATGGGTATTTTCTCTTTTGCGTACACAATTTGTGCCTACAGTTTGTGACCTGCATTTAACACACATGCTTGAATTGTTTTTGGCTTATGCAATCAGTTGAGGGCACAGATCTGAATACTTGCATAAGTACAAGATTCCACGTGCAAATCAGGTAGTTAGTTATATAGGCAAGTATTTGCACTTTCAACCACATCTCACTTACATAAATATGCAAAAATGTAAGTACACATTTTGTGAGCTAAAATGTTCATGAAAATAGTGCAATAGGATTGTGAACCTTTGAAAATATATCCCTATATTCCAATTAGATATTTGTTAATTGGAATACAAATATAGGATAGAAGACATTTATTTATAATTTGTATTTATAATCATATAACATCACACACAAACTGACACTTTACAAAAATAGGGTAAGACCGGTTGCCTTCTTTAAAGAGCATATGTTCTGAAACAGGCAACACAAATAACAAGCAGCCCCAGACCTGGGACAGCACAGTGAAAACACATTATTGTAGATACAGACATTCATAATGGGAAATGGCAAATGATGGGCAACAGATTCTACTACTAGAAAATGAGTCCTACTTATCCCACCATTTTTTAGAATACTCTCTTAATACACTGTTTTTGATTTGAACAGTTTTGTTGTTTACAGCTCCAAAATGGTGTCAGGATGGAGCAAACTGATTTTTGGTGAAACTTGATCACACTGTTTTTAGACATTATCATATTTTGGTTTTATTTACTGTTGGTAGCTATAACTCAAGGTCAATATAAAAAGCAAGACAGGATAAAGAAACAGTTACAATCCATGAAACTAATGAGAAAATGTTAAATAAGCTTGATGCTGTGTTCATTCTCTTCATTTCATTGCATCTAATACATGCATATGGCAGCAACCCTGGTTTCAGTATCAATACCTATAATGTAGCACCAACAGAACAATTTTTGAACATCTAAACCTTTGGGTGGGTGCATTTCTGTTCATGGTTAGTGGTTATTTCTAGTCACTTTCCTGGACACTACCAAGTAAAGCCTCACAAAGAAAGAACACTATTAAAAATCATACTGTGCTACAGCAAACTCAACATTAAGAGTTTTTATCTTATGTGTTTAAGTATCTGCAATATGAAAATTTATAAACATAATGGAAGTCTGTTCTAGATACAACAGAGAGAAATGCACTTTATTTTGTGATGGGACAATGTTCCGTATGAGAGAGATTATAAATAAATGAATACATTAGACTTCCAGTGTAATTGTTTCTTAGAATGTGATATTGGGAGTGAAATGTAAAGTAATTTTTTGTATGTGATTGGAGGTACCCAGTGTTTTTGGCCAACGTGGAGTACGAAGGGCAGGCGGGGTTGAAATTTTCCTAACACAGTACAATCACTAGATCGCTCAAAACTGAACTCCATAGGGACCCTTCCTTTTGAACCTGGTGATATGGGAAGCCATAAGCATTAATTTCTAGATTAAGAAGCAGTTATCACCATAGGACTTATTTATTTGGTGTGGACTAGTGACTGGGAAACATAGACACTCGGCATAATCAATAGGTGTGTATTAAAATACAGTATCTTGGAGTGAAGTAAATCCCTTTACAGATTAAAAATCTGGTTTTATCCTTGTTAAAAATAGTATAACCTTTAAATTCCAAAGTCTGTGTGTAAATATGTACCTGCTATTTGTAGGGCTGTACCAAATGCTACATTCAGGTCAATTTCATGATCAGGGGATTTGAAAATTAGTCATTTTCAACATCTGACATTTCAAATTGTTGTAAATGTGGGGGTCCAACCCCAAAAGGAATGAATGGGATAGGCTCTGAAGGCACCTGGAGCTTTCTGCCGCTGCAGGAGGTTCTCTGAGGTGGAGGTGGGTCTGATCTCCCCTCTGCTGCTGGGAACACTCCAGTCAGGAACTCCCATCAGCTAATCCTGGCTGGGCTGGAGAAGACAGCACTACTTCCCCTGCATAGCTGCTCTTACAAACTCACTTTTAGGTACCTCCTGCAGCTCCAGGTTGTTTTGATCAGTATGGGGTAGCAGGAAGCAAGGTAAGTGCCTAGGCATAGATATGATTATCCTGAGAGTAGCTGTTCAGGGAAAGAGTCAATCCTATCCCTCCCCAACTTGGAGGGGACGGGGGACTAGCAGCTGTATCCAGGGCATAGTAGGAGCCCCCTAGCTGGGGCACCCCTAGACCTGCCACTCCTCTTCCTTCTAATACCTAGATTTCACAAGGCAGGTCTGATTTCATGGTCCATGACACATTTTTCATAGCTGTGAATTTGGTAGGTCCTTACCTTTATGTGATATTTATTGTGCTCGGTCTTCATGTGCACTGAAGAACTGGTGAACCTGGTGGTGGAGCAAAAGTGGCTTATGCCCCATCCTCAGTTACCACTGCATAATTTAGAACAGTTTGAAGGCTGCTTCAAATGATGCTGGCTAGTAACAGACCTCTCTGGGCCATTATACTAGGCATGGGTAGGTGATGGCTGAAGTGTTCTGTCCCTGGGAAACTCAAGCACGCAGGCTACAATCTGAATGAGTGATGTGGAGCTGGCTATGTTGGTTTATTTCAGTTGAGGATATCCCAGAGCTAAGAGAGTCCTCAGCTGCCCCTTCAAATTTTGTTTCTGAGGATGAATGAGGAGCTGTCCCAGTGTATTTTCCCATCTCCTTTGCCCCCATCCCATTTTTGTATGTGTATCCCTTTGACTGATTATAAATAAGAGCTAATAGCACTAAGCTTGAATCTGGGACGGTACAGAGGGTGGGCAATCCATACTGGGATCTTATTGGCAGATGCCAATCTTAGGGTATATCTATACTGCACCTGTAGCTCAAAATAAGCTATGCAATTTGAGCTATACAAATTGCGTAGCTTCTTTCGAGTGTATTTCAAAATAGAGTGCTATTCCAAAACATCCCTTATTTCTCATGGAACGAGGTTTACAGGGATGTTGGAATAACAAACCCGTAATAACGAAATAACGGGCTTGTTAAAAAGACATGGAATAGCTATTTCAGGATGCCAGAAGTATCTTGAAATAGTGCTGCAGTGTAGACATACCCTGAATGTCCTTCTCTCCATCGGGTGTATACCATGGAACAGGAACAGGAGCCAGAAAACTCCAGATTAAAAAAGATCATGGGCCTAGATCAGGTTAGGCAAGGAATTTCTTTGTGACTGGTTGGTTAGTCTCAGCATTTTGACCCCTCTCCATGTCTGTCTTCCCTTTTTAGCTTGCCCTTTATCACAGCTATTATTTTTAGTGTATGAAATCATTGTGTATAGCCAGTCCAAGTAACTGGCACTCTCCACATGAAAGTTAATCATCTGATTTGGATGTAGTAAAAATAGGGGTAATTTCCATTTCTCTTGGGTTCTAGGGTTTGTTCTTTTCATAACACCTCATGCAATCAACATTTATACTTACTAAAAGAATGGATTTAAATTTGTATCAGGGCCTTATTTGCAATTTTAACATACATTAATCTCCATGGATTAAAGTTATGCAGCAGAAAGCAAATTCATGGGTTTTGCAAATGTTACTAGAATAATTCTGAATTAAACATATTTTTCATTCTTTTATTTGAAGATAAAGTAGAAAAATATGCCTATTTTAAAGTTATTATCCAGTTTCTGTAGAAACTTCTTTGATTTTAAGAACTCTTTTATTTGTTTTCCAAATGTAGATTATTGACAAGGAGATTAACCCATTTGTGGATAAATGGGAAGAAGAAGGGCAATTTCCAGCACACAAAGTATTTAAAACTCTAGGACAAGCTGGATTCCTTGGAGTAAACAAACCAAAAGGTGGGAAAATCTTTACATTCCTTTTAATAGATATTGGTCAAAACCAAAACCTACATCTGAAATCTTGGGTAAAATTTTCAAAAGTGTCTTAAATCTCATTTTCAGACAAGTTTTAGGCATTTGAATCATATTTCACTTGAGGCATGTTTCACTGGGTGAAATATTTTGGTTGAAAAATTTTTTTCTTTGTAGAAATCAGATTGAGGTTGACAAATTTTGCAAATCTGTGTAAAGTGTATTGTGTTGTTTTCAAACCTTTCAGAATGAAACAATTCAGTTTTTCAATTTGAAATGAGGAAGTTTTAAAAAAACTCAAAGTACACACTTGTTTCTTTTAACTCGAAACTTTTTTTTTCCAGGTTTTCAGTTTGTTGCATGTTTGAAAGAGCTTCATTTCAGGTTGACTCACAATGATTTTTTTTCCCCATTTTTTTTTTCAGAACACTTGGTAAATCAAATAATCAATTATTTACTTGGGGAAACTAAGTTCCACTGATTTTCACTTTGGAAAATGGGATTCAGGCTCCTAAATCACTTAGTTCTAATTTTTATCTGTTATAGATAGACTGAATCTGAATTCCTTGACTTAAAAAAAGTTCAGATTCAGATATTGTATCCATGGCCTGTACCTATTCCCATCCTCTCCCCAAGTCGAGGTATGTTCAAATCCAGGGATTTAGTTTTTCCTGCTACAGAGCTATAAATTGGGATTTGGGATTTTGGTTGGAGTTCTTGAACTGTTGTAACCCTTAAAAAGTTAATTCCAGTATTAAAGATGTTACTCATTCTAGTGATTATTCTTTGTACTTAAAATTGGAAATACCACTGGAACTGGTAACAGAAATTAATTTTTAAAGGCACCTCACTGTACAAACTGAGTGAACAGGATATACTAGGAAATAAGGATGTAAGCGAGTAGTCGACTTTCTGATAAGCCTAGGCCTGTCGGGTCCTCGAGTTGACTACTTGACTACTCACTTCCCCCCACCAGCTGCCTCTGTATCCGAGACAGCAAAGGGAGGAAGCAGGAGCTAGTGCTGTATCCCCACAGTGCCACGTGCCCCCCTTGCACTGAGGCAGCAGTGCGGGGGAGGGGAGGAAGGCAGGGGAGGCTGCTATAAAGCAGCTTCTGCCTGTGGTGGCCTGGGCTGGCTTTGGGAAGAGGCTGCTCTCATAGCAGCCCCTGTTCGCAGCCAGCCCTGGCCGCTCTGAACAGAGGCTGCTCTAGCAGCAGCCCCTGTTTGTGGAAGCTGAGGCTGGCCATGGGCAGAGGCTGCTCAGGCAATAGCCCTTATCACGGTGAACTGGGCTGGCCACAGGCAGGGGCTGCTACCTGAGCAGCTTCTGCCCATGGCCGACAGGGTCTGCTTCGCGACAGCAACCCCTGTCCACGGCAGGTACTGGGACCCCCTGCGGACAGGGGCTGCTGTACCCAGCGCGAGCCGGGACCGAACAATCCTGGCTGAGTCCGAGCTTGCATCGATTCTAGGACCTACCCCTCCTGTGCCTCTGCAGTTTAAATAAATGCAGTAGGAGTTGGGCTGCCTGCCCACCAGGCTCTTACTACATTTAAACTGCAGAGCCACAGTGGGGGTGGCTCCTGGACCGGACCTGAGCTGGGACTGAAGAAGCCTTCTCTTATCGACTAATCAGGTAGCTGCTGATAATGTTATCAATCACACGATTAGTGGATTACCCGCCTCTTAACATCCTTACTAGGAAATATACGTGTGTAGATTTAGAGTAATAAACTCACTATGGATTGCTAGAAGAAATTGGCTCAAACGCAGAAACCTGAAGCCAAAATGTTCAAACACAGGTTGACAAAGCAAGGCATCAAAGTCCACAATGAGGCATTTAAATAAAAATTAACCTATTTTCAAAGGGGCTGAGTGTCAGCAACTCCACTAAAGTGATTAAGAGTTGAAGCTGCTTACTATCTTTGAAAATCAATTCAATTTTAGTTTGTTTAGATAACTTAACTTTGAATATTCACATTTAAAAGTATTGGCTATTGTACACAGTAAATGGTTTTTCCTTGGTTAGTTACAGGATAAAAGTAAACAAAAACTTAGTAATTTGTATAATACATGGGGTTTTAGTGTAATTAAATGATAGACTCATAATGTATCTTATATTAAATTGTATAAAATTGAAATTCAGTCATTCTGTTTCTGAAGTCACATTCAAGTGATGAAAGGGATAGCATGAGTCCAGGAAAGAGGCATATGTTTTTAAATGCAGCAAGGAACACTCTTAAAGGGGGAAACATTTTCAAAAACTGCCAAGTTGCTGCTTTTGACCATCAGTGTAATTTGTGTACACTTATTCTCCATATGCAGCCTCTGTAATGATTTTCTCTACTATTTGTAAGCTTGATTCCTGATTTCAAGCAGTAATACAAATGTTATATTCTTCTGGTCTCTGAAATTCACAGGAAGCAAATGTTTCTGTGTTTTTGCTTTTTTTTGGCTACGTGCAGCAGATCCCATGCTTTGATTTTTCCATAACAGAATCCAGAATTGGAAATGTTACTCAGTAGGACACATTTCTGCTTATGTACAGAAACCTTTCCTCATGAAACCTGCTTCTGCTCCTGAGAGGTACTGAGCATTGTAAGTCTAATGTAAAATGAATGCATTTGAGGGCACTCTATACTTTACAAAACTAGAACCATTATGTCTATCTGTACATATGCTCTTAGTGGCCTGTACAGCATTGACACTTAGTTTAATTTCATCGAGTAGAAAAAATAAGTGAAGTGGTGATCTGAAACACTTATCTGCAGCCCAGAGAAGCCAATACAGAGTAAGCACTTGGCGATGTACATAGATACAGAAAAAATTCTAGACTGTCTGAATAATAATAATTAATAAACATAATTAAGAAATTTCAATAAGGCCTCAAATAGCTCACACAAATAGGAAATGCTGCATTCTGTTTAGTATTAAAAATAAGATTTCTAAAAAGAAACATAGCTGTTATGGTACACATTCTTCTAGCTCAAATTCTCTGCTCTGGTCTTTCTTCCTTGAGTTCTGCAAAGGAGAATGTGTGTGGGGGGCTGAGGGAAGAGAGGGAGAAGGCAGGCCCTCTTGGTGAGCTGAGATTGAAGCCCTGGTAAAGTTCAGAGCAGCCTGCCCAATGGGTAATATTAAGGGAGTATCTGCTTGCCTGGTACTGTGCTGGGCTGTTGTTGCCATTTGCCCTCCTACAAAAGTTTTTCCATACTGGGGGGGGGGCGGGTACATCCCACTTTTTGACAAAACTGGGCATTTTTGTCGGCAAGAGCAAATGGGACAAATGCTTAGTTTTGGGGAAAAAAATAATCAGAATGCCTGGGCCAGGCCTGGCCAAAATGGGATGTATGGTCCCATTCAAATATAAATTATGTAACAAAAAGTATGGAACACTAATTTAGTTAATAAAGCACAGGTTTGAGAGACATGAGACCTAGATTCTGTCCGTATCTCTGCTTTAGCCTTCCTGTGTACCTTTGTCTTTCCTAGTATACTGGGGATAACAATTACCCTGTTTTAATACTGATGTTGTAAGGCTTTAATTTAAAATCTTCATGGAGAAGGCACTACAGAAATGCAAACTATTATTCCTATAATTAATTAAATAACCATGTCCTAGGATTGTATATTAGCCTCCTTCCATGAAATTATACTTCTATATTTCTACCAGAGCAGTTACTACTAAGAGCTCTCATTACATGTCTCTGTCAAAGTGCTTATAAGAACAACAGATACGGAGCCCTGTGGTCTCTGTCAAGTCAATGAAGAGTGAAGAATTTATTTTTCAAGGCTAGGGCAAATTGAGTAGGAGTGAAAATAGGTAAATCTTAATTTGTGATTTAACTGCAAATGGTCATCTGCACAAAGATTTTATATATTGGCTTACAAGTTAGCTGCTCACATCACCTCATTGTGTTGCTAAGAATTTGGGTTTGAATTATGGAACAAATTAAGTCTTCTCACAAATGACTTTAAGAGGAAGCATTTTTCTTGGAAACAACATCTGCATTTTAACCAAAAGGTCTTTCTGCAGCTATTCATGGGCATTACACTTCACAAAACTGTTAAGCCAGTGGTGAACAAACTGCAGCCATGGCCCCATTGGGGCTTCTCTGTGGCCTGTGGACCTCCTGCCTATCTCCCTCCCCCACACGCCTCGTAAACTGGAGACCTGCACTTCCTACTCTCTCTCCCTCCCAGCACTTTGGAACACCATGAATCTGCTGATTTGTGCTCTGTCCCATTCTCTCTCCCCCCCCCCCCCCCCCCGCCAGCTTGAACACCCTGAATCAGCTAGTTCAAGCTTTCAAGATCTGGGAGTGAGTGGGAGTAGTGGAGACAGAGTGCAAATCTGCTGATTTGCAGTGCTCCAGAAGTGCTGGGAGGAAGGGGAAGGGGTGCAGGACTCCCGAGCCCCAGTGCAAGAGAGGTGTGTTGGGGTGGGGGGCACACAGGGGGTCCATGGGCTGCAGGTGGGTGGGCCACGAGCTGTTGTGGCCCAGTGAAATGGAGGCCCACTCATGCAGCCCAGTCAGTATGCATGGTTGCCCATCGCTGTGTTAAGCTATGATTGTTTGACAAATCCAATTAGTTCTGAGCTGCCACTTCTTTATAAAATGCTGACAGTGTGAAGAGAACACTTAAGATTAAAGGACAAATAGGATTATTGGGTGAAATAAATACAGGCCACAGGGAAGTATGCACTAAGATGCTTGTAGGGGAGGCAGAGAAAGGGGTGATAGAGGCTGCCATTAGTGGAGGGAAACAGGTGGGTGATGAAGTAGTATACAGGCAGTCCCCGGGTTACGTACAAGATAGGGACTGTAGGTTTGTTCTTAAGTTGAATTTGTATGTAAGTCGGAACTGGTACATATTGTAGGGGAAACTCTAGCCAAACATTTCTCCAGAGCTCAGTTTTATTCTCCCACACCTCACTTCCCTCAGTCCTTTATTCTCAAGCTGAGGTGTCTGCTGAGAAAAGCCGCTCTGTGTCTCCCTGGTCTGCTGCGGGGGGCGCTAGCTTTGCATCTCCCTGGTCTGCTGGGGGGAAGCAGCTAGTGCGGGGTTGCCTCACCCCGTTTGTAATTAGGGATCCGATGTAAGTCGGATCCATGTAACCCGGGGACTGCCTGTATTCATTTATCATACGGTTTTAAAATATTTCTCTTTCCTAATATTACTGTTTCAAGAAGCCCTCTTATTAGAATTGAAAGATGATTACTGTGCTCCTGACGGGGAAGTCCAAAAAGAAAGTGTTTTAATTTCTAAGGTGCACCAAAGACCCTTTCTCAGTGTGAGTAATATTCATGCCAGCTGGATCTACAACCTTTCTGTAGGGAAACTAACGCGTTGGATAGGGGACTGACTCCAGCCTTAAGCCATAGGGCAGTAGGGCAGCCCTCTGCATCTGCCACTTGAAACTGTGGGCTGATATAACAGCTGTGGTTCCTCCAGACCATATAGACAGTCATGCCTGGCCACTGAATCCATGTACTCATACATCCAGTGGCCCCTCCTCAAGCCCAGCCCCAGTACTCCCCTCTGTGTCATTCAGAGCTTTTCCTTCCCAGCAGTCAGGAAGTGCAGATGCCTCCTACTCCCTGCATGGCTGCTCTGCTTTGTCCTTCTACCCATGTGCAGATCTTGCAGGGTTTCTGTAGCACGGAGGGCTCGTGAACAACTCTTTGAAAAACCAGACATTTCGCCTTAAGTCTCAGAGTTGATTACAAATCCTAGTGACAAAAGGTGAATATTCCCTCAGAAACAGCCTTCCAAGAACAACACCGAGCAGTGTCTTGTGAAATATGCTCTTGTCACTTAAGAGTTCTCCTAGTGGTTGGGCCTAAACACTAGAAAAATATACATTTCATTATGAATGAGACATAAGTATGAGAGCAGAGAATCTCAGTGTCACCCACTAGCATTGAAATCTTTAGTGAACCTATTGAAAAATAACTAGGGCAAGATCCTCAACTCTGCACCAACTACTTCGTGCCAGGAAAAAGGGTCTAGCTGTCATAAGACTCCAAGGGTACGTCTAAACTACGTTCTATTTTCGAAAGAAGATATGCAAATTCAGTGGGAATTTGCGTATCTTCTTCCGATCTCACTTTTTGAAAGTAGTCTGGATGCATGTTTTTCAGAAAAAAACCCCTTTTTTGAAAAAAACTGTGTAAACCTCATTTTTAAGAGCATTTTTTTCTAAAAAGGGTTTTTTCCGAAAATAACCGCATCCAGACTACTTTCAAAAAGTGGGAGAATTTGAATATCCTCTTTCAAAAATAGAACATAGTCTATACATAGCCTAAAAGCCCCAGGTCTGCTTGCCAGAGATTCCCTCCCGTGCAAGCAATGTATAAACAGTTTTAAGGCTGCCCTCCAGGGACTGCCTTGCAAGGCCCTGTATAGGTGATGTGTTAGGAGCTGTGTTGTATCAGAAACAGGGCTGCTGCACGTTGGGATTCTAGGTACCAAGAATGTGTGGGGTATGCCAATTGAACTGTAGCAGCGCTTTGACTGGATGCACAGGGAGTGCAGAGCTCTCATAATCAATGTTGTGTGTGATCAGCATGCACCTCACTTCACGTGCCCTTGCTTTAAGTGTGTGTCACTTTTGTAATATTGGTAGGAAAAGAACTACAAGGACAAAAATCAGAATCTGGCAATCCTGTGTGCGTGGGTAAAAATAAACAAAATGTCTCGTGGGCCATACATAGAACCCCAATGGGCCACATGTGGCTGCCTGGCCACAGGTAACCCACCGCTCCCCTACAGGTTTATTTATACTGCATTTTAACACCTGCGGCTAGCCTGGGCCAGCTGACTTGGACTCAGACCAAGAGCCTATTTAATTGTGGTCTAGATATTTGGACTTACCGTAAAAGTGCGAGTATAATGCGCACTTTTTTCCTGTTTTTTTAGTGTCATAGTCGGGGTGCGCATTATACATAGGAAGTTTTCTGTTCAAGTGTTAAACTCAACCTCCCCTCTGCACAGAAACTTTCCAGCTGCAGCGCGGCACCCTGCCAGGCTCCTGGACAAGGCGAGAACCCGGCTGCAGTACCCTTGCTCGCTGCCTGCTCGGGAGGGGGCGGGGGGCTCAGCGAGTTCAGCTGGCAGTCGGGCAGGGGGCCCCTCCAGAAGGCGCAAGCTCAGCTGGGCAGGGGCCCCCAAGGCAGGGGCAAGCTCAGCACAGTGCGAGCTCAGCTGGGCAGGAGGCACCTGCAAAAGGCGAGGTGAGGAGCCGGCGATGCCGCCAGGCTACAGCGCCCTGGCTCACTGCCTGCCTGGTCTCAGCGCGGGCAGCTGGGCAGGGGGCTCCCGCGGCAGGCACAAGCTCCTTCCTTCCTAAATATACACCGTAAAATCGCGAGTATAACGGGGGTGCGCATTATAGATAGTTCAGTTTATTCCAGAATTCTGATGTTTAAAAGGCAGGTGCGCATTATACTCGCGATTTTACAGTAGGCCCCTCAGGAATCCTCCCCCCTAGAGGACTCCTTGCTGGGTCCTGGAGCCCAAGCTCCAGACTGAATGTCTATGCTGCAGTTAAACAGCTCCTTAGCATGAGGCCCATGAGCCAGGCATCTGGCACTGGCCAGTTGCCAGTTTTTATTTGCAGTGGAGAAGTATCCGGTGAAGAGAAACATGTAACATCTGCCCCCCACCCCCAAATCCTCTACTTTTCAAATGCCCTGGGATATTGCAAGGTTGTTTGTGTGAATTCATATTAAAAAAATCTAAAGCAATTGTAAAATAGTAATATCATTCATATTAGAGCTCCATTGCGGCCCTGATCTGTGTTTGTTGAAATAAGTGGGGGGAAAAAGAACTAGAACAGAGCATTTTAATTTCAGGTGCATGCAGACATACTGCATATTTCATGTTTCTTGTCATTAGCCACGTACTTTATTTTCTTCTTTCCAGCATGAACCAGAAGTGTAATTTTCATGCTACATCCCTCCTAATCTACTCTTAAGCTTTAATTCAGACATCATTCGTCACAAAGCTAAGAACTTCATCTAGCAAATTCATTTGTTTTAGTAACAGCTCCAGTTTCAGAACAAACTGAGTGATTGGGCAACAAAATGGCAAATGAAATTTAATGTGGACAAGTGTAAAGTAATGCACATCGGGAAAAATAACCCCAACTATACGTACAGTATGATGGGGGCTAATTTGGCTACGACAAATCAGGAAAGAGATCTTGGAGTTATTGTGGACAGTTCTCTGAAAACTTCCACACAGTGTGCAGCAGCGGTCAAAAAGGCAAATAGGATGCTAGGAATTATTAGGAAAGGGATAGAAAATAAGACCCAGAACATCTTACTGCCCCTGTATAAAACTATGGTACGCCCACATCTTGAATACTGTGTACAGATGTGGTCTCCTCACCTCAAAAAAGATATTTTGGCCTTGGAAAGGGTTCAGAAAAGGGCAACTAAAATGATTAGGGGTTTCGAACGGGTCCCATATGAGGAGAGGCTAAAGAGACTGGGACTTTTCAGTTTAGAAAAGAGGAGACTGAGGGGGGATATGATAGAGGTCTATAAAATCATGAGTGGTGTGGAGAGGGCTGATAAAGAAAAGTTATTTATTAGTTCCCATAATAGAAGAACTAGAGGACACCAAATGAAATTAATGGATAGCAGGTTTAAAACTAATAAAAGGAAGTTCTTCTTCACACAGCATGTTGTCAACCTGTGGAACTCCTTGCCAGAGGAGGCTGTGAAGGTTAGGACTATAATAGAGTTTAAAGAGAAGCTGGATAAATTCATGGAGGTTAGGTCTATAAAAGGCTATTAGCCAGGGGATAAAATGGTGTCCTTGGCCTCTGTTTGTCAGAGGCTGGAGAGGGATGGCAGGAGACAAATCGCTTGATCATTGTCTTCGGTCCACCCTCTCTGGGGCACATGGTGTTGGCCACTGTCGGTAGACAGGATACTGGGCTAGATGGACCTTTGGTCTGACCCAGTACGGCCGTTCTTATGTTCTTATGTAACAAAGAGGCTTTCCTAAGTTTAGTTAATTTTTTCAAAGTTATTTAGTTGAATAACAATATTTATCCTAACTCTTAAATATTTTTCATAAATCAAAAAAGTGGTTCATGTATCAGGCATGTACTTGTTTTGCTTAGATAGTAGGAAACATCTGTTAAACTACAGATATTTATTGAAACTGAGCTTTATTTCCTTTATAAACACTGTTCCATTTGTGAACAGTGAACTGCTTAATGGGAGCATGATTTTTTTACCATGGACGTGTCCTACAAATGTACAGCAATTGTTAGCATTGGAAATAACTTTCTGTGTGTGGAGAGTTGATTAAGGTAGCATTTGTATTGCAAAAGGACCATCTATTTTCACCATGTGGAACTGAGATTTATTAGCTTCTGAATATCTTTTTTTGGTACAGGTTTTTTTGTTCAGCTATGTTCTTGTTATTCTAAATTCTGGTTGTGTTATGAAAGCTTGAGGTTAGTGAAGGGGGTCACGTAATCACTGTAAGCAAGAAGAAACCATAGATAACTGGATAATTCTAGAAATATATAATGAAAGTGATGTATTTTATCTTATTTATCCCCTTGCAAGTGAAGGTTTTTTCCCTGCATCATATTTGAGGGTTTTTTTGCTGTGTTTGGTTTTACCTGGCTTAAGCAATGGGGCTTTGTCCATATTCATTTAGAAAATATATACATTTTACTGCAGCATTTAAGAAGTCTTTCTTCTTATCCTCACAATTTTACTATGTAGTCTATATATTTAATAAATCGAAATAAATTTAATTTTTCTCTGACATTCTTTATGCAAAATCTATTTCTGAGGCTGACTCAGTTCTGTCTTAAACAGAATAAAAACAGTAACAAAGTATCAGTGTAATATATTGCATTATAATTCTTTTCATTTCAGTTTACTCTGAGACTCTCAAACTTACAGTGTTTATTTAGACTGTGATGATAAAACTCTCTCTAAAACTGAAGATGACGTATTAGGAGAATACAATTAGTATTCCAATAATAAGGACAATTTAAGATCTCTTGCAGACTTAATCACTTTCAGTTTAAGCTAAAATTTTGTCTCTGTTGAAGTCAATAAGGGTTTTGTCCTGGATCTCAGTGAAGATAAGATCACCATTAATGTTTAAAACTATTAAAATAGGAGTTTAAATTGCTGACATGTTTCACAGGCATACATGCAAACAAATAACTGCATACAAAATAAGGAGTGACGTGCAAAATTAGTAATTGCATTCAAAATAAGTAATTCACATTTTATGTACACATAGGTGTATTGGTTTTAATACATTTGACTTTAAGAACATATTTTCAGAATGGCTTCAAACTACTGTATGTATTTGTTTCTGCATGATTTTTGCATCAACACTCGTAAGCTGGGCCTGATTCACTGCTCAAAGGCCAGGTCTACAGTAAACCTGAAAGGTAGGCTTAAAGTATGCAACTCGAGCTATGTGAAATCTGTAGCTGGACTTTGCTTACCTTAAGCCAAGCCATGGCGACTGCAAGGAGTCCAGGTGCCGACTGGAACTGCCCTTAGCGTTCAGTTTGTGGATCTCCAGCATGGCGAGTGAAGACATGTCCTACCCCTACTTTTGTCTGCATAGAGACTTTAAGCAGTTGGAAATGGCCCATGAAAGAGAATTTCTGAGAGAGTTTATATATAGCTATTTACTGGGCTGAGAGAGTGGGAGGGATGTCAGGGATATATTTGAACTAGGGATATAAAATTTTAACCAGTTAACTGATAAATTGATGTTTATCAGTTCCTGTTACCGTTTAAACTGCTAAGGAGCACTGGTGAACATGAGGAAGCCCTGATCCTGGAGCCCACAGGGCATATGGTGGCCAGGAGCCCGCAGCCCAGGGGCCGGCATGAGCCGGGAGCCCGCAGAACCTGTTTAACCGTGTTCGATTTGGATTTTGAATGCTTACACAGTTAATATTTTTTAACATTTTTACATCCTTAGAACTAGGGCTACCAATTTTTTAATCACACAAAACTGAACTTACTTATCCCTTTCCTGAGGCCCTTCCCTCAATCACACCATCCCTCCATCTTCCATCATTTGCTTTCTCCCACCCTCACCTACTGCACAGGAGGAGGGAATTGGGATAAGATTAGGCGTGAGGGTTCTGGCTAGGGGTGCGGGCTCTGGGGTGGGAGCTGCAGGATGGGGCAGGGGGCAGAGGACAGGGATGATGCAGAGGGGGTGGATTCTAGCTGGGGATGCGGGCACTGGGGTGGAACTTGGGATGCATAAGGGTGTTCAGGGCTAGGACAAAGGGTTTGGGGTGCAGGCTTCAGGAGGGGGTTTTGACTGGAGCAGAGGGTTGGGGTGCAGCAGAAGGTTCAGGGTGTGGGTTCTGACCAGGCGGCACTTACCTCAGGTGGCTCCCAGTTAGCAGTGCTGCCGGACTAAGGCAGGCTACCCCCCTCCCCTGGCTCTTGGCTCCCGGAAGTGATTGGCATATTTGGCATCTAGATGGAGGGGCCAGGGCTCTCCGTGCACTGCCGCACCGCACCCAGAGACACTGCCCTGCAGTTCTTATTAGCCACAGTTCCCAGCCAATGGGAGCTGTAGATCTAGTGCTGCGGGTGGGGACAGCGTTCGGAGCCTCCTTGGCCACCTTGAGCCTAAGAGCTGGACATATACTGCCTTAGTCCTACCACACCACCAATTGGGGATGTATAATCCCATTTAATTGGCTAACTGGTTAAACATATTGTTTAACTGGTTAATTGATTAAAGGGAGGTAAGCGGCAGGTGGGAGACTGGAGCAGGACTCCTGCCTGCCACTGGGCTGGAGCAGCCTTCACACCCACCACAGACAGGGACTGCACCGTCTGGCCTGGAACACCCCTGCCTACGGCGGGCCACGGATCCTGGTCGGAGCAGCCCCTTCCTGCAGCATGTCCCCAGCATGGTTGGAACTGTTAAGGGTGAAGCTTACCAGTGAACTGGTTAAACCTTCACATCCCTACCACCAACTGGATTTTTAGTGGCCCGGAGGGGGGTGCTAATTGGAGCTGCCAGCTAGAGTCTCTTTTTGACCATGCGTTCCGGTCAAAAACTGGATGCTCAGAACCCTGGTTGGAACAGAGTTCCACTGCATCTAATAATCTACTGATGTTATGGCTGCTCCCTTGCAGCTCTAACTTGTGCTGGAGTAGGACAACTGACATTTAGGTAAAATTGGAGAAAACGGAGCATGGGCATGCTCTCTTTGGGCATGCACCATGCTGCCTTTTTAATTGTTCATTTCTTATAGTAGATACCATTGATAAGTGCCTTAGAATAAACTCAGATAATATAATTTATTAAGTGACATGGGACTCAGCACCTCATATTACATTTAGGGTCTGCTTTGATTGCATTATATGCTGTATGCTGACATCATATTGACAGCCACATTAGAAGTGATAACATACTGTACTGTAAGTGAAATGGGAAATGAAAATGTAAATGTATTTTATTCTGAGATGTTTCTAAAGTCTATTGGATTAGATCCAATAATAGAAATGCTTGGTGATTATGTTCTGTGTTAACTTTGTTAATCCAAACAATTCTCAAGTTGAAAGTGTTTTATAAATTTTGCCTAATTAATCCATTGAGGTTTGAGAATGCTGCATAATTCCTCAAGGGAAAATAGAAGACTATCAATTGAACTGTCTGGCAATATGTCTTCTTTAGGATTATTGCAACATTTCTTCTTCACAGTCAGTCAGTAAATGATAAATAACTGAGTGAGGATTTTCTATCTTTTTGATGTGAAGAGAAACTTGATGATGATGGAAGGGAACGAGTATGATATACTGAAGATAAATATTAGTGTCTATTACTTTTTATATAGTATTGTACTAAGCCTTTTATTAACTGTATCATTCTTGCTTGGCTACAGATATTAGAGATGTGAGTCATACTTTATTCAAACACAGTAAAAGTTCAAAGCAAAATTGATGTTTCCTGTTCAGTTTTTTTCTATCTTAGTATTAAACTCAGCTGCAATATTGTACAAATTATATTATTTCTAACAAAATGGTTAGGGCAGTTTCACTAGTAGAAGTCTAATTATTACACTCAGTACGATAGTTCTATGGCTATAGGAAAGTAGAGATATAAAATCCCATGTAATTAATTAATCAGTTACATGTTAAGTTTAATCAGTTAACTGATTAAAGGGGGGGGCACTCCAGCCCGCGGGGCTGGAGCAGCCCCCTTGCTTGCCATGGCTGGGCTGGAGTGGCCCCCACACCGTGGGCAGGAGCTGCTTCAGCCTGGCTGCTTCTGGCCCCACATGAGGCTGCCGAATGTCTCCTCTCCCTCTAGCAGCTGGCTGTGGTCCAGCATGAGGCTGTTGACCTGTGCTGGCTGGGAGCTAGCCTGCCTTGGGTGGTAGGCTGCTCCAAGGTAATGGTTAACCTTCTCTTTCCCCTTCTCCCTGTCCAGCAGAGGCTTTCTCTTCTCCCCTCCCCACCACCATCCAGCGGGAGCCTTTTCTCCTACCCCCTACCCGCCTGGCAGGGGCTTTCTCTCCCCCCTCACCCCTCATCTCCTTACGTCAGGAGCCTTCTCTCCCCCTTCTGGCAGGCTTTCTCTCTCCTTCCCACTCTGGTGCTGTGGCCATTGTCCAAGGAGCAAGGGGTTTGGGGCAAGAGGACCTATTACCCAGTCCAGGAGCTGGCAAGATGATGAGCCGCAGCCTCATCTGGCCACTCTCTTGGTAGTGTGGCTTTCCCCAGTGGCCATTTATTGAGTATAGCTCTCCCCCATGCTCACTGTCACTGTTGGTCAATCTGCTTTATAGCATCTCCCCAAACAGCACCCTCCCTTTTCATGTCATGGAAAATAGTCCCATTCCAGGCACTTCCCATTTTCTTGGTACAATGAAACCCTGACCCTGCTTTAAGTTAGGAGAAAGGAAGCTGCCTACCAAATTTGGTGGTCCTTGGTTTTACCATTTAGGAGTTGTTCTTGAACGGATGGATGGATGGACAGAAAGACAGATGCACACTTCTAAAAGAGATAGATAATCTGTTGTAAAAATAGAAATAGCAAATAGTATTTTCTGCAAATAAGAATCCAGTACAAAACAGTACAGGAAAGATACAGTGAAGCCGGTTGTTGTTTTTTTACAACTTTTTAGATAAAGGCAACAAGAAATATTTTGTGCAGAATGTGTGTTTCAAAGTTGTTTTCCAGAATTGTGGCAATCTGCCGCTGAGCGACTGGGTGCTTTTCAGCTGCATCTGCTTAAAAGTTACTCTGTACAGAGGATATCAATCATCATGCCAACCATTTAATTCTGGGGGGCTTGGATTTTATTTCTCTTGCATATTTTAAAAGAATTATGCAAATCCACTCTTTAGAGAGATATGTATGATATGAAATTTCAAGGCAAATTAAATAATGAAACAGTATAATTCTAGAAAAAGCCATGCACAACAGGATTAAAAAAATCAAATAGCACCAAGACAGTAGGAAACAACACAAGTCTTTCTAATATGGAGTAGAATTGAGCAAGATCTTCAAGTTCAGAGTACTGGTTCGAGCTCAGTTTGCTGCAGTTTGCTGCAGGGAATATGAACTGAGTGTTCCATGAGGTCTGATTAGCTATTCATACTCTTCTGGAGCTGCCTTTGCTAGTGCTGGATTTGGAAGGAGTGTCTTAGTTTTCATGGAGCAACAAAGTTGGGGGAGGGTCAGAGGAATAAATATGTGCAACTAGTCCCAGTAGGGAAGCACAAGGAGGAAGCAGTAATAGCAAAAGCATTTGCTTTATATTGTTTCCCTGGTTTGTTCATTTTTCTTTTGCTCCTTTCTTGGCCCGGTTTGCAAATATGGTCTGCCTGAAGATTAGGCTTGCCCTACTTTCTGGTATTCAGATGGATGCAGCAGTCATTGATTACCATTAACTGGACTATGTACATATAAATGAAGAGAGATTTGATATAAAACTTTAACTACTATGTAACAACACAGTAATAATATGTATAGTGGTTCTTTGCACTTACTGCATATATTTTCCACCCAACATTTTTTCAGTATGTATTTCTCTTTATAAGGAACCGGGAGCGATTGCTAGAATGATATATGCAGCATTCTCAAGGGATGTTTGTAGCATAGATTATATTAGGCTTATCCAAGTGATTGCTAGAATGATATATGCAGCATTCTCAAGGGATCTTTGTAGCATAGATATATTAGGCTTATCCAAGTGATTGGGATTGTGTAGTAAAGGAAAAGCAGCAAGGAGTCCTGTGGCACCTTATAGACTAACTGCAGTATTGGAGCATAAGCTTTCGTAGGCAAAGACCCACTTCGTCAGATGCATGTCTGGAAAGGTCCCTTAAAACAAAATTATTGTACTCTGAAATTTAGTATATCTATTTTATTCTTTCCAAATCTAATTTGTGATCAAATCTTGACTGTCAACTTTAATTTAGTTTTTTTAATCTTTTTTAAAAAAAGCTGACGTACATTCTGGTCTCCCTCAATCCTGCTTCATCTGCTGTCCTTTTACTTGTGTACTTCACCTAGCCTCCTTTCTTTGTATAATTCTTAATCAAATCAGCAACACATCCAAGTAAAATAATAAAACCACAAAAGCTCAGAATCTTGGACAGATAAAAATAAAAATTATATTCCTGTAATTCTTTTTCCTGAGGGCTGGTGTTCTGAAGAGGCTGCTGTTTTGTTATTTTCTCTGCTTTCCTTGGCCGTTTCTTTAAACAAACTGAAGTTGAAACATTTGGGGGTAAGAAACAGAAGAGAAGAAAATTGCGAGCTTTTCACTGGCTCTTCTAGAAAAAAGTAGTTATTTATCTGCTAATTTTTGCCATTTGTTTAATTTTCAAGCACTGCTGCTTATTTGCCTCTAACACTTACCTGTTGTACTAAAAAAGTTTCCAGTATATCTCACAAATTCTTTATATTCTAGTCATTGCTGTAGATGAAACCAACCCACAAACATAGATGTACTCCAAAAGAAAGAGGAGAGTGAGTCATTGGTATAGGACACTTCCTTTTCTGGAGAGAAGAATGTGTTTTGGGCAATATATAGCAGCTTTGCTACAATTGTCATGTTAAAGAGAAATCTTTTTTTGCAGTGAGGATCCCTTCTGACCCAGCAGCAGACTGTTTTGCTGTTGTTAGGGCTCTGGGCTGGGATGCAGTGGAGCAGGTGGGCTTGCATCTTCCCTACCAGCCAATTCTTGGTGGCAGTCTCCCCTCCTTGCTACTCCAGGCCAACCACCTGCACTTGATGGCTCTCCACTAGAACGAAGAGGTCCGATTGTTTGTGTCCCCCAGCTTGAACTACTGCTTGCTTGTTTCCCTGCCTAGAACCAGGGCCTGGGCCTCTAAACTGTATAGACTACTTGGTTTTTGCCCCACTCCTGAACCACGGCCTGGACTGCTTTGCTAACTGTGTGTTTGCTGCCCTGCCCTGAACCAGGGTCTGAGCCTCTAGGCTATAGTGACTGCTGTTTGTTGCTCCGCCCTAACCCCGGATTGGGGCCCAATAGAATATTGACTATTAGATTGGTCTGATCACAGGCCCAAGCACAAGGACTATGGAGACTCATTGGACTGAGGCAGAGTTGCTGCCCACTGACCCGGAGGGGGAAGTCCCCCTCCATGAGCCTTGAGGGGCTACACCCTATTGTAGCAAGTATCTACATGTACATGCTTGGATATTAAGGAAAAGAGGGACTAGTATTGTGACTAAAGTATAGGATTGAATGTTGGAAGATCTTGATTCTGTGCCCTACTTGTTCGCTGATTCCCATGGGCAGGTCACTTAATCTTTCTATGGCTTTATCTACATTGGAAATTTGCCCCATCTACAGTAATCAATGGCCAGCTACTGATAAAACCTGAGTGGTGCAAAACTCAGATGTGAACAAGAAAGTTAGTGATTTGGACCAATGGATCTAAGCCCTACTTGGAACCAGAGTAAGTTCTACTGCTATAAATCATGGCTAGTTTCTCTATTTTGAGTTAAATGGGTGGAGTGTACTGCAAAGTGAAATTAAAGTGAAATTAATAGAATGTGCATAGTGCAGGAAGTAAAGAGGTGAGGATAAGTCATAGAACTTAAGGAGCTCTATAATGACCAGGAAATTAAAAAGGAATTTTTCAAAAACAGGAAACATGGACATATTGCTAAGGATGAGTAGAAAAAATAGCACAAAAATGTAGAAACAAATTCAGAAAGGCTAAGGCACAAAATGAGTTGCATCTAGCAAGGGATATAAAAGGCAGAAAAAGAGGGTTTATCTATACAATATGTTCAAGAGACAGATGAGAGAAAGGGTATGCCCACTATTTAGTGGGGGAGGAAAGCTATTAAGAGATGACACAAAAAGGATGAGGTGTTCAAACTCTATTTTATTTCAGTCTTTGCTAAAAAGGTTAGTGGTGACCAGGAACTTCACACAATTAATATTAACAAGGGAGAAGGAACACAAATCAGAATAGGGAGAGAACAAGCTAATGAAAGTTTAGATAAATAAGATGTATTCAAGAGTACTTAAGGAACTAGCTGAAGCAATCTTAGAATCATTAGTAATTATCTTGAAGGATCCATGGAAGATGGGTCTTCTATCCCTGAAGACTGGAGAAGGATAAACATAGCATTTGTCTTTTTAAAGAGAAACACACAAGGTATGGGGAATTTTAGGCCATTCAACCTAACTTTGATATCTGGAAAGATATGGGGACAAATTATTATACAATGAATTTGTAAGCACCTAAAAGATAATACGGTAAGATGTAAGAGCTAATATGGATTTGTCAAGAACAAATCATGCCAAATCATGATTTCAATCTAATTTCCTTCTTTAACAAGGTTACTGACCTTAAGGGATGAGTAGTGATGTCAGTAGATATAATATAGCTTGATTTTAGTAAGACATTTAATGAAATCCTACATGATATTTTAGAAACAAAACAAGGAAATATGCTCTCAGTTACATTACTCTAAAGTGGGTTCTAAACTGGATGAAGAAAAGAGATGCTCAAAGAGTAGTTATCAGTAGGGATGTTAAAATGCTGGCTCCAGCCTGCCACCTGTGGTACAGAGGCAGCAGCGCGAGGGTGGGGAGAGATGGCCCCCTGGGAACCAGTACGTGAGGGGAGCTGGTTCCCCCCCACTGCTGCCTCTGTATCAGAGGGAGCAGTGTCGGGGTAGGGGGCTGTGTGTAACCATACACATTAACCCGTGTGCCCAGGCTCATCAGTTAACTGTGTACATGATTGCACTTCCACATCTCTAGTTATCAGTGATTAGCTGTCAAATTCGGAGGATGTATCTAAAGAGTTACTTTAGAGGTCAGTCGTGGGTCCAGTACTTATTAAATGTAGAAAAACATCCAAATATTTAAATACGTGTTATTTTATTATTAACAGTGTGATTAAAACTGTGATTATTCACAGGATTTTTTATTCTCCTGATTAATCATGAATTTTTTGGTAACTTGACAGCTCTATTTTAATGCTATGCAGAATTAATCTCTGGAACTCGCTTCCATAACATATTACTGAGGCAAAGAATTAGTAAGGTTCCACAAAGAATTAATGTTGATATCGGTAAGGGGAACATTCACTGTTATGTTTCACATGTCAGATCATAAACCGAGGACTAGGAACATATTTAAACTACAAGAAGGTCTGTAATTGTTCATTATGGGCTTTCTTGCACCTGGCCATTTCAGAGTCAGGGTTCTGGACTCTGATGTAACACTGGTCAGATACAGTAAGGTAATTCCTTAACTTTTGGTGCTTCTCACTATTTGTGTAAAAGGGATTTCATTTCACCCATGAATTCACAGGGTGTCCCGACTCAGTAATGTCAAAAGTTCAAAGTTCAAGTGTTTGAAAAACACAGCAGATGTTTTCAGCATTTCAGTTTTCTGCTTCTCCTCCCCCATGCATAATCTCAGAGAGGAAGCTTTTGAGGTATATGTCTGAGTTTGTGCTCAAGCCACAGGAAAAATCTTTCTTAATGTTGTATTTAAATAATTATTTATTACTGAACCACTCTTAACAGGCTACCACTGTCAGGTTGGCCTCTACATACTCATATTCTAACGTAGTCCCCTTACTAAAAGTGCCTTTGCTTATTTTCTGGGAAGATCCTGTGTGCTGCAATCTAGCCCCAGAGACTATAATTCCCATGAGCCCTTGACGAAACCAGGAAGGAAGTATTTTTTGGGGTCTGGGTCTCTCCATGTGTGTGGAGAGAGACTCTGTGGGAGTCTTCCCTTTGTTTTTGGGAAAAAAAGGAGTCAGGCTGCTGTAGAAGAGTTTTATCCAGTCCAGGAGCTGTTAGGTTGAAGCACAGACTTGGATTCAGAGCCTTTGGGACTAGAATCTAGCAGGCTGCTTCTGATTGCCCTTTGGCTGTACCTGTGGCTAGAAGTACTACTCAGCACCCAGCACACAGAAGGAGACTAGAATCCTCCACTCCATCTGCAAAATCTTCAAGCGCCTATGCAAGCAAGAGTATGGTACTGAGTCCTGAGGAATGCATACTCTGGGGTGTGATAAACGGTGGCAGAAATAATAGGAATGTATCTATCTGGCATTTGCACTGTGTACTTTGCCAGTGATATTCACTATTAATCTGTTAAACTCTGTTTCTTTAAGTTGTTCTTTCTACTGTAATCTATCAGATGTATACTATATATGATTTGTAATTGTTGTTCTGGAGCTAAATGATCCAGATTATTGCTGGAATAATTTTATTCCTGGAGGCTCTTGAGGCACACCATTAAGTGTGTAAAGGGCCAGCCAGGTGGCGGCACCACCATTATATGTTCTTTATGAGCAAGGGACAGCAGCAAGGGGGTAGATAGGGTTTCTCCAACTAAACATCACCACCACTGGGATATAGGATCTCCTTTTATGTTAAAACCATCAGGTGCCCAGGCACACCTGTGAGTGTGACCTGCTCCCAAGTAACCCGGGGAGGAAAAGGAGAGGTTACACTAACATTCTTGAAACCTGGCTTTCTACTGTAATTTTCCAGCTGAGTCCCTACACCAGTGGTCTCCAACCTTTTTACACCCAAGATCATTTTTTAAATGTCAGAACAAGCCAAGATCTACTGCCCCATCCTTCCCCCAAAACCCCCACCCCTTCCTTGAAGCTCCTACTGGGGAAGGGTGCTAGTGGGTGCTGGGGCAGGGGACAGGGTGCTGGGGTCAGGGTGCCAGTGGGGGCAGATGACAGGGAGCCAGTGGGGGCAGCGGACAGGGTGTTGCTGGGGTCAGGGAACAGGAAGTCCCCTGCACCCGTCTCCTCCCATACCCTGGTGTGCATCCCCTCTGGGGACTCCCCCCTCCCACAGAGGAGGGAAGCCCTGGCAGAAGCCGTAGCGCGTGCCTCTTCCGGGGACTCCCCACTCCCGCAGAGGAGGAAAGCCCTGACGTGCGCCTCCTTTGGGGACTCCTACCTCTTCTCCCCCCCCCCTTCCCCGGCACAGAAAGTTCCCGGCACGCCACAGACCTGGGGGAGGGGAGCAGCCAGCGCACTTCTGGAAATCCCGGAAGTGGAGCGCAGCTGCCGGACTTCTGTCCACCCCGCAGGAAACCGGCGCTATCTCCATTGTCGCTAGAGGTAGGTAGTGGGGGGGGAGGGAAATGCCTCGTGATCGACTGGTCGAGCTCGATCGCGATCACCGGGTTGGTGACCAAGGCCCTAGACTGTTTTGTTTACTCAGTTCACTGGCTTTTGGCATTGATGTCCATTAATTGTTACTTAAAGAATGGGTGTTTGCCAGTTCCACTTGTTTTTTAAATTTCTCTTTGAACTAGTAAAAATGTTATGTATTACCAATAAAATTACAGTTTACAAAGCACAGAGCCAGTAAGCATGCTCTCGCTGCATTTTGTTTCTTGTTACTGGTATTATGTGGGAAAATGTAGAGAAAATTTGGATTTTTTGTTTTAGGGTGAAAAAAATCCCCAGAACTGGCAATTTTCATGGTAATATATATCTGGCAGCATGCCTAAAACCTAATGATTTTGAAACTCCTTCTCCTTTCTCACTACCTGCTTGCTAGATAATCATTCTTCTTCAAAGCCAGTAAAATATGCAATTATTTCAGACAGATTTACATAGAAAGACTTGCCCTTCTTTTTATGAGAAAAGCTTATTAAAAATTAAATAGTATATACACATGATGACTTCCTTACCAGTCCTTTCTTTATTTTGATGTCTTTCAGTAACCTAATTAGGAATTTTCTGTTTTTCAAGATAGACAAAGCAGTTCCCTTTCTTAGAATGCCAGCAGGGGATTCTGCTTCCCCTGTTTTTCTCATGAGGGCTTGAAGTTAGGGTCAAATCCTGGGGTTAGTGGAGTGAATGCTACCATTATTTTTTTATTTTAATAGAACTTGGATTTGGGAATTTAACTGTTTTACCTTAATAATTGACACTTTACTTTTGAGTAGAAAAATGAATGGAAAGAAGACCCAAGAGGAGGAATACTGTATCTTTTCCTAAGGCTTGTCTTAAAAGACTGCAGCAGCAATGTTGTTTCATTGTAGCATTTTAGCGAAGATTCTACCTACGCCAGTGGGAGGGGCAGAGGGTTGGAATAGAGTCATAGGGTTGGAAGAGACCTCAGGAGGTCATCAAGTCCAACTGTCTGCTCAAAGCAGGACCAATGCCAACTAAACCATCCCAGCCAGGGCTTTGCCAAGGCGGGACTTAAAAACTTCTAGGAATGGAGATTCCACCACCTCCCTAGGTAACCCCTTCGAGTGCTTCACCACCCTCCTAGTGAAATAGTTTTTCCTAATATCCAACCTAGACCACCCCATTGCAACCTGAGACCATTGCTCCTCATTCTGTCATCTGTCACAACTGATGCCTCTCTCCATCCTCTTTGGAACCCTACTTCGGATAGTTGAAGACTGTAGTACTGTCTACATGGGGAGTTAGCTTGGCATAACTAGGTTGTTAGTGTACACCAAGCCCCAGACTACCTTTATTTTTCAATAGGGGAAGCCGTACTGTACAAACTGGCTGTTAGCCGAGGTTCCCTCTTCTCTTCTCCCTCCCCTCCCCCTTTTCTCCCCCTCCCATTTCTTGAGGCAAACTTTGAAGCTCTTTCTAGCACAATCAGATTCTTCCTGTGGACAACTTGGATGTAACATCTGGCTAATAATTTAAACTTGGCTCTTTCTCTAAATCTTCTCAAACGTGATTCTTCTTTGTCTTGTGCTTAGCCATGTTCTCTTCAGAACTATGTAAGCAGAGTAACCTCAGAAGCAAGTCTGTGTCATTATGCCTAGGGCTGCGTTGCAGCACAAAAATAAGCTGTTTAAAAATAGAATCTCTTTTGTCTGTTCAGTGCTTCTCTGAATTTTCGTATCGATAATTAAGTCACCCATTTGCAGATGACTTTTCTTGTAAGAAGAATTGTGTTTCTCATATTTCTCACATTCCAGGTGTTTAGACCAATCTTACCCATTTAAAAAAAAAGTAAAGGTTCTGCCGATCCAAATTAAACTTCCTTGCACTACTGACACACCCCAAAGGTGGGAGAAAGATTTTGATACTGCTGCATTCTGGGGGGATTTGACCTGTCCATTTGAGTGGAGGAGAGAGAGAATTAATTTCCACTGGGGAAGTACATCCTACCTATTCTACCTATGCTCCCTTCCAAGTAGTGCCACTCTCTTTATGGGCTATGGTGTCCTCTCTAGAGGGGGGGAAGCTGTTGTGGAGGGGAAGTTCCA
This sequence comes from Pelodiscus sinensis, assembly GCF_049634645.1. Taxonomy (NCBI): domain Eukaryota; kingdom Metazoa; phylum Chordata; order Testudines; family Trionychidae; genus Pelodiscus; species Pelodiscus sinensis. The sequence continues at coordinate 212,420,657 of NC_134712.1, read as the reverse complement.
GCACTGCTGTGGGTTGCTCTGTGCTCTGATTTATGCTTATAGAATTAATTTTAAATTGTGAATGAATAATGCATGTTTTTGAGGGTGCCCGATTGGCACCATATTTTGAGACAAATCAATTGTCTTTAAGTTTGAAAAAATAAATCTATTGAAAACCAGCCACTTAACACACAACCTGCAGGGCTCTTTTAAATAACAAGTGGACCTGTACATTGTGGTTGGGATACATTGTTAGATTTCGAGTGGGATTCTCCTTAACTCCAAATTATTGGGTTGATGTAATATAAATGTCTAATCAACCAGATCCTCAAAAATATGGGAGGCTTTTCTCTTCTCCCACCTATTCTCCACTTGGGCAGCATTACATGACCAGTCTCAATATAACTTTGGCATAACCCTTCTGCCAGTGGAGACAGCAGCAACAAGGGGTGGGTTCCAATATCTAGGGTTTATTCTTCACAATGCAAAACAGAATTGGCTTGAGGCCCTGCCCAGTAATCTGGGAAAATTTAACACCACCCTCTGGCCACCTCTGTGTTTGTGTGTGTGTGTGGGGGGGCAAATAAGGACAAGGGAAGAGGAATGTAGCATTACTTTGGGAAAACATCACAACCTCAATTCAAGAGAGTGTGACTATGAGCAAACACCAATGCCAGAGTACATTTGGTTGTACTCTTGTGCAGTGTGAAAGTTAAACAAACAAATGTTCCTTCAACTTTCCACTCCCCTCTCCCAGTCACTGTTGCTGTCCTTAGTCAATAGCTGGTTATCATTGATTTCAACTCTAGAAACCACTGAATGAAACAAGTACTCTCTGTTGACTGTAATCAGCTCTTTCTTTACACAGTGGAGAGAGGGTCAAATCATGCCTACGACTTCCCAGGTACAGCCCACAGTACCAGGGAGGAGTACTTCTCCACACCACCTTGCCCCTTCACTGGGGTTTGACATCCCCCACCCACTACGTAGTGAGTGAGGTTCAGTTTAGGGTGACCCCTCTTTATGAAGGCAAGCTATATACAGTTCTGCTGCTCTTTTCTCATGTAGTAAGGGTAGCATTTCATTCCCCTGCATTCAATAATAAATAGACTTGCAACCCAGCACCAGTACAACGTGATCATTTGGGCAAAGCAGTTCCATGATGCAGCTCAGCTAGGCAGAGGGTATGTGTCCAGGCAGACCAAGGTAGCTTTTGAAATTTTCTTTGGAGCTCATCATGAGATGTCAGGAGGAGCTCATTCAGACCCTGCTTACATCAGGAATCTATTACAACCCTTCGAGTTGTCCCTCTGTTTCTTTCCTTTCGTTATGAAATGAGGGTGGAAGTCATAGAACTTTCATGTTTTCCACAGAGCAGGATGTGGTTTCGTAGGCAGGATGAGACAAATTTCTGGAATGCCTACCTTGTATAAAGAAGAAATCATTTCCACTGGAAATGGTCTGCTTTTTTCCCACCAGGTTTACATCATAACTATGTTCAAACTCCTAATTTTCTTTTCCAACTTAAACTTTTACTCTCTGATGAGTCTATTTTCTTCTCTCCCAGTGTCTAAGCTAAGAAAGACAGAAGTTTTGTTTTAGCTATCTGAACTTTTTCTACAATATTATAATAATTGTTTTCTTGAGGAGGGAATTGCCATCATCAAGACACCAAATATTGAAATGATATTAAGGTTCTGCAGAATATTTTTGTTTCTTTTAAACTCTGTGCATATGAACAAAAGCTGAAGACTTATGGACCATGGTCTGGTTTTATTCCCACCACTGTAAATCCGTTGAAATTAGTGGAGTTGCTCTGAAGTTACATCTGCATAGCTAAAATCAGAACCATATACCGTACATTTTTGTGTTGTACAGTACCATTCTCTTAGTGAGTTAAGGAAAATATTTTGTCAGTCTGCTATTTATGGGAAAGGTATGCCACTGAATACAACAACATGAATCAGATTTTCTCAATGAATATTTTTCAAGCAGGTAAATAGACTTCCAAAATGCACTGTACATAAAAGTACAGAATTTCAAAATCTTTTTATGTCTGTTCCTGCTAAAGCTTTAACTGGTTTTGTATGTCCTGGCCTAAGGAAAGAGATTAAGATAAAATCCTCACAGTGAAAAATAATTTGGTGTCCAGTGCCAGTACAGAAAACCTAAGAGTTCAAAACTTAGAATGTGAAGTTGGTACAAAAATCCTGAGGTTTAATACTGCAATAACCATTAATTGGTTTTACAATGTAATGAGGTTGCTTCAGTTAAATACACTGAAAGCATACAGCCAGAAGGAAGCAGTCACACAAAAACCATCCTGCAAAATTTGCCTGGCAGGACTGACACCTTTCATGGTTCCTGCTTATGCTAAGTTTAGGGGCGGATTCCTATGCTGCCAACCGGCCTTTCAACAGCCCAGTCAGCATTGTTGACTGGAGTTGCTAGAGTCCCCTTTTGACAGGTTATTCTGATAGGATTGCCAGGTGTCCAGTTTTCTATCTTGTCTTCAAGGCCCAATCTTCTAGGTGTGGATTCAGGCATAACCCCCCAAGTTTCTGTTGCTGACTTTTGTCACTCATGTGGTGTGACTTTGGGCATGTCACTCCATCTCTCTGTGCCTCTCTTTAGCTCTCTGTAAGTGAAGGTAATAATATTCAGACTTCTTTGGGAAGTACTCAGGGATTGTTGCAGGCACATTGCTGTGTAAGTGCTAAGTGTCATAATTAAACTAAGTTGTCTAAAACCTACATGTTTGCAATAAAACTGTTCAGTCTACGTTTAAAAGGAACATCAAGACTATATTATAATTGCTTATTAGAATAGCTCATAAACTACATTGGCATGGGTAAATTTTTTTAAAGCAGATTTTAAATGTATGCTTTCAAATACAAGGATGGTCAATTATAAAAAAGGTTCTTTGCTATTATTTATTATAATTGATCAAATACTTCCCTTGAAACATTTGACATAGCTTTTAAAAATGACTTTGGACAAAATAGATTTTTTTCACCTTGAATGATCATTCTCAACAGGTGTTAATTATTTATGCTTAATAATCTGTTCACCCTATATATGGCTATGACATTCTGAATACCTTTCTCAGACCTAAAGAAGAGCTCTGTGTAAGCTTGAGAGCTTGTCTCTTTCACTAATTAGAAGTTGGTCCAATAAAAGATATTGCCTCACCTGACTTGTGTATCAAATTAATAGTAAGGGCAATGTAGACTGCTAGGACAGATCCTCAGCTGGTATAAATCAGAATAACTCATTTAAAGGATCTGCCTTCTATAGTATATCATAAGGTCCTATATATTACATTTCTCACCTTTCTGTGACAGCGGTCAGTGTAATTCACATGTGTCTGAGCAGGGATGGCCAGCCATAAGACACCTCAAATGTGTGAAATGTTATTGGTGGTAGCCTGCGAGTCTACATGCTTCCTTCACACTCAGTATTGGAGGTATGTCAGCAGGATTCTGCAGCAAGAACTGAAACTCGAGGGTTATTGCAGCACCTCTGACTGATCAGCTTTCACACTGAGAAAATGGGTCAGTGACATCATTTTTCTATAGAAAAACAGATAAATGTGATAATTTCATCAGTCACTCTCGTCACCATCCTATGACCTACCTACTGAAGTGCTTTCTAGGTGAGGCATCTCTTTGATAATTAACTATAAATTATATGGTGTGGAACTGCCACATAGAAAGATTTCACAGCATTACATGTGCATCAGTTTGGTTCTGAGCTCTTTTGAATTAGAAACAAACAAAACTGCGTTTTGGCATGTCTCAAGTCCGAAGTGCTATAAAAAGAAACTTATATCTGATTTTAAATGCCTTCTGGTTTTTGCATGTCATTTTATTGTGCTTGATTTTTTTTTTTCAAGTGAAATACAAAGAACATTTCAATGTGTACTGATGGGTAGGGCAAACCAAAATATGACACAGCTTAGTATTGTTATCTCATAGGGACTGTCTTGATTTTAAATTGCTTTTACAAATCACCATTCTGTCAGCAAGAAATACATTTTCAAAAGTTGTTCCTGTATAAATGAGTTGCAATATTTTTATTCTGTTGTTGCACAGGATATCCATTCTGTTGATAGACAGAATATAAATCTGTAATAAATATTGAACCATATTCTACTCTCATTTATAGTTTTGCAATTCCTCTGCACACATGTGAGTGAGAGCAGAATTCCATCTAACATTTATTGCTTAGTTGATTTATGTTCCTGGTATTGGCTTGATGGCTGCCTTCTGCACCCAGCACAGATATTACACAAGTCGTCATAATATCAGAATTGTAAATTGATCTTTTCTAGACAACCAGATACAGAACTCTTGATCAAAACCCATAAGATGGCTACAGATCTGGCATTCAGAATATAAACCACTCCAAAGTTGAGAAGCATTTGAAATCGAAGTTGTTGTGGGACTACTTCTGCTTGAAAAATATAGGCAAATTGAGGGGAATTCAGAAAATAACAATATAAGAATAATTGAAGGAATTGATTTCTGAGAGAAGATTAAAGAGCTGTATAATGTTTAGTGTAGCTAAACAGTGATTAAGGGAGACATGATTACAATTTATAAATAACTAAGAGGTTATTGGAACAAGAAGAAATTATTTGGGATTGCACTAACACATTTGATTAAATTATAAAAAAAAATTAGACTAATATAAGGAAAAGCTGCTGAAGGTAGTTCTGTGAGACTGTGAAATAATTCTCAAAGGAAATTTTGGAAGACCGATTGCTTAAAATATAGCACGTTATACTGTAAAAGGCAGAAAAATACAAGCAGAATGGAATCATCCTGAATTCATGGGATTTGTCTCTAATTTTTGTGCTTATTTATTGAATTTCAGAGGTGATAAAGATTTTGAGGCCAGAAGGACCATTATAAGCGTCTCATCTGATCTTGTGTATAACACATGCCATCAAATTTAATGCAGTAATGTCTTCATTAAGCCCAAGAAACTGTGATTTTACTAGAGTAGGGACCCCGGTAGACAGAGGCTGATGCCGGAGCAGTCTCTGTCCATGGCAAGCCTCGGCCAGCTGCAGGCAGAGGCTGCTTCACCTCTGATAGCTGGCTTTTTAGCTGGATCCCCCCACTACTAGCTCCTGAAGCGACTAGTCAATGCTCCAGACTTGCTAACATCCATAAACTAGAGTGTATCTTTTAGAAACACATCTAATCTTAATGTAGAAGTCAAGGAGTGAAGAATCTATCATATCACCTGAGAAGTTGTTGCAATGATTAATTACCCTCGTTGACCAAAAAAAAAAATTGTCTTATTTCAAGTTTACATTTTTCTAGGTTCAGCCACTGGATTTTGTAATTGCCTATCTGTTTCCAAACCATTTGTCATATTGCTGTGGCACACAAGCACAATAAAGAATTTGTCTCCCTGGTTGGGCTGACTGTCCAAACAGCACTTCATTATGGGACACTTTGTAAATCTGAGCTTTCAGAATACATATGTCACCAATATAAAACATATTTAGAACTGTTTGACTTGAATTCCTTAGTGAGGATACCGTGGTGCTCAGGGAAATGCTTGTGAGAAAAATCAGAAAGGAGAGACAGTTGGAGGGAGCTGATTAAAATAACAGACCTGTGCTTTAACAGGAAAATAGCATGGGACACTATTTTCAAGCTGAACCATGCAGTGGCTCCTAACCCAGTTGCACACCAACTTATCCTAAATGGTAAGCCAGCCCACAAAGAGAAGTGCAAAGTGAAGCAAAAAGTTCACTTGCTCCTCAGAGACAGGAAAGTCCACGTTGAGCTCAAAACTGAGGAGCTGACAATAGGAGCACCCTAAAATGTTTTTCCTGATCCATTCAGAAGAATATTGTGTTCTGCTCTTTATGGATGTGCAAAGAGAGAGGAGTGGATGCCAAAGAGGATTTCTCTTGTGTAGAGGTCAGGTGCATGTGCAATTTGAATTTTCATGGGTGGAGTGATTGCTACTCTCTCCAAAGGGCTCAGGGCCACCTCCCCCACAGCTCTTCTGGATATGGTGTGCCTGATGGTGTGGGAACACATGCTACTCCTTGTAAAAGAGTAGCACAGTGGCCAAAAGGAGATGCGAGAGGAAGGCACTGTTGCTCTGCAGCACTTACTGAAGAAGATCTAAATAATTTTCAGTATTAAAGTTAAAAAATTACTCCTGTTCCCATTTCCTAAGCTGTTCACTCTGGGTGAATGGAAAAGTAAGTCAAGTGAGCGTGGTGAGCAAGCTACAGCCTGTTTGCCTATATTCTAAAGGCCTAAGGTGCTGCTTTGTTCTTCCAGTATATGATTGTCTCAGTATGAAGATGGGGGAAGTCAGAAGCCTCTAGCTCAAAGTACAAGTGGGATCTGACTAGCAAGGGACCCAACCAGCAGAACAGGCAGGCAGGGTGGGGAACAAGCCAAAAGGGCTGTACTGACCATTGGTAAGCCGGGGCACCAATTTCAGGCCAGCAGAATGAGTGAATGGACTTCGTATAATGATGGGCAGCCTGCCTGCACTGAAATTATTGGGAGGTGGGTATCCTAGCTAGAGACCCTATCAGAAAAAGGTCACCTGTCCAGAGACTGAGTCAGTGAGGAGGTATTTAGGGGTAGCAGCATTTAAGACATCCAAACATCTTATTTCATAATATTATTTTTCTTACATTCCTGTTTACCTGACTCATAGAAGGTATCTGCACTGTAAGGAATGGGCTGATTTATACATACATGGCTAATACTCCTTAAAATGAAAATAAAGAGGGAGTGCTTAGGTCACTGGTGTACTTTGGCATGGTCAGTATGCGTAATGCTTGTGGGAGTTGGTGAAGGGTATGTTTTTCAAGTGCTGCATGTGTCAGGTGTTCTGCTTAGTCTGCCCTTTTGCCAGTGGAGATTTAAAGTGACAAGGTGAGTAATGTTATCTTTTCTGTTGGTGAAAGAGATAAGCTTTCGAGCTTATGCAGAACTCTTCTTCATCATCAGAAACACAAGTGGAGCCAGGTACCATTGATTTGTGGCCTCTTCCCACTGTTGTTCTGGTGAAAAGAGTCCACAAGCCAAGAGTTTCCTGGTGTGCATTTGCTAATAGTTCAGGATTTAGGCAGAGCGGTATAATTAGGAGAAAGGAAGCATTGTCAGGGTATCACCATCATCAGTCTTCAGTTGCAGGAATACCCCAGTTTGAAACAGCCCTGATGCCATAATCTAGCCCTAAATTAGAAATACTAGCCCAGAAAATTATTGCTATACATAAAAGGAAGAGGAAATTGACAGTGCAACAGAATGTGTTTAATATTACCTGTACATCTTGCCGGCTCCTGTTTTGTCTTTTAATACTTTCATGTTAACATTACAGGTTGTGCCTCTAAAATCTGGGATTCTCTGGTCTGGCAACATCCATGATCCCACATGACCATGGATGTTCCAGGATCAGTGAGTCCCAGCACACTGCAGAAGAGTGGGGCCCCAGGAGCCTGCGCAAGGCTTAGTTGGGCTTTGGGGAGGGCCAGGAGCCAGCATGTGGCTCATCTGGGTGTGAGCAGGGAGGACAGGGAGCCAGAGCACGGCTCATCTGGGCTGCAGGCGGGGAGGAGTGGCAGGGTGCCACTGGGGAGGAGCCAGGAAATATGTGGAGGGGCGGCAGAGGGTGGGGTGGCAGCTGGGGGCCTGAAATGACCTCCCCTTGTCCGGAAAAACCCCTCATCCAGGACCAGTTAGGTCTCCAGGGTGCTGAACCAGGAAGGTGCAACTGGTAGTCAGTAGGGTGTCACATGAAGGGTTGTTTCATAGCACCCCCTGCAGGGCCAAGAGTTGTACTGCAGGCACTCCCTGCCTTCTGGGAGCATGTGGGCTTGTGCCACAAGCTTAGCGTCAGTCTGTAAACAGCTGAATAAAAATAACAAATTCAGACTCGTCTCTGCACCTGGCAACTAACCAAATTCCAAGGCAAATGCTTGAGGACAAGGCCCTGGCCCTGAGCTATCAGCAAGAAGATCATCCATTGACCCAGTCTCCCTGTGCACTGCCTTCAGAAGAAGCACTCCAAATAAAAATTCTATCTGCTGGCTCTTAGAATCATAGAGCTGGAAGAGACCTTAGAAGGCCTCTTAATTGATCAGTGGCTTCTCCCAGTGCATCTAGGCCTATGAGGGACCAAACCTTGTTGTTAGCCAGGTATGAATGAATTTTCCTTAAACAGGGGTCAGAGAAGGTCCGATAGATTCCCATCATGTAGGGATCTGGAATAGTGCCTGCGTGCTATAAAAACTTCACATAATAGAGGGATAGATGGAAAAAAGCGGTGCCAATAAAAATTGTTAAAACACTCTCCAACATTTCTAAAATAGCGTCTCTCTCAAAATATTTGGCATGAACAAAGTACATGATGGAGAGGAATGTAGTCCTCCCAAAGACTACACGCCAAGACATCTTTATATAACACTTTAAAAGCAAGGCTGGATTTCCATTTAGCACAGTAGATATGCCTATGAGTGCTGGCGTCCTTGGGGTGCCTAAAAGCTAAAAGTGGGTTAAAAGTTAATATACACAGCTCCTCTGTGGGCAGCTGGGCTTCTGGCATGGGTTGGGAGCATGTGGGGCTGGAGTAGGGTGAGCATCTGAGTGTACGTCTAGACTGCAAGCTTCTTTCGAAAGAAGCTTTTTTGGAAGATCTCTTCCGAAAAACTCCTTTCAAAAGATTGTGTCTACACTGTACAAGCGCATCAAAAAAGATACTTGGACCCAATCATGACCGGATTTGCTGCCCTGGGCTTCCCGAACTAAGGAGAAGCAATTGATGGGACCCACATTCCGATCCACTCACCACAGCATTGTGGCACCCAATAAATAAAAACAGTTTTGTGTTGACCGAAAATTTTGTATATATATTTTTAAAAGTAACTGGGGCGAAGGGGGGCTGAGAACCTGGTTGAGGGAGTGAGAGGGGGGATCAGGCCTGCAAGTGGAGTGTTGCACAGCTGTAAGTGCCACCTCTGGTCTGGGGACCTCGAAGAACTCATGTTGGATGGGGCCTGGAAGGGGGGGGGACTGCAGCAGCGTCGGGTGTGGCAGAGGGAGCAGGGGAAGAGGGCATGGGGATGGCACGGGGAGCAGGAGTCGAGGGGAGCAGGAGTGGTAGGGGGGAGGGCTAGAATGGGGACTGGAGCCAGGTGTGCCATCACTTCCTGGAACACATGTTTTCACCCTGTTGCACAAGCTGGTCCCACATGTGATTGTGCCACTTGGCATCATCACAGACCTTTTGGGCCAGGGTTTGCTGTATGTGACGCAGGACTGCAGCGTGCTCTCTCATGAGGTCCTGGTGGACCCTCCAGCGGTTGTGGCTCCCCCGGCTTCAGGCGACTGCCTGTGTGGATCGCCCCTCAGCAACGGCTGGTCCAACTGTGGAGGACAAGGAGAAGAGGTGGTCAGTCATCCATGCAGACATTGTCCCTGAGGCCGTGCCCTCCTCCGTGAGCAGGGAGCAACTGTCCTTGGAACAGGGGATGGTGATGTCCCAAGAGCAAGGCCATGTGTGGCCTGCACAGCAGGCTTGGCTTCACGGGCCCCAAGGTACCCAGGAGACCATCCTGGCCACTTCCCCCCTACCCCATGGACGAGCAGACCAGGGAAGTGTCTGGCCACAGTGGGATCCCCAGTGCGGGACAGGGTCCTGGAGCAGGTTGGCCCTCTCTAGGACCCACACGTACCCCTGCACCTGGCTGCGCTGTCTGCGGGAATGGGTAGTGTCTCTCGCGTGCAGCCATAACCATGTGCTATGTGCGGCACACTTCGGTCTTTGTGGGGTTGTGCATGTGTCCTTTTGCCCAGGCTGCTTCCGGCGGTGGCTGGCAGGAGGAGGACGTCCCACCCAGGGGTCAGGCATGTATGGGGCCTCCCTTCCAGCCTGTGAGCAGCAGTCCGTGTGTGCTCTGGGGCTGGTTCCTAAGGACATGTGGGGCACACTGCCACTGCACGTCTTTGCACATGCTTGGACAGCTGCACGCTGTCCAGGCCAAGCATGCCAAGCGATGATCACACCCCATCCTCTCTGAGCCCACCTCCCCGCCCAGTGTGTGAGACAAAATGAGAGCACCCACCTGACGATCCGTCCCAGGCGTCAGATGATGCCTGAGTGATCTCCAAGCTCTGGGATACCAGCTCCAGGCTGAGGGTGACAATGCTGCTAGTGTCGTCATCCTCCTGCAGCTGTTGGTCATCATCGTCATCCTCCTCCTCCAGGAGCTCCAGCCAGGTGAGCACTGGTGTCTGCTCCTGACTTGGTCGGAAGTGTGGGGGTGGTGTCCCTTCTGGGCCAGAGCCTCGGCCATTCGGTGGATCTAGTGCTGCTGGGAATGTCCCATCTTGACTGCCCCACTGCCTCCACCCAGTGCCAGGGAGGAAGAGGACAGGATGTGACTAGCACCCCATTTATTTGCACAAGCAGAGCCAGAGCACGGCTACCACACTGGGCTGCAGGAAGGACAATAAATCCCTGGGGACACCCCCACCATGGAGAGCGATATAGTCTCCCTCTGTTTTACCTTGGTTGGGGCAGACGGGCTGGGTCCCAACTTGGGCTGGCAGTGCTATATGTGGCAGAAGGTCTCGTGCCTTCCTGGAGAGGCTGTGTTTATATTGCTTTTTATACACATGTGCACACACACACACATGAAAGTCGTAGTCATTTTCAGATGATTCCTTTACTAATTTGTAAAGTTCCAGTGGCAAATCCCAACTGTGTGTGCGTGTATTAAAGAGGTGGTAGATAACACAATAGTTTTGGAGAGTCTTTTTTCACAGGAGAAGGAAGGAAAATTCTGAGTTTCAGTGATCCTTTTCTCCAAGATTTGTTATGAACTAGATTATTCGGCCATGATTGGTATTAACTGAGGAAGTTAGTGCTTGTAAGAGACTCTCAGATAGCTCCCACCGTAAATTACTGATTTCTGGGGAGGAAAATGTTTGTGAGTGTGTGTGTGAATTTTTTCACCCATTTTTCTTTTTTAATTTAAACATTTTACATCATCTCTTCCAGTCCAATTTATAAGAGTCACCTTGATCAAGTGGTCCATCAGCCCTCACAGAGAGGGTGCCAATCACAACATGTCATTTGTGTTGTTAATCTAGCCAGTCCTTCAGCCAGGCTGTCAGTGGCACTGAACACCTATCAGGCATAGCACCCCAAAACCCCTGACTGATCCACCAGCCTGAAGTTCCCAAGTAGCTGGAATACAGGTGCATGCCAGTGTGCCTGCATAAGAATAAAAGATATAAATATATTTGCAAATGTAATTTCTTTTCAGAAGGGCAGCATGAAACTAAAGTTAGGTATTAAAGCTGTGGTCATTCAAACACATACATGATTGATGCTTTTTTTAAAAAAAGGTGTTAAGAACATTAATTTTTTTTTGCAAAGATACCAGATAAAAGACAATCTGTGTTACCTTAAACAACAAGATTCTGACAGTCTTGCTCCATGATGTCACTTAGATGCCTCATGAAGTGAGGAATTATTTCAGATGAGGAACAATGTCAGAGTCTAGCCCTAAGTATTTACAGATTTGATAACATTATTACTGTCTCCAAACATATTTGCATTCAAGATTCCTATTGTTGTTTAAAAAGTTACAGTTAAGAAGCTGGGGGAGTGGGAGGAAGGGAGGTGTAGAGGACTCCACTAGGCATTTTATTTTTAAAATTCATCTCAGTTCTTACAGATCACGTTGACATCTCACCATTTCCTTAAGGCACACGGTTTTAGCCTAATTTATTCAAGTGTGTTATGTTATTGGTTTCAACCTGCTGGTGTGGTGATTATGTATTCTACAGTGTGGTGTGTGCTGAGTGATAAATTGTATTATAATTGTGCCTACCAGAGCTGCTTTAGTTAAATGCTGCTAGCATTCCCATTTCAAAATCTTGAGTGTTTAGTGGCTTGTACCTTGATTTGTTTGCACAGTGTTTGTTAGTGGTGTCGCTAATGATGGAATGGGAAGAAAACTAAACCCAGGAACTTTCAGTGTGTTTCTTAGGATAATCAGAGATTCCCAGAGGAATAAATGTACAGTCTTTTGTGTGGAAATGCCTTTTGAGGAAAATAATTAACAGTCATGTTGGGGGAAAGTCATGTTACTGGCTTGTGTGTGTGTGTGTGTGTGTGTTATAACTCCTCCACTAGTGTTCCCTGTAAGCTGGGTGCTTGTGTGGCTGCTCAGGAGAGATTCATATGCCACCCAGCTCATCAGCAGAGTGCCCATAGCCAGGTTTTTGTTTCTATTGGTGGTGCACATACACACATGCCTCAGTGCACATAGAACATTTTATTCTGCGCATGGATGGAAAAAATCCACACGTGGCTGGGAAAAGATTAGAGAGAACAGTGCCCTCCCCCCATATCCTTAAAAACCACCTCTGCAACAAAAGAAAGCCAGAAATGGTGTATAAAGGAAAAGTCATTAAACTGAACACAATAAAAGCAGGATCCCAAAGTCCTTTAAAAAAGATGAGCAACGAAAAAGGTAAGAAGCAAAATTCCATAATTAGTTACATTGAAGATTATTATAACGTATAGCAGTAGCTTCTAGAGACATTTTCATTTAGCGTTATACTGTACAAGGAGCTGCACAAACACCCTGAGCTTGTCTACGTAGGGAATTAACCCACTGTTTTCTTTTCTTGGTGTCAGGTAATGTGCTGTACACAAACTGCAGTGGTAGTGTGCATGGGGTGGTGTGACCTCGGTCGGTGGGAATCATTGTGTACATATGGCAGCAGTTTGCTGAGAACTGACGGCATAGCATTCTTGGAAGGTCTCGCTTGCTCCTTTGCTTTGCCGTTCAGCCATATATATGCTCGGATTATTTTTCTTGCTGGGCATTGTGGGATGCATAGAAGAAGCCAGATTAGTTCATATTTTTAAAAAATCCCATGATTCCTTTGTCTCCATCCCACACTTTCTTTTTGCATGGGCTAGTACTATATTTGAATTGCTGTCAGCCAACATGGACCGAGTAGTGCTGGCAGTGTTGAATGTGCACAGGCTGATTGGGGTGTATTTCAGCACTGAAAGCCAGATGAATTCAGTTTGGAACTTTGCCTGCTGTACCATCAAACAGGTGATATGGCAGCTATTGCAGGAGCATTATTAGCAGTAGTGGAACCAGGACATGAACAAGAAAGATACAGGCTGGACCTCCCTGGTCCAGCACCCTCGGGACCTGAGTGGTCCCAGACCAGGGAGTTTGCTGGACCAGGGAAGGTCAATGCTCCTCTGCTGGCTGCTCCACTCCCTGGCTCCTCCCCCTGGGGCTCCCAAGGCTAGAGCTCCCACCTTGTGGCACCGCTCGCTGTTGCCAGAGTTCCCTGGAGTTCCCCTTCCAGGCTGCCCGGCCATGCTGGCCACGCTATCGCTGGGGGTTCCCCGGTCCTGCCTGGCCACGCAGCCACCAGGGGCTCCCTAGGTCTCTGGCCAATGCTCCCCTGCCCCCACCTGGCCCTGCAGCCGCCGTGGGTTCCCCAGATCTGCCTCACCCCCTGCCACTGGGGATACCCCGGCCTTGCTTGGCCCTGCTGATACATGATGGGGATCTCCAGCCAGGGTGGCCAGCCACCCCAGCCCACTGCCGCCGAGTGTTTCCTGAGGTTTCCCAGCCGGGGCCTCCTGACTACGGCCTGTCCCACTGCTGGGGCCAATCCTGCTCCTGCTGGGGGTTCCCCTGGGATTCCCTGTCTTGGGGCTGCACAGCTGTCACCTGGCCCAGCTAATGCTGGGGGTTTCTTGGCTGGGGCAGGGGCTCCCCAGCCACTACCTAACTCTGCTGCTGCTGACCCAGCCAGGGCTCCCCAGCTTTGTGTTCTCCTGACTCGCACCTGCTCTGTTGCATCACGGATGTTGCCAGACCAGAGAGTCCTGGATTTGGGAGGTTCAACCTGTACCATGCTACAGATACTAGAGGACAAGTTCCATGGAGAGCAGTTTCTAGGACTGGGAACCAACACAGATAAGAGGATTATTTTGCAGATCAGGGATGACCAGCAGTGGCGAGAGAATTTCAGGTTAGGGAATTCATCCTTTTACGAGATATGTACTGACCTGACCCGGGCACTACAGAGACAGTGCACCAACATGCAGGGGTCCGTGCCTTTGGAGAAGTGGATCATCATTCCCATCTAGAAGCTAGTCACTCCTGAATGCTAATGGTCCATAGTGACCCAATTCAGCATGGGGACATAGACTGTTTGGGCTGTCGTCGTGCAGATATGTCATGCTGTGGAAAAGTTACTGCTGCTCGGGGCTACAAAGCATGGTAATGCTCAGGAGATTATTGATAGTTCTATATGAGTGGGGGGTGTCCCAAACTTTACTGGGATAATTGATTGGGATCCATGTGCTTATTGTTTGCCCCCTATTCCTAGTCAGGGCTCAGAATTCAAAAGCAGGAAGGGGTATTTCTCCATGATATTCCACGGGCTTGTTGACAACTGTGGCAGGTTTACAGTCACAAATGCTAGGTGGTCTGCTCTCCAGCTAGGTTACTCCAAGTTTGGTACCCTTCCCAAGGTAAGAAAATCCAATAAGTGGCTGGTTTCTGCAAGGTCTTCATCCCCATCTTGGAGCCTTTTAAATTTCAGCGTTCTGCTTGGGCTTCTTGTCTCTTTCTCAGGGCTTTGCTCACTGCCGGTGTGGTGGGGGAAAGGCCCAGGCCAACCCACCTACCCTGGCACCCTGCAAATAGCAACTAAGTGCTGCTTCCTTTAATAATAGCTGCTGCTGTTTCCTGGGCTTTTTCTCATGTAGCCGCCTCTCTTCACCTTACCTAGGGGTTCTCTGTCTGTTCCCTTATTGAGCAGGGTCTCTCCCAGGCTTCTTTAACTATGGAGTTTTGAACCATTTTAGTCCATCTTTCCCCTTCTGATCCTGCCAGCAACTGATCAGATGAAGCCCTGCAGCTCCTTTTAACTGAGCCTGCTGGACTCTGATTGGCTGCTTCCCTGCAGCCTCTTTTAGGTTGGCCCACTTCACTGCTCCTTTTCCGGGATGGAGCGTGGTAGGACCATAAGATCTCCAGCAAACTGGTTGGAACTCCCTCCCCATACCATCTATCTATATTTTGAAACATCTATACATATGCCATTAGCATGAAACGTTATGATCACAATACTGTTGTGACGGGGTAGCTGCCGCGCCCCGCACAATCGCGGCGCCGTCCCCGGCTTGTTGGGGAGAAGTGGCGGCCCCGTGCTGGCTCCGGCCCTGTGCAGCTTGCTCCGCCATGGGCAGAGGAGGGGCTGAGGGAGCGGACGGGCAGGGAGCACCCGAGCGCCCATGGCCCCGGCGAGAGCGGGGAAGCTGCGGGGCCGGCGAACCAACGCGGCCAGGAGCGGCGCATGCGCAGACCCAGGGCTTCTCCGACCCAACTCGGACTGGGCGGAGAGGCCCAGGGGGAGGGGCGTCGGGAGGAGAGGAAGCAGCCCCCGCCCCTGGCGCACGAGACGTAGCAGTGGCGGGACGCTTAAGAGGAGCGCCACCGCCAGAATCAAGAGAGGAGGAGCCGAGGGGCAGAGAGCCCAGGAGGACTGACGGACCCAGAGGCACGGACCTCAGAGAAGAGGCGAGTGGAGGAGATGGAGGGAGACAACCAATGGAGGGCCTCACGGAGGCTGCACGAGTTGCCCCTTTGGGGGCCACCGGACAAGTCAGCCACCGTGACTCAGTGGGGGGGGGGGGAGGAAGTGATCCAGGGCAGGGTATTGATCCTGGGCGGGTTGGTGTGTTTCAGAGCGGAGGTTTCCCCCCACCAACCAGACCTGGGGTGCCGTCCCCAGTCCTTAGGGCCCTGAGTCGAGGCTCGGAGTGAGGGCGGGCCCGAGGCCCCCTACCTCACCTCGCCGGCCCACTGACGCCACGGCGGAGAGAGACTACTTTAGGAGTGGACCAACCCTGCTAGACTCGGGGCAGGGTGGGTGACTGGGAGCACACAACGCAGGGTTTAAGGGCACGGAACCGCTAGTAGGCTGTGAGCCCCAGGTGGGGCACGCCCACGTGCCCCATAACAATTGTGAAGACATTTAAATTGTTGTGTGAACAACTGTTTGAGGGATTTGTAATCTTAGTTCCTTTATATGAATTGACAGTTGTATTTCCTCCACTGCATCAAGTGCTGTCATTTTTGAGGAATCTGGTTGTCTGGTGAATGTGAATGAGATGATTACTGAATGTGCAAAAGCAGCAGGGGAATCTACAGTTGGTGCATTAGTTTACAGAGGTCTCTCTATTGATTTGACTTTTGCCCCAGACACTGTAATAGTCACTATTAATAAGAACGATGTGCTTACCTAGCTTGTAACTAAGATTTTCTGGGATGGTCGGGTTATCTTATGTTGCTCAGCTTGCTGATACAGGGCCAGGGGTAGATGGCCTGCAGGCCAGGAGTTTGACACCCCTGATTTAAATCAATACAAATTAAAAATGCTCAAAAATAAACATCGATATTATCTGCTGAAATTATAAAAAAAATAAAAATCCAGTTGTGCTAAGCCTCCCCGTTCTTTGTATGTCCTACACCTTTGGAATTCCATGTGTATTTACACTTTTGGCAATAATTAGAATGTAGCTCAGTGGTAGTGTTCTCTTCTACCTTGGGAGGCAGAGCTCACTTCTTTTGTGAGGCCTGGTGGGCATTGAGTTTGTCACTAAAGACACGTTCAGCCTGTAGATATAACCTTTTGTCAGGTGGAGCCTGCAGCAGGAAGGGTTCGATATCTAGGCATTCCTCTCCATCTGTCTGACTCAAGCCTCCACCCAATAATCTGGGAAATTCACATACTACCCCTGGGTGCCTCTGAGAGGCAGTGCTTCCCCACCTGCAAGCGCAGACTCTGAGTGTAGAAAAGAATCTTTTCATAAAAGGTAAGGAAGTAATTTGGCATTAATTTGGGAAAACACCACAAACAGGGTTCATAAACAAAAACCGTGAGTGCAAGTCCCGTCCTAAGCAGATTGGGCAATGTCCTTTTCCTCTCAGGTTCTTAAGTCTGGCAATCTGTCCCTTTCACATGCTCAGCCCTTCTCTGCACCCCACTCATAGTTGCTGCCCTTGGTCAGAGCAGATCCAGAGCTCAGAGGTTTATCTGCAGAGTTCACCTCCCATCCTGAGTGAGGGGGTAGGTAAAGAGAAATCTTACTCCACTGGTCACTTGCTTCATCCACCTACTCACTCGTTTCTGCCTCCACCCTGCTGGCCATTCATCTCATCTCTCTGCGTCTGCCCTGCTGGCCACTCAATACACCTTTCCGACACTGCCTTGCTGGCTGGCCACTTGTTATACCACCGCTCTGATGATTGTTTGCCATCTTATTGGCTGCTCATCACCATCCATTTCTGCCTAACACTTCAAATTATCTCAGCTATCAGTGATTTTCAGCTCTTAGCAAGCAGGGTAGAAGAACACAACTCCAACACAATTAACAGAAATTATGATGCCTGTGTAGCTCTGTTCTTTGAATGGTGTGTGGGGGGTGGGGTGGAACAGGTCAAACCAGTCAAGGCAGGGGAAGCCATAATAGCCTCCTGACCAGAATAACCTTCCCTCACCCCTTCCCCTCATAGGACTATGAAAGTGGAGCCCGGTATTAGCAAGCTTCTGTCTGCTAACTGTGAGCCCTTTCATTAGGAACAATATAGCACAGTCCTACTTTTCTGTATTTCCACAAAATTACAAACATTGGTAACCATGTTTTAGCTATCCCTGCATTTAATAGAAACGTAGCTGGTGTTGGGTCATAAATTAAGTTGATTACAATGAGCAAAATAGCACTGCACCTGCTGAATATCCAATATAGCTAAGCAAAGCAAGAGCAAACTGTATTTATTTAGACACTCTCAAGGTCTGTTCCCACTATCTGTAAGGGACATATTCCTTCAGATCCTGCTTACATCAGGAAGGGGTATTTATCCTGGTGTTGCTTTCATGGTGACTCTGATGGCTGATTCAATGACGTTAACAGGATTGGATGTCTTACCTTCTTGGTCAAAGGCTGTTGCTGCAATATATGCCTGTTTGTAAGAAGAGTAGCAACCTCTTGGCTGGAGAGCAGCAGATTTCCCTACTAACTAAACTTGTCCCCAGTTCAGCGGAAAAAATGGCAAATGAAATCTGAACAACTTTTTTAAAACAAATCATAACAATGTGTCATGCTCATCATGAGATACTGCAGTAATTACTGACTGACAGAGTTCTAGTCTGGGGGTTTGTATTAAAAAGCACATGAAAGCTAAAGCTGGGGATTTGACGTTTTTGTTAGCTTGCAGAATTCGGTTGGAAACCTCATTAGAACTGGATTTGCATTACAATAAGAGCTGAGGGTGCTCACTCCTGCAAGAGGGACTTGGCACTGTGCACTATCATGCTCATAAACTTCTTGATTTCTTCTTCCTTGTTCCTTCTCTCCCCCAGTAGAGTTTAATTGGATTTTAATTTTGTTTTATTATTCTTAATAACTGAGATTGCATTCTCTGGTACTGAAACCCCCAGGACATAAAATCTAAGCTTCTGTATAATTTATGGCTAATCAAAAAACAAACAAAAATCCAACAGCCCCCAATAATAATAACAAAGCGCTGGTTGAGAAAAATCAGAAAGAGGATGAGGATTCAAGATTAATATGCATGCTGTAGAGCTTAGGGATATGAAAGTGTAACTGTTTACATGGTTAACTATTTACCTGGTTAACTGATGAGACTAGGCTCATCAATTAACATGCACTGTTTCACATAGCCCCTCCTTCTGCACTGCCACCTCTGTATTAATCTGAAACAATTTTGAAAGATTTAAGCTACTACATGAATCTGAGCGAATCAACTCTTAAGCCTAACACTATAACAACATCAACATTTCTAATAATTTAGGCACACCTAATTGGCAGTTACTCACAGTGCATGTGTACACAATGATCAAAGTACAGAAATAGCAGAGGCTCCAAAAGTGTCCTGCACTAAATTTTCCCCTCTAAGTCATATTAAAACGTCATTAATAATTTTTAGTTATCACATGAACGAAAAGCTCTTGGTCTTCTGCAAATCATCCATTATCAGGAAGAGATCCATTGTGAATTGAGGGTTGTATGTGGCACTGGTTTTGTAGCCCTAGCCCACAAACAGTTTTATAACTGTAATATGTTCCTCTCCATGGTAGAGAGATTTATGTGTGTTTTTCTTTAACATTTTTGTGGACTGATCCAGATGTATTAGTTGAGTAACATACCTGTGGATTCAAATCTAGCTGAGTTGACCTCTAACAAAGAGTTTCCACTCTGTGCAGTGAGGCATATTTGCTATTACCAATAAGAAACAAATGACCAACGTGGACATATTAAGAGAAGGTGAGGGATGAGCTGTGTTGTTTTATTTTGATCATCCCAGAAACAGGAAGAGTATTATAGAGGGATTTATGCACTCACTGAGTAATGAACACTAACACCTTGTGTAGTTCTAGAATTGTTATTCTTAGACTATCTTTATGACAGGTGACTAAGGCTTGAACATTTCAGCTCTGCATCTGTTCATTTGAAATTATATGCTCTGGTGAAAACTGCCAGTTAATTCTGTTGTTTTCTTGGCACCAATATTGTTCTCTCAGACCTGAATCATCTCATTTTTTCTTTTAGTTTTCTAGAGTTAATGAGAAATGAGTGAGTTACAAGGGGTTACCAAATACCAGAAATGATTCTACATCATCTCATTTTTGACAGTTGGTAAATATGACAGATTTCACAACTCTATAAACATAGAAGACCAATTATGTGGCATACAAAGATAGTTACTCATGTGTTTTAGTGTCTGGCAAAATTATGAATTTAAGATCCCAGTTACAGAGTGATTGCTGTGAAAAGTATTCATGCACACAAAAAAAATCACTCTGACTTTTCAGTCCTCATGCTCAAAGAAAATGTCCACAACACTTTCAAAAGATGAACCTGGGAGCTTAAATTCATAATTTTGCTAGACGCTAAGAATCATGAACTTAATAGAGATTCCTGAATTTATTTTGTATTTATTATTAAAATAATCTATAACAGTTGCCTTCCCGTGCAATCCCTGCTGTGTGGCTGCCCCGGCCCTGGAGCTTGCAGGGCTGGGCAGCTGCTCTAGAACTCAGAGCTCTGGGGCAGGCCAGACAGCTGCTCCAGAGTCGACCACTAGGGAGATGCCAGCTGCTTCAGCCCTGAAGCTCATGGGGCAGGTGGGCTGTCCCAGACTTCCAAATGCATGGGAGCTAACTGGCTGCTCCAGTGCTGACATTTTACTGTGTAGTTGGATGGGAGTCCTGCATCTGGGACTAGAGCAGTCGGTCTGTCCCTTGCGAGGCTGGCTGGCTGCTCCAGACATCAGCAGGTCAGGCTGGCCAGCTGCTCTAGTCCTGGATGTGGGATTCCTACCCCACTGCGCCAGGTATTCAAAACCAATGTACCCCAGCCCACTGGCCGGCCTTCAGCACTGAGCTGAGCTGGGCCGCAGCAGTGTGCTAATTGGGCCATAGGTTGAGAACTGCTGATCTCTAACCTACTCATAACCTCCTTCCCCTCTCTCAATCTGTTTCCACCTCTTCCTTTACTCCATGTGATTGGAAAGGTGTTAACAGGCCACTTCCTCTTGAATAGTCCGTTGAAATGTGTTAACTACTTGGAAAAGATTTTTTAGCCTATCTTGTATTTAGTTGGGAGATACTCAGTACACTTCCTAGACCTGAAGAAGAGGTCTATGTAAGGCTTTGTCTACACTTCACAGCTTAAAGCGCAGCCCTGGTAGTGCCTTAAACTGAAAGTGAGACTATGGCACGAGAGCTGGGAGAGAGCTCTCCTAGTGCTTTATGGAAACCACCTCTGTGAGTGGAGCAGTTAACTGCACTGGAAGTGCAGCTCCCAGCATTGCAGCTCCCAGCATTGTAGCCTGGCTCACACTGGTGCTATACAGCGCTGTGACTTGCTGCACTCGGGGAGTGTTTTTTCACACCCCCGAGCCAGAAAGTAATAGCATCTCAGTGTAGACTTGGCCTGAGCTCAAAAGATTGCCTCTCTCAACACAGAAGAGGTTCCAATAAAAGATCGTCCCTCACCCACTTGGTCTCTCTAATACGCTGGGACCAACATAGCTACAACACTGCATGATTAGTGCCTGTCAGATGTGATTCTTTATTTTCCTGGGGAGTGTGATGGTAGACTATGCTACTTACTACTTTGCTTTCTACTGTACAATTAACATCCAATGTTGGGGGAAGAAAAGTGATGCATTGACCAGCATAGTTTCTCAGTCTGAAATGTTATTGACTTGTAAAAAAATCTCTGGTGGAAACATATCAAAACCATTTTTGGGTAGCCAGTGTATTGCTAGCCATAAAACCCTTTTTTTTAACCTTTGCTAGCTAGTCTCTTCATTGCTAGGGCTATTGTAACACCAACTGTGATGGATTATGTGTTCTGTTGCAGACATCCCCATATGACTCTCATTTCCCTGCACTGCTTAAATGCAACCTCTTCTTGGGAGGGTTTTACATGCTTTTTTTTTTTAATTTAAAAAAATCTATAGGCTTGTTCTGGCTGGTGACTGAACTAAGTTTTGAAATATAGTAAATTCAGTATGCTGAAAACCCAGTGCCATATTATGCAGATACATCATGCAAAACTGAAGTTCGAACTTTGCCAGTTGAATTAGTGACTTCCTTGCCTGCAAAGAGAGGATGCACAAAGGCACTCCCTGTGGGTTTAGGAAACAGATAATAATGTATAAAGTCATGTGTTTATATGGGCTGTGTCGTTTTTAATTTGTCTATCGATGTTATAATGCAAACTTCATGGAAGTTCAGTGTAAGGGTAAGCAAGGCTGAGATAGCAAACTGGTGATGTCAAAGAGCACAGCTGGGAATGGAACAAACAGAACACAGGTGGTTGGGCCACATAACATTTTTCCATACTCGTTTGTTTTAAATTTCTTCAGTTGAAGTGAGTTTCCAATGAGTTAATTAAAGTTGCAAAATGCCACCTAATCAAACTCTTCAGTCAAATCATATTGTAATAATAATTCATCTTGACTATATATTATGTACAGGAATCATCTCCTACACAACCCCATGGCAACACAGCTACTTCTCAGGTGCAATACACAGCTGTGTGTTAGTACTAGGCAGGAGTATATAACCTGGAGAAGAGATGAAGAAGAACATCCTCTTGAATTGAAATTGTAGTTCGAAATGTGGGGAGATGCAATGACCCACACTGGAATTTGTCCAAGACAACAGAGTCATTTCCCCTGTTGTAGTGAAAAGTGCTTTAATGACCATAAAGAGTTACATCATATATGAATATCCAGCAGCAGAGTCCTACCCGGTATTGTTATTGGGTAAAGGCTCAGTGCTAATCCAGAGGGAAAGGAATCACCAACTAAATCACCATTTTCCACAATTCCTCAGTTTTCCATGGGGGTTTCCCTCCCAGCTGTTGTCAAGGGCTGATTCTGCTTAGTTTTTGAGAGCTTTTTGTGCTCTGTAGCAGTGAGGAATATGCATGGAATGATATGGGAGTTGTAATTTTAAACTCATTTTTAAATATGTGTATACTGTAATAAAACTTAACCATTGTTAAATATTTGAATATTATATAATAGCCCCAGTTTGTAGACTATTATAATTAAATAGGTTTTCGTTTCTCTTATTTCAATTGGAAACAAACAATGGTAATATGATTGCTCTTTTCTTCTTATCAGAATATGGTGGCATGGGCTTGGACTTCTCCTATAGCATTGCGGTGGCAGAGGAACTGGGAAATATCCGATGTGGAGGCATTCCTATGGCTATTGGAGTGCAAACTGACATGGCTACACCAGCTCTAACAAGGTAACTTTCAAAAGAAACCCTCAATTCCCTTTCTTCTTTTCAACTTCAAATTTATTCGGAAATAATATAATGTATTTAGCACTAAAAAAATTGAGCAAATTTACCATTTTTAATTTTAAAAATCAAGGGAAGCTCCTCTTTACCTTTACTTTTAAATAACGTACAGGTTGAAACTCTCTAGTACAGCACCCTTGGGACCTGACTGGTACCGAACCAGAGAATCTGCCCAACTATGGGAGGTCAACATTGTCTAGTCGCATTACCAACACTTCCACTGCTTGCTGGGCTGTTAAAAGACTTTTAGGGGTAAATTAGAGCTAAATAACTGCAAAGATCACTGACAGCCAGGACTGATATCTGTAAAACTTTATGGTACCGCGAGAAACTTGGTCATACCCATGATAAGTGGACATCCAGCTAGCTAAAATCATGCCAGACCACGGATGTTGCTGGACCAGAGAGTGTAGGACTAGAGAGGGTGTTGGGTTATAGAGGTTCAACCTATAGTGCAACAGGAAAATATGTTGTAACTGATTTAGAACACTAGACACAGAGCTTTGACTTCTCTGAAGCATTTTAACAACATTCTTTCAAGCTAGTAAGCCAAGAATTAAATAATTGATTCAAGAATGCACAGTTTTGTTTCCCATGGTGTTGGCATTATTCAAATAGAAATTAGTTAATTTAAAGATGCTTCTGAGACAAAAATAAATATACCACCTTTTATTTCAGTGCATTGGTTCCTGAAAATAAGACTAGACATACATTAAACACAGAACCTCCACACATTAATGGTGCCAGCCAAATCCATGTACAATCAATATACAATCAATGTACAAATCCATGGCTGGTGCAAGAAGATGAATGGTAGTAATTCAGTCTTAACAAGAACAAGTGAGAATCAATTATTTGGCAGTCAGAGACTAATGCCACACAGTCTATGAAGATAAATCTCAAAATGTTTTTAGTATCTGTTGTAAAGCAAATTTGAATATCATGGCCATAGAATGGGAAACACTTATATCCTCAAATGAAATTTTGAAAAAGGAAGAGTTGGAGGGGGGAAGACAGGGGAGGTTGAGAAAAAAAATAGTAATAATAATATGTAGAACCAAATTTAGGAGTCATGTTAATAGTGGTGTACCTTACACACCGAATATGGCTGGTTCAGAAACTACTGTATATGTAACTTATTCCAATTTGGCATTCATTAGAGAGGCAAAATGAGTAATTTTCAACAAATATTAGAAGAAGAGGTATGTGTGTGGGTGGCAGAGAAAACAGCTCACACTAAAGTTGGTATAAGCTTTAAAACAGGGGTGTAAAACTTTTTTCAGTGGCAACTGACCCACAGAAAAAACAGACCCCACACAAGTGAGAAGCAACCCCCCCCCCCCCAAAAAAAAAACCCTCACTGACGTGGCCTCCAACTGGGAGAAAGAAAAAAAAAGAGAGAGACTTACTTCACTCATGCAGTTCAAGGTACCAGGGTTCGTCTCACGCTCTCGTCCTACATGGGGAATTGCCGAGCCTCAGGGGTTCCCTCCAGTGCCACATTCATTCTTCTGGGGGTGAAGGGCTACTAGATTTTGTGAGGCTCTGGAGTGGGACTACAAATGAGTGGTTCAGTGTATGGGGTTCGTGTGTGTGATTCCCAACCAATGGGAGCAACAGGTGAGAACTGCTTGCAGGTGAGAACTTCCCTGTGCTGCCATTTCCCCAGCTGGGGTTAGGGAGAGAGAATGGCAACAGGTAGAGCCACTCCTGCCCCTTGCCAGGCAGAGCCAGCCATGCAGGGGCTTTAGCGTTGACTCCTTGTTGTTTCCCCCCACAGTGGAGATGGGGAGCCCCGAGCCTCTTGAGCTGGATCAAGGCAAGCTGGGGGCCAGATCTGGCCCATAGGCTCATGTGAATCCAGCTTATTGGATGTCTACATGATAACAGTAGTAATAAGTCTTCTTCCTGAAGTTCTCGTCTGTCTCTCCTAGTCCGTGCTCAGTCTGTAGTTCCATAGCAGTGCTGCCTCTTCACAGCAGCCCATCTAACCAAATTTACGTGACAGGTCCAGGAAAATACTTGTTTGCTTAAAATGATCCATGAGCTGAAATGCTTTGCTAGATTGGAGCCATAATAAGGCAAAATATCTACAATAAACACCTCTGAAAACGGAAGGGTTAGATGATAACAGCCATTCGGGAATGATGAAGTATTAATGGCATGACAATAATAAAGCTGGGTATGTCGTGGAACGAGGCGTACAGATAGTTCGGAATGGCTTGCTAGTTCGAACTATCTAGCCCGTGCCGCGTGTAGCCGCGCGGCACGGGGTTCGAACAAGCCGGCATTTAAAAATGGCGCCGGCCGGCTTATGCAAATAAAGCCCAGGAAATTCAAATCCCGGGCTTCATTTGCACGTTCGGTATGCATACATTACCCCGCTAGTTCGAACTAGCGGGGTAGTGTAGACATACCCGCTGAGAATTGATACTAAAGTCAAACATAGGTAACAATTATAAAAATTAATATTCTTTAAAATATGTCATTTAAACTATTGTTAAGAAAAAAACTTAATTGCACAGTCAATTGATGCCTATATAATTTTGTGGAAAAGGACATTCTATCTTCTCCTTTCCTCTTCCAAATAACATCTTTGAGTTTATGCAACCCCATAGTTTGAAAATGAGGATATACTTCCATGATTTATACTGATCCTTCTGTGTACTTAAAACACTTGAAAGTGTTACTCATGGGAAATCTTTCCAAAGAGAATTTTCCTTTGCCTTTCTTACACCAGAAACCTGAAAACAACATATAGTATCTATAGTGTATCTTTGGATCACTCTGAGCACAACTATCTTTAATTTGTTATACTATTCATTTATTATATTGTAAAGGATAACCCTCTGATATCTTATAAGATTGTAGAGGATAGCCCATATTTGAACAGGCTTTTGTTATTTTTAACTCTTCCCTGTAGTTTAAAAAAAATCGATAGCCAAGGGCAGAATTTTGTTCCATTGTAGTGTTTTGGCTTGTATTTTACAATGTTTTTCCAATGTATAGCAGTAACAGCCCCTAAGAGGATAAGCAAGTGTGACGGCGCGTTGGGGGTTCCCCGTCTCCTGCACCCCGAAATGACACAACCAGACCGCACCAGCTGGTGGAGTAGAGGAAGTTTATTGCCTCTCCAGGATACAGCACAGCACAGATGTAATCTGGTCACAGAACTGGGCTAGGATGCCTCAGGCCCCCTTGAGATGGGGGAGACTGGGCCCCTCAACTCCAGCCCCTTCCCTAGGCTGTCTCCTCCATGCTCCCAGACAGCCACCAACCAACTAACTAAATTCCCTTCCAGCCCTGCCCCCCAGCCAGGGCAGCATTCCACCTTCCTTTGTTCCTCTCCATGGGGGGTGTCTGGCCACTGGTTCAACAAGTTTGGCACTACCTTTGCATAGTGAGGTTTTCCCTGCTGGGTCTTGCTCCAGACAGCAGGGGTCACCACAGCCCAGCAAGTACCCCCACTACGTCACAGCAAGACAACTAACCACACACATAAAGATCTCATTCCAGAAGGAGAGCACACTACTTTCATTGTTTTGATGATTGGAGGAAGTGCAGAAGAGTTAGATAGGTAAAGTTGCAATATATCTGGGAATGAAACCTTAAGTGCTTCGGAAACTCCAGCTAGTACAGAATGCTGCAACTTGTCTCCTCAACAGCACAGAATACTGAGTATATCAAACCTGTTCTCTGCTGTAGTCACTGGCTTCACATCAAGTTTAAGGTCTTGGTCCTTAACATCACAGTGCTTGTGACAGAGACCGCTCAATACAGCAATGCCTCCTGCTGGCTGTCATGGGGATTAATTCCATCAGCCAGTCTCCCTCTCCAGGAGGTGCCTCTCCCACCTTTGTTTCTGTCTGTAGACCCACTTCAGTCCAAGCACCACAGCGCCCTCTTCATGACTCGGGCCTCAGATTGTGTCATCATCCATGTTTTCCCCCTTCCAAGGGTGAAGTGACTCAGTTCAGTAGTTCAGCTACTTCCTCAGTAGTGAATGGGGAGGAGGGAGAGGGAAGCCTATACCTCGGGTCCAATACTTCAGGTCCCAACTACGGATGTAAAATCCCATTTAATTAGTTAACTGGTTAAACATTACATTTAGCCAGTTAACTGATTAAACAGGCTGAGCTGGAGAGGCACGCAGCCGTGGTCGGGGCTGTTCTGGCCAGGCTGGAGTGCCCCTGCCTGTTGCAGGCTAGGCCTGTGGAGGGTTACTGCAGCCCTCACTGGTTAACCATAACCGATAACCCGTTAATGGTGAGGCTTACCAGTCAATCTTTAACATCCTTAGTCCCAATCCAGGGACTCTGTAGACCAGACCTGGTCAAAATACAGCCCAGGGGCCGGATTCAGCCCATCAAGCCACAGGATCCAGCCTGCGGACCCCCCTGCCGTGACCCTCAGGCACACAGCTGCTGCGGTTTAAAACCCAGTCCCTGCGTCTCTGCTGTGCAGGCAGGGAGAGTCTTCCTGTGATCTCCCCACCCCCAGCCCAATCCTCATCTCCTATTGGCCGGAAACAGCCATCCAGTCGGAGCTGAGAGATTGGCCTGACTGACAGGGGCAATGCAAGCCTCTTCCCCCATGCTGAGTTGAGAGCCATGTGCAGGATGAAGGCTGCATTTTCAGGGAGCCCAGCCTACTGGCCAGGAGACACCTATGTAAACTCCTCCCAGCCACCACCTGCCTCTGGCACCCCAGCCCCTCCTGCACCCCAAGGTCACCATCCAAACCTTCTGTGCCCCCCTTCCCCAGGTTACAACTCCCTCCCGGACCGTGTACCCTCTTTAAAATCCTTCCCCCAGACCAGAATCCTCTCCTGACCCTACATCCCAATTCCCTGACGCGGGTCACAACCCCCTTCTCTACCCAAACGCCCTCTCAGACCCCACACCATCTCCTGCACCCCGGTCTCTTACCCCGTGTGCCCTTCTGCACCCAACCTTGACCCTGCACCTCCTCCACAGAAAAGTGTGGCCCTTGACCACTTATGAAAATCTTAGAGTGGCTCCCCAAAAAAATGATTGCCCATCCCTGCTGTAGATAGTAGCCATCTGCAGTGTTCCTTTATCTTTGCTCAGTGCTACTGGGCCACTTCCCTAACTCATTCTTTGCCTGCTTCTCAGGACTTTTAGCCAGCAAGTCCCAGCATCTAGACAGGAATTACTGTTCTCTTGGTCCCAGCCAGCAACCACTTTGTTCCAGGTACTGCGCTTCCTGCAGCCCACTAGGAACACAGTCCTCACTCCTTGAGCTCCCTGTGGCAACTGTCCCTGCAGCTCCTTTTATGTAAGCCCACTGGCCACAGACTGGCTGTTCCTTGAAGCCTCCCTTCAATTTTCTACTTCCTGCGCCGCCTCTCTAGGTTGCTTGGGGAATTCATTTCCACTACTCCTCTCTGGGACAGGGTGTGACAGGGCCCTGAGTCCATTGTTAACCCCTTCTCCAATGTGGGGCAAACACCCCATCACAGTGCTCCATTATCTGGGCCCAGGATGTCTAAAACATTCCTTGAAGCTTGAGAAGAAAATCATGGTTGACATCCTTGCTTTTCTAATACATCGGAACTCTCAGCAGTGCAGGAGACAGAACTTACGATGGTGGTGGTGGCGGGGGAAGAGGAGGGTTAGCCCACGGCCGTGCAAAGAAACCCCGGGAACTAAGGAATTCACAAGCCTTACCACCTTCTGCTCCAAGTGACGTTGCATATCTCTGACCTTGCCATTTTAATAATGACATGTATCATTTTTAAAACAAAACAAAAATCCTACCAAAACATGAAACTCTATAGTGCACACCTCACACTTTGGAGATGAAGGAACAATCATATAAGAGATGTTTGTGTTAGGACTTTATGGGTCCAGGAAGGAACTCCCTGAGATCAGTGTAGCAATGACCTTGGCAATTGCTGCCTTTGCAACATGGTGTGCAGGTCATTTGCTGGGATTATGTGGGTATATCTCATTTAATCAATTCCCTGCCATTGCTAGGGTATTGGGCATTGGTTCATCTCAATTCCTCCTGTTTTTTGCTATTAGCATGTAACTAATGTCCTCTGTGCTGTCAGACTTCGGTCTGATACTAGTGGTTGGGTTAGTGAGCAGGTCGAGGGTGCTATGGGTAGTCTCTGGTGATGATGACCTGGTTGTCCCTCTGGTATTAAAGTGTGTGACTCTAAGATGCTGCTTATTGCACTACGAGATGGTGTTCAGATATTATGGTGGTGAGTGCAATATAAGAGCCGATATCTAATATTAAAAATTATTAGCACTACAGGAACAGACTTTGCTAGCTAAATAGATCAGTGCAAATTTTAATTTAGAATGTTACAATCGACTCTATAGTGTGGATTTTTCTTCTAATCAGTATTGGATCACTTTAGCTTAAAATTTGATTTTCACGTGCGTTTTTGCTAGTAAAGCTCAATGTTTGTAGAAACAGAACAGAAAAAGGTTCTCAATGTGTGGAAATCAAAATATACTGTTACGTTGACTATTCTTATATTTTTAATACAACTCCCCTCAATATGTTATCAGACTAATTTGTTACTGCAAATAGTGCAGAAATGAGAGAACTCACTGTCATAACAAGCACTGCTGTGATGCACTTTAACCTGGAGAGATATAGTAAGGGTAGACAGGTCATCCTGAATAGTATGTTCACATACCACTCTACCTCAATTCCAGCCTCAATGGTTCCTGCAAGATGCAGCTATACTTTACTGCTCCAAAAGCAATTTAAAAAAAACCCAACCAGACGTGACACGATTACTGCATTTAAAACTCATTTAATTCTATAGTCTGGGCACTTTGAGTATAACAAAAAGCCCACTAAAGGTATTAACTAGTCAAAACTCCCTCTCAAAAGAAAAAAAAACCACAACAACCCTAAAAGAAAGTTCTGGAACAGTCTGAAAAAAATAAGCATATTGTTGGCTTAAGCCTCTCCTAATTTGGGGTCTGATTCTGCTTTCATCATACTTGCGAAACTCCCCTCGGAAATTGAAGCAGGTGTTTTCATATGCCAGACAAGTGCACTAAGTATGTATAATTGGGCATATGGTTCCCTCAAATTCATGCACAGATGGACATTGATCCAAAGAGAGAGATTCCCAACTCACATCTACCCAGCATGGCAACACTTTGGTGTTGTCCGGAATAAAGCTGTTTAAATCCCCTTGTGCATTGTACTATATAGAACATAAAGCTTAAAGGAAGAGTTCTCTCTCCATCCCCCATAGTCAGAATGAGATTCGGGGCCTCCAGCATTGTTGTGGATTTTGCCTGGAAGTTTTGTAAAGTGAAACGATCCTGGTTGTCCGAGGCAATTTCGTCTTTCCTGGTCAGTGCCTGTGGAGGTATCCAGTTTCCACAATATTCTGGAGTTGGGTGGCCTCCTTGCAAAAGTCCAAACAAGCTCTTCATAGCAGTCACAGGTCTTGCAAGCTGTCCCAGAGGTCATGTTGTTGCTCTTGACATTTATACCACCATGCTGGGGCAACTTTTCTTTGTGCATCACTGGCCTAGTCTCCAGGACTGGTTCCTCTCCTTCATTAAGTCCTGTATCCCCTCATTTATCTTAGAGATCTGGTATCTGCTCTTCATATGAGATTGGACCTATTCCTTTTCTGAGATCTCAAGGAAGTCTAGGGCCTCTGCAGGGGACTGCACAGAAACATGGGAGTGAATGCCTCTGTGATCTGTATTGGAGTCTGGGAGCAGAATTGCAATGGGGGCACCTCCGTTTAAATGTGTGGAGCACCTGCATTTAAACAGGAAGGAGATATCTGGTCAAGAGCTGTAGCAGTCACTCAGTAAACAAACAGGTTGACCAGGTATGCGGCAAAGCAGTGTGGGAAAGCAGTGGGAGGACTGACAAAGGAGGATGTGTTCATGCCAAGCTTTTTATGGAAATTCACTTCCAAAGTGGATTTTGTAAGGAGCAGTAAGAGGCCCGGTAATTGAGACACAACCGGTGTGGACACAAGACAGTTACCAACCTAGCCCAAATAAATTTCACATATAGACATGCCCATACAAAAGTCACATTATATTATGTTTTGCCCTGAGAATTTCAGTCTGATGGATCCTGAATGGAAATCATCCAACCTTTGACCCTCTGACTGAACAGGCTTTGTTCCAGAAGGTGCTGTATTCACTTACAATAAACAAATTAATTCCAGTCTGAATTGACATGGCTGAGAAGTAGTTAAAATGTAGTGATACTATTGATGTGTTTTACATTTATACACAGAGGGACTCCATGAAGGTTAGGGCTTATTGTGTTAGGTATGCCGTGCCAGTTACAAAGGCCAGACTTTGCTTTCTTATATGTACTAGTAGGCTATTTGGAACTGGTATCTATGCTACTTGACTGTGAATGAGCAAAATCATTTAAATCACTTTCATTGTTACAAGTTGTGGAATAATGCAGATGTAGCTAAGATTTTCTCATCAGACTCTATTTTTCTGTTTTTTTTTTTTTAATTTCCTTAGATAATGAGTAACTAAAAGTAGCTGTGTCGTTCGGGTCAGGATTTGGTCCTTTTGAATTTACTGATGTTCATTCATGTTCAGCTGTCAGTTAATCTCACTAGGATTGCTGCACCACTTGTGATAGGAGTGATACCTTATCCCAGAAGACTTCATATCTGGTTTGAAGTGGGTTAGATGATCAAGTTGAATGTGTAAGCTCAGAAACTAGAAAGCTTGATGTGGTTTAATCAAACAAGTGTAGTATAAAGAATCAAGTGCAGCTGTTCATACTCAAAGCCAGCTACAATTTGCAGCTACCAGTATGTCAGAAAGTGTCAGTCCTAATTAGAAATGTTCCTTCCTTGCTAATTAATCAATTCACTTCAGCACGGCATTTTTTTCCTTGGAGTAGGAGAAACAAGAATGAAAACTGTCAGCTTTTCTCCCCCACTTTTAGAGGTTGATCATCAGCTCTATTAAACCACAATGTGATGCACAGTAGACATATTTTCATTCAATGCAACAAGAATCACATCTGTCAGAAAGCAAATTCATTGCTATTTAGGATGAATTAAGAGGGTTTCAGCTTTTAAATGAGTGCTCATAAACAGAACTAAGAAGTGGATCAAGAAAATGTAATGGGATTTGAATCCTGCTGTGACTTTTTTATTTCACCCCATTTAACATCATCTACTGTATAATATTTAATCATAGCTTCAGTATTAACAGAAATGTGTGGGAATGTCATGGAAACCAAGTATGGAGTAAAAAAGAATGGATAGTTTCTGTGTAACTATGTTAACATTAATGGCCACAATTGGACCTGTTAGATTAAACAATGTGTCAGAAGAAAAAATGTTCTAACAAGGAAGTTTATTTTAATATATATCGCACAGAAAAAGGTTTTAAAAGAACATTAAGGTTGCAAAGTCAAGCACTCAAATTGTTAGGAAATGCTAGAATTAAGTTGCCTAGAACATATCCACTTGCTCTGTGGGAATGGTGCATGCACAGTCTGCTCAGGGCTAGGAGCTCTGAGAAGCTAGAACATGTTCAGTGAAGATGGAATCTTTAGAAATGTTAACTGCTACAGTACTAAATCTCTATTGAAAGTGTGTGAACTGAGGTTTTATAAAGGCTTATTACTTGGCCAATTGCAGATGGATTTTCACAGGGACAGTAGACACATCCCTGACACAGATAACCCTCCACACCCCAACTTTCAACTCCATTTTCCAGGTGCATGAGAGTTTCTCCAAGAAAAGTTTGTCAGTTTTTTAATGGCAAAACACTGTATTTTCCCTAATCTTTCTCTCAGAAACAGCTGAATTATTTTGGCTGAAACTTTCTGAAAAATCAGGGCCAAGACAGACACTATTGAAAATATCAGCCCAAAACAATTAAAGTTTGGTAACGTTATGAGCAATTGAAAACCAGATCATATAATGGGAAGTGTTGGGCAGCTTTAATAACGGGCAGTGATTCCAACCCCGCAATAACATATATTCACTTTTGTATTTTGTTTGGTGAATGAAAATTAGCCACAGTTGATCATCTCTGCCAGGAAAGCCATTTTGGGTTCTCCAGAGATCTTTCTGCATGAATAAAACCAACAAAACTTGGCCCAGTGTATAAAGGGAAAGATTCCACATCCTGTTTCTTGATTTTCCTGTATTTGGGGCTGCTAATATGATCTGATATCAGCAGGAACAAGATTAATGAAGTGTAGCACCTATATGCACCAGCATAGTAAAAGTGGCAGTGAGTACTCACATCAGACCTAAAAGGTTTTCCCACCCTTCCTTCTTCTCTGTTGAAGGGCAGATCCTCAGTTGGAGAAAAATGCAAGACCTGCCTTGAAGTCAGTGTGCCAGTATTTAAAAAGGGTGAACTGTATGACCTGGGTCACTTTAGGCCAGTTAGCATTAAAAATCATGGAAAGGCTGGTATAGGATATGATCAATAAAGAATGAATAGATATTAGCATAATTAATGCCAATCAACATAGCTTTATGGAAAATAGTTTTTGTCAAACAAACCTGAATGCAGGTTGAACCTCTCTGAACCTGGACTCTCTGCTTCAGCAACATCCGTGGTCTGACATGACCATGGATGTTCCTCAACCAAAGAGTCCTGGTGGAGGGCTGGAGGCAGGAGCTCTACAGGGATTGGGAACCTAGGTGGACTAGCTGCAGGGGGGCCAGTGGCCAGGAGCCCTGCTGTGGGAGTGTGACTGGGATGGCAGCAGAGCAGCCGGAGTGCCAGAGGACTGCTGCAACAGAACCAGGAGCCTTGGCGTGGGGAACTAGCAGATAGGCTTGTGGCAGGGCCAGGAGTGGAGCCAGGCTGGGGAACCAATGGTAGGTGGGCCAGAAATGACCTCCCTTGGTCGATCCCTGTATCGTTATTTTGTTGAGATTAGAAGTTTGGTTGATACAGGTAGCTGTTTGACTTAGTCCCACATCACATTCTGATGAAAAAAATAGCACTGCAAAATCCACATAGTCAATATTAAGGGGATTAAACACATGGTAGCAGATATAGCACAAAAACCCAACTGTAAATAGGGAATTGTAATCCAGTGGAAGGTGTTTCTAGTGGGGTAGACAGTGATCTGTTCTTGGCCTTATTCTGATACATTTCTTTCAGTGATTTTGATGAAAATATAAATTCATTGCTGATAAAAGTTGCAAAGAACACAAACATTGGTAAAGCAGAAAGTAGTAATGGGGACAACAGATAAATTACTGTGCTGCTTGTTAAAGTGGGCTTGTTTGAACATAATTTTTTTACATAGACAATACAGTGGGAGTTTTGCTTGAAAAACTGAATGTTTTTTCTCCTGACTTATGCTTTAATGCTATAAAACATGTTTACTTGTTCATAAAGCCAGTTTCTTTAAAACACAGTTTAATTTCTTGCAAGTTAGCAGAATTTTTTTCTTGAATGTCATACTATAGCAAAGTTGCTGAACTGCAGTTTCACATATGCTGTATAATGTCAAAATAGAGCTGAAGTTGAGTGTATAAAATTTACAGAAAAAGATGCTGCAGTGGTTTTGCTTGCTTACTTCCTCTCCTCTGCATGGGTGGAGGGTCAGAGGGAGATGTGATGGGAAGAAGCAATAATGAATTTCCCTGAATTACTTTTTTTAAGCCATTTAAAATACACCTTATATAACACCTGCAATACTGGTGTTGATAGAGGGTGAACATCACCTGATATGCAGCAGTCTAGTACAAGACCTTCTGTACCACCAAGCCCTGTTTAGAGGGTGTGAAGTATGAGTAGTGGTACAGAAGACATACTACAAAAATAGTCT
This sequence comes from Pelodiscus sinensis, assembly GCF_049634645.1. Taxonomy (NCBI): domain Eukaryota; kingdom Metazoa; phylum Chordata; order Testudines; family Trionychidae; genus Pelodiscus; species Pelodiscus sinensis. The sequence continues at coordinate 212,385,915 of NC_134712.1, read as the reverse complement.
TCATGACAGCCTAATGTAGACTGGCACAGAAGCCATTGGATTTCCATTTACACAGGTATGAACACCCCCAATACAATGGGTACAAAGTTGTTTTGGCTGCTATTCCAGCCATGGGTTGGAATGTGAGCTTAAAGGATCTTTAGCCCATTCTTGGACTGGGAGGCTGAGTATGTTTTGTTCTGTGAACACTCCTTCACAGAGAGAGAAATTTGTTAAGTGGTATGGTGGGTGGAGTGCATTTCACCCAGAGAGACTAGATCTCATTTTAAAAGCCTGTATTTCCATTCTTTCATTGCAGATTTGGCTCTGATGAGCTGAAACGACAGTTCCTTGTTCCAACAATAGCTGGAGAAGTAGTGGCTTGTTTAGGAGTCAGTGAACCTGGAGCAGGGTCAGATGTTGCAAGTAAGGAAACTGATTATGCCTAGGATTTCTAAAGCTAACATACTGGAGCTAATCTTAGATGACATGATGATTAAAGTGTTGGTACTCTGTTTATCTGGACTCCCCATCATTGCTACTATTATTGTGGCATTGTTGGGAAACTTCTAAGAAGGATGACTAGTGTGAGAAAAGTCTGTCCAGGGAACAGGACCACCATGGAAGTCTTTGAGCTAAATTCAACCGGGGTGTAATTATAGGGTATGTCTACACTTGCACCCTAATTTGAACTAGAGATGCAAATGTAGGCATTCAAAATAGTAAATTAAGCCGGGATTTAAATATCCCAAGCTTCATTAGCTGTTTCGAAACCCAGCTGTTTCAAAAGTGAAAGTGCGCTCCGGGCCGCATTAGTTCGACTCAAACCCCTTGGTTCGAACTAACGTTACTCCTCACAACTAACAAGAGATTATAAAATAAGGTGGGGAGGTGTCATTTACATCACTGCTGAATGTGGCCAACTATTCAGAAGAAAAGCATTTTGTGTTTGAAGAGCCTGAATGAGTTAACTCTCTATATTACAGAAAGTAGCCTTAGAGCAGCACTGTTTACTGGTGTAGACATAATACTTGCAACACCTTTTGATGTAGATCTGACACTTGATTGCAGTGGTGCCTATTGGAAGACATTGTGCATTCTGCTGGAAACTGCATTAATGTACCATAATACTGATTTTCTTCCATTTTCTCTATGATTTCACAGACAGTGACTCCTTTACTGCAGAACCAGCTGTGAATTGTGCTTTTCAGCTGACTCCACTATCTAGATAAGTTAGGGCTGATAGATACCTTGTGGAATACAGGAAAAGGTTAATACTGTATGCTTGAAATTATTTTCAAGCTAACGTATCATTTTCAGCCTTTCATAAGGACACTAGAATTTTGCTGTCTTTGTTTCCTGGTTGCCCTTTTGTCTTTATTTGCTTATTGCCCCTGTTCAATTTTACTTCACTAGCCTTGTTTGTGCTGGAGAATGAACACTGCCAGCATCTACAGTGCTTGCAACACATCTCTTGCCCAAAGTGCTTGTAACGGTGAGAAGGGACAGCCAGCATGATTGCCATTGCAATTGTTCGAAGCTAACCTCCCCACAGTTGCATTCTGCCCTGCACTGTTTCAATGCTAGTATGTATCGAAAGCCCTGGCATTTCATCTGCACTGTTGCAATACGACCTTCTGGCACAATCCCACAACACTCCCGCAGCACCTGCAATGACCACTCTGTGCAGTGTAAAATGCCTCCTTTAGTACTGATTATTTTCTTGTTTAGAGCTAATGTAATTTGTTATGTTGTCATTTTCTGTAGTGCAATGTCTGCAGTCAGATGCCTTTTCTTGTTTCAGTACCTAAAGGATGTGTTCTAAATTAAGAGCATATTTACATATGAAAGTTAATCGGGAAGAAGGTAGGTGTGAATTTAAAGTGGAAAAACTATTTCAGATTAACTCCATAGGTGGATGCTCATATTCCAAAACAAAACAGATGGGCTGTGTCTAGACTGCATCCCTTTTCCGTAAAAAGGGATGCAAATTAGACACATCGCAATTGCAAATGAAGCGGGGATTTAAATCCCCCCCGCTTCATTTGCATAAACATGGCTGCCGCTTTTTTCCGGCTCGGGGCTTTGCCGGAAAAAAACGCCAGTCTAGACAGGGATCTTTTGGAAAATCAAGCCTTTTCCGAAAGATCCCTTATTCCTTTTTTTAAGAGGAATAAGAGATCTTTCGGAAAAGGCTTGATTTTCCGAAAGATTCCCGTCTAGACTGGCGCTATTTTCCAGCAAAGCCCCGAGCCAGAAAAAAGCGGCAGCCATGTTTATTCAAATGAAGCGGGGGGGATTTAAATCCCCGCTTCATTTGCAATTGCGATGTGTCTAATTTGCATCCCTTTTACGGAAAAGGGATGCAGTCTAGACACAGCCATTGAGAATAAGTACCTATTATTCTGGAATAAGAGCTTCATCAACACATGACGTTGATCAGAAATATTTAATCCGGAATAGCTGTTCTGGTTTAACTGTTCCATGTAGACAAGCCTCAACAGTTTTCAATGCATAAAACAGCCTGTATCTTGAACAGTGTAATGGAATGTGCTTTGCAGAAAAAACAGATTGATACAACACATCTCCCTGTATAGATTTCTACTCCCACACAGTCCCCTTCTTCAGCAACCTGTGGGAGAGAAACCCACAATGGACTGGTACTTCAGTGGTTGGAAGCAATGTTGTTTGAGGACACACTGAAAAAATTTACACAAACAAAGATGGTTAGTATAAACACACAGCTCTCTTACAGACTACAGTGATTCATCTGAACTAGTAGAAGTTACAATGGTATAAATTTCTCCTGCAGATAGAGCTAATGAAATCATATGCTGGGTGAAGTTTCTTGGTTAATAAAAACATGTGAAATGTTTAGTTTCTAGAATATGTGCTGTCAGAAACACAGATTACATTTGGATTTCTGATTTCTAAAGACAAATATGTGTCCAGGAACATTACTCAGTGTTACAATTTGGGGTTTAGTCCCACTAACATTAATGGAAATTACATGTCTAAATCCCTCTGTGCCCCTCACTGTGTTTTCTTTCCAGTAAATTGGCTGTACTTGTTGGAGAGTTCACTGTTTTTATCAGTTGTTTTATTTCCAGTAAAAGAAGTAAATTAACTTGAAGTAACTACCAGGGGAAACACAGCACTCACCAATTATTTTAACAAATGCCTTTCTAGTTAAATTAAATCAATACAGGTTGGACCTCCCTGGTCTGGCATCCTTGGGACCTCACTGGTCCCCAAGCTGGACTAAGGGCAATCAGCCCCTTTGCTGATGGACTCCAGATGGCTCTTACTACATTTAAAAGGCAGAACCGCAGCACAGCTGCACCTTTGCCTCCCCTGCTGCTCCTCCTGCCCCCGCACCATGGAGACAGTGCTGGGGGGAACTGGCTTTTAAGCTGGCTTCCTCCAGCACCGGCTCCTCCCCCCCACAACAAGGGGGAGAAGAATGCGAATAGACTATCTGATAAGCCTAGGCTTATCGGGTAGTCAGCTATTCGACTACTCTTTTACATCCCTAGCACTGGGCTCTGTTTCCTCCAGGGCTGCCAGGGCCATCGATGTTGCTGGACCAGAAAGCTGCAGACTAGAGAGTCTCAACCTGTATCAGAACTTTCCAAATATGGTTTTGATTTTGAGATGGAGTTGAGTAGAGAATTGGTGATTTAAATTCTCTGCCTAGGTAAACGTGTTAGTTATCATCTATCTTGATTGGCGTAATACTCTTGAAATAATACTTCAGAAAATCAAAGGTAACCTGTTTTTATTCTTAAGAGATCTCTCTCTTTAACAGAAGAGGAAAAGGAACACTTAATGCAGCTGAGGAAGGGAATGTGGGCTGCAGAGGTGGCCCCCAGTCACCTCTGTGCCTGCCCAGTACTGCGAGTAGGAGGGTCTGGTCCCTGTGTAAGTCTACTCTTATACTTCTTAGCTGCAAATGGTTCCAAGTGGCAAGCAAGGATCAATCAGGCATAAGGGAGCCCTGGCCATGTTACTACAGTGGCTGTGTTCCACGTGAAATTCCATGTAGATAGGGAAATATTCCAGCAACCAAGCTGATTGACTTTAGGGCAGCCAAGATCAGTGGTTCTGCAGACTACTATACCCCTTACAAGACTTTGAGTGGTCTTGCACACACCAAGTATCGCCTCACTTAAAAACAAAAAGTGTCACAGCACACTGGAAAATTGCTTACAGGCAGTCCCCGGGTTACGTACAAGATAGGGACTGTAGGTTTGTTCTTAAGTTGAATCTGTATGTAAGTCGGAACTGGCGTCCAGATGTTCTGACTTACATACAGATTCAACTTAAGAACCCCAAGCTTCCCCAAGTCAGCTGCTGCTGAAACTGATGAGCGCTGATTCCAGGAAGCCTGGGGCAGAGCAACTCTGCCTCGGGCTTCCTGTAGTCAGCGCTGGTCAGTTTCAGCAGCGGCTGACTTGGGGACGCCTGGGGCAGAGCAGCTGGGGTGCTGCTGGGTTGCTCCAGTAGCACCCCTCGGCGCTACTGGACCAACCCAGCAGCACCCCAGCTGCTCTGCCCCAGGCGTCCTGATTCAGCCACTGCTGAAACTGACCAGCAGCGGCTGAATCAGGACCTGGGGCAGAGCAGCTGGGGTGCTGCCGGGTTGGTCCAGTAGTGCCCAGAGCGGGTGCTGCAGGACCAATCCGCAGCGCCCCAGCTGCTCTGCTCCAGGGTCCAAAACAAAAGCCTGGTCTGCTGGGGGGGGGCACACTATCCGCGTCCCCCCCCCTCCCCCAGCAGACCAGGGACACGAGGAGCAGAGCAACAGCGGCAGCGGGGTGCCGCGCCTCTGAGGCTTTGCTCTGGCAAAGTCTCAGAGGCGCGGGACCCCCACCCCCCGCGGCTGCGGCTTCAGTCCCGGTGCCTGTGGTCTGCTGGGGACAGTCCCCAGCAGACCACAGGCACCGGGTCTCAAGCGGCAGCAGCGGCGGTTCCCCGCGCTTCTGAGGCTTTGCTCTGGCAAAGCCTCAGAAGCGCGGGAACCCGCCCGGTGCCCCTGGTCTGCTGGAGACGGTCTCCAGCAGACCAGGGGCACCGGAGCAGCTTACGAACGGGGCTTTCTCGCCCCGGAGCTCGCAGGTAGCAATCCGCTACCTCGACCTCCGGGGCGAGAAAGCCCCGTTCGTAAGTGCGGATCCGACATAAGTCGGATCCGCGTAAGTCGGGGACTGCCTGTACTTTGTCATTTGTACCATAGAATTATAAATCAATTGGAATATAACTATTGTAGCTACATTTTAGTGTACAGTATATAGAGCAGTATGAATAAGTCATTGTATGAAATTTTAGTTCGCACTGAATTAATTAGTGCTTTATTTTTAGCCTGTGTAGTTAATCAGGATTTGCTGCCTTGGTGTCCTCACAGGTCTCTGGCTCCTTCAGTGATGATAACCGGAAAGCTGCTTGTGTGTGTGCTCAATGATGTGTGCTGTGTCAACTTGTGCACTTAGTCTCCACAGCTGACCCCAAGAGAGCCCCCAAAGACCACAAATCACATTAGGATTGAAGATGCCCAGCCAGGTTTATTGTTAAGCAAAGTACAGTAACAGTTATAATCAGTAGACTCTACTGAACCACTGTGCACATGTAATCCGTAATAATGGAATGACTCAATCAATGGGAAATTTCCACTGCCCCCTAGGTCATCCAAAGACTGTCCCCCCACACCCTCCCATGACACCACTTTATATACGTGTACAAACAAGTTACACATCACTCCTGCCGTGTCAAGGTGCCACCCTCTGATGCTACTTAGATACCACCCATCATCCTGTACCTTGTGGTTTGATTAGATCATCTCTATCCATCATACTGTCATTTTAGACCCTTTCCTGAACCTGGGTCGGTATCTGTGGGGAGTGTAGATACCAAGGTCTTTTTTAATGAGCAGGTGTTGCCATGTGCTTTCACGTTATGCCTGTATCAATAACTGTTTTACAATTAATACCTAGTACGAATTACTGGTCTACACCTGAGCCTATTACCAATGAGTGTTTTGCACTCTCAGCCTAGTTTGTGCCAAGTTTTGTTATCAAGGGCTTGCCTCTTGCCCGCAGCTTAGCTTTGCTTTATGTTAACCATGTTTTGTAAGCTGTTAGCTAGGTCTCAGGCCTCTGACCAGGCCTGTGCTACATGGGCTTATGTTTTAGGCCTTCATCTTACTATAGCCTATTGTAAAACTCGACAAATATCTAGATGACTTGTTGTACCCCCAGCGGCACATGTACCTCTGATTGAGAACCACTGGCCTAGATGATCTGGTTCCCCACATTTCTCATTGGTTTCACTTCATTGGTCTTTTCCTTTAGATTACTTACAATGCAGTAGAGCAGAGTGGTCATTCAAATGTAAAGGTTGTGTACACAGTCCTATTGTGGTGCCTGGTATTTTTTTAATTGGAAATATGACTTAAATGAAGGCTCGTGAACAATTAGGGTGTCTCTACCATTTGTTTCTGCCACTCTCAATGGTTGTTGAGCATTGAGTGAATGCTAGCTGTCTGACTGCTGATGTGACTGAGGAACTATTGCTACCAGTTGCACGTGAAACACCTAGTCCTGCCCATGTGAGAAGAATCTCTCCTTTCATATTTGTTTTCTACTAGGTATCAAAACAACAGCGGTAAGAAAAGGTGATGACTATGTCATAAATGGTGGAAAGATGTGGATTACTTCAGGATGCCAAGCTGATTGGATGTGCCTGCTGGCAAATTCCAGTGAAGGACCCCCACACCAAAATAAATCTCTTATATGCCTACCAATGAACCTACCTGGTAAAAGCGATGACTATTTTTCATAGTTTTCTTTTTATTGCGTATTACAGTATATAATATAAAATTGTTTGGAGACTAATGTTTTTAAACCAGTATTAATGTTGTCAAATAAAGTAATCATGAAAATACACTCTAAGATTGAGTATTGCCAAAAGGAATCTCTGGACCATTGTGGATCACAAGATAAATATCAGTCAACACTGTTGAAAAAACAAATAAACAAACAAACAAACATCATTTTGGGATTTATTAACAGGAGTATTGTTAACAAGACATGAAAAGTAATTCTTCCACTCTGTGCTGATTAGGCATATTGTGTTCAGTCCTGGGCACCACATTTAAGGAAAGATGTCGACAGATTGGAGAAACAAACACAATTAAAGATCTAAAAAACATGATTTGTGAGGCAAGAGTGAAAAAATTGGATTTGTTTGGAGAAAAGAAGACTTAGCGGGAACATAATAACAGTTTCCAAGAACGTAAATGATTTTTACAAGGAAGAGAGAAAAAATGTTCCCCTTTTATCTCTGAAGCTAGAACAAAAAGCAATGGACTTAAATTGCAGACCAGGCAGTTTACATTGGAAATTAGGAAAAGCCTTCTAACTGCCAGGTTGGTTAAACAGTGGAATAAATTGCCTAGTAGAAGCTACATCACTGGAGATTTAAGAACAGGTTCTATAAACACCTGCCCATGTGTGCAGGGGATTGGACTAGGTGATCTCTTGATGCCCCTTCTAGTCCTATAACTCTGTCACTTTGAAATATCAAATGATAGGTATTCAAGTGCACCCACAATTCAATAAATAAACGAACAGAGATCAATGAGGAAATTAAACAGACTTCAGCCTCTCATTCCAAAGATACTGTAACATAAAGGGTTCTTCTGGCCAAAAATATTGCTTAAATAAGTGTATCAGTAGGCGTCTGTTGGAGAAGTTTATAAGCTGTTGTAGAAACAGATAAGTTAAACAATTGCCAAGAACAAAATTAATACCTTAGTAGTTTCAAAGTTGGGTTATGGGACCACCTGGGTAAGCTGCTGGCAGGCCATGAGACACTTTGATTATCTAAGCGTCCATAAACATAGAGCCAATGGGAGCTGCAAGTCACCATTTCCAGCCAATGAGAGCTGCAAGGTTCTGTGCTTATAGATGCTTAGACAAACAAAGTGTCTTGAGGTCCACCAGCAGCTTACCTAGGTGGGCCTGCAATCCAACTTTGAAAAATACTGCCTTACAAAACATCATTAAAACAAATTGAAGGAAAATTCAGAACAATAGTATATGATATCCAGTATTTTAATCTTGGAAAGAGTCCACAAAAACTGTCTTGAATTCTGGTCCTCTCCCACTCCCATTCCATCACCCGCCAAAAATGGTGTGCAGCTACATGTACTCTTCAATATATTGCATATTGTTTTATCTTTAAAGAACACATGGAGCTGTGGGGGTAGAAACTGTAAACTTTTATGTTTGCCTTTTATCTTCCCAAAATACTGTTAAGCTTTCTAGAAACAGTGAGAATTATGGGACAGAATTTATACTTATATGCTACTAATTAAAAAGTTATCAGTATATTAATTGATGCACAAATTACAAATGCTTTTTATCTGCAAGAGCATTTAAAACATGTATATTTCCAGGTGCTGTGCATTTAGCTTTACTAACTACATTATTTAAAGTAAGAAGTATTTTTTAATCATAACTGAAGAAACATGGAGACGGAAAGTATTTTAATTGTAAATACATGCCTTTATAAGTAAGCACATTTTCACAATCACTATATAACAGTATATAATATTTTATCTGTAGCATGTCAAGTATTATCTCATGCAATTTCAATAAAATTGCTTTTGTGGACTATTTAACTGTACACACAGTAACACATAATAATATATGATTTTACATATATAATGCAATTATATAACACAAGATGGGAATATGCATTTGTTATATAAAGAATGCGTATGAGAGTTGTTATTATTCATAATGTGCAATCATGTATGTAAAGATTGTGTATTAATACCTAATAAACAGAAGGTGGAAACATGAAGATAATGCATCCATTTTTAATTTTATCATTTCTAACGCTTTGGTTGCTTAACCTTTAATGTTACTATTGCATTACCAGAGTGTTTATCATGTAATGTTACACAAGCTACTGCTTAATATTGTGGCTGTGAGAGCACAACATTTATTTCAACCTAATCTGACATCATGTCTACTATGGTGATGGATTACTTGGTAATGCTAAATATAATTATGCATTTTGATCCACCTCCTGAAGTAATGTTTATCCACTCTTTATTTGTTTAAGAAGGAACAATTCTCATATTGTTTAGTTTTTGGATCTTGTTGGACTGAGTGAATGCTACAGCCTGTCAAGATATCCTAGTGGTTGAGAAGATGCCATTTAAAATTAAATTGTGCAAATCTTATTTATGTTGGGAGAAATTCACCATCTTAAGCATATGCGCATCTAACATGGTGGTGTATTGGCCCATCTGTGCAAGTGTAAATTTCACACCTTAATGAGCATGAGTGGTCTCCCAGACTTCATTGGGATTACTTTTATGACTCACCAGTGAGAATTAGGGTTTCAATGTGGACCAAACCACTTTTTCCCCAGCTTCTGATGCTTAAAACTGTTTCCATAAAAGACCAATTAATAAAGAGTCAATAGCAGTGCTCTCAGGAGGGTTCAGTAATGTGCAATGTGCATTTAGTTGCCACTACCAGAGGCAGAAGCCTCTGTGAAAAGAAAAACATTTCCTCTATGTCTTTGATGCTGTTTGGGGATTAATTTCAAGTGATTTAAATCTAACTGGCCAGCTGTGAAATGGTCACTGCTAGCTGGCAAAAGAAAATGAGAAAATAGCTGGTGTTAGTTACCGAAAGTCTCCATTGTATTCCATATGTGCCTTCCAAATGTATGCAGTGTGATTTTTTATTTTAATTTCACTACAGAGAGAGACAGTTTTACCAGACAAGTACACTTTTGCGAGAAAAAAGCTATCATTGCAACTTAGCTCACAGAGAGAGGGAATGGAAAGTCTTGAACTGAATTTTACTAAAGCTGAAAATGAGTTTATATGACAACCTGTACATCATGTGAGACTAATTTGTAGGTACTTATGAATTTCAAAACTGCTCATATAATTGAAAGATAACTCAGAGGTTACAAAATACATAGATATAATATTTGCATTTTAAAATATCTATTAGTGCCTTTATTATGATGCTGTCACTCAAAAAGTAACACAAAATTCTGTGTTTTATACAGTACACATTAATATAAAAGTTAGCCTGATGCTGCTAGCTTTCTAGAAGTCCATTAAATAAATGCTGTGTCCACTAGCAAATTATTCATTTTTTAGGATTATCAAAACTAAGGTCTTTAGGATTACAAGTGTTCTGATTTCACTGACAGCCCCAGGGCAGCAGAGTCCTGGCAGCTGTGGAGCCCCAGCCATGCAAGGGCAACAGAGCCCTGGCATTCCTGGCAACCACAGAGCTCTAGAGCTCCTGGGCTAACCTGGCTGCCATTTAGGCAAGGGAGCTCCGGTGGCCCTGGAGCAGTGTAACTTTAGTGTCTGCAGGGCCCCACAATCACTGGGGCAGGATGGGAGCCAGACCGGCCGGTAGTGGAGCCGGGTCTGTAGATGGATTCCAGGAGAGATCTCCTGTGGTCCGGCAAACTCCCTCAATCAGGACTGATCAGGTCCAGAGGATGCCAGATGAGTGTGGTCCAACCGGTATTTAAAAATAGTGATGTTTTAACAAATAGTGCAGGAATGCAATGATTTCATTTGACACTTCCATGTTTTTTTAAACTTATGATTTTATTATAGTCTAAGCATAGAAACTTGCAAATTTGCAAACTTTAGTACAGAACTCTTTCTTTTGTTAAATTATAATAATTATAATTATATACCCTAGCCTCTTACTCCCTGTATCCTTCCTACAACATTTTTATTTTCAGGCGTTCACGTTGCTAAAAAGATAGACAAGATGGGTATGAGGTCATCAGACACAGCACAAATCTTTTTTGAAGATGTCAGAGTTCCCAGCAAATACCTCATTGGGGAGGAAGGAATGGGCTTTACGTACCAGATGTTGCAATTCCAAGAAGAGCGTTTATGGGCAGTAGCTAACAGTAAGTCATCAGCCATACTTCTTGGCAAGAGATAAGATTCTCTCTTACAAAATGACTAACAAAATTTACTTTTCTGGTCCTGGATTACAGCTAACTCTTGTAATTTATTTTCATAAAATAGGTCATAGTCTAGACAGATAACTTTATCTTTGTATAGCTGGAATAAAAATGAAATGGAAAGAAAGTAACCTTTACATACTACTGGAAAGGTACTGTGGGGGTTTTATTCTTTGGGGTTTTTTTTGGTTATTTGATTTGAGATTTGGGTTTGGTTTGGAATGTATTTGTTTTTCTTTCCCCCAGAGCTTTCTGATGATGACATGAGGAAAAATAAAAATGCAGTATCATTATGTGGGGGCTGCCAGTGGAAAACAAAGATTATCATAATACACATGAAAAATTGTAAATATGAACTTAACTATAAAGCTGCCTTCAGAAAATGGCTTGCCTATAATGGAGAAGTTATCGTTTTCTGGTTTTTCTTATGTGAATTTAGCAGCTGTGTAAAGATGATCTCCTTTAGTTCTCCATCACAAACACTCTATTTCACCTTCATAGAGCTACTGCATGAGCAGTGACAGGACAAATATACCCATGCTCCTCTGTGCCTCAGCCGTAGTGTGGAAGGACTCTTCTTTGGCAGTGAAAGTATGGCTTGATTTCCATTTAGAGCTTACTCCTGCTGCTCACAATGGAGTCAATGGAAGTTTTTCAGAATTTACAGACGCAAATGGAGGGATTTTTGTTTGTCTGACTTTTTTTTTATAGTGCCACCATTGTTTTATGGTGGTGGTCTTGTGATGCAGACACTTATTGGCTGATAACTAGATTTTGACAGCCAGCATATATTAGTACTTCATACAATTAGTGTATAAAGTACTACACAAGTATTGAGTGTTATTAATAATGGACTACAAAATAATAATCAAATTGTATGAAATTTTAGTCATTACTAATGCAAGACAGATTCAAATATGTGTCCCTTCACCAGCCTTCTGAACCATTCACTCATTTCCCATATTTACTTAGTTTATAATATATCGGCTTTCCACAACCAAATCTCTGTATAACTTTTCATGAGTAATGTACCTGAATAATTGGATGCTAATATTTAAACTGTACTGTTAAATGTCTTCACCTAAATTTGGGTTATTGCTGAATGTGTACTAAATGTATCTGATTGCTTTTAAAACAAGCTTTGTATTTGTGGATAATCTAAGGATTATACCCAGCTACACACACACTTTTTAAAATAATCTGTGCATTATAGAGATGTTAGATAGCGTGTAATTGAATAATCATGTAACAACATCAAATGTTAGTGGTTACACGACTATTCAGTAGTCCTCGAGGGCTGGCAGCCATTGTGCTCCCGGCCCCAATCCTGGGGAGCCCCCTGGCACTCTGCTCTTCTGCATCTGTATCATAGGCAGCAGTGCAGGGTGGCAGGCAGAAGCCTACTTCCGACACAGACCGGCTCCCATGTGCCGCCCCATGCTGCTGCCTCTGGTACAGCAGTCCCTGTCCACAGGGGGTCCGAGCTCCCTGAGGACAGCCTCTGCCACAGAGAAGCTTCTGTCCGCAGTGAGCACAGGCCCACAGTGGACAGAGGCATCTTTGTGGCAGCCTCCCTTGCTCCCCCCTTTCTCCGCTGCTGCTTCTGTAGCAGACAGCAAGGGGGGGCAGGCAGGTCTGTGGAGCCAGTATGCATGGGGAGTTGGCCTAAAAGCCATCTTATCACATATATTGACTACTGCCTGTCCCCCTCACCCATCGCTCTGCTGAGTCTCTATCAGAGCAGCAGGGTGGGGGTGGAAGAGGGTTGGTGGATCCGGCTCCCCACGCACACCAGCTCCCGCCTCCCTCCCTTGCTGCCCAGGCTTATCGGTTAATCATGTAGTTTTCCACACATTAACATCCCTAGTGTACTATGTAAATTTTTAACATTATATTTAAGAACATTTTAAAATTTGTTCTTATTTGGCATACTCTAGTAAGATTATCTTTGCTAACATTTCAAAGTTATGTAAAGGTATTTTAGAAAGGATTGGTAGCTCTGTTACTATTAAGACTACCCAGTTCATCCCATTATATGATGATCGTTTCAGTTGCTTATAACTTTGTCCAACTTTAATTGTGTTCAGACTCAGCTCTTCTGGAAAATGTCATCCAAAATGGTTCAGCCATTTCAGAGAATAGGGCTGGGAAAAAATAGGTTGTAGCAAGATTCTTCCTGCAGATATTTGTATCGTTCTGCTCTTCTGCCAGTCCCATCAAACCCGAAGAGAAGTTTTGTTTTTTTCTAAATTAATTAGTATGTCATTACACAGCAGTTACCGTCTTTCTGCTGGGGATTATATTGAAGGAAAAAACAGCTTTATCCCCATTGAAATCTTAGTCAATTAATTTTTAAATTTTAGTTTGGAGAGCTCTCTTTTATGGCTTGTTCTTATAATCGCCATGGTAACTGAATAGTTGGCTTCCTCTCTTGCCAGTGGAATGAGTGAACATTCCAACAGCTGTCCCAGTGGAAATGCCACTCAAATTTTAACCACTTTCCAGCTACAGGAAAGCAGCAGGGAAGGGAAACTTTGAATTAACATTGCAGAAATAAGATCAGAAGGGACCATAAGATTTTCTAGCTTGACTTCTGGTGTATCACACACCATTGCATTTCATCTGGTTATTCCAGCAATGGGCACAATAAGTAGTGGTTTTGGCTAAAGCCAAAAGTGAACCTCTCCTGCTTGGAGACATGGGAAATCTACCACTTCCATAGGTAATTTGTTCCAGTGGTTACTTATCCTCCCTGTTAAATATGTGTGCCTTATTTCTGATTAAATTGCCTAGCTTCAGGCTCTGGGCATTGGCATTGGTTCTTGATGTGTTTTACTTCACTGTACTGAAGAGCCCTTTAGTACCAGATATTTTCTCCTTGTGAAGGTACTTACACACTGTAATCAAGTCATTTTTCAGTTTGGTCTTTGATAAACTGTGAACATATATAGCTCCTTAAGTCTTTCACTGTTTTCCAGACCTAAAGTCATGTTTGTGGCTCATTTCTGCAGCCTCTTCAATTTGTCAACATTGTTTTTAAAATGTTGACTCCCAGGAATGTATGCACTATTCTAGTGTCAGTCTCACCAATGCTATATACAGAGGTAAAATCACTTCCCTCCTCCTACTTGTTACTCCCGCCTATACACCCAAATATCACAGTAGCCCTTTTGCCACAGCATCACACTAAGCACTCGTGTAGAGTCAATACTTTTCAGAGTCACAGCTCTCCAGTCTGTGTGTATGGTATACAATTAATCTCTGTACAAATTATCCCTATTGAAACTTAATACAAAGTTCCTGCAAGTTTAGAACATAAGAACTTTGAAATAAAAGACAAAAGAAAGTGTCTGAAAAATCAAAATAAACTCAAATTACACTTGATCTGTGGAAACAACAGTGAAATGGGGAAAAGAGACCCATTATGAGAAAGGTAACAGATATTCACAGAAACTTCCTGATTGGCATGATAAAGCCAAGCTGTTTTTGGTTAAGAGATTGTTATTGAAAAACATCTGAGACAAAATTTCTCTGAAAATGAAGTCAACCAAGTTAGCACAGCTTTGGTAACAATTTTTCATTTCTGGGATATTTTTAAGTATGTGATATGGTTGTTTAGCCTAAAACAGTAATCTGAAGCTTATAATATGCTGATAAAGACTTTTAGGGTGCATCCGCACTTCAGAGAACAAGCTGCTGCTGTCCATCTTCCAGGGTTTAAATTAGTGAGTTTAGTTAAGATGGTTAATTCGAACTGAGGGGGGCACTTCGGTCGATGCCAGTAGTCCTGCTTCCACGAGGAGTAAGGGAAGTTGAAGAAAGAATGTTCTCCCTTCAACTTCCTGCAGTGTGGACAGTGCCAAAAGTCAAGTTAAGCTACTTCGACTTCAGCTACGCAATTAACGTAGCTGAAGTTGCGTATCTTAATTTGACCTTGTCCCGTAGTGTAGACATACCCCTAGTCATACTTAGAGAAATATTAGTAGACATAGTTAGTGTATTTTCTTTTCATTTTTTGAAAGGTCACCAAGATTAAAAATATATTAAAAATATCTTCATACCTCTGGCCCCAATCCCGACACTGGTGCCACAGGGGAATGAGGATTCAACCATGGGAAACCAAATGTTAGGTTTAAGTTACATGTAACATGATATTTTTAAATCTATTTTTTTCAAATAAGGGAAGATTTTAGGGTCAGACACCATCTATGCAGGAACAAACATTTCTAGATAATCTAATCAATTATTGGGACCCACAAAGCAGAAGTTTGAAGTCATCTTATAGTGTGTCCCTCTGCAATTCAGTGCAATTATAATTATTTCTGGAAACAAAATTGTTCCTTATAATGATTAGACCAGGTCAAAATCTATCTGAAAGCCTAATCCATAGTGTGTTATCTGTGATTCATGTTTTCTTACACTAGCACAGTACTGGAATGTTTCCTTTCCAAACACTGTATGGAAATTACAGTGATGTAGTGGTAAACCACAAGAACAAAACAGGGATTTAGGTTGCTTGAAGCATATGAGTAGTCTCACAGAAGTCAACGAGAGTGCTCACATATTTAAAGTTAAGCACTTGCATAATCATTTGTAAGTTAGGAACATATATAGCACACTTGCATTCAGTTCAGGGAAGCTATCTTTCAACCAGATCCCTGGCCATATGAAAGGTGGAAATCCAGTGCCTCTTTCTGAGAGCTTTTCGTTTTCTAACTACTAAGCTACCATTGAACTCATCACTTTGGCTTTAACATTGTAGAGGAGCTTTTCCCAGCATACTTTCCTGGCAACTGGCACTTCACAATTAAGACATGCAACTAGATGCAGTTCGAAAGAGGTAGTTTTATGCCTGACTATTGCAGACTTCAACTTTTCTACCCTTTCCTTCACTGACTACTTAGTTCCTTTTGTGCTGCTCTCCCTTGGATTTCTTTTTCCTGTTTCCTCCCTGAGGAGGTAACAAATCTTGAAAGAATCTTGTTTTAATCTGTTTCCAATGGAATTTATATTAAAAATAGAATAAAATGATAAATGTTCTGGAAACATTTTTTTGGCATTATGTTTTATAAAAATCTTATTTTACCAAATCAAAATTTGGTCCTAAAATTATTAAATATTCCTTTCTCTCTTTCTCTGCCAACCATGCCACAAAGTCAAAATCGGTGAGGTAAAATTTTTTATTGGACTAACTTGTAACATGGAGTCACATAGAGCACACATTTCAAGGGTCCAGTTAAGGTGAAGTGGCCTGTTAACACCTGACCAGTCATCTAGCATCGCTATACATTATTTTTAGTGTCTAGTAAAATTATGAATTGAAGCTCCTAGAGTTGTCCTTTGAAAGTGTTGTGGAGATTTCCTTTGAGAATGAGGAACATGAGGTCAGATATAGAATGATCACTGTGAAAAGTGTTCACCCACAGGTGATAGTGTTTTTGTCTTTTATTATTTTCCGGTGTTAATGCATTCGAGAACATAGTGATAGTCTGGTTTTACCCACGTGACATTTCACACTGATTAGCAGTAGACTGAAGAGAGCTTTCTTAGTTCATTTCTTCTTGTTTAAGGAGAGTTGTAGAAAGACTAGGCATGGGAAGTTATGTCCAGGGGAGCAGATTGTTCCACATCTGTCCACTGTGGTTACCCAGGGTTTTCAGAACCCACAGCAGTGTAAAGTTAACTATTTCACTCCAGGCAGTGTCAGGAATAAATCAATGGGAACACAGCAATTCCATCTGATAGAGCATGTTTACTTGCATTAATCTTTTATCTAAACTTTTATCTAACTACAGTTTGAGATTTAAGCAAACACAGACATAATCCATAACTTTAGAGCATCCCAAATATATACCTAAAATGTGGAACAGTATTAAATCACTAACAGTAGGTTTGCAGTGATCAGTTGCTTTCCCACTGGGGGGAGAGGTATCTAGAAAAATGTGTCTCAAGGTGGCTTCAGAGGACTGCTCCAAGTACACTGTATTGTTAATTTTTTATAACCAACTTCTACAAAACACACAGAGACCCTTACTGAAACATCACTTTTCCTAAATTCCAGTAAGCTACTTATTAGCAAACATTCCGAACAGTCTTAATCATATTAAACTTCTATATCAAATTTCAAGATTTCCTGTCCACTTATTTTCTTTCAGTCTCAGTTGTTGACTTTTTTTTCTCCTGTCATCCCATTCTGATTAGCAGAAACTACCAGCTAGTTTTGACATTGCCTTGAAAAGGTCAAATTAATCCTGTATTATGTGATGTTCTATTTTATTAATTCACGGTGGCTGAATGCACACAATATGGTTGCAATTGTACCCATCATATCCAGCTTGATCACACCCCTCAAATCCCGAGTAACACTAGGAGTCTTACACCATCTATTGAGGCCATTGGACTATATGGACTAATGGTCTTATTGACTCTAGTAATTTTTAAGTTCCTATATACAGTTGAGAATTCTTGGTTCCTTTAGGTTGTCCCAACACATACACAAGGTTATATGGCTGTGATGGGTGACCAACAGTGAGACAGAAGCAAAGGAGCATCCTTGAAAATGATGCAGAAGGAAATGTGGAGTCATTGAAGGGACTCATAAAAACTGGTGACGAGGCTGGGAAGATGAGTTTGACAGCTGTACTATGTAGATGGCCTAAAAGGTAGCAGGAGAGAAGGTTACAGTAAGGGTGCATCTACAAACCACTCTTACCTTGAAATTAACTACGCAATTTGTGTGATGCTGTGTAGATGTAGCCTACTTGAGGTAGATTATTGAAACATGGATCAGGGTATTGGCAATAGGAATGGGAAAAAAAAGTGTTCTTGGTGTTCCAGGTTATACATACATATATTCTAAAGTCTTTCTTTAAGAAATATGGGAATGACCAACATCTGTAGGGAACTGAAACTATAAATACTAAATGATTCTCATAGATTAATTTATTTTTAAATAACTAGTTTATTCATTGTCTTTTACACAAGCTGGGAGGAGAAAAAAGGCTTCCTTTTTAACAAACTTCACACAAACCACATAACCCCAAAGCCCTTGAGTAAAAACAGTTGCTGTTCTGTGCTTTGATTCCTCTAGTCCTGGCACCAATGGAAAATGTGATACAAGAAACTATTGACTACACTCGCCAACGGAAAATATACAGCCAGCCAGTACTGCATAACCAAACAGTGCACTTTCGCCTGGCAGAATTAGCAACTGAGGTGGAACTTGTTCGCTCTCTGCTCTACCAGGCTGTAGGTAAGATTTCCACATTTGGCTTCAGTGTTCTCTTCATATCAAAAAAACTGCATGAATGGAAAAATATGGGAGTTGGGAGTGAGATTATACTGCAGTCAGTGACTTACGATAGCATGTGTGTGTTTATTTTAGCTCTTTATCTAAGAGGCAATGATGTGACCAAACTTGCTTCCATGGCTAAACTAAAGGCAGGCCGTCTAGCCCGTGAGCTGACTGATAATTGCCTTCAGTTCTGGGGAGGAATGGGATTCACCAATGAGGTGCTAGTGAGCAAACTTTACAGGTGAGCCACTGTTTGAGAATGTGCACGGTTTTGACTCTGCTTTAAGTAACTTTGATCAAATGTATGGAATATGAAAAACGCTGCATGGGAGGTTTGCTCTTTCCAATTTTACTGCAATGTAAATAATGTGGACCAGATCCTCAGTTGATGTAAATAATGAATTTCCACTGGAGTTACATGGGCCACACATCTAATGCTTTGATTGTCTCCTGCATGATCCTGAAGTGGTGAGCTACAGAAACGCTGGTTCATTGGCTGCAGTGTGACTTTCCCCAGGTTAAGACACATGGAAGAAGATCCCTTTTGCAGGATCACAGCTTTAAATCATAATTGTGTGGTTTACTCTATCCACCAGTCTTGTCAGAAGCTCAAGAAAAGAGAGTTGTCACTGGTGACTCCATATTCTTTGGTAGCTCTCCATTAGCCCTATGTCTCTGAGGCAGTGGATTCAGAGAGAAAGACACCTTATTGTTAGTTCCTTTCCTGTTAGTAAGGGGTGCCTTTCCAAGGTTAGGTGTTTCTGAACCAAATTACAGAACCAAAATAAAAATGAAAGAGCAGGAGAACTTGACCCCCTCAAAAAATCCATACAAAAAGACATGGAAATCTACCTTTACGGTGCTATCTTTGAAACACAGCACTTCAAACAACCCTTTCCTCTGGTGATCTTCTCTGGAAACCTGTGTGGGGCTAGCACAGAGATATTTTCCAAGACACGTGGAGGAACAAAGGCATTCCTCTTCCCCTGCTCTCTCAATACAGCCCTTAAAAATTAGATGGAATTTGAGAGGTGCAAAGTCCTTGCACTAGCCTTACACATTATGAGTAAATTTTATCTGTAGAGACTCCATAGGCTTTTTAAACGGACGTGCCAAATTATACACCCTGAGCCCACTGTAGTTCATGCATCCAGTGGTAAAAGCAGAAGGAAGAGAAGTACAGTAGACTTCTGATTATCCAGAACCTTTGGGACTTAGGTGGTGCCAGATTATCGGATATGCCGGACTATCAGGAGGTACTATAAGATGGTTATATTTTTTATATATACACACAGAATATACCGTATAGAAAGTGTTTTTAACCCTTTTTATTGTAGCACAAGCACTGTCCAGCATCACACAATGCCAGGGGCAGACTGACTCGGTCCCATCCCGTTTTGCTCGGTTCAGCTGCTGCCGCTGCTGCCTTGTGACTCATTTTTTGCCAAAGCTCACTCATTAGTTTCTTGCCATTTTGATGCCAGACTATCAGGAGTGCTGTACAATTGGATGCCGGACTATTGGGAGTTTTACTGTACTGACTATATTAGCAAAATTGTAAAGAGAGTATTTTGTATGAGGTGCCAATAATCCTTTAAGTGGCATGCTGGCTCCAGTGCCCTGTATTCTTTTTGAGGATGTTTATAGCCTGTATGCCAAGTGAAGTTATTGCTGTATGCATTATGACATAAACAAAACATGGATCTTAAATTCTTCTGCTCATACAGGTTGAACCTCTCTAGTCGGGCACACTCTGATCTAGCAACATTTGTGGTCCAGCATGATTTTAGTTAGTTGGATGTCCACTTATCAAAGGCGTGATCACGTTTCCCATGGCCCCATAAAGTTTGTTTACAGTCACCAGTCCTGGCTGTCAGTATTCTGTGCTGTTATTTAGATCTAATTTACCCCCAAATGTCTTCTAAGAGCTGAGTAAGTAGTAGAAGTGTTGGTAATGCTGCAAGACAATACTGACCTCCCATGGTTCAGCAAATTCTCTGGTTTGGCACTGGTCAGGTCCCAAGGGTGCTAGAGTAGAGAGGTTCAACCTGTATCAGATTTCAGCTTCCATATCAACCCCCAATAATAAGATGCCTAAAATAGCATTAGTCAAGTCAGAGTTAGGTCTGTCAAGATGTTAATAATGATAGAGATGCAGCAGTGTTAGTCTGGTGTAGCTGAAACAAAAAACAGAACTATGTAGCACTTTAACAAGATGGTTTATTAGGTGATGAGCTTTCATTCATGCTTAAATTTGACACTTTATGTATGAATCTCAGCAAAGATTCTAATTATCTCACCCATTACAAAGATAGCTTCCCCAATTATCCCCCTAATGTCATTACCTCATAGACACTAACCTTCCCCCCTCACACCCACTCTGTTGTAAAATTTGATTTGTCAATTTCGTATGTGTTCATATTTTTTGATTGTATCACTTTGGTATATATGGTTGTATCAATTTTCTTCCACAGATTGATCTGAGGAAGTGGGTCTGGCCCACGAAAGCTCATCACCTAATAAACCATCTTGTTAGTCTTTAAAGTGCTACATAGTCCTGTCAAGATGTTAATAAATCTGTCATTTCTGTGTAAGTGGCAAGAGGAAAATGAAAGTATTTTTATTAAAAATTACACCTGCGCATAGGATATAAATTGTCGACAGTCTCATTGCTAACAACTTCTTCTGTTAAACCAATGCAACAAAAGAAGGAAAATGTTTAAAAGCGTCTGATATAGACCTGCTGTCCCTTTGTTAGAAAGGTGGTAGAACTACTGTTTCAGACAGGCAAAGCTGATGTGACTTGGCTGAAAAAGAGAACTCGGCTATGTTGACCTTAGGGTAGTGATGTGGTAGTTTCCTCAGCTGGGAGCAGTGTAAGTGCTTCATTCCCCAGAGCATCTTTCTGAAAGCTGCTCTCCCTTTTTGGAACATGCTGCTGTTGGCAGCGGTGCTGTAATGCATTTGTATAACATATGCCACGGGAATGGGATTTATGTGGAAGATGGAAATAAATCTCATACATTTGTATAGGCTTGATTTGTCCTCTGGCCTTGTGGTTTTGGCATGATTGCTACTTCTGGGAGCACCCGTCTGACTCTGACATGGCTGTTTTGGGCCCAGTCCAGGATAGCTACTAAGCAGACTAGTGTAGTTATGTTTTGCTCCCCAGCTGGCAAAACCAGAACACCTTCCTACTGATATCCAACCAGCGCCTGCCATCTAATAGTAAAGAAATAAACCCTTGCCACCTCAAAAGAAAAAAAACATTATAAATAGACTTAAATAATGATATTCACACTCCAGAATTTTGTTGTGAACTAATACAGTTCCATGGCTGGATAATCATAGTTACCAGAGAGGTGAAATAATAATATCACCTGAAGGAACGAACACAAATTTACTCTGTGACCCCTTGTAATCTCCAGTAAGTCACAAAGCACCAAGTCTCCTAATACCAGCTCTTCCTTTTACTCAGACTTTGCTGTAATCAGTTCACATCACTGTGACGTTTGTACAGCAGCAAGCAGCTGTTACTGTAACTGCAAAGCATGTCCATTTAGTCATACCATAAGAATTAGTTTCCAAAGTAATTCTTAGTCAGCCATGTTAGTGCCTGACACACAGGTCAGTCTGCTATTACTTCAGCAAGTATCCTGCACTGTGAAAACTGATTAATAAATTCATTTGTTCTACAACAGTATTTTTAAAGTGAAGTGTTTTTAGAAGGAATTTAATGAAGGCTAATTACCATTCCTGCCAGCAGACACATCCTACTAGTTTTATATAATGCATTTCTTAGATGTTTCACATTGTATATTTCATTGTTTATTAAGTAAAATAGATAGGAAAATATTTTTTTCTTTTTGGGGAGGGGAGGAGAGAGGGTAGAGACGAAGAAAGTCAGTTTCACTTACTGACTCCAAATATTTGATGTTCCATGGAAACATGATTTCCAAATATTGCTATGTGTGTGTCAGCAGATCTCAATTTCTGTTAATACTCCATAGTGGAAAGTCTGAGCCCCCATTTTATATAGGCAGATATCCTCCATATATTACATATTGGCTTTGCATTTAAAACAGATTAAATGACTGTAAATGGTGCTGTCAACTGTGCAAAGCAATAGTAAACCCCCCCAAAAATTGCTTTTTCTCAAATACCTTTTAGTTATTGCTAGATGAAGTTATATTAGTAATAACAGATACAATTATATCTGTGTGTGATTTGTTACTTTGAATAGCAAAGCATTTTCTGTCACAGTATTTTTGAGTTTTTACAAAATGTTTAAAATCAGTGTAACTTCTTACACTGTTTTTCCAAACAAACCATAAAACTTATGAAGGTAAATATCTGATCTAGAAGTAAATATCCCCCGCTTCATTTGTATAAACATAGCTTCTGCTTTTTTCCGGCTCGGGGCTTTGCCAGAGAAAAGCGCCAGTCTAGACGGGATCTTTCGGAAAATAAAGCCTTTTCCGAAAGATCCCTTATTCCTCTTAAAATCAGGCAGAATGGCTCAGTGGTGTAAAGGCCAGCTTTTCAATTAATATTGCTGAAACTGCTCCCTCAGACAAAGGAAGGATTGGAATGGCCCTTCGAGATAAATATACTGAGGGCTTAAAAATAAAGACTTGTCTTAGATCTGGGTGGATGTAGGAGACCATGATGCATATTAAGAAGAGGTATTTACTCTGAAGTCACTGTGCAAAAATGGACTGCTCCCACTGTTCTGCAGAAGCCTTCCTGTTGCCTGATTGCAACCGGAGATCGCCGAAATTCAGTGTTACAGACTACACCGAAAAATTAAGGGATGCAAAATGCCTTTTTTTCCCTAAACCCTTTTAGGGAACCTGTTCTCTCCACCACCAGCATATACATTCCCAGAGAAGAGATGGGCCACTGCTCATTTTGTAAAGTGCAGCCTTTATAGTGGTGAGCATGGAGATTTCAAGAGTCAGTCTAACAAACTTGGACCATCCAAACCAATACTGTAGACAATGAAATGCCAAGCAACTCTTCAAAGAGCTAGGGCAGATTTTTAAAGCTGTAGGAAGGTAACAAAGGGATACATCCTTCATAAACTATAGTTTGAAGGGAAAACAAAATGACTGAAATTCAGAGCTAACGTTACTCTTGAAGAAAACTGCATTTCCTCACTTTAGCCTGTGTCTGAAGCTGTTTTTCTTTTCAAACAACCTGTTCCTTCACTCTGATAGACATGTATGTAAAATATTAGCTAAGGTTTTCTCTAGGAAGTATGTGGCTACGTCTAGACTGGCATGATTTTCCGGAAATGCTTTTAACGGAAAAGTTTTCCGTAAAAGCATTTTCGGAACAGAGCCTCTAGATCGGCACAGACGATTTTCCGCAAAAGCACTTTTTGTGGAAAAGCGTCGTGCCAATCTAGACTTGCTTTTCCGCAAAAAAGCCCCGATCGCCATTTTCGCGATTGGTGCTTTTTTGCGGAAAATAAATCTGAGCTGTCTACACTGGCCCTTTTGCGCAAAAGGACTTTTGCCCGAACGGGCGCAGCATAGTATTTCCGCAAGAACACTGACAATCTTACATGAGATCGTCAGTGCTTTTGCGGAAATTCAAGCGGCCACTATAGACAGCTGGCAAGTTTTTCCGGAAAAGTGGCTGATTTTCCAGAAAAACTGGCCAGTCTAGACACAGCCTGTATGTTTTTACTGCTATGTGTTTCTGCATAATAAAACCAGAGGCAAAGTAGATTTGTATTGACTTAAGTGTGTGTGTGGGGGGGGGGTAGGGAGGGAAACATTTCAGTTCAGTATTTATTTCCTGCTGATGTATTAAACAAATGTTTTTAACCATTCTTTGTCTCTGCAGAGACTCACGATTACTGTCAATAGGGGCTGGCGCAGATGAAGTCATGCTTTCCATTATATGCAAATATATGGGAACTCTTCCACAAAAGAAGTAGCAACCAGCAAAATCACATCTCTTCACTGAGAATTCATAACATGTATTGGTTACATACTGAAAGAAGAAGCAATATAAGGAAGGTGACGAAGTGAAATTTTCTAGCATTTATACCAATAATCTACTGGCCCATGCCTTTGTATAACATTTCTTGTACCATAACTTTTAAATTAAATATTAAAATTAAAAGAATGTAATGTAAAAACATGTATCTTTTTGCAATATTTATCTTTTTGCAAAGTAGGAATAAGAGATCCTCCGGAATAGGGCTTTATTCCGGAGGATCGGGCCAGTCTAGACGCTTTTTTTCCAGCTTTTCCCCAAGCCGGGAAAAAAGCGGCGGACATGTTTATTTAAATCCGCGGGGGATATTTAAATCCCCCGCGGATTTCCCTATTCCCACTTTCAAAATTAGCATGCCCCTTCCGAAAAAGGGGCCAGTGTAGACGTAGCCATAGAGAAAACAACTTAAAGCAGGGAATATTTTTCTTCCAGCTGACTTCTATTTGCACAAATTGTTTGGGGTTTTTTGCACAATGTAAGAGTAAGGAATGGAAGGACTTAATGCATCAGTTCCTACAAGCATCAACGACGTTAGTGAGGAACAGATGTATACCGGGGCAACT
Organism: Pelodiscus sinensis; assembly: GCF_049634645.1. NCBI lineage: Eukaryota > Metazoa > Chordata > Testudines > Trionychidae > Pelodiscus > Pelodiscus sinensis. Next base: position 212,361,045 of record NC_134712.1, on the reverse strand, counting down.
TATAGTGAGGATGTCCTGTGCTGAAGGCATGCACATTATCTTAGCTTGTAAGCTCTTTGGGGAACAGATATTCTTTTTGTTCACTGGTTGTACAGTGCATAGCATAATGGGTTGTTAGGCTCCAGTTTCCCATTTCTCATGCCTCATATTTTGAACTTGTATATTCACTTACTGACACAGTAATTCAGCTGTCGTCCTTTCACCTGTAGCTTATATAACTTTCACTTTGATCAGTAGCTCTCACACTGCACAAAGTGGATCTACATATGCATAATTCATTTTGCAGTGATTGTAAGTCTGGTAATATTGCTTTACAATACCTAATCCTTAGCTAAATTGTTACAGTTACAGTCTGCAACCAAATGGAGGGAGTTCTCCTCCTGGTGTTACATAGAAGAGCATACTGGATGATCACAAGTGTAATTTCTAGCTTTTGAATCTATGATTAACAGCAGTTTACATTGGTTAGGGCCTAAATAACAACCAAACAATAACCTTTTTTTTTTTTCCTTTTTCACTAAATCGATCAGTCCATTCATACTTGTTCACTTTGAATATGGATTTATCAATGTCAGTTATGCACACTGAAATTGTTTAAACTCGATTAAGTTTAACAGTACTGTAAATTGTAATTGCTTTAAAGCACAAATATGTGACAAATGAAATTTAGCATTATTTGTATATTTTTTTCAATCTTAGTGGTATCTTCAAAATTAACGTTGATCATTCTTATCACTTAAATGAGAATGAAGCTTCTTAAATTGAAACATTAAAAAAACAGCTGTGAAAACCATCTTTCTGAAAAAAAATAGACAATGAGTTATCCCATCAAAAGCTTATTTTTTTGTTAATATGGAGAATACTCAAGTTTAGAGATAAATCATAAAATATGTCTTAAGGAATCTCTATACCGATCCCCTGGCCAAGCTGGGCCCACCCTGGATGGCAACTGCTCTGGCCAGGCTGGAGCACTCTTGCCTGCAGCATACTGGACCATGTAGGGCTGGAGTAGCCTCTTGCCTGCGGCAGGGTGCTGAAGCCCCCCAGTTAACTATCGTCATCCCTAATCTATGGATGTGAATGACTAGTCAATAGGCTGCTGAATATAGTTCATAAAAGTAACTACCTAGATTAATACTAGTATGATACTTAAAAATTCAGCATGTACCTTTTTACCATTGCTAATAATTTTTCAAACAAGAGTTTCCAAAACAATATTTTATATTTAAAATATTGATTCTAACGTTATTTTAAAATTACCACTTTTGAAAAACCTTTTAGCATTTTATGCTTGGAAAGACTACATAAAATATGATTAAATATCAGGAACCAATCCATATGGCTAAGAAATATACCAGAAACATTCTTTATTTTTTACACTTTTAATAGGGTAGTATTACAAATCATGGCAACATTTTGTATGTAATAGTAATTCTCAAAAATTTAGTCTAGGCCTAGAAGGTATTTTTTTTTTTAAGATAACACATCAATCTCTAGAAAATGGTTTCTATTTTGTATGCTGCATTTACAGTGTAAGTTGCTAGTCAACAATTTACCTTTATGAATATCCAAAACTAAGGCTTAAAATCTTAAATAAATAAGAGTACCTCTAATAAAAGAGGTAACTAATGCTATCTTGCATCATAATACTCTCTAGTATAAGAGCTTATAGATCTGGCTTCACATTTCAAAATTATGCTAATTAGCTTTAAATGACAAAACAACCAAGGGTAAAAAATACTGTGATTTAATAGAATCAGTTAAGTTTTAAGTACTTAAATATAAATGTAATACAAAGATGGTATGCAAATGTTTCCATCTTGTCTAGGTTGGCTCCCCAAATTATCAAAAGGCATTTGATTACTTTGAATGCATGCCTTAGGGCTTGTCAACATGTGAAATGTCATGGCAGCTGCACTACTGTAGCACTTCAGAGTAAACACTACCTATGCAAACGTGAGGGGTTCTCCAGGCAGCCTAAGTAATCCACTTCCCTGAGAGGCAAAATCTAGGTCAACAGAAGAATTCTTCCATCCACCAAATGCTTTCTAAAGCAGAATTTAAGTTGGCCTGGCTATGTCTCAAGAATGTAGATTTTTCCACACCTGTAAAGGACATAGTTATCTCAATGTCAGGTCCCAGGCTAGAGCATTAATTGGTTTCAAATTAAAATTAAGCAACATCTTTCCAGAGTAGGGCAGTTAATTCCTCCTCAATCTGCAAGTTTTCTTTTTATTTCATTTTTAAATTCTAAGCCACGATGCTTACAGAAACTTGCTAACCCCTGCCCGAAAAAACACAAGCCTTTTTCATTCTTATATAATCTGCAAAATGCTACAAACTTGATCCTGTGATTCTTGCTCAAGATCGGGCCCTAATTTGATTTATAATATTTGTACTTTATTAAAAAAGTGAAACCCATTAAATGAAATTCAAAGTTAAAAGTACAAATTTTGTCCTGGTAGGAGCTTTTGGGGGGTTTTTGTAGGGGGGCAGGGGGAGAGGATAGGGAGGGTTGCATTTCCGAAGATATTTCCCCAAAAAGTAACTTGAGCCAAGATATTATCTAGTATGTTGTGCATATTCACACTTGTTAACCCCAGAAAACGGGGGATACAAGAGTGCTTCTGGAATGGTAAACAAAGACAAAATATACATAACAAATGCACTGATATCTAAAATAATTTACAATAACCATTTAACCATATTTATCAAGAATATGTAAATTTAAGAACTGTCTTCACAGATTAGGACCATTTTGTGATTCTGTTGAAGTGGCACAAAAAACTGGATATAATTTGCATCATCTCAGTTTAATAATCCAGTAAATTACAAAAAAGACAAACAATGCAAAGAGCATCATGTAGCACAATAGTTTTGTCTGGCTCCCTCTGGAAAGTGTTTTCAGTCTGCCTATAGTGGCACCTAGAAGTCCACCCGTAGAATCAAAGTCAGAGTCCTATGAAAGAGGAGAACACAGAGAATGAGTCTAAGAAAAGACTACCACGCTACAATGAACTCTGCACAATCACTTCTTGCGTTTTTATATATTTATTCCTAAATTTAGAGTATTAAAAAACATGTCAGACCTAGCATATGAACAGGTAGTTACTGCATTTCACTAGCCTATAATAAAAGGAAAGTCCTCCTTCCATTCCATTCCAACTGATTTCCTATTTTCTAATACAAGACCATCTTATGCAAATAACCAGTTTTCTTATTTTTGCTTCTCTCCTCCATTTTTTTCAAATTAATTCTAGAACTGACATGCCTGCTGAACAACTCTGTCAAAACTATATATTAAATCCTTTCACAAGTTTGCTTAAATGAAGCAGAAATAATTAGACTGATCTGGGACCTACAATCTTGACTGCTCCTGAAGACCCGCTAAATATGAACCAGAGAGCATTCCCCCAGAATGAGAGAAGATAGATAAGTAAAAAGTCAATCTAAGACACCTAGCTGGCGTAGCATAACTTAGGTTGACTCTATATGAGAAAGCACTGCTGCTATAAAAGTAATAACTAATGGTCAATTTGGGGGATAGAACTGTTCTTCCACTTTGTCTCTATAATAAGCAATTAACATTTTGTGGTATGATAAGGGCTTAATCCTGTCACTACAAGTTTCTTAATATAAAAAGTGCCAACTGTAAAACAAGCATATGTATATATCACTAGAAAGTCATAAAATTAGTTGCTACATGCTTACCATGTCCGATAACATTTTATTGTGATTTTTCACTTCTGTTCCAATTTCAATGGAAAGCTATAAGATAAGTGAGCGTTACCATTACTTACATTATTTGAGCCATATAAACTGAATTTGACTATAATAAAGGAGACCCTTACAATAAGCTATTTGCAGTTCCACATATTCATGCATCCCCTGTCCCGGGAGGTAGGAGGGGAAAAGGTGGTGAGTTCTCTGTAGCTTCCAGCCCCTGTGGTGAGTTTGGGAGCCATGGGGATCAGGAGCCGCTGCTCCCAGTATTTTCAAATTTCACCATTCACAGTGGATGCATCCACCATGAATGGCAAGCATCCCTGTGTACTGGAAGAAGTTATTCTGAAAGGATGTGTCATCTCTAGTAGTTTTCCTACATGTAGTAACATGAAGGATATATTTTGAAAAGTTAGAGAAAAGCATCTATGAAGTTGTGCATAACTGCAACAGCTAAGGCCCTCAACTATGGGACTCTTGTTCCCCTATGGCAAAGCAATTCTAACCTGATGGTATCTCCCTGCCTCTCACAGACCCTCCTCTCATGTGGCACAACATCCATATTTATGTTGTATTAGTCTGACAAGAACATACACAGCCTAGAACTGGCATTATTTTATGGTACACATTTGTCTTGGGGTTTTTTTTTAGGTTCTCTTTAAAGACTGACTCTAGAATCAAATATTCACAAGAGAAGGTGTGTATAGCCTTTTTCCTATTTTTCTCATTTTATTAAGAATCACTTTACATAGCAGAAAGAGAAAGTTTCCAGCAACTTAAAAGATATGGGCTAAATGTATGTAGTAACAAGATCCTCACAAGTGCAGTTATTAGGCTACTGCACACTGCTTGGATGGCTAATATACTGTCTGTGTGAACCAGGAAGTATACACCATTCACTTAACCAATGCACACCCTGCAGTGGCTTATTTCTACATTAACAGAGACAAGTTTACAGCAGAATTTCAGACTTTCCTGCCTGACCTACTTGTGTGTGTCATGATCCCACTCCCATGGTCTTTTCTTGTTTTGGTGTGAGGGTCCTGTGCAGTTAAGTGGCACTTATCAGGAGTACAGCATGGTGTTAGCAGTAGGAAAAGGTGATTTGGAGTGAAAAGCTGAGAGCAGAAATAAGAGCTTCCCCTTCCCTCCCTTTAAGTCTTAGCAGACACTGCGTTTTGGGGAATTAACTCCAAAACCCCAACCACCAATTGTGATGCAACCCCCCAATTTGAGAATCCTAGTGCAAAATATGATTTAACATGACAGTGTTTATATAAGCTAATCTGCCTTTGCTTGCCTGAACTGAACAGCTTAATTATGGGCAAAAGTCTGAGCAATAAGATGTTAATGGCTTTGATTCTGTAAAATGTATTGCCTTGTACTACATCTCCAGAACCAGCACCTTCAGTGAAGACTCACAATGTTTAACAGGTCTTTGAATGGAGTAACTTGGAAAAATGGAATTTCAATGAGTGGACTCCCAGGGTTTAGGTTAAAAAAGGATTTATTTTAAAAATAAATTAAGATTCCTTAGGCAAGAAGCTTCTCTTTTTGAGGAAGTCAAGATGTTACTTCCATAAAATTATTCCATATTACAAATTCATAAATAGATTTAATAAAGTTGTCCAAACCTCACCTGCATAACTGTCCTTCAACTGTCTCTGCTAATTACCAGTAGTCAAGTTCCTTAAACAAAAACTGGTTGCCTGGCAAATTACGGAGTTAAATCTACACTTCCCCTCCCCCACCTGGTTTCACACACCAGGAAATGCTGACTCCTAGAGTTGAGAATAAGCATTAAGTACAGATTCTGCTGTCCTCATCAGGCAAGCAGCTTCATGATTAGCCAAAAAGAACAGCTGGAGCTAAAATCTAATTAAAGAGAAAAATCAGCTACACGAATGAATGCACAGTGCTTTTTTAATGCAATTTTTTTTCTTGTATTAAATTTATGTTCTAAAGTTTTACACTATCATTGCTTCACTGGTCCATAAGATTTTGTGCACTTGATTCAATCCAAGCAATGATGCCACTATAATTATATACTTACTGATTTTATGGCACTGACTTTTGTACGTAGACTTTCAGTTAACCTTTCATTTTCTTCCTCGTGTACACTATACCCACTATTGGTATAGCCATAGTTACCAGCAGCTGCTCCTTCACCTAAAAACAAAAACAATAAATCAGGTGTATAAGACAGAAGATATCACTCATGCAAAATACAGTATCTTGGGGGTCCTAGTCCATTTATGGTGACATTCATTTCCTTGTGCATCCCTGCAACATCCTGAAGAGTGAACAACAGACACTGTTAGCATATGTAAATGCTCTCAGCCATTTAGAACACTGAGTTTGCCTTTTAATTCACAGATCAGGAAATTAAAAGGTTCTTTGTGAACCTTAATTCAACTAATTCATATATTGTGATCCAACTTTCAGATATAGTTGAAAGCCTGAATGTTAAAAGCATACCAGAAAACAGAACTGAGTTCACTGCATATAAGGTACGCATTCCAGCTATGCCATATGTAGAATGTAGGAGTTAAGGTTACTCAGTAAGAGCCTTCACATTTTTTACTTTGTAATGTCTACATTAGTAAAACCTATATTTCACAGAAACAGGTTAATGTCCATTTAGTAGATAAAAAGGGAAAAGGATTAACATACAGGCAGTGTAATGAGAGCTACTTGTGTTTCTACCAGCAAAAGTCCTCCCTGCCTTGTGGTGGGATGTTACACTTTTCCAGTCACCTGCTAGTTGGATTGGAAAGCTTCAGAACTACTATCCAAACTGCCAACTGGAAGATTGATCAACAGAAGAGAATCTGCTAAAATCATGTCATTCCTCCTTCCTTCCCCTCCCCAACCTTCTATAAAAGTGTCCAACCAGCAGCTAAACAGCAGACAAAGAGGGGTGCATCAAGGTCCCTGCTTCCCTCGATACTGAAAGTAGTCTAACTTAGCAGGACTAGGAATAGCAGGGTGAAACAGGCCACAAGTAGAAGACATATGAAGGAAGGTGGACTGGTAAAAAGCCTAGCTTATCCAGGACTGGGGGAAAAATGAAATAAAACAGAAAAACTCCACTGCGCTTTATGGTAGAAATTGTATTTTTTTTCTGCTGGCAATCCAGCTCCTATCATCATTAGATGAGTAGTTAAAAAATTCAAATCACACTAAAACTGTTTGAATCCCCTCAATAAGTAAATTCTCTCAGTTCATCCTTGAAAAGGTTTTGAAAGTGGGGAGCCAGCAGTCATATGCACAAAATTAGAATGAGACACTGAAAATCTCTTGACTGATTTCACACTGTACCTTATATAGTAAAGGCTTATACAGGAAAACTGGATAACTGGTATTATGGATTTATCATATTCCATAATACCAATGTGGAGGGGTTTTTTTTTCCTTACAGATGCAGAGAAAAATTATCCAAGTTGGCCTGATGATAACTTTACAGTAAAGATGAATACACTAGAAAACTTCTATTTCATCATGGTAGTAAAAAATGGGAAACCTCTTTTTGTTTTTCTTTTAATTTTTTCCAGAGTCAAATATGGATTAAGATGAAGTATGGAAAGTTGGCCTAACAGGAACCTTTTCACAGAGTTACAAGCATGAGCAAAATACAAGGTTATAACTGAAGTAACCTTAAATCAGTGTCACGTGTGCACTCTTCCTCAACAATGTCTGCTATCATTATGGTAACAAGCAGAATTTAGGAAGCACCACCGTGTAATAAACAACCAAAAAAGGGCACAGAGTGGCTGGAAGCAATGGCAGAAATTCTAGAAGTTATAAGTATTTATAAAGAGCAGAAAAATGTACCTAGACAACCTGTCTCAATGAGGGGTATTAGGTATGCAAGTAGAAACTGAATAGACTAAGTAAAACAGATTTTTCCTAAAATAAGAATGTGAGAAGTTGTCAAGAAAGATAAAAAATTCATGCTCATCTTAGAATGCACAAAAATTGTTTCTGTAGATTCTATTGACTGAAACCATCTACTGAAATGATAAGAGCACAAAGAAACCTGGTAAGCAAGTGGGACATTTTTAATGCCATCATAATAACAACCTAGCTACATGATAAATTTAAGTGACTTTGTTTGGCCTTCAATTAGCTTTTCAGCATCAGTTTCATTCAGGAGCAGTTTGTGAGCCTGATACCAAAAAGATGACAAATACGGTAGAAAACGTTCAAAAGGAAAGTGCTGAATTTTATCAATTTCCTCCTTTTTACATCAATATAGCACAAAATTAGCAATTCAGAGAAGTGTCTAAAGCACTTCGCCCGAGTATACCCATCCAGACATATTCAAATTTGCAGGTCTTGCAAGTGAAGAATGGGATAAAATTAGAAGAATGTATATTCCAGTGTAAGATGGTAACAGCCCTTGTATTTAGATTACTTTGACATCAATAGTCTTATTATGACCTAGTATTAAGAATAAACATCCATTCAGGGAAAACATGTTCCAATTTAATACTGATCCCATGTTTGAACAGGAAATAAAATACTGTATAAATTAATCCTAAACTTCTGAGACATGGGTCTCACTATAAAATCTTGTGGATGGATTATTAATACATACTAGTCCTAGCATATATTGTCAATACTCAAAAGTTATTTTACTATCAAGATCATGGGTGGCTGACCAAAAGATGAGGATGCCCAAACTTCCCAAAGAATCTGTGGAATTCAGGAACAGTCTCTATAGTCATATTCAACTATCATAAATGTTAAAATGTAGAATGAGCACAAACTTCTTAAAAAAAAAAGGATGACTTGTATTCAGAGGACCACATCGAGAGGGACTAAAATCAAAAGAGAACTGCAACTAAAGGTGTGTTTGGAAGGACCTGACACTACAAGCTAAGCATTCCCTCAGTAGAAATCTCGCCTGATTTAATTAAAAAGAACTGGGCACACGCACGCACACACACACACCCACCCACCCCCGAAAGAATTTAGAAGCAGCTAGAGAACCTACTAAAGTAACACAACTGATACCAAGTACAAAGAAACATGGCTGACTAAAGAGAGAGAATTCTATCATTTTAGTATTTAAAATTAAAGCTCAAGATTTCTACTCCAAATCTTGTTTGCAGAAAACGTGGTATCATGCAAATGCATCACAACAGAAGCCTAGAAATAATAGTTCTAGATAAGCTGAATGCTGTACATTTCATTCATATTACACACACACACACACACACACACACACACACACACACACGAAACTTCCGATAATCCAGCACCTTTAGAACCCAGAGGGTGCCGGATTATCAGATTTGCTGGACTATCGGAAGGGGGGGCTATGAGGGGTCTGGGATGGGGTGGGATGCCACCCCAGACCCATCATAGCCCCCCCTTCTGATAGTCCGGCTCTGCCCCAGGCATCCCCGATTCAGCTGCTGCTGGTCAGTTTCAGCAGCGGCTGAATCAGGACGCCTGGGGCAGAGCAGCTAGAGTGCTGCCGGGTTGGTTTGGTAGCGCCAACCCTTGGCGCTGCGAGACCAACCCGGCAGCACGCCAGCTACTCTATCCCAAGTGTACCCAAGTCAGCCGCTGCTGAAACTGATCAGTGGCTGATTCCAAGAAGCCCGGGGCAGAGCAGCTCTGCCTCGGGCTTCCTGGAGTCAGCCGCTGGTCAGTTTCAGCAGCGGCTGAATCGGGGACAGCTGGGGCACTGCCGGGTTGGGTCCTGCAGCCCTAAGGGGCAGCACTACGGGACCTACCCGGCAGCACCCCAGCTGCTCTGCCATAAGCGTCCCTGATTCAGCTGCTGGTCATTTTTAGCAGCGGCTGAATCGGGGAACCTGGGGGCAGAGCAGCTCCAATGGTCCAGCTGCCCGGAGCACTTCCGGATTCCTGATGGTGCCAGACCATCAGGAGTGCCCGACCATCAGAGTTTTACTGTGTGTGTGTGTGTGTGTGTGTGTGTGTGTGTGTGTATGTGTGTGTATATATATATATATATATATATAAAATTTATTTTACTGTTAGTTTTGAAGCAGCAGCTAAGGCTGTGTCTTCTGCTTCTGCTGATGGTGTATAGAGTATGTACTAAGACAGGAATTGGCAATGTATGGCATACATGCCGTAAGTAGCACACAAGATGATTTTTTGTGGCACACGCAGCATGGCATAGGGGCTGGGCGGCTCAGCAAACAGCGTGAGCGACATGACCCTGCACTGGGCTCCATATCCCAGGGGCGTGGGATAACACCCCTCTACCCCCATTACAGGCTCTGCCTCCAGCTCCGGGGAGTGGGGTGGGGGCGGTGTCTGAGGCTGCTCCGCAGATTGGGGTGGCATGGCCAGTCACATACTGCTGCCACCTCTATGTGGTGCAGAGGCCTGAACTAAGCTGCGGCTGCGCCCTGTGGGCAGGCATACCCTTCACCAGCGCTCCACTGTGCTCAGCCGGGGCTGGAGACAGATCTGGGCAGGCCTGGGCTCTGACTGCCCCAGCCCTGGAGCCACAGCCTGCAGGTGAGGGACAAGCACCAGGCAAAGGGCTGGGCAGGGAAGTGACTGCCCTCCCATCCACTCCTCGCCCCAGCATTGTGAGTTCCAGCACTGCTGCCCTGCCGGTGTGTGCGCTGGGGGCACAGGGATGTGAGGGCAGGAAGGGGGTGAAGGAGGACATGGGGGCAGGATGGGAGGGACAGGGCTTGCACTGAGGGAGATGGAGAAAGTTAAATATTGGCACACCACTTCTGAAAGGTTACTAACCCCTGTACTAAGGAAACCTTCCTCCTTCCCCCCACAGCACAGGCTATGTCTAGACTGTAGGCTTCTTTCAGAAGAAGCTTTTCTGGAAGAGCTCTTTCAAAAAAAACTTCTTTTAAAAGAGCGCATCCACACAGCAAAAGCACATTGAAAAAGCGATCTGGAGTGGCCACCAGTCAACCTGTGGAACTCCTTGCCCGAGGAGGCTATCAAGGTTAGGACTATAACAGAGTTTAAAAAAAGAGCTAGATAAATTCATGGAGGTTAGGTCCATAAAAGGCTATTAGTCAGGGGGTAAGAAATAGTGCCTCTGGCCTCTGTTTATCAAAGGCTGAAGATGGATGGCAGGAGACAAATCACTTGATCACTGTATTTGGTCCACCCCCTCTGGGGTACCTGACAGGATACTGGGCTAGATGGACCTTTGGTCTGACCCAGTATGACCATTCTTATGTTCTTATAGGGCACTTGTGCTTTTTCCTGGAGGCCTCTTCTTTTGGAAAAAAAACCCTCTACCCCGTCCACACACACCTTTTTCTGAAAGAGCTCTTCCCCAACCACCACTCTGCCTAGAGGACACAGGGACATGCTAATGAGCTAGCACTCACAGCTCCAGCTGTGTGGGGGCACTGAGGCTCGGGGCTTCTGGACCATGGCATATAAACTTGCTGTGGCCTATAAGTTCCCCACCCTGGAGTAAAGCGCAGTCTACATTTAATATTTATACTAGCATAGCAATCTCAGTCCAGAGCGTAGAGAAAAAACATAATTTGGTGACACAGCCGTGCAGGGAAAACTCACAGTGTATATGCTGAGAAGCCTTCTTCTGTTGACATAGCTACAAAGGTAAGTTAATGAAGGGTAGTGGTGTTTTGATGCCTGTAGAATTCATGTTAGTCACATATGGTGAGTCTATCCTAATAGGCTATGCTGCTATAAAAAATGTAGTGTAATTTAAACAAAGCCTATTTTATTACATTCTGAATGATTTCGTCAAAGTAGATCATAACTCATTAGTAGACCGGGTAATCCAATAGGTAATCTATTAGTTCATTCTTGCATTTTATTTACATAACAGTTTTTTTCCTATTTGGACACTGTTTTTTTCTCATTTACCCCCCCCCCCCTCCATGAAAGAGGAAATCACAACCCTCCACAGTAGAAAAAGGACTTAATTGCTGTGACAGCAACATGTTTATAACTTCCCATGCCTCCTTTTACATAATTCTTCCAATGACCAACGTTCTTATTGTAGGAGAAAGAGAGAGCTTGTAGCATGGGCCTGGTGGTAGAACCAAATTAAGTAAAAGTTATACTATGAGTAATAGACGGAGTCAAAAGCAGATGTTTGCCTGCAAGTCAGTATGTGTCAGCACTAACTGCTAGCACTGATAAAAGCACATGAAGTATGTAAATACATTCCACCAGGACAGTAGAAGGACACCCAACTGAGTACATGATAAAATAGTTTGAAACAAGAATAAAAAGCATAACAGCAGATAGTGAACGCTTTGTAGGAAAGTACAAGGGGAGGTACCAAACGTCATTAGTGCATAAGGGGATACATGTAGTGTGTTTCATAGATTGTTCATTTGTCTATAAATATTGGGGTACCTTAATCCTTTGGCTGGCCTAGGGGGCAATGCTGAAATCCATACTATTGACTGAACCAAGACCATTGTCCCAGGTACAAATGTATAGGGGCTCAGAGACCATCTGGCTACCAACACCTATTAATGTACTTCGTTTGTCAATAAACCTGACTTGGGTGCCTTTGTGTTTTATGAGTCTGCCATCTTTGGGGGCTCTTGTGAAGTCTACTATGCTAGCTATCTGCAAAAAGCTGGCATGATATACTAAGGGAGCATACGAAAATGCCTGCAGCTGAACGTTTATCATCACTGATGGAGCAGGAGACCAGTCAGGACGCCACACCAATGAATCCTGAATTTACTGTATCGCTGTCCTGCACAACTGCACTTGTTACCCAACATTTAAAGCAGAGGTCTCGAACTCCTGGCCCACAGGCCATCCCTGGCTGCAGCAATTATGCGATCTGGCCTGAGACTCCAGAGGGAGAGAGCTATCTGTTACCGCTCTGCTTCCCCATGGGTTGTGCAGGGGGAGTGTGAACAGCACTCTTCCCGCTCCCCACCAGTGATTCCTGAAGCAGTGTTCCCCAGGGGACAAGGTGCCTACGTGGAGGAGAGGCAGGGCAATGGCAGGCAGTGTCTTGGGGGATGGCTTCCGGGCTGAACTGTCCAATCTCTCTGGCCATGGCTGGAGGTTTGAAACCCCGGACTTAGAATTATTTTCAAGCCACGCTCTCGACACCTCTAAAATGTTGATGCCAACAGTCGAGCTTGCCTGTCTTCAGGCAGGAAATGAAAGGTTCGACATGAATTTACAAAAAAGTTTTCCTAGTCAATGGCCCTAAAACAGAGCCCACGATCTCAATACTAACATGCTACAGAAACAAAACAAAAAAGGGGGGGGGGCAGCATTTTCAATGTATCTGCTTTCGCTTTCTGGCACCCTGAGGCTGATCGAGCGCAGCTTTACATACGGGTCCCCAGATGACTCGGGCCCCCCCCCCCTGACTGTCCCAGGGTTTGTACCGTTCAGTGGGGGGGGGGGCATGTCCGATGAGCTCAGCGAGGCGGGAGGAAAAGGCTCCCACCCAGGCTCCCCTGAAGCAGCTGGGACGGTATCTCGCTTCTGCGGCCCCCGCCCGGCGCCACTCCCTTCACGCGCCGGCCCCTCCCCCACGCCCGGGCCCCGCTTACCCAGCCCGGCGCGCCTCATCCCTGCGGCGGGGTGGGCAGGGGACCGGCGGCCCCGCCCGCAGCCGCTGAGGAAGCGGCTTTGCCCGTCGGCGGCCGCGGCCAAGCTCCAACTTCCGGGCCCTCGTGAGCCGCCCACCGCCCCAAACGCCACGACATCGCTTCGCCCGCCGCGCGGCCCGCTGGGTAACGCAGTCCCGGCGCTCCGTGTGCGGAGCCTTTTCCGGCCGCGCGGCGCCTCCTGGGTAGTGTAGTTCCAGCGCGCCGGCGCCGCCAGCCCGGGCTGCCATCGTCTCCCGGCCGCGACCCTCAGGGGGGCGGGGCCTGGGATGAGCCCCGCCCCGTCAGCTGGCAACTTGGCCGGCGTCCTTGCCGCGTCCCGCGTGCCCGGGGAGCCCAGCCCTGTGCCCTGGAGTTCGCTGCCTGGCGCCGCCCTTTGCCTTGCCCTCCTGCTCGCACTTAGTCTCTGCGCTCCGCTTCTCCGCCCCCTTTCAGTCTCTTCCCGCTTGCACCTCCCGGGGGTCCCACTCCCGTTCTGTCCCCTCTGCTCTCGGCCTGCCTCCCCACCCTACGCACGCTCGTGCTTCGTGGGGCCTGCCGCAAGCCGGGGCAGAAGAGGTGAGGAGAAACCATCGCACCTTGGGTCAGGAGCTGTCCATAGATTTGCTCCTTTTGTACTTCCCAGAGTCACAGCCTCCGATTCCATGTGTAGAGCCCTGCAGATATCCCCTTTATACCTGCCCATGTGGCTCTAACACAGTGTGCTACTCACTCCATGTGGCCCTTTGAGGTGTAGGCTGCGGCTCCCCAAAGTTCTCCTGGAGCGTGTGGCAACATCTGATTTGCATCACCCTGGGAGGGAGCGGGGCTGAATTAATGCAGGGGCTTAAAGGGCTGCAGCTCAGGGCCCCAAGCTAAGGAGTATCTGGCAAAAGGAACTCCAGGCTGCCAAAGTTCAGATCTTTTTGTGGGCTGGCCCTTAGCCACTAAAGCCAGTGGAGTGAATTGGTAGGCCAGTGTGTGCACCAGATATTTTGTTACTCATGTAAAGGGTGACCTGACCACAAGTATGAAAAATTGTGAAGGTGTGGGGATGATAGATGACACTGTACGACATAGCCTCACGTAGACTATTCACTTTAAAAATAGGACGTCTGGTAGCCCTGCTTGTGTCTCAAAAGAAGGAGCAAGATGTTCTTAAATTTAAAGTTATTTTGAAAATAGAATAAACTTTCATTTATTAAGATGAGTGCTAATTTTTGAATCATGTTCCCTAGATATTTTCTAGGACCTGATCATTTCATATACTAATAGAAAGGCCTTAGTCTTGGTGTTGCAAAAAGATTTCAGGTGCTCCTTGAATCATGGGCACCTTCGCAGGAAGAATACATTCTAAAAACATTGTTTTTCACTGTTCTAAGATGGAGTCATAGTATTGAAAAGATATCCTCTGATCCTAATGGAACGCCTTTTTTGTAAGTGAAAAAGTAGACAGCTGCTCAAAAGGGAAAATTCAAGATCCTACTATTACTGACTCTTTAGCGGTAAGAATAATTCAGATTTCATTTGCAAAGGTAATTCATCCTCTACTATAATCCTTAACCCAGTCTAATGCTCTGTCAAAATTGGGCTTTATCTCTTTTTATTAAGGCTATGATTCACTCTGTATGCCACTAGATTAATTTTATTTCCCAGTATGATAACCCTACTGCTAAAACATATCTGAAGGCTGCAGATTGCTCTTTTTCCAATTCATTTTTCCCACAATCGTCCCAAAAATTCTTTATAAAACTGTCATTTTCTGGACCTAGCTGTCACTGGATTGTGGTACATCAGGGTGCAGATGAAGATTCTAGTCTAAAGCCTAGTTAGAGTTGAAAATACATTAATTTTCATATGAAATGCATTATAAAATTAGTCTAATAAATTGCTAGAAAATATATTCATTAATTATCCATCCAAAGCTTTCTATCTGAATGAATATGAACAAAAAATTAAATCATTTGTTTTAAATATATTCTGAAATTTGTCTAACAAATTTGAGAAATATTATCTAGCTTCAAACATAAGCATATCAGATGTTTTAATTAGGGATGTGAAAGTGTAACCATGTACATGGTTAAGTGATGAGCCAGGGCTCGTTGGTTAACCTGCATGGTTATATGCAGGCTCCTGGTATGCATGGGGTGCCCCTGAGGAACCGCCTCCTCAAACCCCCCCTCACTGCTGCCTCTGTATCACGGGCAGCAGCACGGGGATGGGGGCAGGCGGGAGCTGGTGTGCACAGAGCCAGCTTAAAACTGTCTCCCTGCGTGCACTGGCTCTTGAGAAGCTAACTGCACCTCGCCTCAGTGTGAAACCGTGTAACTGCTGAAAATTTCAGTGGTTACACATTTACTTAATTAAATGCATTTTAACATCCCTAAGTGTGACCTCTTTTGAGGATGAGTGATTTCCTGATACTTGAGTTTAAATAAAATGCTTGTATAAGTTTTATTAATAGATTCTCCTAATGTGAGGCACCTACTAGACAAGAGAGGCTACACTGGATTCTCTAATTTTATAGGGGACTGGCATCCTATGTTGTTTTTATTTATTTTTTGTTTTGCAGTAGTGCTTAGACATCCCCGTCATGAACAAGAACCCTGTTGGGCTAGATACATCACAATTGAATAACCGGTAGGTAGTTCCTGTCCCAAGAAGCTTGCAATTTAGGTATAAAACAGGGCTAGTCAACACGCGGCCTGTTTGCGGCCCACAGTGCGGTTTGGATTTATGCAGGGCTCAACGCGTGACCCTCAGGTGGGAGCAAAACCAAAAAAGTAGTTAATATAATGGTCTTCTGTTGATATGCGTTTTAGCAGTTAAATTCCTGGACTGTCATTGTTCATTAAAAGTGCTGTCATATGGGTGGAAATCGGATAAATATTGCATTTTATTGATATCAGCAGAACTGGCTTAAATGGGGCCTGTGTGTTGTGTAGTCTTGCCTTAATCTTTGTAGTCATGCCCGTCAGTGTGAAAAAAGCTATTTGCATATATTTGCATGCATATGCAATCACATTTAAGTTGCGGCCCCTCGGCATGTGCTGTATCACTGTGGCCCCCAGGGCTTCCAAAGTTGAGTAGCCCTGGTATAAAACAAGACAATACGTGATTACGATACAGACAAATCAGGGAGTATAATTAAACAATATTGGTCAGTATAATAGATGTTGTGTCTTAGCAAACCAGCTGCCATTCTATATACCATGGGTGAGGAACCTTTTTTGAGTCAGGGACCATTGACTCAGAGGAAAATCAGTCGGGGGCCACACACAAGTAAAAAACCCTCACTCTGGCCCCCGACTGAGAAAGAGAAAGATGCTCCCCACGTTCCCCTCACACATAAGAGCCTACTGGGGCCCACCAGAGTAGATTGTGTGCTCCAGCCATGCGGAAGGCAGCAGGGGGGCTGCCCCCCCACACCTGCCCAGCTCACCTGGTTCCACAGGGGCTTGTCTTGTGGCCAGGACAGAAAAACAAGATGACTGCCAGCAAAAAAAGCCTCTTAAAGGGGCCATGATAATTTATTAATTTTTTATTTTCTTTTATTTTTTATTTTTTGTGCTTAACAGCCTGGGTCTCCCCCCTTTTTTTTTTCTCAACAGGATTTTTTTTGGGGGGGGAGGGGTTCGGTATTTTTGGTTAAACTATCTGGCAACCCTAATGGAGGGTGTGTCTAGACTACACCTCTCTGTTGACAGAGAGATGTAGATTAGGCATGTCGAAATTGTTAATGAGGCAGGGATTTAAATATCCTGCGCTTCATTAGCATAAATATGGCTGCCGCTTTTTTCGAAATGGAGCTTTTTCGAAAAAAATGGCAGTCTAGACGTGGATCTGTCAAAAATAAACCCTTTTTCGAAAGAGCCTGTAAACCTCGTTTTTGTGGAATACAGCATCTTTCAAAAAAGGGTTTATTTTCAATAGATCCTCATCTAGATTGCCAGGGTTTTTTTCAAAAAAGCTCTGTTTCGAAAAAAAAGTGTTGGCCATGTTTATGCTAATAAAGCACGGGATATTTAAATTCCTGCCTCATTAGCAATTTCAATGTGTCTAGACGTACCCTGAAGGAGCTACAGAGGAGCAGGCTGGCAGACTGCAGATGTGTAGCATGCATATAACACCAGCAGGATTAGAGAGGCACTGATGGTGGCAGGGGGGAAGAGAGTAAAGAATGGAGGAGAAGGTAAGGTTGGGAGAAAAAAATACATTTTAGCCCTTTCCAGTACAATCTCCCTCCAGCACCAAGAAATTTTCCATAAAACCAAATCTGAAATGCAATAGCATTTACTATTTACTCTATGCATATCTATGCTGCCCATTATTTTAGGTTTCATTCACAACTGTCCAGGAAAACTTATCAGTTCCTTCAGAAAAGGAAATAGTGTTCTCGTACTGCTTTCCCTACTTCCATCCAGATCAGAGGTGCTTATTTGTGAGCAAAACCTTTAGGTACTTTACTATGCAGAGTTTAAAGGTGGGGCCATTCCCCAAGTTGGCTGTTGAACAATGGATAATTTAAATGTATGATCCAGGATGCATTTCATTAAGTGGATTGATTTGGATTTAGCTTCATCTCTAGCACAGATGAAATCCATAGGTAAGGATTCTAGGAGAATCTCATTTCAGTCCCTTGCAAATTTGAATCTGAGTTGCTTCAGTAATAACCTTTTCTTCTTTGAAAAGGACAATATCTGTAGAAGTGCCTCAAACTCAGAGAGTGGGAATTCTGGCCCCCACTGACTTCAGCAGGAAAATTTACTTTCTTTTTGGGCAACCAGGTGTAACCGAAACAGTTATGTTCCATATTTCAAACATCCAAAGCAGACCAAGAACTGAATTTCTTAATAGAATCGCTCAAAGCATGAATCCAAACCAATCTACTTCAGAATAACCCTAGATAGACCTCTCACATATTTTACCCATCTGATAACTGCTGCTGTGGTGAGAATGTATAACAACCTTCTAAGTAAACACTCAAACTGTCTGATCATCCAGTTTAGCCCTCTGTACCTCTGCAGCAGAATATTGTGTTCTCATGTGGTTACATTAATCTCATGTCAGATTGGTTGACGCACAACAGCACTTCACAATTCTTATCATAACTGGGACAATTTGACCTACATTTGTAATATAGATTCCCATGTTAACCAACCGCCCTCCTTCACTCTTGCACCATTACGTAGGTGTTTCCCTTGGCCATATTGAACTTGCTATAGCCAGAGGCTACATCTAGACTGGCATGATTTTCCATAAATGCTTTTAACGGAAAACTTTTCCGTTAAAAGCATTTGCGGAAAAGAGTGTCTAGATTGGCACGGACGCTTTTCCGCAAAAGCACTTTTTACGGAAAAGCATCCGTGCCAATCTAGATGCGCTTTTCCGCAAAAAAGCCCCGATCGCCATTTTCACGATCGTGGCTTTTTTGCGGAAAACAAATCTGAACTGTCTACACTGGCCCTTTTGTACAAAAGCTTTGCGCAAAAGGGACTTTTGCCCACATGGGAGCAGCATAGTATTTCCGCAAGAAGCACTGATTTCAGACAAGCGGCCAGTGTAGACAGCTGGCAAGTTTTTCCGCAAAAGCAGCAGCAGCAGCTGACCCCGGGCTCCCTACGGCACTGCTGCTTTGAAACGCCATGGCAGTGTTTCAGAGGGGAAGTGCTGCACAGCTGATCCTGGTCTCTGTTCAGCGTTGCTCCTTTGAAACACTGCTGTAGAATTTCAAAGGGGCAGTGCCGCATGGAACCCAGGGTCAGCTGTGCAGCACTGCTGCTTTGAAGTATCCCCTCCCCTCCCCCCTTTGCTGACTCTATCTAATAGAGGCAGCAAAGAGGGCAGGATTAACTAGTCGACTGGACTATTTGATAAGCATTGCTTATTGGATAGTCGACTAGTCCTTAACATCCTTAGTTTGGGGCTGAGACAGGGATTCAGGAAGCAGGCTCTTGCTGGGCACCATTTAACTGAGTCAGCTTCCAGATGGTAGAGCAGTGGGTTCAAGGCAGGCTTACTCCTGCCCTGGTCCTGCGCCACTCCTGAAAGCAGCTGGCATATACAGCAATGCTCAGTGGTGCCATGTGCTGCCCCTCATCTACAAGCACTGAGCCCACAGTTTCTACTGGCCACGGTTCCCCATTACTGATCAATGGGAACTGCAGGAGTGGTGTCTGCAGGCAAGGACAGCATGTGGAGATCCCCTGCTCTGCCTTTCTCAGGGGCTGCAGGGACATGCCAGCCACTTTCAGGAGCAGCAATTACCACAGGGATAATTCTTCCAGCTACTACAGGTTAGGCATTTTTGAACTCAATATTCAAAGAATTAAATGTAAGTGTAAGAGAGAAATTAAATTATGAAATGCACAGATCAGTCAAAAAACAAAAAAAACACACTTTGCAAGCAATAAAAGTAGTGACAGCACTACATGTTGTCCCCTTGAGCTACCCACAGCCTGTGATTAGTGACTAGCCAGCAGCCCTCTTGAATACTCTGTCTGCATATGCACAGCTCATGTGGCACAGAGGCACTTAGAAAAGTCATTGTTCAAACAGAAAGGCTTTCCAACCTGGAGTGCCCCTGTTATTTATCTCAGAAGAAAGAAATTGAAAATTTTAAAATAATCTATAAAGTATCCATAAATAATAGGCAAGATTTTATTTTTTTACCAGTAAGACCACAGCAAAGTAATTAATTAAGGCAGGAAAACAAAACCAATTCTAATTTCACTAAAATAAACATTACATTTTATGTTCACACAATTCCAATGAGAACAGCTTAGTGAGTTACTATATAATTTGTTTCCTTTGATGATGTCCATTCAGTTAATTAGAATATTGTATATTCTTATTGTCATTCTAGTTAATAGTGTCAGAAAATGACAAAATATAGCTTTCTTACTTTTAAATCTAAGGTTTAAGATGCGAAAAACAACTGCAATCATGAGAATAATGCCATAGAAGCTGTTCAGGTTAGAAAATGCTCCAAATGAATACCTTTGCTTAGAAAGCAAATAGTTGAATAGATATTTATGTTGGTACAATAATAATAAAAATATAGAACTTATTAAAAATGCTTAATCTGCTAGAATGTACAATATGACAACTTTGAAGAAGGGACCGCAGTGTATTCAATGTTAATATAGCTATAATGTAATGAATATATTTTAAAGAAATTTCTAGTGTATCCACTGAAGATCCTTCCTAAAGATCTTAACTCGGTCTTTTTAAATTCAATGGTAGAACTTACATCAATTTTAATGGTACAGGGCAAGGTTTAAATAAACTAATGTGTGAAAACATGAGATTTTAGAGTTAAATATCTTGATCTCTTTTCATTTTTAATGGTAAAAATAAAATAAAATAACCTACATTATTTTTCATTATATTACAGGCAGCTATATTTTAGTTTATCACAGCGTTCCCACTTACTCAGCAATGTTAGCAGATATTAACATCTCACAAATTATAGAGAAATTCCTTATCGACACTGCAGATTTACTTTAAAAATACAAGTGGCCTAACAGACTTTCCAGATTCTACATGTAGATGCTCATATCACCATGTAGGCAATACAAAAAAAGGGAGGGGGCGGATTTAAGCATTCATACTAAAAGCAATGGGCATGGTATGAGAATCTTGTGTGTTCAAGTGCCAATTTGCCAATCCAAATGTGAGCTGTAGACATCCTATTAAAGTCTATATAGTTGCATTTTGGACCTATAGGTATTCAGTCACAACCTTCCATTTCTATACAAATCATGGTGTATTGCTATGCTCAGGAATGTTTTTATTTTGTCCAAAATTCAGTTCAATTGAATAAAGCTGGAGGAGCTGAGATTTATTTGGGGGAAGTCTTCAAATGTTGAGAAGGATCTTTAACCTTTCAATCTCTGTCACTGCAGCTTCTGTGCCTGTGGGTGGGAAATGCAGTAATAGAATTTTCACACAACTTACATGTTTTTTTAGGGCCCCTGGATCTATACAATTGTGAGTCCCATGGCCTGTCCTGCAGCTCATGTCCAATGTCTCCCTCCATACTTTCTGAAGCATGTTTCTAAGTGGTGTGGCAGACTTAGTGTCATCCCTTTGTACCAGGGTGAATTTCACGCTTTGTGAAATCCTCCTCAGATTAATTATCCCTTAAACTGACTGCAACAGTCATTGCAATGAATCATAGAATCATAGACTCCTAGGGCTGGAAGGGACCTCAGGAGGTCATCGAGTCCGGCCTCCTGCCCAAAGCAGGACCAAACCCAACTAAATCATCCCAGCCAGGGCTTTGTCAAGCTGGGGCTTAAAATGAGAGAAAGCAGCAGCACAGAACTTTGAACTCCTCCAGGAACAAGGAATTATATTTCATTTGTGTTTGTCAGCATTCATGGCATGGAGAAATGGCAGATGCTAATGTTTATCAAATTCTCAATGTCTCTTCAAATCTAATTACATGTAAAATTGCTCTAAGAAACCTGGGGGCTACATCTAGACTGGCAAGATTTTCCGCAAATGCTTTTAACGGAAAAGTTTTTCCGTTAAAAGCATTTGCGGAAAAGAGCATCTAGATTGGCACGGAGGCTCTTCCGCAAAAGCACTTTTTGTGGAAAAGCGTCTGTGCCAATCTAGAAGTGGTTTTGCGCAAGAAAGCCCTGATCGCCATTTTCGCCATTGGGGCTTTTTTGCACAAAACAGTTTTTAGCTGTGTACACTGGCCCTCTTGCGCAAATACATGTGTGCAAGAGGGCTTTTTCCTGAACGGGAGCAGCATAGTATTTCTGAAAGAACATTGACAATCTTACATTAGATCGTCAGTGTTCTTGCGCAAATTCAAGCAGCCAGTGTAGACAACTGGCAAGTTTTTCTGCAAAAGCAGGTGCTTTTGCGGAAAAACTTGCCAGTCGATGCAGCCGTGGTATAAACTTTGTCTTAAATAACTCATTGAATTCCATTAAAATCCACGTTATTTCTGAACTATACCAGTCCAAGAAGGCATTTCAAATCACCAGGCTACTTTTGAGCCAGTAAGAGGGGAGAATAGCAGACGAGCCTGGTGCAAGTCTGTAAATGGAATGTAGGTCAGGATCTCTATGAGTACAAGAGGATGGTTTCTACAGAGGAGACTGCTTGAGAGGAGTTTCTAGCAGGGATTAGAGACACAGCTTATACCAAACTCATTGTTAAAAAGGCTTAGTAGCACTTCTGAGTTTGATGACATGAATGGTTATTTGCAGTCTTGTAGCCATGTTGGTCCCAGGATATTAGAAAGACAAGGTGGGACGGCAATATCTTGTATTGGACCATTACCAACTTCATGCTTTCAAGCACTACAGAGCTCTTCTTCAGGTATAAATGGATTCCTCAGAGTGTATGAAACATTTTAGTTAACTGATCTTTCATATCTGTTAGACATTCTAGAAAAAAAGTAAATTAAAATAGCCTAGTGCCCTAATTTTCAGAAATGCTGAGCATCCAGAAATCCCACAGAAGTGAAAGGAAACTGTGGTGTTCAGCAATTCTGAAAAATCACAATATAAATACATATTAATAACAGTGCATTTTTCTTTAAAATGGGTTATTCGGGTAACCCAGTTTATTAAAACTACGTTTATTTTATTGATGGGTGTTATTGAGAAAGATAGGACGATTAAGACAGAGAGCTTTAGAGTTATATGTCCTGAATATCTATTTGGAGTTTTGGAGTTCAGAAATCATGGTTTTTTGCTTTGAAGAGTTGAGTGAATTTCCTCTCCCCCATTCTTCTGACACTTCGTTTATCATCATGCATAACAGACTAGTTCACCTTCCTCTGAAACACCAAATTTTGTCATCTGCTCAAGACTAGCTACCACATTGTATAGGACTATAGTCTGTCTAGGATGTTTAATCTATATTAGGCCCCAATTCCACAGACTCTAACATTGAGGGATATTATTTCAGAATTGGAATAAAATGTTGACAGCGTTTAAACATATTACAGAGCAGGTCAGTAAAGACAGATTTATCTAGAAAAGCATGATTGTGCCATCTGGCCTTTCAGTGTGAAAATAATGTTTACCCAAAGGAAATTGTAGAAAGCAAGCTGCATAGTAACCTGGGAAAGAGTCAGGATATCCTGGAGCTTTCTTTGGAAAGAAATTGAAGTAAACATCTGCATAAACCAATCATCTGTAGTTTAAATGAGCATATAAATTAAGCTATATAGAAACAAGAGTCAATTCATTTCTGGTGTATCTTCTTTGATCATAATGGGGATATTGTGTTTTGGGAAACTGACTTTTGTTTATCTGGAGAACCTATGTAGTTGAATGTAACCATGGTGTAGCTTACTCTGTAGTACTTCTCTCTTGTATTAAATTCCACTGTAAAACAAATAAATAAATAAACCTCAAGAGAAACAAATACTACAAAAAGGCTTGAAGAATCAGCCTAAACAATAACCAAGAGATAAAATCAAGCCTTCTACATGCTGAGACATTAAATGTAGCTGCTATATAGCGCATAACCAAAGCATTCCGAAATGCTTTTTACTTCTCTGTCAATATACTTGAAGTGTCAGCTTCTGATCCTGTGACTCCCTACAGCAGGGCTGGGCAAAATACGGCCCAGGGGCCAGATTCGGCCCTCCAAGCCACTGCATCCAGCCTGGGGACCACCTTGTCAGGACCCTCAGGCATGTAACTGTGTGTTTTAAAGCTCAGGCCCCGCATCTCTCAGTCCCCAACCCAATCCTTAGCTCCTTGTGGTCAGAAACAACCGGCCAATAGCAGCTGAGAGATTGGCCTGGGGGATGGGAGCAGTGCAAGTCTCTTCCCTCCCGGAGTCGAGAGTCACATGTGATTTGCAGGTTGCAGTTTTAAGTATTCTGGGGCTACAGGAGGCAGGGACCCCAGCCTGCCTTGGGGGTGCTGCAGGGTTGCTGGCTCAGAAAAGCGCCGCCCAGCTAGAGCCTGCCTCTGGCACCCTTGTCCCTCCTGCATCCCTACTCCCTCCCCCAGGTCACCATCCAAACCCTCTGCACCTCCTTGTCCAGGGTCACAACTCCCTCCCAGACTCTGTAGCCCCTACTACACCCCTCTCCAAGGCCAGAATCCTCTCCTGCACCCAAAAACCCTCCCTTTTATACATCTTCTGTGCCCGTGAAACACCCTGGATACTCATAGGAGTGAATTTTGAACAGTTTGGAATCCTTCTGTGAAACATACTATTTTATAATGTGTAGTATTTTTATTAGCATTATACATATCATATAATGTATCATATACTGTAGCACTAATTTCCAGCCACATTTTTAAAATCAGCTTACCTGTTAACCTTCAGATTTTAAAAGCTTTGTTTTCTTGAACTCTTCAGAATATAACCTTAAAGTTAAATAAAACTGGTTTCCTCTGTTGGAATGTTCAGTTGTGTGATAGAAACTTACAAAGAGACCCTAACACACTGATGTGTAAGATTTTATTTCATGGAGTGCTAATGTGGAGTTTAAATGACATTAAAGAAGAGAATATGAAAAGATGGTTTTCTTTCCATAGCTGAATTATTAGCAGGTTCCTACTGAGTTGCAAGATATCATTATTACTTTTATATTGGTAATGGCTTTCTGACCTCAATTAGCAGGAGACCAGAAACTATGCTATGAATCTAGCACTGAAATGCAATTGTGAGCTATGTAAACGGCTTTATAAACATGCATTGAAAATAGAATTGATTTATGTAAATGAACCTGAACCAAAGCTTGTAGGTTGTAAAATTCAGGAAATGATCGAGTAAACTCAGTGGCATCTGGAGGTATTGTTGGGATCTATGTGAATGAAAAAGAAGTTCACTTGGGGATTCAGCTAGAGCTTTCACCGGCAGAAAAAAAGCATGTTAGCTAATCAGGCGTTCAGAACTGTAGGGCAGGTGGAAACATTTAACTCATTTCCTTCACCCCTAATAATCTCAGCTAATTCACAGATTGTATCTTCTACTACAAGCTAGAGTGGTTGTTTTAAAGTACCATGGTAATCTGGAAAAGCCATAATATGAATGTAAGTACATTTAAAGCACAAAATTAATAACCTGGGATCATATTCTGTAGTACTTGGCCCATACTCAAGCAAAACAAGTCAATGGGAGGTTTGCCTCAGTGAAAACTGTAGGATTTGGCCTCAGAGAACTTGCACACCTAAGTTTGAATCAGGAAGACCCTACTAAAATCAGTGAGTTTCATCATTAACTTCATTGGGGTCAGAATTTTATTTCTGAAATCAGAGTTAATGTTTAGCACAAAAGGATCAAGAAGCACAGAAAGCTCCCTCAGAGGTAACAGGCAGAATCACTGTATTGTATTTGTGATGGTGCAATACTATAATTTTATAATGCACTGTTCTCCACTCTAATAAAGTATTTTTCTTCCCTAAAAAATAAAAAAAGAGTATCCTATTTTCTTTGTGATGCTTTTCCTGGTTCCCTTAAACTCTGAATCAGGAACACTGATCACATTTCATTTAGTGAATTGTGAATTCCTGAATGCCAGGAAGAAGGACTAGCAACGTGGTGATTTCTGTGGAACTGGGCTTATCACCACACTAGCTTCTTTTCTGCAAATTTAAGGCCACAGCCATTTAATAAGACATATTTGCATCGTGTGCAAACTATATTCTCTGCCCCCTTTCTGCATTAGGAGAGTATGGCTATGATTAAATGGGTCTTTCCTATGAGCGAGTCTTTCATTTAAAAACTCTATTATAAAAACTTGATTTACTTCAAAAATCCTAGTATAGATGCAGTTTTGCAGCTTCTTAACTGCGGATATATACAGGATATTTTGGCCAAAACTTCCCCAGTTTTTGTGCAGATGATGGAGATGAAAACACAGAAGGAAGAGAGGATGGGGAACAAGGAAGAGACACCTTCATAGAAGAAGCCCATCTCCATGGCTACGCCACAGGATTGCAGGTTCATTCTAAGTGTGCTGTATAAAGCCTGTTGGCTCTCTTGTCCCACAAGAATCATTCCAAGCCACGATGATTGAGAACGAATTCAGAGACTCTTAAGGTATGTCTGTGTAACCTACACACCTCTAGGGTGTGGTGTACAATTCTATCTTGTGGCACTGAGACCACTTACAGAGATCCTGCAATGTCTCCTCCTCACCCCACAGCTAGAGGAGGGACAGGATCTCCACTCTAGACCTCTAGACTAGGAGGGTGCCCACCTCTTGGTCCCCCTGGGTGGGTCTTGGGACCTCTGGGGCTGCTCCCTGCAAGGACAGAGGAGGTTTTGGGGGGCTTACGACTGAACCATGGGTGACAAGGCCTGTGGCAGGGAGAGGAGATCACGGCAGAGGAGAAGGAGTACCAGGGTCAGCAGGAGGAGGAGGAGGAGGAGACGGACACCATCACCCTGCCCCTGCAGCCAGTGTCTGTCAGCCAAGGCATCTCCCAGGCCTTGTCCGATGCCGGGGAGGGATCTCTCTGTTTGTCACCCCGAGGAGTGCCTCACACAGCATGCAGTCATTCCTGCACATGCGAGGCACCACCCACTCCTGTAGGCAGTGCTGTGAGCCGCAGGTGTGTGTGCGGACCCCAGGGAGGGCCAGGCTGCTCCTGGCTCCTCTGCAGCTTAAAAGAAGCACACGGAATCTTTCTCAGGGGGATAAGGCAACATGCCTCATTTATTGATAATATAATAAAGCAGCATATGCATTTACACACACACACATCCTGCTGATGGAATAGTTACCAGTCTGTTGCTCGGCCTGACCTATTAGCCAGATAGGTCAGGTGCGAGGAAGGAGCCGGTTCATGTCAGTCTGGACTGATGCTCCTCTTGGTCTTGTGACTGGGGAGGCACAAGTGGCAGTGCAGGCTAGTGTACACACCTTTGGAGTTGAACAGGTTTGTATTTGGACATCTAGTCCACGCTGCCAACATGCCATGCTCAACGGTGACTAGTGGGAGAGACATAAAGAGGGCGCCATGCAGGGAGGGGGAACATACCCCCTCATGTGACCTGACCTCTTCACATGCCCTCCCATGTGACTTATTTCTGCCCCCAGCCTAGGACTCCCTGCATTCTCCTCATCCTCTCCCCATGCCCCATTACCTTTCCTCTCACTGCTCACTTTCCCAGGGAGCCCCTGGCTATGCTGCTTGCCTGGGACATTTCCTAGTGCAGCACAGCAGCTGCCTGGGAAAGAGAAGCCCCGGCACAGCATCGAGCAGCATCCCAGACAGGCAGCGCAGTGGTGACCAGAAGAGGAAAAGACTCTAGCCCCACCTCTTCACTTCTGGCTGTGCCAGTGGCCCTTTGCCTCTCCTTTGGCATTTTAGGGAGAGATATGTGACCATTCATGCTCCTCCTACATGTCGCCCTTGGCCAAGCAGCTATTTTTAGCACACTAGATCATGCAGAGCTAGCGCAGTGTATTTAACTGTGCTGAGAAGCACACTCCTTGCTAGTGTATTGACATAGCCTATAGGATATCTATTCATAATGATCACACTTCTGTGCATAGGGCTGGTCTAAATATTTTGAGAAAGGTAAGTGACTTCCCTGCCTATACACAGACTTAGCTTGACGTAATTCTATACTGGTCTTTTCGTGAGTCCCATGCGTGCCATTTGAAGACATTTGTTTTGGGTTATTTTTATGAGTACTTCTGCATATTTCTTAAAAGTCACTATTTTGAATTCCAAGTATCATCTTCCTCTGCAACGATACTGCAATTTTGCTCACAACTTTACTCATATTTCAAAGGCGCCTATTGTCACCCTGCATCTGAAGGATGGTTTTCCTGTCTTCTAGGGAAAATTTTGTCTCAGGGGGTAGGTCTACACTGCCACCCTAGTTCGAACTAGGGTGGCTAATGTAGGCATTCGAAGTTGCAAATGAAGCCCGGGATTTAAATATCCCAGGCTTCATTTGCATCTTGCCGTGCGCCGCCATTTTTAAATCCCCATTAGCAGGGGCAGATGACTGTTTTGTGGGGCCCCGGGCAGCATAACTCCACGGGGCCCCGCCTTTGCCACAGCGCATGCGGCTTTTTTAAGCGCGGGGCCCGGGGCGGCCGCCCCGTTCGCCCTGCCCTATATCCACCCCTGCCCGTTAGTGCGGACTCCATGCCCGTGGCTACACGCGGCACGGAGTAGGTAGTTCGAATTAGGCTCTCTAATTCGAACTTCCCTTACTCCTCGTTCCACATTCCACGAGGAGTACCGGTAGTTCGAATTAGAGAGCCTAATTCGAACTACCTAGTCTGTGCTGCGTGTAGCTGCAGACACGGAGTCCGCACTAACAGGGATTTAAAAATGGTGGCGCCCGGCAAGATGCAAATGAAGCCTGGGATATTTAAATCCCGGGCTTCATTTGCAACTACGAATGCCTACATTAGCCACCCTAGTTCGAATTAGGGTGGCAGTGTAGACATACCCTAGGTTCCATACCATTTACAGAGTATTGAGTATATGTAAGTTAGTAAGCTGACAAGCTAGAAAACATACAATTTGTTGTACTAGACCAGCTTGTTGATGAAAAATATTCTTATCGCTTCATGAAGAAAGTTAATTTTACCGTGATCATGGCCATAAAAATATAAAGAAATATATAACCAGACCCTCTAGATAAACAGCTGTGTGGGGTGTAATTAGCACTAGTGAATGTTATGAAACAAAAATTGTTGGTGTTATCATTGAATTGATGGTGCATAATTAGAGAAACCAAATAATAAGCTAGTTATGTAGACTAACAGCTATGGAATGCAATATTTCAACTCTTTTCCTTCAGCTAAAATATTAGAGTCTATAATGCTGCATGTGCAAAATTCCAGTATCGTTTCCAACAGTTGTTTTTATACAGTATATTAAAAATGGCAGTATTGGCATTTTCATAAACTAGAAAAGATCTGTGTGCTAGTTTCAAAGTCTAGAAGCAAACACCCAATGCAAACTTTGATCTGATCCGTTCAGAAGTCTTCTATTCAAATCAAAGGAAAGAAACTGCAGATTTCATGCAGAAGCCCAAAGTACGAGCATTCTGATGTTAAACTGAGGAATGAAGAGAAAGATGTATATCCACTTCTGCAATGAGAATCTAAAACTAATATAAACATTAAGGGCCAAAGGCTGCCATCAGATGTTTATTATTTCAGTCAGCTAATAATAATTTTTAAACTTCTTAGTACAGGGTTTTCCAAAACAGCCAGACTGCAGCAGGGTTTTTTTTGAGTGAGATTAAGGGATTTTAAATGTTGTCAATATACGTCAAATCTGCCTGATTCGGCAAAGACGGGGCTTAGCAGATACCATCACAGGCTGGTTTGGGGCTGTAAACTCTGTCAATTTACATCGAAGTGTTCTAAAATATAACGTGCCATCCCACTCCTGGTACCAGTTCCCTCCTCTTGATCTTAAGGTTCCTGAACCCGCCAGGTTAAATACAGCAGTTTCCGGGTTTTTATTTTACTCTGGAAGTGCTGGTACTGCACCAGCACTATTATAAATGTTAAAATTGAAACTCCCCACATAACTTGGCAAAACATTACCCAAATCTATCCCCAAGGTATTTCATCACCCAAAAAGGCACTGCCCATAATTATGGTTTTGACCTCTACTGCCTGGTTGAGTGCCTCGGAGTATTGGATTTTTGCCTGGTCCACGGTTCTCCCTATCTGTGTGTACCGCAGACAGCCAATCCCAATACGCCTTTGGGCATTGGCCACCAACTTCTCAATTTTTTCCTGCAGGGCCAGTAGACCCTCCTCTAGGTACTTACTTTCACCGTGCCACTCAGGATCCCATGTTAGGTTACCTGTCATTGCCAAAGTGCAGTAAAGCCACATCCAGTCAACAGTCAGGATTGCCCGGTGAGGGACCATTATGCACCTGGATGGATATGTAGAGGGGCAGGGCCTTCCATTTAGTTCTGTCACACATACAAAGAGAACACTCTAGCTACTCAGCAGAATGCCTCAGGAATGGAATAAATGAATTATGTTTTTCCCTTTGTTTCTCTCTAGCTAGCTGAAGTGGTCTGTCTGGAGTGGTCTCTCTGGAGTGACACAAAATATACCTTGTGGTTTCTTCTACTGTAGCATGTAATTAAACTCTGAACCACATGCTACTTTCTGACACAATGTGTAAGGGGAGTAGCAAAATATGGGAAATGTGGGCTTCAAACCAGGGATGGGGATGAAACCGTAGCTCCATGTCCTTGCATGGAAATAAACTAGGGAGCAGCAGTGATTTCATGTTGGGGGGAGGAGAAGATTTCCAATCAGAATTGACACCCCCCCCTCCTTTACCAGAGATCGAACCAGCAATAATTTCCTCATTGCTGGGACTGACCAAAGTGACCAGATTGATGTAACTGCAAACAAAGGGAAAATCAGAATGGGAACAGAATCAGGAGTGAATATATTGTATTGCTAATTTTCTGAGATAATAGTGCAAACAATAGTGTATATTTAAAAAATGATCAGTGAAGGAGACCCTTCTTAAAGATAGTCCTTTAAAAAAAGGTATTAATAGGGCTTGGTATGAAAAGAAACTTCTGTGATAGGCTTGTGTGCTTGAGGAAGCATCTTTGTTTCTACAGATAAATCAAAGAGGGCTAACTGGGAAAATACTGGTAATGCAGAAAGTAAGAAACACTAGGAAACCTCGGGCTCAGGAAGTTGTTAGAAACCAAAATCAAAAATCAAGATCTGAAAAAAAGCTAGCTAGAGAGAAACAAAGGGAAAAACATAATTCATTTATTCCATTCCTGAGGCATTCTGCTGAGTAGCTAGAGTGTTCTCTTTTGTTTCTTATTTTCAAAGAGGATTTATATGGTGTCATTTGGGGATTATTAATATTGTATGTGTTTCCTGCACTGTAGATGGACCTAAAGATCTGAATAGGTACACTATACATATTGTAAAAATAAACATCTAATATCTCAGCTAAATATTTCTGTATTTTATTTTCACTGCTTTTCTTCAATCTCCATTCTATGGCAGTTCATAAAATCATAGATAGACTTAGATGGTTTACTTATTGCTTTTGCTTGCTTATTTTGTTAGGGCCAGGTTGTGAAGACCTCACATTATTGAGCAGTGACTCACAAGATTGCTCTTGTTGACTTCACATGTTTGTAAAACATTCACTCTCTGGCCTGAAATGATTTTGAGGAAATATTTTTGACAAGACATCAAAGGCAGAGTTTACGAATTGTTGTATTTGTGCCATACCAGTGTATAATGGAGCTTTGACCAGAGATTCAGCACCCCTCTGTCTCAATGGAAATTGTAAATTAATTCTGCCATGCCTTTTGAACCCAAGATGTCTCGTCTTTGAGGCTTTTCACATATTACAAGCTCAGAATCTGTTTAGGACTAGATCCTTCACTTACATATGTCTTAACTTTGCTCTAAATGTTAAGGCAATTTGGAGTAACATTAAACATGAGCAGAAGTAAGCTCCAATCTTAGAGATACTACAGAGTAAATCTGTCTCAGTGCTCAAATGGACCTCATCACTGTAGCATTTTTGTGCCTCAAAGTCTTTCATATAGTGATTCCCATACAGCCCCATGAGGTAAGAAAACACTGCTATCACCATTGTATAGATGGGAAACTAGCGCACAGAGAGACTATGAGACCTCCAGTGTACCTGATCAATGTGGAGTAAGTGCACAGCAATGGGTTATGTTGTGTCCAGAAAAGTTTTCAAACCCGACTAACTCAGTTTAAAACCCACTTGTAAATAAGCTTGTAAGTGACACCCAAGGTCACACAGGAAGACCATGGCACAGCAGGAAATTGAATCCAGGCCTCCTGAGTCCTAAGCCAGCAATTCCTTTCTATTCTGTACACACTGCAAGCCCAAGAACAGGGGGTTCCAGTTACAGAATACTCTTATACAACATTAAAAGTATAAAGCTGAACTATTATGCTCTACAAAGTAAGATTCTACATCACTCAGGCTATGCCTATACTGCAGGCTTCTTTCAGAAGAAGTTTTCCCAGACGAGATCTTCTGGAAAAGCTTATTTTGAAAGAGCATCCACCCAGCAAAAGCGCAACAAAAAAGCAATGTGCTTTTTCGAAAGATAGCATCCGCACTGATTGGACGCTATCTCACATTTAAGTTGTGATTAGTCTGGACAGAGTGGCCACCAGGGCACTTGTGTTATTTCCTGGAAGCCTCTTCTTTCGAAAGAACTCCCTCTTCTGCATCCACACACGCCTTTTTCCGAAAAAGCTTTTTCTGAAAAAGGCTTCTTCCTCATGGAATGAAGCTTACTGCTTTCGGAAAAACCCCTGTGTTCTTTCAACTTTCTGTCAAAAGAACTCAATGGCAGTATGGACACAAGTAATGTTTTTCCAGAAAAACAGCCGTTTTTTTCTGAAAAACACTGCAGTGTTGATGCAGTGTCAATAAAACTGGCTAGTTTTTTCCGAAGAATTTATAATCAACTTGTGGAACACTATATCAGCGATCTAACTAGCCTTGACATTTTGTTTTTAATTTAAACCAGGGCTACTCAACACGTAACCCGTGGGCCACATGCAGCCCGCAGCCCGTTTCTTTGTGGCCCGCGCTGTGGTTTGGGTTTACACAGGACTCAACACGCAGTCTGCAGGTGGGAGTCAAAACAAAAAAGTAGTCTTCTTTTGATATGCGTTTTAGTAGTTAAATTCCTGAACTGTCATTGCTCATTACAAGTAGGGTTGCCAGGTGTCCAGTTTTCACCCAGACAGTTCAGTATTTTGGCATTCTGTTTGGTAAAAATCCCGAGAGAATACTGAACATGTAAAATGTCCAGTATTTTCTATTTTCCTCGGACGGAAGGCTGACAGAGCCTGCAAGGGTTGGGGGAGAGAGGAGCGTGGTAATTTAAAGGCACAGTGACCTTTTTTTTTTTTTGTTCGACCAGTTTTTCCCTGCCTGTTCAGGATTTTTTGTGAAGGTATCTGGCAACCCTACTTGGGTTTGTTTGTTTTGTTTTAGTTTCTTACTGGTTTTTTTGCTGTGTCCAAATAAGCAGCACTGTTAGCAATAAATTTCTCAGCCCTTGCAATAAACTGACAGAATAACTTCTGCAAAAAGAAGTATCATTCACTTATGAAAATTTTCCAAGTTTCACATAAGCAATTTCTTTGTTAAAGCACTAAATATGAAACCAGGAATTGTTTTTTTCCATAAGCATTTTAACAAATGTTGAGGCCTTCACAATGCACAGTTCACCCTGTTTCTACTCCCATTTAAAAAGATACTGTTTACAATAAATAATGAGAGATGACTTTGTTAACAGGCCCTGTAGAACTGATCAGAGAAAAATCTCATCAAGCTTTTAAATTAGCTATAATTTCTAAAAGCTATAGAAAAATCAACAAGTCTTTCTACTACATTAATTAGGCAAGCCAAAGCAATTATAAACATCTCAAGAAATCACTCCACGATTAAAAATAGCTTTTGTTAAAGAAAGATTGTTTTGCATTTGAAAATTACTAATTCTTTTGTTCTCACCATTAAAGGAAAAGCAGTTCATACACGGTTTAGCATCAACCTAAAATCAAATAATCACAACAGGCCATCTTTGGGGGAATGTCAAGCAGTCAATCATTAAGTAGAGTAAGAAAATTGTGTAAAAATTTGATATGACTTCTTAAATTGTGAAAAAAGAGTAACCAGAGAATCTATAACAACAAAGATAATGATGCCCCTTTAGAGGAAGGGAGGGAAGGAGAGGGGGAAAAAAAGAGTGAATTATTCAATTCATTTTTCTTCTAGCATCAAGATGGATTTTTCACACCTTAGCACTCATTGAAGATCTGTCAGAGTGCACACACACACAAACTTGCTAATTCGTCTACACATAAGCACAAACCTTACAGTCTATAATTATGAATGAGAAAGAATGGCTTTTTTCATCATTGGAAATACAGGCCAAAGGAGAGTTTATTAATGAATGAACCACCTTACAGTTTGAATTAGCATCTTAAAGTCTGAGGTATTATGAAACGTTCAGTTTTTTGAAGCGACCTACAGCTGTGCTAACTTCTTCAACATGGGTTGGAAGAAAGTGTTGCAAGCCATGGATTGACCTGTAGTGCCAGCCATGAGCAGGGAAGGGAGGGGAACACATTCACCATATTCTTAAACAGGGAGTATTCCATTATCTCCTCCTACATCCCTGCACTCCTGGAAATCCCCATTAGGATGGGTCATGGTCACAGGATTCTCCAACAGAAGAGTATGACTTAGGATCATTATTCAAGCCCCTGGTTAGGAAAAGTTAATGATACCTATGTACCCGTGCTGTATTTTCTCACAGAGTCTTAGGCTGTGTCTAGACTGGCCAGTTTTTCCGGAAAATCAGCCGCTTTTCTGGAAAAATTTGCCAGCTGTCTACACTGGCCGCTTGAATTTCCGCAAAAGTACTGACTTCCTGCTGTAAGAAATCAGTACTTTTCGCGGAAATACTATGCTGCTCCCGTTCGGGCAAAAGTCCCTTTTGTGCAAAACTTTTGTGCAAAAGGGCCAGTGTAGACAGCTGAGATTTGTTTTGCGCAAAAAAGCCCCGATCGCGAAAATGGCGATCAGGGCTTTTTTTGCGGAAAAGGGCGTCTAGATTGGCCACGGACACTTTTCTGCAAAAAGTGCTTCTGCGGAAAAGCGTCCGTGCCGATCTAGACGCTCTTTTCCGCAAATGCTTTTAACGGAAAACTTTTCCATTAAAAGCATTTCCAGAAAATCATGCCAGTCTAAATGTAGCCTTAGAGTTTAGGGTAAAAAAAGACTACCACATCATTGAGTTTGACCTCCTGTTTTTCGCAAGCCACTAAACACTAACCAGCCGCCCCCAGAACAAGCCAACAACTAGAATTAGACCAAAGTATTATATGTCTCATGAGACTAAACCGTTGTGTGCCACAGGCAATGAATAGAAGGGCCAGAGAAGCATTAATACCCCAAACCACTGCAACAGCAGGGAATTAATTTAGTGAGAGATACCCAGATGGTCTAAGCAAATGACCCAAGCCTACATGTTGCAGGCATGAAGTCAGAAAAACAGTACTGTCATACAGTACATAAAACTGGGAATTGGTGGCTTATAGATATCTGATTGTATTCTTATTACCCCACCCACTAATGGAAGCAGCCAGATTTACAGGCAAACATCTCACTCTCTAGAGATAGTCAAACATACAGACATGGGTTTGGCTCTGCTCTAGATAGTAATTAAAATACATGTGTTTTAAGCAACATTTTAGAAGCAACAATTATCCCTTTTCTCTTGGAAATAATCAGCATTTTGTCTGCTGAAATTAAGTCTATACTAAATTGAAATGCTTATAACTTACAATGGGATGTGTAATAAGAAACTATAATGTAATAATACTATAATACTATGACATTAGAATAAAACATGCTTTAGAGAGGGTTCTAGGAGATGAATAGCAACAAAGTCCTTTTAGAAAGAGATCACATTTTTAATGCATAATGATTAATCTCCAGCAGCTGAGAAGTAGTATATATTGTTCAAAGATACTGATCTTACTCTATGTAGAGAATAGAGGCCATTGTTGCAATAAATGCAACATTTTAAAATTAAACATGTAACTAAAACAACCAACAATGTTAACAATTCACTAGAGAGCAAGGACAACCCTTGTCTATTAATTTTGTGTGTGTGTTTCTCTCCTCATTGCATCTCTGCTGTTGTGAATTATACTCAGTGGAAAGTATAATGCCAAGAGACTGAATGGAGGCTGCATACCACTCCATGCCACCTTTATAACAATACAGTAGATAGAATCTGGAGTCTCAAAGTTAAGCTATGCTTTCATAACTGTGTTTGTTCTTTCACAGCATGGAGAGGTGCTTCTTACCTGGCCCTAAGCTGCCACAGTGAGGGAGAGCTGGGGTTGTCCCCTCTCTCCATGCAGTTTGCATCCTGAATCCCTCCTCAAAAATGGCACAAAAATACAGCCATTACAGCCTTTTAAATAAATAGTTTTGTGGCTACCTCTACAACACGAACACTATCTAAGGTATTTATTATTATTATTAAATTGCACAAATGTTGGCTTGCAGGCCAAAAACTTGTATATATTTTATCTGGGAACAAATGCTGATGTTAAGCTTAAGGAAAGGAATATATTTGCTGTGACAAGGCACCTCTTGTCTTTCACCAGCCTTAACAATTCTCCTTCTGGAGGTGATGAATCTGAGGTAATCAGCCCCGCTCAGGCTGGGGCCCAGAACAGAGTCCCATGGTTGAAGAAACCAAAGCCCTCTCTCTGACACCACTTGCGTAACCATGCATTTACTTCCTCAATTCGACATTCCCTACCTGGACCTTTTCCTTCACCTGGAAAGATGGACAAGAACACAACTTGCGCTTCAAATTCCTTGATCCTTCTTCTCAGCGCTACATAATCTGCTGTGACCTGCTCAAGATCGTTCTTGGCTGTATCGTTAGTTCCTACATGGAGAAGCAGGAAGGGGTAGCGATCCAAAGGTTTAAC
This sequence comes from Pelodiscus sinensis, assembly GCF_049634645.1. Lineage (NCBI taxonomy): Eukaryota > Metazoa > Chordata > Testudines > Trionychidae > Pelodiscus > Pelodiscus sinensis. The sequence continues at coordinate 212,324,262 of NC_134712.1, read as the reverse complement.
CACTGTTGGAAGACTCTCGGTCACATCCTGAATGCGAGCTCCCTGTACGCAGCACACTTCTTGAGATTGCAGGTCTGGACGGCAGATGGATGACTCAGTCCCTCTTAGGAGGGAGTCCCTGACCACCACAACCTGTCGTTTTCTTTGGGGGTGGTGGTCATGGAACCCCCATCCCTAGAACTACACATCCCATGCCTTCCGGTAAATGGTGTTCTCTTCTGATTTCTTTCCTGAGAGATCCCATGCTATCAGTTCTCTTCCTTATCCTGTAGTGCCCTGACTGGCTGTTCAGCCTGTTGTGTCTACAGATTAAACGCTGCCTTATATCAAGGAAGTCTTCATCCTCTCTGATAGAACATAGGGTTGATACTTGGGCCTCAAGTCCTGTAATTTTTTCTTCCAAAATGGTGACCAGCTTGCACTTAGTGCAGATGAAATCCCTTCTTTCTTCTGGGAGGAAGACAAACATGGACCATGCTGTGCAGGTAACAACAGCAGACCTATCACCGTCATACCTGCCTTCCTTGTGAGAGATTCCTCAGTTGTTATTAAATGCCTCCTTGCAGAGGCAGATGACCGTTTTGCGGGGCCCTAGGCAGCATAATTCTGCGGGGCCCCCCCCTTTGCCATGGCGCATGCGCAGTGACGCCATACACATGCGCAGCGGTGCCACGGCGCATGTGTGGGGCTTTCTGAAGCGCGGGGCCTCGAGTGCCCCCCCCCCGTTCGCCCTGCCCTATATCCACCCCTGCCTCCTTGAAGGGCAGCAGTGTAGTGAAAAGGTTTTAAAGAATGGTGAGTGTATCTCACCCCCTTCCAAACTCCCTCTCCAAACTCCCTGTTAATAGCCCCTGTTCACAAGCTCCCTGGTCACTGACTCACTCCTTTATAAAACCCTGAACTGCCTGATAGCCCCTCCCCCTGATTAAGGCTCAACCAATGAGCAGAGGCTTCTAGATTTCAAACCCTGATTAGAAGCTCACAGCTTCCACCTGCCAGCCACCACATTTGCTCCCTGAGAGGGGAGGGAAAGGAGAAAGAAAACTACACCCAAACACAAGCTCAGCACACAGCAAGAAAACCCCAAACACAAACACACACTACAGACAGCCACTTCCCTCAAGGGTCCTGTATTAGCTTCCTTCTTTATCTGGAGAACTCCCTGTCGCTTCTTTGGTCGTATTTTCAGAGAATGTCTGATGGTAGGCCTAAATTGGCTGTGAATCACTGTTCTCAGCCAATAGGAGATGGCTACACTTCCTGTAGCTCCCATTAGCCAGGAACGGTGATCTACAGCCAACAGGAGCTTCAATCATCCATACCTGCGAAGATGCAGGTAAATGGCCCAGTGAACCGCTTATTTTCAGGCAGAACAGCTCTTGCGCAAGAAAGGTTTTTTTGCACAAGAAGAAACAGTGTAGACTGCTCCTTTTTGCGCAAAAACCCCTTATGCACCTTATTTGCATATCTTTTTGCACAAGAATGTGCAATGTAGATGTAGCCTGGAAGTGTTGATGTTGCTGCTAGACAATATTGACCTTTTATAGTTCAGCAAATTCTCTGGTTTGGCACTGGTTAGGTCCTGAGGATGCCAGACTAGAGAGGTTCAGCAAGTACATGAAACAAATAGAGCTTTCCTTTTGAGCATTATGGACCATAGTGTTTATGATTAGCATGTTTAAGCACTTTCAAGTAAATGTGCTAATCACTTCAAAATGGGGTTATTAGTGAATCATTATGAGTTAGCAGCAAGTACTTAGAATGACGTAAAAAAACCATCTTTGTGTCAAACAGCTGCAGATCAGGAATTTTGCGGGGAGGAATGGGGCACAGGGCTGACAAAAGCACCAAAGGTGGGGATTCTGTATGTAACAAAATCCACAAAGCCCAGGCCAGCTATTTGAGAACTTTCTTTTTGCCCCTGCTCCAACAGCCATGAATGGCTTTGTATCCTGAGGAGACACTCTGCTTTGTCTCCCAGCATCTGACTGCCGCTACGCAGGGAATGAACATGCTCATAGGAGCATTAAATGAATTCTGCCTTACATATTATTATGTCCTTTCCTGCAGTTCTTCCATAGTGTCCTTACAAGGGAACATACCACTTAACACAGCTGCTCCTGGCTGTGTTCCCTTTCTGAATGAAGCCACTGGATTGTACAGCTCTTTTGGAGTATTGAAAGGCACTATGGGGTGAAGTGCATGGTCTCCAGGTAGCCTTTCACGGGTTTATTTTCTGAAGTTTTGTTCATAAGAGCATGGGGAGTGGCCAAGTGATTCTGGTTGAATGGGCCATAGTATCTTTCTAATAAGCTGTTCCATGCAGTAAGCATGTAGCAGTGAATTCTAATGTTTCTGGTTCCTCTGGCAACAATTAATATCAGCATGGTAAATTGGGGCCTTGCTGTACCTATGCTGTGGAGCGTTTTTCTTCCTGCATTTTTGAAACAAGGGACTCTTGATGAAAACTTTGCATTCTAGCCCAAATTCTTGTCAATTTCAGAGTTTGGTAAAGAGTTTTCACAGACCCTTTAACATTTCTTATGTCCAATAACTGTCCTTTTCTTCCACTGTGCATCTAGAGTCCATTTTAACTTCCTGACTGAGTTAAAAGAAACAAACAGAAGAAGCAAGAGAGTGTGTCCCTGTTTAAAGATTCACAGTGCTTATAATCAAGAAACAATGTTTCAAGGTATTGAAGGTTATTTTTCTGCTGATTTTTGAGTAGACTGGACCCCTTATTCCCATATACTGGAAAAGTTAATATCCACTTAGATCCTCATCCTCTTAATTCAAGCATTTCAAAGATCCTTATTACCGCATAAATTCAGCGCTGGGCTAAAGCTACAAAAATTAGTTCTACCCAGAAAGTACAAGGGTAGATGGATCTGAGGTGCAAGCTCTAGACTCAGATGCTTTACAACATGCCTGTTTGGTTTACTAGCTGAGCCCTACTCTGTCCATTTTACAGATGTGCTAAACAAAGGTTTAGGGATCTTAAGGGACTTGTCTAGGGTCACATAGCAAGACAGAGTCAACAGAAATCCAGAAGCCCTGGTTTCCAGTCACTTGCTCAGATCACTAAGCAGAATTTGTCAGGGGGCTGCCAATGTGTTTTCCTATTATTTTAGTTTGAGTTTTAAATTGCATCTAGGATGCTGCTTAGATGGATTTTTGTATCTTATTAGAAATCTAAATAAAGTACCTATGACCACTATGGATGAACTGATGACACTGATGAAAAATCACAAATGAGGATTTTGAAGTGCATTCTATTATAATCTCTCTCTCTCTCTCTCTCTCTCTCAACTTTTTCATGTCTTTTGTCCTTGCTTCCCTTCAGCTGAGAGTTTTCTCTTTGAACACCCCGCATCTGCATAAATACTAATAGCTTGGATTTCCAATGGGATTTAGGCATTGCAACTGTAGGCATAGTGGTACCTAATTTTTAAGTGTCAAGAACATTAAAACAAAAAACAACAACACTCTGATGAACACGGCCTAAGTTAGGCACATAGACTCTCTATGCAATGAATGAGGAGAGATAGGTGCCTTAAAATGCAATTCACAAAATCCTGCCCATTAAGCACAGAACCACCCAGAGGGAGATGATCTTGTGAGGGGGTGTATGTCACACTGCCCCTCTCTCATATATAGTTAGATGTCCAATGGACACCTCCCTTCAGCCCAGTCTCTGCTTAGCCGTCCATGCACGGGGACTTGTCTCCTGAAATCAGGGTGGCTTAGGCACAGAATCAGTAATTTCTTGTGAGAATGAATGAAGCACTTGCCTCAATCTGCACAAAACAAGCAAAGGAAGAGTGGTGTCTGCCTTAGAACTTTCAAATAATTCATAGAACACTGACTTGGGACAGGGGAGACCCAAGTTCAATTTCCCCCTTTGCTAGTGAGGGGGGAAAGGATTTGAATGGCATTCTTCTACCTCTCAAGTAAGTGTAACCCTTAAAACATGAGGTTTAAGAGTTATTTCGAAAGAAGGGTTTTTTCTCGAAATAACTCCGTCTAGACTGCGTTAGTTCTTTCGAAATAGGGTATTTTGAAAAAGAGCCTGGACGCCATTATGTAAATGGAGCAAGGGAAATTCAAATCCACGCTTCGTTTGCAATTTCGCTCGGCTGTATTTGCATCCCTCTCTCGAAAGACATACCCTCAGTGATCTAGGCATGGGGACTGGTTCCTGGTCTCCCAGGTTGTTGTCCTAACCACTGAACTCCAGAGTCATTTTCAAATATGAACAGTGTTTAGAAGTATATCATTTGAATAACTTTAACAAGAGGCATCAAGCTGTTTGTGCAGATTAACACATACTTCAGGTGCATTAGAAGTGCTGGGTTTCACTTGCATTAATCAGCTGTGCTGATCTGTTGTGCTTTATTGCTTAATTAACTGCTGGTTGGTTGGTTGGTTTACATTTAGAAGAAAGATTAGTAATACACAAGAGACTACTGTCATGCTGATTTCAAGAACCATCAGCAATTTTCTAGACCAGCCTGGGAATCAGTGCTGAATCTGATAGCTCCACAAATAAGCCATAAGTCTCATAGCAAATTAACAACTTGATGTATTATTGTTTTCAGAGAAATAATAAAACTGTGAAGAATAATCATGGTAAAAGCCAAGTGCTAAGTCACCAGCTCAAATAATGGACATAAGAACATAAGAATGGCCATACTGGGTCAGACCCAAGGTTCATCTAGCCCAGTATCGGGTCTGCCAACAGTGGCCAATGCCAGATGCCCCAGAAGGAGGGAACACAACATGTAGTCATCACGTGATCTCTCTCCTGTCATCCATTTCCAGACAAACAGAGGGTAGGAACCACATTCCTGTGCATCCTGGCTAATAGCCATTGATGGATCTCACCTCCATGAATCTATCTAGCTCTTTTTTTGAACCCTGTTAAAGTCCTAGTCTTCACAATATCCTCTGGCAAAAAGTTCCACAGGTTGATTGTGCACCGAGTGAAGAAAAAGCAAAGTTACTCACCTCAGTGCAGTAACTGTTGTTCTTCAAGATGTGTGTCCCTGTGAGTGCTCCACCGCAGGTTCTGGGTTCGCCCTGGCACTGCAGAATGGAGATTATTCCCGTAGCAGTACTCGGCTGGACCACGCATGCACAGCGCTGTCTTGCGGAGTTCTCTCTCTTTTGTGCGGTCACGCAGTCCGGCCCCTGCCAGTTCCTCGAAACCGCCTCGGAATCTGGAAGACACAAACGAGAGAGACTCTGAAGCAGGGAGGAAGGTGGGTAGTGGAGCACAGAGGTGAGTAACTTCTCTTTCTTCTTCGAGTGATGGCTCCATGGGTGCTCCACTGCAGGTGACTGAGCAGCAGTACCCCGGTGAGCAGGTTGGTGGGACTTGGAGTTCCTAATTGTCTGCTGATGAGCGCACTGCTGATGCCACTGCAGTATCTGAGAGCCCCCTCTGCTGTATTGTGTAATGTTTTACAAACGTATCATGGGATGACCAGGTGGCTACTCTACAAATGTCTTTGAGGGAGACACCCTTGAGAAAGGCTGTTAATGCTGCCATCGCTCAGTACATGTCTGGCCGCGTAGCACTCCATTATGCATGTGGTTCTGATTTTTGATGTGCTGAGATGATATTGGCTGTTCTTTTGATCTCTCGGCTAGAGAAACAATTAGTCAATCTGTTTTTCTGAAGGGTCTCGTGTGTTCGTAGGGCCCTCGTGGTCAACTTTGTGCAGCGTGGGCACTTTTGTGGGACATGAGCTTCGCGAAGGCAGTGGATGCATGAGAAGTGGCCATTGGATGTGGGCATTGCCTCCAGGCAAGTATCGCACTTCTTAAAGCCGGTTGAAGCCGGCATTTTGAATCTTTACATTTTAATTTTTTTTTTAAGTTGTAGGTTTCGAACAGGGGTTCAACTACATATGTACAGTATATCTTTATATATATATGTACAATGGTAACTAAGCAACCATAGGGAAGGGCATAGGAGTGGGAGAAAAACTTGTTTGTTTGTTTGTTTGTTTTTTGGATAACTAGGAAGAATGAGGGAAGTAGCTTATAACAGGAAGAACAGTAACTATTAACAAGAACAATCTCACGATTTAAGTGGTAATGGAAGGAAGTTGAGGAGATCAGTTCACTCCATCTGCAGCCTGAGGCAGTTGAGATGAACTGGCGGAGGCTGGACTGTGCGACCGCACAAAAGAGCATGAATGCCGCAAGATGGCGCCGTGCATGCAAGGTCCGGCCAAGTACTGCTATGGGAAAAATCTCTGTTCTGAAGCACCAGGGCGAGCCCAACACCTGCAGTGGAGCACCCCCGGAGACATCACTCAAAGAAGAACCTTCCTTTTGTTTGTTTTAAACCTGCTGCCTATTAATTTCATTTGGTGACCCCTAGTTCTCATATTGTGGGAATAAGTTAATAACTTTTCCTTGTTCACTTTTTCCACACCAGTCATGATTTTATAGACCTCTATCATATCCTCCCTTAGTTTCTTCTTGTCTAAACTGAAAAGTCCAAGTCTTTTTAATCTCTCTTTAAGAGTCTTACAGTTTTACTAACTTCAGTTTCTCACTGGATTGCACATTATCAAGAAGTGAGCTACCAAACAAGGGTGAAATGGGTGCTGATTCATTGCCGGAGCTGACTTTTTAACCACCAGTTATAAGGGAGATGAACCTACTAGCCCTTAGCTGAGAGAAGCAGAAAGCCAAGTAAGCTCATGAAAGAGGCTTTAAAAGGTTTTGGAACAGATGAGGCTGGTGAGAAGGAACCCTGATGGAATCTAGGATAAGAGGACTTCTTTATAACTGTCTTAAAATTAGGTATTTGTGACTTGATTAAAGGGGGTTGCCAACTTTCTGACTGAACAAAACTAAAAGCCGTTACCCCATCCCTTCTTTTAGCCCCTCTCCTCACTCACTCCACCCCCTTCTCCGTCACTCACTTGGCCCTCATCCTCCCTCACTCGCTCATTTTTGCCAGGCTGGGGAGGGTTCAGGAAGGTACCTTTTTGACCAGGAGTTTGGTTGAAAACCGGACAGCTGGCATCCATTAAAAATATAAAGAAAACCTGAGGTGTGGAAATTGTTTGACATGGGCTTGGGACATAGTGCTTGCTTGCATCTTCCAACCCATGGCAGAAAACTCTGCCATCAGTTGGTGGGGATGCAGAGAGGCCAGGGAACGTAGTTTTCCAGTGCTACAAATAACCAGGTTCCATTTACAAAAAAGTCCCAGTGTTCTGGGTGCAGAGATCACCATGCAGACAGTTGTGTCTACCAGCCCTGTTTCCCTTTCCCATTATAGCATCACTGCAGGAATTTTAATGAGCTCATTTTTGCGCAATTTCATATAAAGCATGTTGAGTTGGACAGCAAGGTCATGCTATTGACACTTGAATGTTTTATGGAGCACGATGAGGTCCCGGGAAATAATATACATTTACATTTTAAGCAAAAGACACTGAAACACCCCCACTGTAGAAGGTGGCTGCAAAAATTCTATTTTTAACAGATCCTGGACCTTTCCCAGCTTTGAAAATATTTGTTCCGTCCAGATCCTAAATGTACTGATACTCAAAATGAACATACTCAACCCTTTTTTCTTGCTTCCTCTTCAAGTTTCTCCTCAAAATGCACTACACATAGAAGGTTTATAATCTATTTAGTAAAGTGTTTCAGCAGGAAAAAATAAATACCTGTCACTTAGGCTGTATATTACTAACTAAAGCAACCACACAATCTTACTGCTGTCACCATTCTCCTTCCCTACTGCTGCTTCTTTCTTCTCTCTTCTCCCCAACTCTGCAAAAAATATCGAAAACCAAACAAAAACAATGTATGTCTTAAAATAAAATCAATTGTTTCACTCACTACCTCAGAGAACAGGCACCTTAGATTGTAAGGTCTTTGGATTGTCTTTTACTTGTCTGTAAAGGGCCATCCAAATTTATTGTGTCATATATATAGAATAACAAAAGTACAAAACTCTGAATATTAAGGCTCCCTAAAAATAGCACTTGCAATTAACTAACAATGCAATTAAATTTCTAGTATTGTGCTTTGTTAAAGAATGTATCCTGCATCTCTAAACCTCAGCCAAAAAAGACCCACAGTTCAGTACGGGTATGTCTACACTAGAAAGTTAGTTCGAACTAACGGACGTTAGTTCGAACTAACTTTCCTATGCGCTACACTAGCGCTCCGCTAGTTCGAATTTGAATCGAACTAGCGGAGCGCTTAGTTCGAACTAGGTAAACCTCATTTTACGAGGACTAACGCCTAGTTCGAACTAGCTAGTTCGAACTAAGGGCTGTGTAGCCCTTTAGTTCGAACTAGTGGGAGGCTAGCCCTCCCCAGGTTTCCCTGGTGGCCACTCTGGCCAACACCAGGGAAACTCTATGCCCCCCTCCCGGCCCCGGACCCCTTAAAGGGGCACGGGCTGGCTACGGTGCCCGTGCCAGGTGCAAGCCTGCCAGCACCCAGCTAGCAGACCCTGCACCTGGCACGGCACAGAGCCACCCACCCGATGCCCCCCAGCCCACCCCCTCTTGCCGGGACCAGGCTGGCGGCTCCCGGGAGCTTGCCCTGGACCGCAAGAGGCGGGCACCTTCCTGGGCTAGTGCGGACATCGTGGACCTCGGCCACGATCTCCGCACTAGGCACAGGAAAGTGGCCGTCTAGGGCAGGAGAGCTGCCAGCCTGGCCACCCAGGACCAGGTGTGCATGAAAATCAATGGGGTCCACTGAGACCCCCGACACTGAGCCCTGAGCTTACAATGGCCGTCCTGGGTCAGACCAAAGGTCCATCTAGCCCAGTAGCCTGTCTGCCAACAGCGGCCAACCCTAGGGACCCTGGAGGGGATGGACCGAAGACAATGACCAAGCCATTTGTCTCGTGCCATCCCTCTCCAGCCTTCCACAAACTTTGGGCAGGGACACCACTCCTACCCTCTGGCTAATAGGACTCCATGGACCCAACCTCCATGACTTGATCTCACTTCCCTTTAAACTCTGTTCTAGTTGTAGCCTTCACAGCCTCCTGCAGCAAGGAGTTCCACAGGTTAACTATTTGCTTTGGCAAGAAGAACAACTTTCTCTTACTAGTTTGAAGCCTGCTACCCATTCCTTTCCTTTGGTGTCCTCTAGTCCTTCTTTATGGGAACTCATGAAGAACTTTTCTGAATGCACCCTCTCCACCCAACCCCTGCTTTTAGAGACCTCTATCCTGTCCCCCCTCCGTCTCCTCTTTTCTAAGCTGAACAGTCCCAGTCTCTGTAGCCTCTCTTCATCTGGGACCTGTTCCCAACCCCTGATCATGTTAGTTGCCCTCCCCTCTCCCAGCCTTTCTCTTCCCCTCTCCCACCTCCTTTTCCCAGTCTCCCCCAGTTTTGTTCAATAAAGACAGAGTCAATGTTGGAAGAAACGTTATCTTTATTTTGTACATCAATAAGAAGGGGGGCTAGGGAAGGGCAAGTGGAAGGAGGTGAGGGAGGAATGGGGTACGAGCCCCCGATGGGGAGGACTGGGCTGGCTCTGCGGGCTTCTGGGGGTGGAAGCTCTCCTGCAGCCCCCCAATTACTCCCTCTCCCCAGATGGCAGCCTGCGGCAAGTGCAGCCGGGCTGATGGCCGAGTGGTGTGATGTGCCCAGTGTGGGCACTCAGGGCACTCCAAGCCAGAACTTCTTTGCAAGCGGGGCACCCCTTAGAACTGTGTGTCCGGGGTGGGGGTCGGGACCCTTTAAGCGCAGCCCTCGGCTAGCCTGAGACAGTATCTCCATGCTCTAAGTCCTCCTTTTATGCCCTACCGGCACTGCTTCCGGCCATCCTTAAGCCCTGTTCAGAGTCCACTCAATGTGGACTTACTAGTTCGAACTAGCAAAACGCTAGTTCGAACTAGTTTTTAGTTCTAGATGCGTTAGTTCGAACTAGCTTAGTTCGAATTAACTAATTCGAACTAAGTTAGTTCGAACTAGCGCTGTAGTGTAGACGTACCCTACCCTAGTTTAAAACAACCACATACAGAGCTTCAGTGTCATGAACAGTATGTCATGGCCTTTCAAGTTGTATGAATTCTGGAAGACTGCAGATAATGTCTGTCTAGGAGATGAACAGCAAAATGTCATAAGAAGACAATAGAAGAAAAAACATTTTTTGAGCATGAATACTTGAACTATTCAGGGAAGAAGAATGCACAAAAATGAAGTTCCAGCTGTCCACATTTCTTATTTATGGCTTTTCACAGTCATCCACTAACAATTTTTTCTGAACTTCTACTGCAGCGAGACAGATGATATACAAAAGATACATACGAAGTCACACGTGTTTACTGGTGACTTTTAAGTCATTGATGCAAATTTTACCTCTTGATTGGCTTATCACAGATCAGTATTTTCTGGATCTGTAACTTAAATTTTCCTTTAGAATATTAGTTTGAAAACACTGGTACATTATGCACAGTCATGGAAAGATTTCAAACTATTTCTAATGAAAATATTCAGAAGGTATGCAGTTGAACAAACAGATATAAACCATGCTGCTCTTTATTTTAAGGGTCAGTACATTTTAATATTCACATCAATTCTTATGAGCTTATTGTTGGTCTCTAAATGCAAGTATGAAAATACATAGATTTAAAAGTATTTTATTTAATAAAACGAAAGTGTCTATGTAAAAATAAAAAGGGAATAGTTCTACAGGACTCTAATTTTGGAACATACAATCTTTGAATAATTAAGTTTTCAGATGAGTGCTTCCATTGGAATGCAGATGGGAAATACGCATGTGTATCAGGAGGCAGCATTTGGATTCCTGCATGAATGTAGCTCTCATGAAAATGAGGGGCTAGCAGCAGCAATCAACATACTGAAGTTAGGTTTTTGTCTTGTTCCACTCCTTTTGTCCAGGCCTGGGTCTTACCTGAACCAAAACCAAAGCACCTCACCTATGATCTGTACAGTGTTTTTACCAGCAGAGACTTGAACGAAACCATCATATTAATTTTCAGTTATGACCCAAATTGGAGTTTGATTAGAACCTGTTGTACACAAACCCACTGTGCTAACCTGCAGTAAGTAATTTTCTCATGATCTGCAACAATGTACTGATATTTCTCTCAAAAATCAAGAATGTAGCAGACACACAGAGTTGTGATCAGATATTACTCTTCTTATGATTTTTTATCTTATCAAAAAGACAAATGAAAACTTATAGCTTCATGCTGAAGAAGATACAGAGCTTCATAAAATTTGTGCTCCACTGAAAGTGGGAAAACTTATATTTAAGAGACATTCACATCTGCCATTTAAAATTCATAGTAAAATCTGTGTTAGGCGACGATCCATTTTATTGTCTGACCTGTTTTAGTGTTTCTTTTTCCTTTAATGCAAAGCTATTCTTACCATATAATGAAATCAAACTGAAAAGGAACTTCTGGCTCCTCTACTGTAGACTTGCCCTTTACTATGAAACTATTAAAAAGCCAGATTATTACTCCCTGTAACTATTAAAGATTCTTTTTAGCCTAGTTATACTGTCCTTCCACATGCAAAAATACCATTAATTCATGTAATACATTTTTAGGCTAAAGGGACTATTATGATCTAAGTTGACCTCTTCCATGACAAAGGAAGTTTCATCTAGGAATCTCTTCATTAAGCATATAACTTCTGTCTGAGTTACAGTATCGCTTTTGGGTATGTCTACATTTCACACTTATTTCGAAATAATCTATTCCGGAAGAAATATGCTGAAATAGCTTATTTTGAAATAGCACATCTACACTACAGGGAAGTCTCAAAATTAGTCCGCTGCAGACTTCCCTAATGTGGACATACTACCTCGATTTAGAGCCAGAGGGGATACTGGAGAGTAATTAGTTTGAATGGTCCTGGGGAGGAGCTATTTCAAAATGGCAGCAGTGAGGCGTCCACACTACGGGTGTGTCTACACTAGCCCGCTAGTTCGAACTAGGGAGGCTAATGAGGGCAACCGAAATTGCAAATGAAGCGTGGGATTTAATTATCCCGTGCTTCATTAGCATGTTCCTGGGCGGTCGCCATTTTGGAAATTGATTAGCCCGGACTAACTGCCCGCGTCTACACGTGGTAATGAAACGGGAGTTCGAAGTAAAGCCCTAACTCGAATTAGCTGTTATTCCTCCTGGAATGAGGTTTCACAGCTAATTCGAATTAAGGGCTTTACTTCGAACTCCTGTTTCACTGCCGCGTGTAGATGTGGGCAGTTATTCCAGGCTAGTCAATTTCCAAAATGGCGACCGCCCGGGAACATGCTAATGAAGCCCGGGACATTTAAATCCCATGCTTCATTTGCAATTTCGGTTGCCCTCATTAGCCTCCCTAGTTCAAACTAGGGGGCTAGTGTAGACATACCCTACAGCAATTTTGAAATAGCTATTTCGGAATAAGCATTATTCCTTGTGGAATGAGGTTTACAGAAGTCGGAATAAGCTGTCCATTATTTCGAATTTATTTTGAAATATCAGAATTGCTATATACAAGCTTGCATTGTTATTTCAAAATAAGGTCGTTATTTCGAAATAACGGTGCTATGTCGACACACCCTGAGAGACCTATCCAGTCTTCATGTAAAGCAAGGGTCTCCAACCTTTTTAAGCACGAGATCACTTTTTGAATTTAAGTGCAATGTAAGATTTACCTCAAACCCAAATATCCTTGCCCCGCCTCCTTTGTGCCCCCTTTCCAAGACTTCACCCCTGCTCACTCCATCCTCCCTTCCTCCTGTCCTCATCTTCCCTCACTTTCACCAGGCTGGGGAAGAGGGTTGGGGTGCAGGCTCTGGTCTTGGATTAAGGGATTTGGAGTGTAAGAAGGGTTCTGAGCTGAGCTTGGGGCAGGCAGTTGGGGTGCCAGAGGGAGTTCTAGGTGCAGGCTCTAGGAGTGTGTTTGGATGCAGGGTGCCTAGGGCTAGGGCAGGTGTTTGGAGTGCAGGAGTTCATGACTGCAGTAGGATTTCAGGATGTGGGCTCCAGCTGGGCCCTGCTTACCACAGGTGGCGCCTAGGTGGTGGTACAGTGGGGCTAAGGCAGGCTCTCCCCTGCCCTGGTCCTGCACCACTCTCAAAAGCAGCCAGAAAACTCCCTCCATCCCAAGCCCTGTTGTTTCCCCTCTCTGCTCTGTGGAGATAGGATACAGGGTGGTAAGGGGTGCATCCTGACATCAGTGCTCCTCTTCTCCATCCCCTGCCCTGCTCAGCAAGCAGGAGGCTCCTGGGGGGTGGATGGAGGCAGCTCCAAGGCAAAGGGCAGGAGATGCACAGCAGTAGGGGGAGGGGCAGTTGAAGTGCCTGCCAAACCAGGCCAAACCAATCAGGATCACGTGTCAGAGGTTCCAAGATCTACCAGAAGATCTTGATCTACTGGTCGGTGACTACTGGTGTAAAGGCTCTAAGTAATGGAGGATACAACATACATCTGTGTAAGTTATTTCAGGTCTTAGTTTGAATTTGTGCATCTTTATCTTCCTGTCATTGAATCTTAATGTGTTTTTTCTTCTCAGTTAAAGAACCATCTGCTGTCAAAAATGTCATATAGGGAACTTGTTGACTGTAATCAAATCACCTTTTAACCTTTGCTTGGATAAACTACATAGTTTGAGCTTCTTAAGTCTCTCACTGTAAGGCAAGTTTTCCAGACTTTGAAGCAATCTTTAGCTCTTTTCTGAGACATTTCTTCTACTTCTTTGACATTTTTAGCTCAATGTACTTTTGGCATGTGCATAGAATTTGCCCCTTCATATTTATCGAATCTGATTTTTGATCACTCCCTCCAATCCCCTGGCAAATCATTCCACTATCTAATTGCTTTGCTGGATAGGTTAATAAGACTGGGTAACCATCTTACAGGGTTTTCTAAAGTGCAGGAGGTTTTCTCTGATATTTTAAAGCATGCTTTGGCATCTTCATTGCTTGAACTTTTCAAGTCTTAAACATGTCACAGCCATAATTTACATGAAGTGGAGATGTGTTCTCCCCACTCCCCCGCCACTTCCTCCAAATTAATCTTTCTTAATACATTTGTTTAATGAATGAATAAGTCCTTGGTCAAAAACGCCAAGTTGATTGATCTCTCAATACTTGCTTGCTCTGAATTACACATTCCCAGAGGACAGCCCTGCATGTTAATTCTATAAACAGCAAGATTAGGAAGGACGGTTACATTCAAGCAATTAAGCATTTTAAACCAAAACATGTTTTAAAAGGCAATTAAAACTGGTTGGGATGATCAAAAGACCACAGTCATACAACAGCCAATAGTGTAAAAAAGCTATTGAGTTAATTATGATGATCTTTACTGTCCCAAAGAGGGAAGTTTTAATGTTTCTGAGACATAAATCAAGCCCCGTATGTCTATTTTAATTTGTTTTCAGCAGTTACCCAGCCATAAGTTCAGCTGTTGAAAAATTTCTACTTTGGAGCTGGATGAACAGAACCTGACACTATCAGACCGAAGCATCCCTGAGATTCCTCCCTAGCTGGTTGGTTGGCTGCTCAGCACTTGAGCCACCACACGGGAGAGATTCAAATGCTGCCCAGCTGATTAGCAGAGCGTCCATCGTGCCCATAGCCGGCAGCATGCTTTCTAATTGTGGTGCATATTTTAAAATACCTTGGTGCAAATAACAAAACTTATTCTGCGCGTGGATGGACAATATTAGAGGGAAGATTGGATGACTGACAAAATGTCATTGCTCTCCATAGTGCACATATGTGATCTGATTTTCAGCACCTAACACACTAACTGAAGTCAATGGGAGCCAGGGTATTCAGCACTTCAGGTAGTTGAAGCTGCCAGAAAAAATACATTATACAAAATAGTAATGCTTTCTTTTAAGGCATCTAGGGGAATGCACATTTTTTATAAAAGAATATGCAACTTGGGAACATTAAATTGTTCCTGGTGATTAGATGCTTTGGATGAGATTCTAGATGAAGTGTGGCCCCAGCACTCTCAGGGGTTGAAGGGCTACGATGGCTATTTATCATGCTTGTGCCTCCTGATTTTGGGCTGTTCCTGGAGTCAGAGTGGCTGGTGGTGTAATTTATAGTCATTCCTGACTCTCTTGATAATGACAACCTTTCCCCTTTTCCTGTGAGACCAATCACCTACAGTCAGTGCAGAGCTGTGTCCTATGGTCCTGACCCTGATACTCCTCTCCCCGTCCCAGCCTCAGTAGCTCGCCATGCCAAAGGAGTCCTCTAAGGGGACAACCTTATGACTCTCTTCCTCAGCTCCTGAGCTGGGGGGAGGGGGGGCGGGATTCTTCCCCAATTGGATCTGGATCTGTTGGAGCCCTTTGACACCACTCTGACCTTTTTGCTAGCATAACAAGGGCAGAATGGGGCTGAGGTGCCCCACTGTGGAGTATTCCTTCATGTGGGGGCTTGTTCTGTAGATAATATGAACCATGTTATGGTCCGTTAATCTTGCAGTTGTAAAGTAAGTAAGGGAGGCACACCCGGGTGTGAGGATGACTGAAGGGAGAGAAATATGAGAAATTAAACATCTGAAAGTGTTTCTGCTCAACCTGTGATCCATTTCACATTCCAAACTAGTAATGTAATGGTGGTCTGTGGCTACATCGACACTATCATGGGGACTGACACGCTGAAATAGATCCGTTGCGGTTGATTTACCAGGTTTAGTGAAAACCTGCCAAATCGATCACAGATCACTCTCTGCTAGACCCTGTTACTTTACCCCAGATGAGAAGGGTAAGGGAAGTTAATGGGAGAGTGTCTCTTGTCAACCCACACATGGTATACTTACAGCGATAACTCAACTTAAGATATATTGAGTCAATATGTTACGTAGCTGGAGTTGCATACCTTAAGTCGACTTAATGCTGTAGCATAGATGTAGGCTATGTTTATGGCCTAGCTACTTTTAGTTTTCCATCTCACAGGTACTCCTCTTGGGCAGTGGTGAAAGGCTGGTTTTAGGATACAAAACATCAGAAACTGAGAACAATGATGTACTTTTAGAATGTGTTTCTATTTTCAACATTCCCAGTTTTGAGACAAGGAACCCTCACTGATGTCGTGATTTGTGTTTTGCTGGTGAGTTAAGTCCTCTCATCTGCTCCTGTGACTGATGCTATGGGGCTGTTGGATTACTGACATTTCTATCAACCATTGTCATCCTTTCTAAGGATATGGTGAACCTTAGATTATGTAGTATGGATGGATGGTTATCAACTTGGCCTGTTAGGCATTTTTGAATGACATAGGTGAAGATTAACAGTATTTCCCCATTTTTCACGCTTCCCATTCATTTCTGTTTTTTTGTGATGGCCAGTACAAGCAGGTTCTAAATGCTTTTTAAAAATGAATGAGTCTCTCATGCAGTGTACTCATTGTTTAAAAGTATTTTCCATTTGAGCATTTCACACAAGCTACAGCCAAATATAGCAAAAAGTTCCCATGGTTATAAAATGTGGACTTATGAAAAAGAAGGTTTGGAAAATCTTTGTTCCTATTATGCAAACCAAATGAGAAAATGGGGAACAAAAATGGTATGTTTGCCAGTTGCAACAAAACAAATTTCAGCATGGAGTGCTATACTGAGTTCCAGAGATGTGCATATGCAGCAGATCCCTGTGTGCACTAGAATAATAATCTCCTTGGTCACCAGACAGAAAGGTGGAGATAAAGAAGCTAGTTTTGCTTCTGCAATACTAGACAAGACAAAATACGAGTCAAATTAAAAAATAATCACCAAAAATTGGCAGAAAAATGTTATTTTAAAGCTCATGATGTGTATCAGAAGAAAAAGGAAAAGCTGAAAGCATAATCATGAAATACATAAAAAGTTGATATTTTTTTAATATGAGACAGAGAGCTAATGGACTTTCAATATTTTCTGTCTTTGGTATACATAGAATCAGCTCTCTTTGTGGTACCTTTACTGGCACACATAACCTCAGTCTCAGTCATGCTCATTTTCATCCCAGGCCAATTTATTTGGTCAGACCACTGGCTTTCTATTTCTTCTATGTCTTCTGTTGAGGATGCTTTCATTGCTATGCGTCTACGTATAGCAGCTTCTCACCTTTTCCCATTGGGATCTTCCTGCTGATCCTGTCCATCATCAGGATAAATCTCCCTAATGGCTGTGATGGGGTTGGGGATGAGCTCCCATCACCTATAAAAGGTCAGTCTGTCTGATAGCTTTTGACAACCAAACTCCCCATTATCTGGATATCTGGTGCAATTAAAATATCCAGATAGCTCAGGGCAGGTGGGGGCCCATTTGCCCAGAAGGGCAGCCTTCTTAGGCGAAAGAAACCTCTGATCTCAGTCCTTCATTCATGCGTTAAATAAAGCCTGAGGTTGGGAAGCAGCAATAGTAGTTGACGGGTCCACCAGGCATATAGCAACAAGGTGGGAAGAGTGGGCATATACTTAGTCTATAAAAAGGCCCTCTCACTGTGGTGAATGTCAGGGGTACCAACTGAAGTACTATAATTATTATTGATGCTTGGTCATTGACTTCTAAAGGATTAGCAGCCTGACCCAGCATTACCTGGGACCTTCAGGGCAAGGGATTGGGGTGCAAGAGACTTGGGGCCAGGAGCCTGTTCTCTCCCCCGCGCTGGCCACACACCAGCCCATCCCAGGCCACCCCTTCAGCCCACCCAGGGTCTGTTCTCTCACTACCCCTTTGGTGCTGTGGCCAAGGGCTGGGAGGAGAGAAAGGGTTTGGGGCAGGAGGGGCTACTTGATGTGCTGGCTGACAAGATGGCAGAGCCCCAACCATGCTTGCCACTTTCTTTATGGTGCAGCTGCCCCCAATCCAATTCGAAAGGATAGCTCTCCCCTTCGGGCTCGCTGCCCTCAGGGTCCACTCTCATATCATGTCCCTCCAAAAGCAGCCCTTCCTTTTGCATGTTATGAAAAAAACTGTCCTTTCCCCAGGGCTGTCCTTTTTCCCTGGCACAACCAAACCCTGACCTTGCTTTTAGTTAGGAGATGAAGAAGCTGCATACCAAATTTGGGGCTCCTCGCTCTTACCATTAGGAGGACTTCTTGAACAAAGACATTTGTATACAGACACACAGATGCACGGAAAAGAGAGAGACAGAGAGAGATGTAATATTATCATTCTATCACTGCAGGAGAAAACAAAGAGTGGCTTTCAGTGATGAAGGTTCCTTCTCCCACCAATTCCACATGGATACCAAATGTCCAGCTACACGCACAATAACCCACGGTAGATGTTGTGTGTTTATTATAGCAGCTTTTTAATAACAACCATATTATAAGTGAAATAGACAAAGAGAGGTCTGACTGCTCTCAGCTATTGTAAATGTTTAAGCACATACAATGAACATGGAACAGTCTTGGAATAATAGAATGTAATGTATCAGGCCATCGAGTGACTCCTTCTCTGTTAAAAGGGTTTGCTTCTGAGTGTAAACACAACAGGTGGTACAACTTAGCAGCAATCCAAGGTTCCTGATACTGCATTGTGATGTATTTCAGTCTTGTTCTAGAGCAGTGGTCCCCAGTGTGGTGCCCGCATTAGGAGCCTGGGATCAGCTGGAGTCCCCAGCTGACCCTGGGCTCATTGCAGTGCTCTGGGCCCAGAGTGGCACTTCAAAGGGGCAGCGCAATGTGAAGCCGGGGATCAGCTGGAGTCCCCATCTGATCCCAGGCTCCTAATGTGCTGCCCCTTTAAGGCGGTGGGGAGGCACTGCAAAGGGGTCGCAATGCACAGAGTCAGGGTCATCTAGGGACTCTAGCTGACCCCGGGCTCCATGCAGTGCTGCCCCTTTGAAGTACTGCTGCTGTGTTTCAAAGGGGCAGCACTAGCAGAGCCCTGGATCAGCCAGGGACTCCAGTTGATCCTAGGCTTCCGCAGCGCTTCCCCTTTGAAATGCCGCCTCAGCATTAGGAAGAAGCAGTGCACACAATTAATTGCATGATTAATCGTGATTAAATTTTTTAATCACACAATTAATCACAATTAATTTTTTAAATAGCTTGACATTCCTAATGTTTACCTACAAAATTCTATCTTGTACGAATAATTCATTGATTGTGCATATCACATATATATTTGGCAGCAAAGCTTAGAGCCTTTTCCTGAAGCATCCTTCTGACAGTGGATAAAAGCTCTCAGTGTCATCTGAAGTCCATGAAATAGAAGGAAGCTGAGGGCATTTAATAGCTTTCAGGATTTGACTCAATTTGCCTGTTTTTGTAAATTTCTTCCTTTAAAGGACATTTTATTAGTTGGATTAGGAACTGCTTAATTTGCCACTTTAAAAGACTGCTACAGGGGTTGCTACTTTGCAGGAATAAAATTAAAAGTTAGAATCAAAGATCAAGATTCTACCAAGTGTGGAGCTCCAAGAGCTCCCATTTAAGTCAACGAGTGTAATACTTTGTGGACCTGACCCTAAGGAATAGTACCTCCTGGTTCTTACCTCTTATTTTCTATCTTGTTTCTAAAGTGCCAAATTAAGTGCTTCATGAAGCCAGAGCTTTTGCAAACTGTTGCATTCTTTCAGGGAAAAGAAATCTTCCTGCCTTTAAATAAAAAGAAAATCTTGCAGCATCATTCAATTAAAAATGAATGGCATAATCTTCATTGTCAACATATGCACGCAGCTCATCACAGAAAAGTTTTAAAATGCAAACCACTATTCATAAAATATAGATGAAATAATAGAACACTTTAAGAAGATGGGCAATGAAGTTTTTTAAATTATATCTTTGTTAGTGTCACTTCAAGATAACATTTATAATCAAGACTATTAAGCCCAATCCTCACCCCACACAAGTCTTGAATGAATAAGCCTCCAAAGATGTGTACAATACCACATGGAATGGACCAAATCCTACTGGTTTTATTCACACAGTAACATCAATGGGATTAGTGTGGATTTACAACATTTTTATAGCAGAGATCAGACTCCAGCCTGTTACGGTACTGACAGTTCCAAACTTTATTTAGTTTGGACATTGTCCCCATATAGATTATTAATCATTTGATCCTGCACCATTAAAGTAATTTGGAGCCTGGCCATTGAAATTAATCAGGCTCCCAGTCAGAAAAGTCCATGAAATGCTCAACAATGTTGTCTCATTCAGTGCAGTAAAATTATTTCTTTAATGTTTTGCCTTAATTCTACTAGCACTTTTCTAGATGTACAAATATATATTTACAGAAGGTTTTTTTTTCAAAGCTTTGAAAATTTAAGACTTTGCATCAAAGATATAGTTTACATTTGTGTTCTGCTTCATTTTCAGCATGTTATCTCTGAGTAGAAATGTTTGTAATAAAATATTTTATCTGGAAAAGACACTGAGATATGTGTGCTGTTTCAAAATACATCCTGACAGCTAATATTATTTGTTAATAACATGAACTGAAAGAAATGGGCATCACAGGACACAAAAGAAAGAGATTTTTATTATAAAAAATAATAAATTACCTCTAATTTCTCAGCCTACATTGTGGCTTTGTCGCCAGTTCATCATCCTGTGTTGCTGTGCAAGACCTTCATAAGCTAACGGGGCTAAATATGAAAGTTAAATTGGCCAGTCATCATCTGGCTCTTCTAAAATTGCTTCATCCCATTCCTGTTAGCACAACTCTCTTGTTTGATGAGGACTAAAAAAAGGTTAAGATATACTTAACATTGTGAAATACCTGGGACTAGATTTTTTTGCCTGCTAGTAACCTTAAACTAGCTGGCAACTCCCTGCTGATAATTCCCTCCTGTGAGGGGAATTTCTCCTTGCAGGGGCAACGCAGGCCAACCCTTCTGTCCCTTGCATCAGCTGCTTCCTTTGTACCTGGAATAAATCAGGGAGAAGGGGTGGGTAAAGGTACAATGGGGCTGAACTCTTTTATATCTGAACCTTTGCTGATATAAGGGGCATCAACCGTGTACATTAGAATAGGTAGCATTCCTCCTGCTCTAACTCTGGGGCTGAAACCCTTCCTGCACAGCTTGGAGGTCCAGGAGAATTGTTTCCTTGTATTGGAGGCCCCTACAGCTAAGCTATGGTATATCAGTAGCAACGTTGCCAGCTGAACCAGCTAACCTAGCCCAAATGGGACTGAAAAACATATGCCTTAAATAATTCTATTCAGTAAATAGCTGCTGATTTTCAGACTATCAGCCAACTAGAGCAAATAAACAGTGCCTTTCTGTTCTGATTGTGGGGCTTGTGGGATGATATCAAAGGAGAGAGATTCCAACAAATCAGTACAGCAGCAGCTTCCATAGAAGCTGTTCTACGCTGTCGAAACAAAACAAACAAATATGCAAAAACCAACAGAACCTTTCAATAATCCTTGGGCCAGAGAAAGTAAATGAGCAAAGAATGACTGGATAGTCTGGTGGCAGGGCACTCATCTGGGAGGGGAGAGACCCAACTTCATATCCAGCCCTACTGACTGATTATTTATACGCAGTTGAATAGCTTTCAGTAGGAGAGTGAGAGAGACCTACCTCATAGGCTTTGGCAGTCTCCTACAGTGTAGGAGGCCCAAATTAACATCTAGGACCCTACCAAATTCATCGTCCATTTGGGAAAATGTCATGGTCACAGGATTTAAAAAAATGTATATTTCATGATTTCAGCTATTTGAATATGAAATTGCAGTTGCTGTAGGCATCCCGACTCCCCCCCAAAAGAAGTTGTGGGTGGGATCACAAGGTTATTGTAGGAGTGGTTGTGATACTGCTACCTTTGCTTCAGTGCTGCAGCTGATGGTGAAGCTGCCTTCAGAACTAGGCAGTTAGGCTATGTCTAGACTGCAGGCTTCTTTCGAAAGAGCAATCCGCTTTTTCGAAAGAGAGCACCCAGCGAGTCTGGATGCTCTCTTTTGAAGAAGCCCTATTTACATTGAAGAACGCCTTCTTTCGAAAGAGGAACTTTCGAAAGAAGGCGTTCTTCCTCGTGAAACGAGGTTTACCGCCATCGAAAGAAAAGCCGCGTTCTTTCGAAATAATTTCGAAAGAACGTGGCTTGAGTCTGGACGCAGGGGAAGTTTTTTCGGGAAAAGGCTACTTTTCCCGAAAAAACCCCTGAGTCTGGACACGGCCTTAGAGACTTGTGGCTGGTGGCCAGGCGCCCAGCTCTGAAGACAGAGTTACCACCAGCAGCAGGACAGAAGTAAAGATGACAATACCATAACCCTGCTAATATAATCTTATAACCCTTCCAACTGTCTTTTGGATTAGGACCTGTCTCCCCCCACCATTTGAAAAATGCTGATCTGTATACCCTAAGGTAAAAAGCACATAGGAGATCAGATTTCATACTCTGTGACAAATTCTTCATGGCCATGGATTTGATAGGGCCCTATTCATATCCCAGCTCCTCATCATGTTGAGGGGGGAATTAAACCCTAGTTTCCTATATCAAAGGTGAGTGCCTAACCCCTAAACTGAAAGTTATAAATTGGGTGGTAGCAGCATCTCCTATCCCTTCTATGGCTATCTTGTGCTTGCAGCCTTCTATTTCTATTGCTTTTATTTAAAAAACTGCCCCAAAATGAAATGCTCTGCTTAGAGTCAAATAGATCATTTTCTCTGACCCCCAAACAGATTTATTGTCAACTTCCCTTTGCCAACATTTTTCAGCATTCAGACAGATTTTTTTTTAAATTGGAGCTGCCAGCAAAATCAGTTATTCACGCAGCTTGTTTCAGCAGGCCCTGTCATCCTGCTCCTTCCCGGGGTCTGAAAGTGAAGAAAATTATATAAAGTACAAACTTACCACAAATATTTTGTGCTAAAGAGGAAATTGCAGAAGAAAAAACTGTTAATGGGATCCAGCTCCTCTCCTCAGAGCAATCTACAAGAGATGCAATTTTATCCACCAATGATTATAAAAAAAAAGTTTCAGTAGTAGCCTTTTAAGATGTAGATTTGTATACACAAGGTAATTGTATTTTTTGCATCTGTTTGGGGTCATGTGCTTCTGACCCAGAGTCTGACATGGTTTCATGTTCAAGCAGGCTGGGTATATATATGCCAGTATATGTCTCAAGCAATTAGGCTTAGGAGGCTCAAGCGGACTATGCTAACAGTGAAATGTATTTATCATGATGATGAAATTGTTTTGCTTTATCCAGCCAAATACTGTATAATCTTGGGAGGTTCAGAATAGATGTTCTTTGATTTTTATGATGCCAGTAATTTCTTGGATCTAAAGCTGGTAACCTCCCCAGAGGGGGGAGATGAAATAGTGGATTCAATGGATGAAGGAAGGCTATAAACAGATCTTAATCAATTCTCTAGAAAATGGCTGATTTGGCTTATCCTTATTTTAGATATTAGCAGATAATTTATTACTATGATTTAATAACATTTATTTGATTGATCATCGCTATCTCTAAGTAACATGAAAGTTACACAACCTAAAGTACATAATCAAAAGCACATCAAGGATCCATGGTGGTTATATTTTAACATTTGGTAAATTGGCATTTTCCAGACTCAGTTGAATGTCAGCGTACTGAGGAAAACCTTTTATGGGACAGAGCCTGCGCTGCTGTTAATCAGCATGGCTCCTCTGAAATCAATCCACAGCTGGCATATGCTTCTTATGAAGACCTGCCAGGCAGCTCTAAAACATGCAGAGGCAGGGTACAAGAACCAGATGCATTAGAGAATCTGTCCAATTGCCAATATTTGCCATTAGCAAACTACCAAGTATTCCAGACAAAGCCATTAAAAGAGGAGACTTGGAATGCTCCTTGCCTTCAAACCCCTGCCTTAGTAGGGTAGAAACTGGCACTTTGATTGATGCTTCTTCATTGGCGGTCCCTTTAGAACTCAGTCCTGATGTGTTTTATGCAGCACAGAACTTCTTTTTTTTCTTTTTACTTGCCCCTCTCCCCCCCCCACTTTAATCTGAAGCAAAATAAAAAACAAACAAAAAACTCGATTGCAGTAAGTTATCACATTATTTTTAATGTGGTTAAAAAAATGGGAAGAGACAGCCCTGAAACTCAGCTACTGCTGCCATCATTGTTAGTACAGAAAATATGAGAGGGCTTAACATCTCCTCAGCAACAACTTTCAAACAGACATTTCCTTTGAATTTCTCTAGTTTAAGAAATAATTGTATAAAAAGACTATCTTAAATAAACAATAGATACTGCTTTTGTAATATCAATGTGTAATTAACTGTAATCTACAATCTAGATAATCATAGCTTCTTTTTTCCTTTCTTCCTTCCCTCAATACTTATTTGGTCAACAATTCTTTTTTTCTTTAATAAAAAGAAATAACTGAAAACACAACAGGTAAAATGGTAGAAGAAGAGTTGGCAAGGAAAAAGGGGATGTACATTATGAGGAATAATGCTTCTCACTCCACAAGGAGTAATGGTAGTTCGAATTAGGATCTTTAATTCGAACTATCTACTCCGTGCCGCGTGTAGCCGTGGGCACGGAGTTCAGACTAAGGGGGATTTAAAAATGGCGGCACCCAGGAACACACAAATGAAGCCCGGGATATTTAAATCCCGGGCTTCATTTGCAACTCCGCTTGCCCTCTTTACCCTACCTAGCTCGAACTACCGAGCTAGTGTAGACATACCCCATTTAGTACCTTGGTGACTATTGTTCTTTGTCCAAATGTCTTCTTCCCTTCACAATACATCTAATTCATCCCCAAGGTCAAATCAACAACATAATCATTAAAGTGATTTGCCATTAATCCACTACTTGTTTGAATAAAGGCTAAAATAAATGAAACAAAGGTATTGGTATTTGTGCATATACTGTCCATGTTACTCTGGTTTCTATGGTATGTGTACACCAGGGGTGGCCAACCTGCGGCTCGTGAGCTGCATGCGGTTCTTCAAAGGAAAAATTGCAGATCCCATACCTGCAGCTCAGCTCCCGTACCCATGGCTGTTTGCATTCCTCTGCTCTGACCTTTTTTCCTTATTTGGTCAGGGTGCTGCTTGGGGCAGCGAGATCTGACACTGTGGCCAACGGAAGCCTGTGTGGGCCACATACGACTGTTAAAGGGGCAGCATGGGATTTTTGGTTTTTTTGCTCAACAACGTCTTACCCTCGGCTCGTTGCGCTTTATCCACCACTATTTTGGCTCTTTGTCTGTAACGGGTTGGCTACTCCTGGTCTACACTATACACTGAGCCTGAGGTGTGGATTCCAGACTTGTGGATTCAGTGTTTCCAAATCCATGCTTGAGCATCCACACTGTTCTGTAAACCTGGCTTTACAGCTGTTGGACTTGCTGAGTCTCATAGCTGTGCTAACACATCTATATTGCACTGTGCAGACCTGATGGATCTGCTGCTTGATGTACATCCACACTGCAGAATGATGCCTGAACCCATGTCATTGCAGGATTGGGCTATGATCCAGGCCTTTAGGAAGGGACTGGGACCCAAGTCCTGAGTGCTTGTTGACCTGAGTCAAGCTCATTTGTGTGTAGATGGAAGTGGGGCTTGGGTTCAAACCAGAGTCAGACCCCAGGCGTAGAGTGCAGTGTAGACACACCCGATGTTACAAGATACTTCTGTTTTCCAATGGCTTAGAAATATGATTAAAGGTTTTGTGGGTTCAAGGACACAACTACTAAGAAAGGTGGCATCATTTTCTCTGCTGGAAACAGAGAAGAGCTCCTGCAACAGTTGGTGTTGAATAATATGTAACACTAAGGGTACCTCTACAGAGCAATCAGCAGCCTGCCTTTGTTCATCTTAGTAGCTAGATCTACAGACTTGGGTTCATGGAGCTCATGCTGCAGTGCTAATAATAGCTATGTAGCTAGTTGATCTTGCCCTAGAGTTTGACGGCTGTAGACTGGGGCGTGTCTCAGAGTCTGAGCTCCATAGTGTGCCTGAACATCTACATAGCTCATTTTTAGCCATGCAGTGCATGCCCCCATGAGGTTGGAGACCTAGGCTCTGTGTTCTGTTGCTGTTTGCTGTGTAGTCAAACCCTTAGGGTACATCTACACTGAACACTTATTTAAAAATAAGCTGTTCCCGAATAGTTATTCCAAAATAGCTTATTTCAAAATTGCACATCTACGCTGAAGAGAAGCCTCAAAATTAGTCCGAGGCAGGCTTCCCTAATGTAGACGTGCTATCTCGATTTAGAGCCCCAGGAGGCACTGGAGCGGAATAACTTAAAATGGCCCTGGTGAGTGACTACATGTGCCTTATTTCAAAATAGCTATTTTGGAATCAGCATTATTCCTCATAGAATGAGTTTATGGATTTTGGAATAAGCTGTCCATTATTTCAAAATTATTTCGAAGCAACGGAATGGCTGTGTAGATGCTTGCATTGTTATCATTGTTATCTCGAAATAATGGTGCAGGTAGACATGCCCTTAGATGCCCACCAGGGTCCCACTGCAGGAGATAGGGTTCAGCTTTTAGTCTTGTCTGGCTTGCGCACTGAATGTGCAGTTGCTCTTGACAGTTCTTTGCAAAGGTTTTCAGTAAGTGACAGTAGCTGGCCCTTTATTTTATTCTCTGAGGTAGAAGAATTGTAGTCGCACTAATTTCACTCTTCTGTCATGTTTATAGCTGTGGTTTATAGCTGTGGTTGCACATCAGTGTGTCTTAATGTCATGTAACAGGAAGGCGCACGACTCATGGTTCATGCAATCTTCGTAATGATAAAAGGAATTGTGTCTGAACTCAACAGAGAGGCAGAATGGGGGCAGGACATGTTTATTCACTCTCTTACATTGGCACAGTAAACAATATTCTGATTCTTTGGGACTGAATGCAAAGTGTGTCAATAAGTATCCAATTTCTCTAACGTGAGATAAGTGCCTTCAGAACTGTTGGCAGAAGAAGATAGCCGTTGTCATTGTCAGATGCGGGTAACTGCAGGTATAGTTCTTAGCTCATGCTTTAGGAAGTAAATTTCCTATCTCTCACTGGTGCATGAAAACTAGAAATACAAGGGCTGTGTCTACACTGGCATGAATTTCCAGAACTGCTTAAAACGGAATAGTATTCCGTTTTCAGTTTTTCCGGAAAAGCGCGTCTACATTGGCGGCGCGCTTTTCCGGAAAAGCAGAAGCCTGGAGCCATTTTGAAGAGGGCAAAGGCCACCAGACCTTTCTGGGGGCGGGGCCAGAGCACCGTTCAGACACGTGCTTAAGGGGGTCTCGCCAGACAGCCGTTGGTCTCCTGCTCCTGTGCCTTGGGGCCTCTGCCAGGGACTGGCACCCTTTGCAGGGTCGGTGGTTGCCCTCTGAGTTTTGGGGACACCACCCTTTGGCCCCCAACTGCTTTTCCATGAGTTTTGTTTTGTCTGCCCTGCTCTGTCTGCCATGGAGCCGTGGGTGGCCATGTGCCTGCTCGGGCCCCTGTTGGGGCTGTACAGGTGCCTGCTGCTCATGGTGGAGGCCGGTGCCATGGTGTACATGTACCAGGAGGCAGAAATCGCCTTGGACTCCCTCACCAGGGAGGCCCTGGCAACCGTGTGGCATCAGCACCCAACTGTAGACCGGCCCGTCTGGAGTTTGGACAGCAGCACTGACTGGTGGGACCGGGTGGACCTCGGACTATGGGACGACCACCAGTGGATCCGGAATTTCCGGATGAGAAAGCGGACCTTCCTGCAGCTCACCCCCGTACTGCAGAGAGCCACCACCTGGCTGCGGGCACCCATCCCGGTGAAGAAGAGGGTAGCCATCGTGCTCTGGAAGCTGGCCACACCGGACAGCTACCGCTCGGTGGCACAGCAGTTCGGGGTGGGAAGATCAACCGTTGGAGTGATCGTCGTGGAGGTAAGTCCCAGGGGGAGTGGGATGGGGGGAGGGTGCTGCACTCCAGGCCCAGGGACACCCAAGACTCCCGGCTGGGTCGCCCAGGGGTTTGGGCCGTCCCTCCCTTGCACAGGCCCAGTGGGGGGGGGGGGGCGGCGTGCAGCGAGGGGGGCCCTGGTGTGTGTGTGTGTGTGTGTGTGTGTGAGGACAGAGGGAATCAAGGGGGGGGCCCAAGGGAGCGCACACTCACCCCTGCTATATGTGATGTGTTCCCTTGTGTTTCTCTGCACCCTTCTGCAGGTCGTCCATGCTATCAATGACGTCCTGCTCCCGCGAATCATCCGCCTGCGTGACGTGGATGATACCGTGGCCGGCTTCGCTGCCCTCGGGTTCCCCAACTGCGGGGGAGCCCTGGATGCCACCCACATCGTCATCCGGGACCCGGAGCATCGAGTGAGCCATTTCATGAACCGCAAGGGGTATTGCTCCATTGTTCTGCAGGCCCTCGTGGACCACCGGGGCTGCTTCGTGGACATTTACGGGGGCTGGTCCGGCCGGGCACACGACGCCCGCATCCTCCGGAACTCTGGACTGTTTCGCAGGTTGGAGGTGGGCACCTACTTCCCCCGGTGGGACTTGACTGTTGAGGATGTGCCAATGCCCATCTGCGTCGTGGGTGACGCGGCCTACCCCCTGATGCCCTGGCTAATGCGGCCCTACACGGGGCAGCCGGACCAGAACTGGGCCCGGTTCAATGACCGCCTCAACCGGGCCCGAAACCCAGTGGAGCTGGCCTTGGATATTTAAAAGGCCGCTTCCGTTGCTTGCTCACCCATCTCGAGATGGGTGAGCAGAATGCAACGGAGGTACTGGCCGCGTGCTGCGTGCTCCACAACATTGTGGAGCGCAGTGGGGAGGCCTTCCTCCCTGCATGGATGGCAGACGAGGCACAGACGTTGAAACAGCCCGACACAGCTGCCATCCGCCAGGCGCGCCAGGATGCGGTGCGCATCAGAGAGACCCTGGTGGACATGTTTGCCCAAGCCCCGTAGTAGGGTCGCCTGGGACTCCCCAGACTACTCCCGCCCGTCCCCTACCCTTCTCCAACCCCTCCCCTTACCACCCCCAATTGTAAAGCGTCGGGTCAAAGCACATTGGCCGTCATCGAGACTGTTCGTTGGGTGCGTCGGGCTTAGTTAGGGTTTTTCTTTTTAGCTTAGGCTAGGGTTTAGGCCACCATCGCCTGTCCCAAAGAACAGCCACGAGGATTCGGGGTTCGTGCAGAAGGCTGAAGTCAGCATACCTGATTCCAGTCATCTTCCGTCGAGGGCTCTCCTGGCTGTTCCTCTCCTGGGGCCTGGAAGGACCAAAGGATTGAGGTGGCCAGCAACACTACCCAATTGTCCTCCCTGCGCCTAGACTATGTTTAATTATCTGTAGTGTGCATCTTGTAACCGTTCTTGCTAGTTTGTTAGCTATGTAAATATAGTTTGTGGTTTACATTTTACTGAAAAGTCTCAGTATTTATTTATGCACCACTGACCACTTAAGAAGGGCCCCCCCAGTGATAGAGTACAGATTTTGTTGTCCACAGTTTGCAACCATGTTAAAGTTAAGTGGCTACTTGGCATCTCACATCATTTCTTACACTAACTAGAGTTACACAATTACCAACACAGGAATGAACAGCAAAATAGAGAACTGTTTATTTACAGGGCGGGGGGGGGGAGACCTTCAACTGGGACGGAGAGGGGGAGACCTTCAACTGGGACGGGGGGGGGAGACCTTCAACTGGGACAGGGAGGGGGGGCAGTTACTGGGATGGGCGGCCCCTGTGAGCGCTCCTCCGGGGGCTGGCCTGCCCACGCTGGGCAGACTGCGTCGGGGCAGGCTGCACGCGGAGGTGGCCGGGGAGGTGGGCAGGAGCAGGGGCAGGGGCAGGGGCAGGGGCAGGGGCAGGGGCAGGAGCTGGGATAGGAGGAGGGGCAGGAGCTGGGATAGGAGCAGGGATAGGAGGGGGCATGGGCTGTGCTACGGGAGGGATGGCGGGGGCCTGGGCTCCGCCCATGCCATAATGAATGGCATGCACAACATGTGCCGTCAGTGTGTCCATTGTGGTGCGCATCCCTCGGCATTCGTCAAGGAAGGCAGCCCAGCCCTCCTGCCGCCACTGCAGGTCCCCCTGCACCCGCTCAGTGATGGAGGCCTGGATTGCCTCCACGGCGTTGACGTGCCGGCGAAGCAGCTGGTCCCTCTGTCGGAGCCTGCGCCTCCGGGGTTGGCCTGCTGGGGGTGCCGCTGCTGCTGGAGTCGAGGGTCTTGTGCTCGGTCCCGCTGCAGGGAAGAGAAGAAAGGATGGGTCAGTCAGGCAGGCCATCCACTGTCCCCACACCGCATGCCCTCCACCCCTGAGCCCAGGTGACCCCACAGTTGTGTGGCTTGGGCCCACTCTCTTCCCCTCCTGCCCCCGTGTTGTATGTTTGCAAGGAGGACCGCCCCTGGAGTAGGGTCCTCCCTCCAGTATTGTAAGCACCGA
The DNA here is from genome assembly GCF_049634645.1 of Pelodiscus sinensis. Classification (NCBI taxonomy): domain Eukaryota; kingdom Metazoa; phylum Chordata; order Testudines; family Trionychidae; genus Pelodiscus; species Pelodiscus sinensis. Next base: position 212,293,957 of record NC_134712.1, on the reverse strand, counting down.
TCTGTATCCTGGCCCCGTGGAGGGCGGGAGGGTGCTTGTGCTGCGTTCACCTGTAGAACTCCCTGCCGGTGGAGACTGTGAAAAGCTTTGGGCTAATCACTGGTGTTTGACAGGGAGCGAGATGCATCCCCACGCAATGCCTGGGTGCACATCTGGCAGATGCGGTCTGGGCTCTCAGATCCCCTCGCGTGGGATATCTCCTGGACAGAACCAGAAGAGTGACTGGGTGGGGAGATGTTCCTTCCTTGCAGCAAAACTCAGGGGCCCTTCTCCCTCCCACTATCCCTCCCGCAAGCCCGGTAGCCCAGGGACATGTGTGGCCACAGTGGGGACTTCCCTCGGGGAGGCAGCCAAGGCACTGGGAGCAGGCGAGGGGCTCGGTGGGGGTCCACGGTCACAGGACCATGACGCTGCGGTGTACCCAATAGCAGCTGGCTGTGCCTCGCAGCAAGGCATGGGACAGTGTGCCGTTCTCCGTGCTGCACCCTTGGCAGAGCTGTGGGCTCTGGGCTGAGTCCCTGGGGCCCTGGCCGGTTCCAGCCGGCATCCACCCTTCCCCCTGGTCCCGCTGAATGTGTGTGAGCATCACGGTCCCAGGCGTGCCCTGCAGCTGCCTGCCGCGGCCACGTGCCGCTTGGTCACCAGGCTGCACGTGGTTGCACGTGGTTGCATGTGCTGCTTGCTGCCTCATGCTACGCAGCATGCAGCTCACGTGGCCTGAGTGACGTGCTCTCCCCCTCCTCCCTCTGGGCACCTGGCTCCCACCCCCCCGCCCTCCACCCCCTGCCCTTTGGGAGTGCAAACTCAACAGTGGGTTCCTCCCCGGCCTCGGCCTCAGAGGAGCTGCTGGAGGGGGCCTGCTGTGCGGTGGCTATGCTGGCCTCCTCACTGCCGGATGCGCTGGCGCTGTCCTCTCCCTCCCCTGTCTCGGTGGGACGGTTGATGGGGGGGCTCTGGCAGGTGTCCACGGGGACAGCTGGGGCTTGTGGGGCTGGCTGGCCCAGAAAGGAATTCAGCTGGTCATAATAGGGGCAGGCATCGGGTCCTGCCCTCAGTGGCCCGCACGTACCCCAGCCGCAGTTCTTTGACCTTCGAGCGCACCTGCTCGCAGCTGCGGCTGGGGTGTCCCTGCTGCGCCAGGTTCTGTGCCAGCCGCCTGTAAAGGTCTGCATTCCGGTAGCGGGACTGCAGGTCATGGAGACCCTCCTCCTCCTGCCACAGGTCCAGGAGGGTCTCTAGCTCCCTGGGGGTCCAGGACGGGGCCCGGCGTTTACGGCCCCTGGGGGCTTCCTCCCCTGTGGGTGCAGGTGGCTCACCACCCGGAGCTGCCATGCTGGGCTGAGAGGTGGCTGTTGGGCAGCACAGCGGCACGTGGCAGAGCTGAAGCAGCAGGGTCTCCGGCAGGCTCCTGCCACAGGCGCCCAGTAGCCTCCGAGCTCTTTAAGAGCTCGGGTTAGCAGGAAGTCCGGGGCTCCTACGGGGTCTTGCAGCGTCCAAACCGCTTTTTTCCATTTCTTCTGCTTTTCCGGAAAAGCTGTCTACACTGGCCCTTTTCCGGAAAAGCTTTTCCGGAATAAGGACTTATGCCTGAGCAGGAGCAGCGTAGCTTTTCCGGAATAGCGGCTGATTTTGTACAGTAGAGCGTCATTGCTTTTCCGGAAATTCAAGCGGCCAGTGTAGACAGCTCGCAGCTTATTCTGGAAAAGCGGCTGATTTTCCGGAATAAGTGGCCCAGTGTAGACACAGAGTATCAACCATTTGTAGTCAGCTGCCAATTTCCAGAGAGATGCTGTGGTTTAATAGCTGATTCCACAGTCAGGTAATTCTGCCCCCGCTAGGCCCCTGCTGCCCACCATTCCCCGCATCCCTCCTCTCCTCCAAACAACCCTGCCCCCCGCTAGGCCCCTGCTGCCCACCAATCCCCACCGCCTTCTACTCCTCCACACAACCCTGCCCCCACGAGTCCTCACTATTCAGAGCAGGTGGAACCTTCTGGGGAATGGATAATGGAGAAGAAGAGGGATGCAGTGAGCAGTGGAGACCTCTGCGAGGAGAGTATAAGACAGGAGGGACTCACCAGGCAGTGGTGGGGCCCTAGAGACAGAACAGACATGGGAAGAGGTAGAGTGCGATTGGGACCACCACAGCCTAGGTATCTGGCGCAGACTGGCAGAAGCTGCATGAGGGGAGGCTTTGCCTCCTCTGCCGTATTATACCCATTGCCTATGCTCAAATACACATAATACCTTTCCTCAGGTATATCAACACATAGAGTCTCTTTCATCAGAAAGAACACCAAAGCCATTTATGTGCTCTGTGTCAAGGATTCATTCATCCACTCCTTTGAGGAAGGGAGAATTCAGAGAGTTTAAGGCAAGAAGGGATCATTTTATTATCTAGTAGCACCCAGATAGTACTGTATTGAGCCAAAAAAAAAAAAAAAGGGTTTGACTAAAGCCGATCATCCTTCAAGGCAGATAGTATTAGAAGATGGAGAATGCACTACAATCCAAGGTTAGTTTGATCCAGAGGTTAATTATCCTCACAATTTTAAAATTAGTACCATGTTTCTAATTCTAATTTGTCTGACTTTTAACTTCCAGTCACTGGTTCTTTTTGTGCCTTATTCTGCTAGATAAAAGTCTGCCTCAGTACCCAGTACTTTCCCCTCACAAAGGTACCATAATCAAAACATAGCTGACACTCTGTGCCAACAGAATATATAACAAATACTGCTATGTCACAAATTTCAGAGAAATAAACACAAAATGTACTAAAGCTTCGGAGGCGTAGCTGAGTTAGTCTGTAAGGGTATGTCTACACTACCCCACTAGTTCGAAATAGCGGGGGTAATGTAGACATCCGCAGTTGCAAATGAAGCCCGGGATTTGAATTTCCCGGGCTTCATTTGCATGAAGCCGGCCGGCGCCATTTTTAAATGCCGGCTAGTTCGGACCCTGTGCCGCGCGGCTACACGCGGCACAGACTAGCTAGTTCGGATTAGGCTTCTGTTCCACGAGGCGTACAGCTAGTTTGGATTAGAAGCCTAATTCGAACTAGCTAGTCCGTGCCGCGTGTAGCCGCGCGGCACAGGGTCCGAACTAGCCGGCATTTAAAAATGGCGCCGGCTTCATGCAAATGAAGCCCGGGAAATTCAAATCCCGGGCTTCATTTGCAACTGCGGATGACTACATTACCCCCGCTAGTTCGAACTAGCGGGGTAGTGTAGACATACCCTAACTGGAAAAACTTGAAAAACAACTAATAGTCCTGCAGCACCTTAAAAACTAACAAAACATGTAGATGGTATCATGAGCCTTCCTGGGTATAAGCTACTTCTTCAGATGAATGGAGTATTAAAAGTCCAGTTCCAAAATAAAAAGGGGATGGGGAGGGAGAAGGAAGGGAAAAATAGTGAATTAGAGTGTTCATGGTACATGAACCTGATAGAGAAGGTGCAAATTGTTTTTAAGTACCCATTGTTTGGTTTTTTAAGTCTTTAGGATGTGGAAGGTAGTTTGCTAGCCAGGTAATGTCTTTATTCATACTTTTGTGATGGGTGGGTCCCAAACCTGTAAATGAAAAAATGCACTGTAATGGAGGAAAGGCATGGAGCTAAAGGTGTGCTCATTCACTCCCTTGACTTTACCATATGCTGCTTTGTCTCGACTTCCTGTCTATCCAGGTTCTTACTTTGTTGCCTATCACCATTAGACAGTTATTCAGAAACTGTTTTCCTGCAAATATTCTGCAGATTTATTTAGCATGTTACATGATTACAAACAAAAAAAGAGAGAGGCCAAAACAAGACAAACTCAAGCCACAAAATTCAGATCCAAACTGTAAATCTCTCAGTTTGAGGAAATTTGAATCCAGGGATTTGGGGGGAACCATTATAAAAATTAAGCCATTTGAAAATCCTAATCCAGCGTTGGGCTAGGATTTCAGAGCTCCTCCAAGGTTAAGACCAACATATTAGTTCAACCCAATCTCTAACCAAAACTGAAGTCTTTTATACTGCTGCCTTCCTGGCCCCCAAACAGTGTGGTTACCAATAAAATGGAACTTGAAGCTAAGATGGATCAAACCAGAGTTTGGGTTTGGCAAAATCAAAATCCACTTCCAGTCTCTCTCATCCATAGCAGGCAGTAAGTATTCCAATTTAATTTGCCTTTTTTTCTAAAAAATAGATTTTATAAATGAATAATAGACAGTGGACATTGTATTGAGTGTAAATACAACAACTGGACCAGCAGTGAATGAGGCTTGATTACAAAAGAGCTTGCACTATGACAAATGACCTAAAATGTCTGCTGGTCTAAACAGCTACCTCAGCAAAATACACAAGATACACAAAATACACTTTAAACCCTAAAAAGAAAAGTAGTTTGCAGCTCAATCAGCAAAGCCTACAGAGGGTGAATTCAAGGATTACAGGATGCAACTGATTCAGCACAATATACGGCTTCATCAGCAAAGTATGCAAACACCTCCTTGAAACAGTTAAATATACAGCCACATCAGCAAAACACTGGGAATTAAAACAACTCAGCTTGCTGGATCACTTGAGAATGCTAGGTTGTGAGGGCATGTAGTGTGCTAAACTAAACGGCATCCACAGCCCACAGGAACAAGGCCAGTTAATTTGGGCAGGGCCCCACCCTCTCCAGGAGCCTCAGATGCAAGCTGCTCCTTTTTAAAAGTAGTTGCAGCAAGAATTGTACAACATGCGCTTCTCTTCACTGCAGTCCTAGTCCACCTGTATCTGCTTTGCTTAGGGAGAACACTGCTCAATGCCATGGCTTGACTGCTACATCTTCTCCCCATCCCCCATCACTAGCTCTTCAGAGAGAAGCAAGAGCACAGGTGGGACCTTTCCTACTTAGTGCTAGGAGCGAATTATTGGTGGCTAGATCCAACACTGCCAGTTTTGCAGACAGTGAGTATGCAAATGAGGTGCAGATTAGCATATCACCATACATCATTTGCATAATTTATGCAAACCATTTTTGCAGGGGGGAAGTAGTGTGAATGTGTTTTTTTTGCACAACCACCCTCATTTCCCACAAGATCCTTATGCCTCTGTGGGAGAGGCATAAGGATCTTGCGGAAAATGGGGTTTCTGCGCAAAAACAAAAGGTCCACACTACTTTTTTTCCGCAAAAACGGCTTACAAAAATTATGCAAATGAGGCATGGGGGTATGCTAATCCGTGCCTCATTTACATAATCACTGCTGGCAAAACCAGCAGTATAGCCGAAGCTCCATTGTTTTCAATGAAAAGATTCCCAAATTGTCAGTGGGCTTTGGATCAGACCCTTACTAGCCAACCAAATTTAGTTGTTAGATACATTTCCTAGAATGATGCTTCATGTGACCCCCCCAGAAACAGACTGCAGCCCAAGAACCCAAATTCAGCAAGCAAAGCTAGTTGCAAGTCCTATTTATTCAGTCAGCTTGATGACACTGATGCTCTCTACCTAGTAGGGGTTAAGCAGCTAACCTCCACTGCACTCCAGCTGCTGCTGGTTTGAGTAGCAGGGCACCACAGCTCTCTACACTGATATTAGACTAGGAAGCCAAACCAGCCCGATAACCCTGCTTTGTTCCCTCTCCCATGTGCGTCCAGTCTCTCCTCTAGCCTGCATTTTTCAAACTAGTCATTGCTCTAGCATTGTGCCTTCCATTATTATTCAAAACCTTAGGTATGTTACACTCACATCTTCTTTCAGTGTTGGGGTCCAATTAACTTTCTTTTCCCCTTCAAACTAATGTACAGCAGTGGCTGGTCTCTTAACAAGGTGTTTTGCTAGAATAGTCAATTTAGTAATTTAGTACCATAAGTTTATGGCAGTGGAGGGGAGGGAGAGGTGTAATATCACATATGATTGGAAAGTTACAATAAAATGAAAGTTCATGCATTTGCCTCGGGGGTAGGCCTCCATTATTCATAGAACAATTCTCAGTCATTGTGCAGGGAAATGGGCCCTCTAGAACCGTGGTGTCCAACCTTTTTAAGCTCGTGATCACTTTTTAAATTTAAGTGCAATCCAAGATCTACCTCAGACCCAAATATCCTTGCCCTACCTCCTTTGTGCTCCTTGTCCTGCTTTTCTCTGAGGCTCTGCCCCTGCTCATGCCATCCTCTCTCCCTCCCACATCCTCTCTCACTTTCACCAGGCTGGGGCAGAGGGTTCTGATCTTGGTTTAAAGGATTTAGAGTGTGAAGGGTTCTGAACTGTGCTTGGGACAGGCAGTTGCGGTGCCAGAGGGAGTTGTAGGTGCAGGCTCTGGGAAGATGTTTGGATGCACAAGGGCTTAGGGCTAGGGCAGAGGCTTGAGGTACAGGAGTTGGTTCATGACTTGGATAGGGGTTCAGGATGTGGACTCCAGCTGGGCATTGCTTACCTCAGGTGGCTCCTGGGTGATGGTGCAGTGGGGTTAAGGCAAGCACACCCCTGCCCTAGCCCTGCACCACTCCCCAAAGCAGCCAGCAAACTTGCTCTATCCCTAGTCCTGTTGTGCCCCCCTGGCTCTGTGGAGATAGAATACAGGGTGGGAGAAGGGGGCACCTTGACATCAGCACCCTCCTCTGATTCTTCTGCCCTGCACAGCAAGCAGGAGGCTCCTGGGGGAACAGCTCCAAGGCAAACGCCCAGAGATGTATAGCAGTGGGAGGAGGAGCAGCTGAAGTGCTGGCACTTGATAGCTACTGGGCCAAACCAGTTAGGATCACCTGTCAGAGGCTCCAAGATCTACCAGTAGATCCCAATCTACTGGTTGGTGACCACTGTTCTAGAACTTTGAGGTTCTCCAAGAGGACATCAGATTCATCTTTGAGTAATGTTCCTAAGGGTGCTCAACTCTAGGTGCATTTGCACCCACTGTTCCTTTAATCAGAGATTTTACATTGCAGTGTCTGCTGACCCTATGCATGAGTGTTACTGTGTCTTAGGCTCTGCTCTGTTGTTATGCAGCACTGCACAGGCAAACAGCCCTCAGTTCCTTTTCAACTGCCCTTCATTTTCTTTCCCAGGAAGGCAGGAAATCCTTCACCCCAATTTCATAGTTCTTCACCTCAAAACGTGGCAGGTGAAAGGTTCATTGGATTAGAAACAACCTATCCAGACATTCTACACTAATTTGCAAAAATGGACAAGATTTGTCCACTGGAGTGACCTCAAACACATTCCACCAACAACCTCATCATGGTCAGATATACTGGACTACATGCTACTTCTCAGGGCTGTCACTGAGCTCCTTTAGAGTCTACCTAGCAGCCATCATGGCTTTCCATTTCCCAACTAAGGGTTGTTCTGTATTTACTCTTCCAGTCACAATGAGGGTCCTCAGGAGACTTGGAAATCTCTGTCTGCCAGTCAGATGTCCTATTCCAGTTCAGGATTGCAATCTGGTTCTTAAATGCCTTACAAGATCACCATTGGAACCACATTGTTGACACTCCATTTATCAACAAAAACAACATCTTGGTATCCATCACTTTGGCTCTGTGATTTGGGGAAATACAGGCCCTAATGGCGTATTCACCTTTCACAATATTTTTTAGACAAGGTCACATTATGACCACAACCTTGTTTTAATCAAAAATATCTTCTGAGTTCTATATTAACCAACACTTTCATCTTCTGATCTTCTATCCCCAAGCCTAGCCTAGGTAAGGAGGACATGCTATTACACACACACAATGTCAAGAGAGTTCTGCCTTTTATCTTGATAGGACTAACCCTTTTAAAAATACTCCTCCAATTAGTTGTCTCACTTGCAGACAGATCAAAAGGGTCTGCAATCTCTAAACAAAGACTTTCTGACTGAATTAGTTGTACCTGTTGTCATGATTATGAGGGTTAGCCAGCAGCCTGGGGATTAAGGGGTTAACTACACCTAGCCAGGTGGAGAGACCAATAAGAATGTAGGTGGGACTTTTCAAACTGGGACAAAGGAATTTGGATTTTTTTTCCTTTCTCCTTTTTTGTCTCTGAGGGAGTTCTCTGCAACTACAGAGAGGGACAAGCATGTCTCTCTCTCTCTCCAAGACACCATTCTTCATTTTCTGTAAGTAGGGTAAAGTTTAGGCAGATTCGTTAGGTTTTATTGTTTTAAGGATTGGGTATGGGATCTGAGATCTGGCACTGTGTAAAAGATGTTTTGGCTTTTCTTTGTAACTAAGTTCTAGGCCCATGGAGTTTCTCCATGAGTATATTTTGTTACCTCCCTATCTAGTCATTATGGTTGCAACAGGAATATTGTTGTAATAATAAAAGTTCTTTCTTTTCTTTTTATTAACCTGGCAGTGGTTAATTGTGTGCCTTGATTTTTATTTTAGGGGTAAGATTTCCCAAATGATCTTTCCCCTGATTTCTTTATCAACATTTGGGTGGTGGCAGCGGAAGTTTTATTCCCAAGATCTAGGGTTTTAAGATCTTGGGGGGAAGTTTTATACCAAAGCCTGGTAGATAAGGCTTTGGGGTACACTTGCTGGCCCCCACTTCTGCATTTATCATGCCAGAGTGGGGAAGGAGCCATGACACCTGTATTGTAACTTCCAATTCATTCTGCGAAGTCTATTTCCAGTTCTATAGCCTTTATCAGAAATGTTCCCACCATTGAGATATGTGGAGAGCCATTGCACTATTATACATTTGTTTGTTCTGAACTATGCAATAACTCACTATTATTCATCCCATGCCATTCAGTATTTGGCTTGATGATATTTTCTTCAGTATTGCATTTGATTCCAAAGCTCTCCCTTCCTTCAGTGAAACTGCTCAGTAGTCACCTTGAGTACAGCACTCACAGGGATGCTCCTCAAAGAAGAAGAAAGGGTCATTTTCCCCTGGGCAGTAACTGTGGTGCTTTGCCCTCCTGTGGTCATTTGTGAGTATAACTGTCCCTACTCTCACTCCCCTCCCTTTCTGCTTGATGTGAAACATTTACATTCCATGCACATCCCAGTGTCCTGGCACAACCGTACCCTGACTTTGCTTTAAGTCATGATCAGTAGAAGCTTATCATACCAAATATGATTGTCCTAGCTCTTACAGTTTATGAGGAGTTATTGAACAAATAGACTCACAGACCGACAAATGGACATACAGACAGATACACAAACTCTAAAATAGATTAGTAGTAAAACTCTAATAGTAGATTAGAGATACCACATTACATTAAATGAGAGCAGTGATTACAATCTGAGGCACTGAATATATCACACACAAGTGGGCAGCATGACAGAACAGTCTAACAGGCTGGAGGTTAACTAACTCTTCCACAGAACTAAAAACAAAAATCCGCACCTTCCTTTTCAGCCCACCACTGACTGGATTCCCCTCACACAAACACTAACTCCCCAGGCATATGCTAATCAGCACTAAAACATGGCTTCAGTTTAGCCATCTCATAGCTGGTGGGGCCTTTTGTTGTAGGTGAGGGACTCCAGTGAGGGGGTAAGGTAGAGATTGCTTGAAACAGTGATAGAGCAAAACTCTCTAAGGGTATGTCTACACTACAGCGTTAATTTGAGTTAACTTAATTCGAAAATCCAATAAGGCTATCCAATAAGTTTCTGGACTGCATTGGAGACAACTTTCTGTTTCAGAAGGTTGAAAAAGCTACCAGGGGAGAAGCTGTTCTGGATTTGATTTTAACAATAGGGAGGAACTAGTTGAGAACTTGAAAGTGGAAGACAGTATGAGGGACAGTGATCATGAAATAATAGAGTTCATGATCTTAAGGAAAGGTAGAAGGGAGACCAGCACAATTGAGGTAATGGATTTCAGGAAGGCAGATTTTGATAAGCTCAGAGAACTTGTAGGTAAGGTCCCATGGGAAGCAAGACTGAAGGGAAAAACAACTGAGGAGAGTTGGAAGTATTTCAAAGGGACGTTGTTAAGGGCCCAAAAGCAAACAATTCCGCTGTGTAGGAAAGATAGAAAATATGGCAAAAGACCAGCTTGGCTTAACAAGGAGATCTTGCACGATCTCAAAATAAAAAAGGAGTCATATAAAAAATGGAAACTAGGACAAATAACAAAGGATGAATATAGGCAAGCAACACGGGAATGCAGGGGCAAGATTAGAAAGGCAAAGGCACAAAATGAGATCAAACTAGCTACAGGCATAAAGGGAAACAAGAAGACCTTTTATAAATACATTAGAAGCAAGAGGAAGACCAAGGACAGGGTAGGCCCACTGCTCAGTGAGGAGGGAGAAGCAGTAACAGGAAACTTGGAAATGGCGGAGATGCTCAATGACTTCTTTGTTTCGGTCTTCACCGAGAAGTCTGGAGGTGTGCCTAGCGTAGTGAATACAAGCAGAGAGAGGGTAAGTTTAGAAGATAGGATACACAAAGAACAAGTTAAAAATCACTTAGGAAAGTTAGATGTCGGCAAGTCACCAGGTCCTGATGAAATGTATCCCAGGATACTCAAGGAGCTGATAGAGGAGGTATCTGAGCCTTTAGCTATGATCTTTGAAAAATCACGGCAGACAGGGGAGATTCCAGAAGACTGGAAAAGGGCAAATATTGTGCCCATCTATAAAAAGGGGAATAAGAACAACCCAGGAAACTACAGACCGGTCAGTTTAACGTCTGTCCCAGGGAAGATAATGGAGCAGGTAATTAAGGAAATCATATGCAAACACTTGGAAGGTAATAAAGTGATAGGGAATAGCCAGCATGGGTTTGTGAAGAACAAGTCATGCCAAACTAATCTGATAGCTTTCTTTGATAGGATAACGAGCCTTGTGGATAAGGGAGAAGCGGTGGATGTCATATACCTAGACTTTAGTAAGGCATTTGATACGGTCTTGCATGATATTCTTATTGATAAACTAGGCAAATATAACTTAGATAGGGCCACGATAAGGTGGGTGCATAATTGGTTGGATAACCGTAGTCAGAGAGTTGTTGTTAACGGCGCTAAATCCTGCTGGAAAGGGATAACTAGTGGAGTTCCGCAAGGGTCTGTTTTGGGACCCGTACTGTTCAACATCTTCATCAATGATGTAGATATTGGGATAGAAAGTACGCTTATTAAGTTTGCAGATGATACCAAACTGGGTGGGGTTGCAACTTCTTTGGAGGATAGGGACATAATTCAAAATGACCTTAGCAAGTTAGAGAAATGGTCAGAGGTAAACAGGATGAAGTTTAATAAAGAGAAATGCAAAGTGCTCCACTTAGGAAGGAACAATCAGTTCCATACATACAAGATAGGAAGCGACTGTCTAGGAAGGAGCAGGGCGGAAAAGGGATCTAGGGGTCATAGTGGACCACAAGTTGAATATGAGTCAACAGTGTGATGCTGTTGCAAAAAAAGCAAATATGATTCTAGGTTGTATCAACAGGTGTGTTGTAAGCAAAACTCGTGAAGTCATTCTGCCGCTCTACTCTGCACTAGTTAGGCCTCAGCTGGAGTACTGTGTCCAGTTCTGGGCGCCACATTTCAAGAAAGATGTGGAGAAATTGGAAAGGGTACAGAGAAGAGCGACAAGAATGATTAAAGGTCTAGAGAACATGACTTATGAAGCCAGGCTTCATGAACTGGGCTTGTTTCGTTTGGAAAAAAGAAGATTAAGGGGGGACATGATAGCGGTTTTCAAATATATAAAAGGGTATCACAAGGAGGAAGGAGAAAAATTGTTCCTCTTGGTTTCTGAGGACAGGACAAGGAGTAATGGGCTTAAAGTTCAGTAAGGGAGGTTTAAATTGGACATTAGGAAAAAATTCCTAACTGTCAGGGTGGTCAAATATTGGAATAAATTGCCAAGGGAGGTGGTGGAATCTCCCTCTCTGGAGATATTTAAGAACAGGTTAGATATACATCTGTCAGGGATGGTGTAGGTGGAGCTTGGTCCTGCCTTGAGGGCGGGGAGCTGGACTCGATGACCTCTCGAGGTCCCTTCCAGTCCTCTGATTCTATGATTCTATGAAATAGTTAATTTGAATTAAGCTAATTCAAAATAACACAGCTATACAGAAAACCTATTTCGAAATAGCGTTTTGCTATTTTGAAATAGTGCGTCCACACTGAGTGGACCCTGAACTGAAGCTAAGGCTGGCTGGAACCAGTGCTGGCAGGGCATCAGGTTAGAACTCAGTGTGTGGGGCTGCTGCCTGAGGCTAACTGAGCTCCATGCTTAAAGGGACCCTACTCCCACCCCGCAAGTCAGTTCTCAGGGTTCCCCGCTTGCTTGTCTACCTCAATGAGGGACAGCAAAGCAGTCCTGTCTTGGAGTGCCCTGAGTGCCCACAATTGGGACACTACAGCACTTGGCCACATGGAGCCAGAGCTGCCCCTGGGCACGCTTGTGCATCTCATGGGGTCGTTGCCATCAGCCCACTGCATTTGCTGCAGGCTGCCATCCAGGGGGTCCATCGGGGGGCTGTCAGGATCCAGGAGGCCCTGCGGGAGAGCGTCCACCCCGAGGAGCCCTCAGAGCCACCCCCGTCCTCCCCACAGGGGGCTCGTGCCCCATTCCTCCCTCACGTCCTTCCACTTACCCCTACCTAGCTCCCCTTCCTGGTGTCAAACAAAAGCAATGTATGTTCAAAAATAGAAACTGGGTTTATTGAACAAAACTGCGGGCGGGGGGGAGGGGATTTACCTTTGGGGAGACTAGGAAAAGAAGATGGGAGAGGGGAAGAGACGGAATGGGAGAGGGGAGGGGGAAACCTGGAAGGAGGGAGCTGGAAGGGGGAAGCAAGGGGAAGAAGGGGGAGGGGAAGCTCAGGGCCCAGGGGCGGGGGTCTCGCCGGACCAACTTGATTTTCATGCAAACCTGCTCCTGGGTTTGCTTGTGGCCTTTGGTGGCCAGGCTGGCAGCTATCCTGCCATAGAGAGCCACATTCCTCCATCTAGTGTGGAGATCATGGATGTTGGGGGCATCCCCCCAAACCTGAATAAAGTCCATGATCTCCACCCTGGACCAGGAAGGCGCCCACCTTCTCTAGCCCCTGTCAGGCTCCTGGGAGCTGGCAGACTGCTCCTGGAGAGTGGTAGAGGGCTGGCTGCCAGTGACTTGCTGGCTCATGTTTTAGGGCCCACTGAGTAAGGGGCCCTGGTGGCCACTGCTGGCTCTGGGCTGGCAGGCTTGGAGCTGGCACAGGCAGCTGGGGGAGAGGAGAGTAAGTTTTCCTGGTTGTGCCCAGAGTGGCCACCAGGGCTCCCTGGGAAGGGCTGGAGGCCCCCTATTTCAAATTAAGTGTCTACACAGCACTTAATTCGAAATAGCTATTTCAAATTTGGTGTTACTCCTCGTAGAATGAGGTTTACCAAATTCAAATTAAGCGCTCCGCTATTTCAAATTAATTTCGAAATAGCAGTTTGCTATTAAAGTTAATTCGAAATAACGGCTGTTATTTTGAATTAACTTTGCAGTGTAGACATACCCTAAGGAACCAGTGGTATCTTTAAGCTGTGATATGAGGTCTCCCAGATCCATGTTACTCGAATTCACTCTCCTCAAGAAGAAGGTACTGCTGAATAAGGCAAATTCAGATAGGTCTCAGATGTAATAAAGGTATGTCCTCTCTTGACCTCTGGTATATAGCTCTGTCACTTTTCTCTGAAGTTCTTACAGGCAGTATACACAATATTGGGAGTCTTGTGTCAGCAACAGGAGCTTGCAAAAAATAAGGCCTAGCATTACATTGGCACAGCAGCAGATCCGCTATAGTACATCTGATGAAGATGCTCTAGCAACCTCAGTGAGAGCAGTTGCTATGTGGGTGGGATCTGCTCTCCTGTGGGCATAGTGCTGTCCATGATGGCACTTAGGTTAGTGTAAATTACATTGGTCGGGGGGAGGTGGCTTATTCACACCCCTAAGCAACATAAGTTATACTGGAGTAAGGGGAAGTGTAGATCAGGTCTAAGATGAGAACTCTGGTTAAGCCATCTCTTCCCTTCCTTTGTTTTTCTCTCTCATCATTTAACTAACCACCTGCATGTGTGTGTGTCACGATACAGATTACTTGTGTTCAGTCTGTAAATAACAACTCAGCAGCTTAGTACTTCCTTTGGCTTTCATAATATAAAATACTTTGAGAACCTTCCATCCAAGGGTCCCAGAGAGCTTTACTAACATTAATATATTTACTCTCACAAAGTCTTGGTGATGTTCAGTAGAGAAGTAGCATTATCTCCAGTTTGAATGTGAAGAATCTGAGGCAACGAGCAAAGTCACACGGGAAATCCAGGGCACAGGCTGCAATAAAAACCCACTCTCGGTCTTATGATTTAGCCAGAATATCAAAATATATTCTCCTAGTTCAGATACACTTTTTTTTAAAGGCAGAAGCCTAAAGTCAAGGCAATATCCTCTATATTTGATAACCTACACAGATTTTTTTCAGAGATTGACTGGATTAATAAAAAATACTCCCTGATCTGAATTGTATTTGGTCAAAGAAACATTTTTTTTCATTGGATTTCATTTTGGGGTTGGAGGCTTCTGATTCAATAATGTGGACGCATACGGCAACATTTTTTTGAAACTCATAAATCTTTGAGTCTATTGAGGCATAACATATTTAGGGTATAAAAGTCCTTCTGTGGACAAATACCGAGAACCTCCTATTTTCTTTTAGTGATACTGGGAATAGATAGCACTCAGCTGCTTGCGTGGGCTCTCAGGATTTTTCAGCTTGGGCCCCATAAAATAACTTGAGCAGTATTTTGCTACAACTGTATTAAATCTAATTGCCACTCATAAGCTTGCTTAGTTATACAAAAGGAAAGAAACACTAATATAGATGAAGGCCTCTTTACAGTGAAATGCGGTAATCATGGGCTATATACATCTTTTTTAAAACACCCTGATTGGTATTTTTCATATACACAATCATCTTTTAATTTAAAACCTACAACCAAAGTTGTAGTAGCCATTTTCAAATGTCTTAAGTAGCAGCTCCAGCAATTTTAAGAATCCATAGCACAAAGCTTTTTTATCTAAATAATTTCAAAATAAATCCAAAAGAAGACAGAATTCTGAATTTGCAGGTGACTTCTTCTAACAGCATCTTTGAAAAACATGTTCTGCTGAAAGAATGATTACTCAGACTTCTTAATGGATTTCATAGTACATTTGTTACCAGAAGGGCCTAAAACTAAGGGCCTGCAAATTATTCTTGTTTTAACAAACACCTTTCAGATGCTTAAAGAATCACTGGAACAAAGAAAGCCCAAGTAAGGTTCCTAGGCTCCCTTTACCATGAATGGAGAGACTAGGGTTGCCAGGAGTCTGTTTTTTTACTGGAAGGTCTAAAAGGGACCCTGGTGGCTCTGTTCAGCACCACTGACTAGTCCATTAAGGCTATGCTGGCCAATAGGAGCTGCAGGGGCAGCACTGGGGGTTGGGCACAGCACATGGTGCTACCTGGCCACCCCTGCTCCTAAGGGCCAGATTTGCCAGTTAGTTCTGGAAGCTACCTGAGATAAGTACCACCCAGAGCCCACAAACTGCAATCAGAAAGTTGGCAACCATGGGGGAGAGATAGGTGCCTAAGAATGGCATGCACTGTTTACACAAAATGCAGCATGCCAGCCTCCTCCCCATCTAAACCTGCCAGTAGCAGATACTAAAGAAAGAAGTGCACCCTAAGTTCCAGACAGGCAGCCACAGCTGCAATCCTTCTCCTGAAGTAAGGCAAGACATCTCCTGGGATGTGAGAGAAAGGACTTTATGACAAGGACTTTTCCTCCTACTGGGCTATTGGATATTCTCCTGTGGGGCTCTCTCAGTTTCTTCTCTTGCAACTCTTCCTTTTATATAAAAAAACGCATTAGGCCACTGAGAGAATGACTGTATAGTCTGTTGTTTAGGGCACTTGCGTGATAGTACAAGACCCAGGTCCAGTCCTCCTGCTCCATTGACTGTTTACTTATTTATCAAAGCTTCAATGGGCGAGAATAAAGGAGCCTCATATCAGACTATCCCATAGCCAGGTAGTGAGGGTGCTCTCCTCTTCAAATTATTTATTCCACTGAGGCAGAAGGAAGCACTGAACCAGGGTCTCCCACATCCCAAATGAGTCCTATAAACACAAGGCTAAATGCATAGCCACCCAGTTCTGCCTTGGCCAGGAGGTTCTTGGCCCCCCCCCCCCCCCCCAGCCCTGTCCCCTCTCCAACCCATTTCTTCCCACCATCTCCCCTGAGCACACCCTGTCCTTGCATCTCCGCCTTCCTTCTTGAGCCTCTGAATTCTGCAAAAAAAAAGCTGTTTTGCTGTAGCTGGGGAGAAATAGTTCAGTGGGGTAGCTGGTGGGTAAGAGGCATGGTGGGGAGGAGAGTAAAGGAAAGACCTGGACTGCTGATGGATGTTGAGCATTGTGACGAGGCAGGGCTACCCCGCACTGAACCACAGGGAGTTCCCCTAGCCCAATTGGCTGTGTGGACCCCATGCTCATGGCCCTGCTGGGCATGCTTAAAAGAGAGGCCAGGGATAAAAGCCTGGGGAGCCAGCCACTCTGGGGTGGACACCAGAGGGGAAGGAGCTCAGGTAGAAGCTCCAGCCCCAGCCCTAGCCCTGGACCAGGAGGCCCTCGAACCAGGACTAGCTTGCTGAGCTGTAAGACAGGAATGAAGCAGAACTCTTGTTGTGGTACAGGGTGGAGGATTGTCCCCTGGGGGCTCAGTGTGTAGAGGTAGGAATTCACGGCTGTCTACAGGGCTCTGGGCTGGGACCCGATGGAGTGGGAGGGCCTGGGTCCCCCTCCCCACCACCATCCAGCTCCCAAGACCTTGGGCAGGGTTGCCAGGTGTCCGGTTTTGAACCGCACAGTCCAGTATTTGAGCTTTCTGTTCAGGAAACAAATTGAGAAAATAGAAATGTCCGGTATTTTCTAAATAAGATGTCATGTCGGTTGTGATGTGAAGTCAAGTGTGTCCGGTATTTTTGTTGAAACCATCTAGCAACCCTAACCTTGGGAGAGGCTTACCTATGACCTAGGCCAGAAGGCTGTCCATGCCCTAGGAGAGGGCTGAGTATTTGTGGGGAGGCCTCCGGGCTGTAAATACCCCAGCAGAGGGGCATGTACTTTTGACCAGGCCATAGGGCCATAAATACCCCAGGAGAGGGAACGTACTTTTGGACTTGGGGTCAGGGCCATATATTCCTGGGCACTGGGTATAAAACAGCCCGCTGGCTGTGTTTGCCCCAGAGAGAGAGAGAGAGTCTTGCACTAGGCACAATAGACACTTGTACCGTCGAGGGAGGAGCATGCCCCTCAACTAGCACCCACTCATTTTTCATGGTGGGTGCTCCAACCCTGGAGCTCCCATGGAGATGGCACCTATGGCTAGATGTGTAAGGGAGGTGGCATTACCTCCTCCTTTTGCTCTAGTTGGATTTTGTGCAGGGCTTGATTGGGTAGGTGTGCTCAGAGTATACCTACTGGATCAGGCCCCCAGCTGAAATAGGTTGGGCAATGTGTCTTCATCTGGTTTGAGGGTAACTCTGGAGGTTAGGCATGAGATAGGCATCCAAACATATAGGCTGTGTCTAGACTGCACGCTTCTTTCAAAAGAAGCTTTTCCGGTGTGTGCATGCCTAGAGGCCGAAATTTAGGCATCTCCTGAAATGTTATGGTAATCATTAAGGTGCCAAGAGATTTAGGGCACTTATAAGATTAGTTGGCAGACAAGCAGAGACTCTGAGGATCTCAAGGGCACCTACATTTTGCCCTTATATGCCAAGCACATTTTGTTGATCTGCACCTAAAACAATGGCTGAAGTCACAAAGGTTCCAGTCCAGCAAAAGAACTGAAGTATATGCTTGACTTTATGCAGTCACATTGACTGGATCAGGAGTCAGGGCCAAATGTGGCAGTGACATAGGTAGGATTAAAACAAGGACTTCTGATTTTCCAACCTCCTGTCATATCCCCTTTTTATTCTCAGACCTAGGGCAAATTATTGCAGCTTAGTAGCTCTCACTGAAAATAAGCAACTGAAACAGAAAAGTAGACATTTCAATTCTCCATTGCAATTGTTGCAATGTATACCCAGAGGAACACATTCAGAATATACAGATCATCCATCAATATCATTTGGGGATTGCTATATCATGTATCTGCTTCACTTTTCCTATAGGCCCTTGAATCTTAGAACAAGCTACTACAAGCACAAATAATTGAGAATAAATTGAACATCTTTTTTAAAACATCTTATGGAGCAATATATGAGTATTCATTGATGTGTCTACTGATCCAAAATGCAGTCTAATTACCTTTCACAATGACTGTATAGTGAAGAGGTTTCCTTATTAAAGCATGCTTTGTGGTAATGACTGCTGGAACATTCCTGCAGCAATATATCAGCATTAGACTGATGATTTAAAGGCTGGATGAATTTTTTTAACACATGATTGGTTATTAAAGGGCAAGATGCATGGGTGAAATGAGCAGTAATTGCAAGAATGACACTCCCAGTCATCTTAAATGGAAGCTTTGTGCAAAGAAACACTTACCAAATATAATAGGATAAATTGCAGTTTATTCATTGCCCAGGTGTTAGGGACCGAATCTCTTTCAATAGCAGTAAAATCAGTTCAGATAGTTGAATTTTTTTTGTTAGATTGCAGGAATTTTAATACTTACCCTTCTTTGACTAATATAGAATGCAGTAATGTGATGTATTCAGTTTTGCTTTGAAAGCATGCTCTTGTCTTATTTTTGTACTTCATTTCTTGTGTGTCTGATAATGCCAGTCAAATTTTGGTTCAGAGAAAATGGGATGAAATTTTCCACACTGGGGTTCTCTTGGAGTCAGTTTTATTTGAAAGGAAATCAATTATTAGATCCCCACCCATGAAGCAGGGTTGATGATTATGGGGCTTCAGTGTAGAACTGGGTGAAATGTTTCAGACAAAACTTGTATGTTTCAGACAAAAAATGCAGATTTGGGTTGACTGAAACATTTTATACATTTATGTCTAAATTAATTAATAAGAAGTTGTTTTAAAAATATATTAGGAAGAAAAAGAATCCTGTATATGGTATTGGACCAATACTAGATGGAAATGTCGGAATCATCAATAATAATGCAGAAAAGGAAAGCGTTCAAAATATTTTAGTTCTATATTTTGGAAAAACACAAGTGATATAATAATGTGATGATGATTGATGACAATTTTTCCATTCCCCTAGTATCTCTGGAGGGTTTTAAACAGAAGCCAGTGAAGTTAGACAACTTTAAATCAGCAGGTCCATATAACTTGCATCCAAGAGTTTTAAAAGAGCTGGCTTGGGGAGCTTGCTGGACTGTTGAAACAGATTTTGAATAAGTTTTAGAGACTAGAGGCTGAAAGAAATCTAATGCTGTATGAGTTTTTTAAAAGGATGAGTGAGTTGCCTTTCAGGTGGATATGAATCTTGGGCCAAATAATGGGGCAGTTGATATAGGACTTTACAAATAAAGAATTAAAGCAGGATACGTAATTAATGTAAATCAGCATGTGTTTATGGCAAAAAGTCCCTGTCAAACTAATTTGATTTTTGTATATCTTTTTTGAATCTGGTTAAGACAGGAAACAAGGGTAGGAATAAATGGTAAATTTTCAGAATGGAGAGGGGTAACTAGTGGTGTACCCCAAGGGTCAGTCCTGGGACCAATCCTGTTCAACTTATTCATAAATGATCTGGAGAAAGGGGTAAGCAGTGAGGTGGTTATGTTTGCGAATGATACTAAACTGTTTAAGATAGTCAAGACAGAAGCAGACTGCGAAGAACTTCAAAAAGATCTCACCAAACTGAATGATTGGGCAACAAAATGGCAAATGAAATTTAATGTGGATAAGTGTAAAGTAATGCACATGGGGAAAAATAACCCCAACTATAGGTACAGTATGATGGGGGCTAATTTGTCTGTGACAAATCAGGAAAGAGTTCTTGGAGTTATCATGGATAGTTCTCTGAAAACTTCCACACAGTGTGCATTGGTGGTCAAAAAGGCAAATAGGATGCTAGTAATTATTAAGAAAGGGATAGAAAATAAGACCCAGAATATCTTACTGCCCCTGTATAAAACTATGGTACACCCACATCTTAAATACTGTGTACAGATGTGGTCTCCTCACCTCAAAAAAGATATTTTGGCCTTGGAAAGGGTTCAGAAAAGGGCAACTTAATTGATTAGGGGTTTGGAATGGGTCCCATATGAAGAGAGTTTTCAGTTTAGAAAAGAGGAGACTGAGGGAGATATGATAGAGGTATATAAAATCATGAGTGGTGTGGAGAGGGCAAATAAAGAAAAGTTATTTATTAGTTCCCATAATAGAAGAACTAGAGGACACCAAATGAAGTTAATGGGTAGCAGGTTTAAAACTAATAAAAGAAAGTTCTTCTTCACACAGCGTGTAGTCAACCTGTGGAACTCCTTGCCAGAGGAGGCTGTGAAGGCTAGGACTATAACAGAGTTTAAAGAGAAGCTAGATAATTTCATGGAAGTTAGGTCCATAAAAGGCTATTAGCCAGGGGATAGAAATGGTATCCCTGGCCTCTGTTTGTCAGAGGCTGGAGAAGGATGGCAGGAGACAAATCACTTGATCATTGTCTTCAGTCCACCCTCTCTGGGGCCCCTGGTGCTGGCCACTGTCGGCAGACAGGCTACTGGGCTAGATGGACCTTTGGTCTGACCCAGTATGGCCGTTCTTATGTTCTTATGTTCTTATGTTCTTAAAATTCAAAATTCCCGCTGGATGTTATCTTATATTTGTCTAATGTTAATGAATTAATTTTGAGCTGACTTTGTCTCAACTTAGAAAATGGACTACACTTGGGTAGCTAGTATTTTTTCTAAAATATATACTAATTCAATAGTGATATGGGTCTATAAAAGCTACATAAGGTATGGTCCTTTCCAACTTCACAGAGAAAAACGGCAACCTCTTTCTTAGCTTTCTTCCCTAGAAGAATGGCATTAGAATTACCCTTCAAGGGACCTAATAATACCTCCTCATATACTTTGTAAATTCAACGGAAAAGCCATCAGGTCCTGGAGTGTTACCTTTTTCATATGTTCTGTGGCCTCTAAAATGTTGTCTTCTGTTTATCTAATGTCACATAGCCTTGACAAAACAGCTATGTCCAGGTATCCTTGCATAATTTCAGAGTTTGGAGTATCTGAATAATAGAGGTTTTTTTTAATAAGCAACAAAAGTAGCACCTATTTGATTATGATATACTATTAATTACTGATTGTTTTTAATTGGTGAATTAAAGTGGCCCTCTTAAATCCCTTCAAGTTGGCAAGCTAATAACTTATTCTAATTTCCTTTTTCATAAAACATCTGCTTTGTATATCTACAGGCTGTTTCAGTGGTGTCTGTCATCAGCATATTTAATTTTACCTTAATATTAATTGTTGATATACCTTTGGTCCTGTTTTTTTATGAATCTCATGTAACCTTTGTATTTTCTGCTCTAGTTTTAATGTTTCTTGGATCTTTCTTTTTTCAAATGAGAGGCTCTGTTAATGAGCTGACACCTGAGCACTACTTCACCTGCCTGACACGGAAGATCTCATTACAGTCTCTTCAGTACTTTCAGAATCATGATCATGTAATTGGTGCAACCTGATCTTTATCTTGGAGAAGCAAATAATTCATTTAAAAATAATCTCTGGGGCCCATCCCAGTTATCAGGTACCATTTCCAATAAGTAATATTTGTTTTACTTTTTTAATGGTCCAATTTTGGCAGATATTGCTTGCTTCAATATGAATTTAGAAATAAACCTGAAATCTTTTCTAGTATACAGATGACAATGGTATGAATTAAATATAAAATCTCATTTCCTTGGGTTCAGATTTTCCTAGCAGTCTGAGATTGAATTATTGGTACAGAAAAGTTAATGCTGTGCTTGTTTCCTTATCTGTTTTGTCACTAGCCAAGCTGTATCAGTAACGTATCAGGCCACAAATCTGATGTCTCCAAGTATAATTTCTGCTTCTCCAAAGTGTTACAATGTTTTAAAGAAATCATGTTTTTAATGTTTCTGCTTTTGATTGGGAGCATACATTGACCCCACGATAACTATTAACTCTGCTATTGTGCATTTTAAAAAGAAAAACCATCTCTTCGTACCTTTAAATTGATCTGTAACCTGAAAAGCAAGCCTGACGACAGAGTGGGGGGCAAAAGGGACAGTTGCCCAGGGCCTGGTGATTCAAAATCTCTCAGAGCTCTGACCTGCTGCTGCCATTACTGCAGGAGTGGTGGCAATTGGAGCCCAGAGTCCTTTAAATTGCCTTTAAAGTGCTGCATGATGCACTCCAGGCAGTTCTGAGGGCTGGCAGGGATGGGGATGTGGGTGGGGTGCGGTGGGGTGAGGTGGGGTGGGGTGGGGTGGGGGATTGGCACAGTACTGAGGGCTGGCTACAGTCCCTTTCGTCCCTTCTTATCAAGTCCCTGTCCCTTTCAGGAGTGTGGTGCCAGCTCCTCCCCTCCCCGCCACCCACATACACATACACATACACATACATATACACATACTCACTTGCCCAGGGGCCTGATGAACCTGTTGCTCCCCCTCCTCCCGCTGAAAAGGTACATGTTTAGTAAAGATTATGCTCATTCCTCTTTTTTCCCCTTTGGTTGAAACTCCTCTCCCCCCCCCCAAAAAAATCTGTTAAAACCAGTTATTTTCATGGCTGTAATCCTCCCTCCCCCTTAGAGATTATTTTACTTCAAGAAAAATCATTTTCGAGTGGTTGTGCCAGGCATTATTTTTTCCTTTTAACAGCATTATTAAGCCATGACATTCAAAGATGTTATTTTAAAGGGAAAAGACATTGGTAATAACTATTTAACTCAATGATACTCAAACTGAGGCTCTGAAACTGCAAATGGCTCGTTAATGTGTCTCCTGCAGCTCCTTGCAGCACATATTAAAGCAGTGAGTGATTTAATTATTTACCATCTATGTTATTAATCAATCAGAACGCCTTTACATAAGTTTACAACTTTTACTACATTATTCACTTATTTGCTGGGAGCAGGGCCGGATTAAGGGGGGGCTAGCCGGGCAACTGCCCAGGACACCAACCTATGGGGAGCTCCTGATGGCAGCTGTAAGGGGCGCTGCGCTCCTGGCTGCGCAGCACCCCTTAGAGCTGCCATCAGGCACCACGTGCCCGATTGCAGCTGTAAGGTGTGCAGCGCACTGGGGGCGGGGCCACGCATGCGCCATGTGCCTGGGGGCGGAGCCATGCATGTGTCGCGCACCCGCTGCTCGGGGTGCAGGAATGGCTTGAGCCGGCCCTGGCTAGGAGAATCTAATATATAGAGGAGAATGTTCGCATGTTTGTGCGCTAATAATTTGGACACTATAAGACTACCACAACCAATCTTTGCATGGGATAACCTTTTATCCAGGAGAAGGTTTTAAGGGACTGTGGGAGGGAAGAGATGAGAGACCAATGCCTCTTCCTGGGGCTGGTCGGAACTTGGCAGTGCGGGGAAAAGCAGCTTCCCGGGGGAAGCGGCAGGGCCAGTCACTCACTAAGGCTGGCAGAGGGACAAGGAAGCGGAGGGCAGACTCAGGCGCCAGCGGCAGGCTCGTGGCTCCCTTCACTCTCCCTCCCCTCAGGCTCCTCACCTCAGTTATATCAACTGTCAACTTCTATTTCAGCAAGGTATACTGACAAAGTGCAAGGACAGTCACTTAAAGTAGTTGGAATTGATTTGGAGACATCTTGCTTTTCACATGGACAACTCTATGTTGCGTATTCAAGACTTGGAAGTGGAAAATATTTGTACATATTTCTTAAGAATTATGAAACAAAAAAAAGTTTACAATAAAGTTTTTGATGATAACGTAAAATTGGTTGTTTTATACTTTTTAAAAATATATTTTAATCCCTATAGAATTCAGTGCAACTTTTCTACCATTCAAAAAACAATAATGGACTACTGTTTTTCTAAATTTTGTTCCTCCACTTTCCCGAGCAATGCCGGGTAACTCCCACTAGTAATATATGTCACACTATGTAAATATGAATATATAATACTATAGTAAATGAAACAATGAATTCTCACTACTGTGTCTCCTTTGCATAATATTGGTCCCTAATGTGGTTTTAGCACTATTGACATTCGAATATCACTGTCACTTTAGCTAATCAAAAAATTCAAAAGCTGTTTTGTGGCTGTTTAATGGCATGATCCCTTGTCTTTCATTTCTCATTATGATGTATCATAATAGTGTGCCAGAAATTGACTTGTTTGTAAATGCTCATAGCTATTTCCTGTCTTAATCCCAGCATCCCAGCCCTCCCTCCTCATCCTTCCCAGTTCCTTCCCATCTCTGACATTTCATAGTTTAAATCCGCAAATAAAATACCAATATAGTAGTCCTCAAGTAATTGCACCTTGCTGAAACTTAAGCCTCTGTACCTTGCCCCATGAACATTTGAACTGCTTCTCTTGCAATCCAAAGGCAGTACATTCTCCATCTATGGGACTTTAGCCCTGGGCCTTTAGGGACAGATTACCATCTGAACATTCGAGTTATACGGAGAGGATTTGTTCAGAAACACCAAGGTTTCCTTCCCATCTCAGCCATACACACTTCTACTCTCTCCCCCTTACTATCCTTTGCTTTTTCCAGAACACAGCTACCACAGGGTTCTGATTAACTCATTTAAACCAAGCATCATGCTGTTTTCTTTATAATATTAACATAGTTACTGTTCACTTATTCATTCTTGATGTCTCCCAATAAGTTTCTTCTGATTAATCTTCAGATTACCTGTACTCTTCATTTATCTAAGCCCTGATCTACATTAGGGCTTTATTTCTAAATAATCCCCTTAGGTCAAATGTATAAGCAGAGCACACTACCAAGTCCATTATTTCAAAATAAGGGGCCGCTTATTTCTAAACCTGTACTCCTGCTTTTCTCAAGGAATAATGCTAATTTCAAAACAGCAGTAGTGTGGATGTACCAGTGCCGCTATTTTGAAATAATTGGCCTCTGGAGACCTCTCGCAGCTCTAACTTTGACTGCTATAGTCTCACCTGGCATCTCCACTGCTCCCCTTTTTCTGTGGTGCTCTACAAGTCCCAGGAGCAGGAGAAGGGTTCCTCACATGCTGCCAACTTTGAAAGCCCTGTGTGAGAAACCATGCCCAAAACAGGCAGAAACAACCCCAATGCTCCTTCAGACCCTCCGATGGCTACCAGCACTTCTGCTGCTCCCATGGCAGACACTTCCCAGAGATACAAGAGAGCTCTGGCCTGGACTGATGCAGAGATCTTGGACCTCATAGAGGAGACCAACCTCCAGGATCTCCACACCAGAAAAAGGAATGCCAACATCTACAGCCAGATTGCCACCCGCCTGGCTGACAAAAGGCACAGCAGGATTCTTGACCAGTGCCAAATGAAGATTAAGGAGATGTGGCAGGCCTACCACAAGGCCAGAGAGCTGAGTGGATGCTTGGGGCAGCACCACACACCTGCCGCAATTATGAACAGCTCAGTGCCATCCTGACAGACAGGCCAGTCACTTCTCCCACCGTCGTCGTCGAGTCCAGCCAGGACATGCATGGCATCAGTCTTCAGGAAGGCAGGGTGGTGGAGAACGAGGAGAAGGTGAAGGTGGAGGAGGAGGCCAGCCAAGCAACTATGCCTGCCAGCCAGGATCTGCTCCTCATTCAGGGCTCAGTCTGTTCTGACAATTTTTCACTTGACATTTATTTTTAAATGTTTCAAAATTGTCAGTGTCCTGTTTTGACTTTTCAGAATGAATAATTCCTGTTTTCTGGTACGAAATGGGTTTTTGTTTAGAAAATTAAGCTATTTAGAGTAAAAAAAGTTAAACTGAAATATTTTGTTTTGATTTCAGCACAATCACAGGAATGAAATCTCATTTTGATTGACCTGAATTGATCCCCCCACGCAAATTTTTGGTTTCAGACAATTTGACTTTTCAAATTAATTTTGGACAGGAAATATCTTTGAAATTTAAAGATACTCATGGTGTGGGCTATAGTTTCCAACCCAACTCTAATAAGAACCATGCAATACACAGAAGATTTAATTTTAACTTTCTGCTTTATCATTAATAAAACATACATTAAATTTCTTTACAAGCATTAACAAATCTTATTCATAATCTGTTTCATCAGATGCAGTGGGCTGCAGCCCAGAAAAGCTTATAAATTTGTTAGTTTTTAAAGTGCCCCAGGACTCCTCATTATTCCTCATTATTTAAGGGTAGGCTGTTTGTTACCCTTAAAAAAACTGATTTGTGTTTTAGTCAACTTCTTCTCATTAGATGTATAGTTATTCTATTCAAAATGTTAGCTATTCATTATACAATCTACTTGATCCTGATAAAAAGTTGTCTCGTTTCTTTTTCTATTTGAAGGATTTCTCCTACTTTATTTCTCCATGCTGCCAATGTTGGGTGATCTTTCCTTTCCCTGGAAAGACATTGTCCCATATCTAGCTGCTAGATTTCTTCCAATTAGCTTTTTTACAGTTTTATCAGTTGTGAAAAGAAAATGATAGCTAATATGTATCAAACACGGTCATTATCGGAAAAGATCACAACAAAATCTATGAATCCTTTCAAGGAGGAGACTAAACACCCAGTATTTTGATAATACCAAAGCTCTATGGATTGTATCAAAGTCATTAAGTTTGTATCTGTTCCCAAGGAGATGAGATATAACCTTATTTTAATAAGCAGCTATTTATTATTCAATCTCTGACAGAAAAATCCTGATAGCTAAGGAATTATAAAGTTGAAAAAAAAAATCAAGTTCACATGTGTGTGCACAGAGATGGGGAATAAGAAAGGAGAATTAGGGCATTTTAATTAAAAATGCATTATGAATAATTTCTAATATAATAGGAAAGCCAAGTAAACTAGTTAAGGGGGTTTATAATGCTTTAAGGAAGAGCCTGCTGGTAATAATAATAATGTTAATGCATTTAATTTATACAAAACCTTTCATCTCAAAATACTTCACAAAAATCTCTTCCACTGTTGTTAATTATATTTTAAAGACACTTTAATAACAGAGCTTCAGCACCAGGAGGAAGGTGCACTATTGTAAAATCAAGTCTACCAAATGTTATCCTTGGAATATGGTCTTGGAGGCCTGCTGCCACTAGGAGCCTGGTACCAAAGAAATGGCCTACTGGGACAAGGAAAGTGTCATAGGTAAAAAATGTCTTCAGGACTGTCCTTCATGATTAACAGGGGTTCATCAGATGAAATATGCTCTTATCAATCCAGGGACCATTTTCAGGTTAGCACAGAACACTCTCTCAGAGCTCTGGGAATTCAAAGTTAAAATACAGATATGACCTGGATCCTTAGTCTCATTAATAGCCCTTTTTGTTCAGGCAGATCCCAAGCACTCTAGTATCTCGGCTGCCAGTTGTTTCAACTATAGCTCAGCAATGAAAAGAAGAAGTCCTGCCTACAAATTCTGAAAAAATCTCTAATTGGATTAATGCAGTACTGGTAAAAATGTGACTTTAAAGCTAAGTTGATGGGGCAGAGCAACTCAAAGAAACTGGGAAATGAGTTTTCCTTTGGAGTGATGTGATTACAAGGGTGCTGGCAGGTGACTCTATATTCCCCTAATTGCCCTTAGACTATGAGCATGTTTGAGTGAAGAGCTGTGATGAAAGGAGCCTCTTATGGCTTGCTCCAGAACCCAAGGTGATCTCCCTCATAGTAACTAATATTAGAGAAAAATAGCCCTAAATGATGATAGATATAAACTTATTGAAAAAGGCATATTCTGGGTTTTCAGGCACCTCTGAATACTACTTATTTAGCATCCCGCCTCTCCATCTCTGACGCATACTTAGTTATATTAAGGACAAATTTCTCTACTTTTCCAGCTGAGCAAAATAGCTATGTATCAATATTAGCAATGCACATTCCCAAACGGTCTGATGATTGATCCTTATTCAGAAATCCAAATTCCTGAATAGTAGTCAGATAAAACTGTTCCCTAAGTACAGTATTGACTACTGTAAAATACAACTGAATTAAATGATTCCTTCACTCTCTCTTAAGACTCTTTGCATCCAACCACTACGGACATTCTTATCAGAATATTTTCTCTACAATTATCACTCCTATTTCATTGCTGCCTGTAGTGTGTAGCTGATCTCATTTCTGCATTTTGACAGATTATGCATCTTCAATTTTCACTGGTCACGCCAAAACATATTTCTCACGTTGGAGAGCAAGCAGTGCATTTCTGATTCTATAACAATGAGTGGAAATGTGATTACAGATCAGAATGGTGTATTACTGCTGTGGAGAGCTGCTACATATGCTTCCAGTACTATGGCTAAGTGAATAGCTGGATGAATGCTGTGTTTTGAGCAGATTGATGTTGTCATATCAGTGCTGATATCATTGTTTGCTAGACCAAATATGCTACCCCTCCCTCAAATTTTAATTTAGTCTAACAGGACGGATTTGGGTGTTATATGGAGAGCTAGAAACAATGTCTCAAGAAAAGAACACACCATCCTGCTCTTGGGCATCCCCTTGTTCATAGAAAAGCACTCAGGGAAAGGAGCTGTGATCAAAACCATGTCGAAAATGTCAAATGCCACTTACACATAACTTTCTTTCTGCAAATCAGAGACAGCAGGTTGTGTACACCCAGTACTGGCCAAAACACAGTACTGTGGACAGAAAGGCAATTGACAGATTCTCCTATTGAAATGGCTGAGATATTTTAATGAAGGATTTAGACCTACGGATATTGATAGTACTTCCACAAAAGGAGCAGCAAACACTTCTCAGCACAGTAACCATATCTGTGAGTGGAAGCAAAGGACACCCTTGGGGAACGTTTACATAGCAGGGCAAAAGTTGAATTAAGCTACGCAACTTTCACTATGTCAATTGCATAGCTGAAGTTGAAATTGCTTAATTCGGCTTGTGGTGTTGTCTACACTGCCAGAAGTTGAAGGAAGAACACTCTTCCTTCAACTTCCCTTACTCCTCATAAAATGAGGGTTACAGGAGTCAGAGTAAGAAGTCCTCCAGCTCAACACTATTTCAAAATAATGGCTTGCTGTGTAGACGTGCTCTTTGTTATTTTGGAATAACATCAGTTATTCCAAAATGATGATGCGGTGTAGGCATAGCCTCAGTTATTAGGTCATGGAGTAATAAGGGCTGCAGGATAAAATCTAGGAACCAGATTTTTTTCAGTGGGAATAAGACTAGTTGATGTTTGTGCTGAATAGCAAAATATTTCAGCTATATCTTCTTTTTTTTGTGTTGTATTCCCTTATGATGTATCCATAGACTGATTTCTCCAGTATATATAAACTAACTCAGAAACCATCAAGTTAGTAATATTAGAGGGGCAGTAAGGTAGATCATTTATCACTTTTGATTACCAGGGCTGTTTAAAACAATTTTACAGACAGACTGAAAGATCAAATGCCACCAAGCACTAACGGTAAAAGATTGAGAGAGAATAGTTCCTGTGAACATTTTTTCTAAAATTGGTTTCTTTTCAGTGGCTGTGCTCTGAATTCTGAAATGGAGCTCAGAAGGCACACGGACCCTAAATGCATTTCAAATGCTCTGAAGATCCGTTGGTGACAGGAAAAACACAGATAGTATATGTAAATCTTAAATACTTGCAGAGATTGCTGGAAAACAAGAATTCCATTGTGCAAAACATTATCAATATTTGAAATTTGTTTTTATTCGACTCCAGAGCTCTTTAAAAAATTTCACAGAAAATACGCGATTCACCCTCCCTAGAATAGCCAATTGCATAGTGGTTAGGGCATTCATGTGGGAGACCAGGTTCAAGTCTATGAATCAAATCAGTCTAAATATCTGCTCAAACCTCAATCTCCTGCATGCGAAGAAAGTGCCCTAAACACTGGGCTCTATAGAGTGAGTTGCTTTACATAGGTACTATTTATTGGGCCATAGTATGAAGGAGACTGACCCTAGTGCCTAGTATTTAAAGCTCTAGAATGATCTAGGAATTTATATTACTTGTTCATTTTCTACAACTTGCCACCAGTTTAGGTCTAGACCCCAGTGCTGTGAATTTTGGCTAGATAAGAATCAAGATCATTAGTCTTGCTTATAAAAAGCTGTGGGCTTTTTGGGGCAAGAGAGGTGGTGAGCAGACAAGCTCACTGAGGAGGACAAGAAGAAAAATGAAAATTTATTCGTTTTGGTTTGTGGGTATTGATGTTGCATGCTAATGATTTTTAAAATTCCCATTTTTAGGCTATATGAGAAGTGCTTTTTCAAATGGCTCCTACTGAGGCTCTCAATGAATGGGCAGGTGCAAACCCACCCACATCTAAAGATCCCACAGCCTATGGGAGGAGCTACTAGACCCACAGCTCAGTAATCTCTGGGGACAACTAATGTTAAAATAGAAATGGGAGGGAGGGTCACAGGGTCAAAAGCAGGGTACCAGAGGGACACAGCAAGCAAAGAACTCTTGACAGTGTCCACTTCCCTTCAAAGTCTCAACCAGCTCAATCTTGGGTCACAGCAGAGAGAAGAAAAGAAGGAACCAAGTAACAGTTCTCTTTCATTTAATTAATTTCAATTAAATGTGTACCAGTCAGAGAGTTATGAAAACATCTTTTATTTTTTAGAGCTTTTTTATGGCTCATTTATTAGTCAACATATGGAAGAAAGCTCGGGATTGAAAAAAACAAAAGCGATGACAACTTTGAATGTGTTTTGACTCTTGTAAATCTGAAGGAATCTACAAATCTGCCAAAATTCTCATGGGATCTGCAGATAGTTTAGGCACCCAAGTAGCTGAAGTTTGAAGTTAGAGGCCAATTTCAGAACTACTGTAGCCAGACGTAATTCCATTGACTACTGCTATTTTGCACAGTGTTACACTGCCTCTGAATTTTGGTGCAAGGAATTTTTTTCCTATGAGACCAAAGGAAAATATAGAAGGTATCTAATGCTGATAATATATTTGTTCTTCTTTGACTGTGATATTCTCAAATAGGAAAACACAAAGGTCCTCTCTCTGTCTCTTTCTTTCTCTTCTCCCCCTCCTGCCTCTCAGTCTCCTTTTCTCTTCTCCTTCTCCTCCTACCTATCACTCTCTTTCTGCTCCGTCTCTCTCTTTCTCTTCTCCCCCTCCTGCCTTTCACTCTCCCTCCGCTCTCCTCTGTCTCCATCAGGGATGCATGAGTGGGGCAGGCAGCACCCTGGGATCTGCACGCGCCCGGGTGAGTCTGGCTCTCTGCCAGCCGATTCCCTCTCCCCGCCCCCTGCCAGCCAGTTCCTCCTCTTGATTTACCATGGCCAGCCTCGCTGCCCCCAACTCCCACCCCCAACCCAGCTTTGCTTCCCGCTGGCCGCCCCTCCCCCATTCTACCTTGGCCAGCTACTCTGCCTCTGACCCTCTCCAGTTCTGCTTCCCCCCCAACCAGCCCCGCTCCTTTCCCGGCTGGTCTCTTCCTCCCTCCTGCCCCCAATCAAGGGTGCCCAGGTTATTTTACACCCTACGCCAGTGACATACACAGCTAGGGGGCGAGGCCATGTAAGTCATGGCCCTGCCCCCTTCTCCTCCCTCCATGGTGCTTGGCTGAGTTCTGTGCCGCTCAGCCGGGCCGCCACGGGGGAGCAAGCGGTCGTTTGGGCTCCCCCACGGCGGTCCGGCCGAGCAGCGCAGAACTCAGCAGAGCACCACGGCGGGAGGCAAAGAGGGGCAGGGCAGTGACTTACATGACCGGGCCCCACCCCTTGGCCGTGTACATCACCGCTCCGCCCCCCCATCCCTTCCTGCTGTGGCGCTCAGCTGAGTTCTGTGTCACTCAGCCAGGCCATGGTGGGGGAGCAAGCGGCGGAAAGCATCCGTTTGGGGTCTGCATTCCTCATGCAGCATGGGGCACAGAACTCAGCTGAGCTCCACGGCGGGAGGCAAGAGTGCCCCCCAGAGGCAAGACTGTAACACTACAGCCTTTCAGACTCACAGACATTGGGATAAAACCATGCCAGAGATGGCTGTGCCATCAAAGCTGTGGAGTGGGTGAAAAATGTTTGTGAGAGTCCTGCCAACCTTTGTAATGAATGTGCTGTTTCTGTGCTTTCACCACATATGTGTTTGCTTTCTGGTAATGTTGTAGAGAACAAATGCTGTGGGAAGAAATTTTAACAGAGCTAATATTTAGCTGGACTGGTTGGAAACAAGAATTCTATTTCACAAATAATTTTAGGTTCAGAATTTGATTTTGTTCTAATGCAGAATACTTTTTCTGAGAAGGACACCCTTCACCCTCAAACACTTTTGTGTGACAGATGGTTATAACATTCAGGACAAGGGAGGACCCACATCTATGTCCCTACTATGCTTGACTGCTCGGTTCGCCATCTGATTTATAAGGGCATGTCTACACAGCAGAGCTAAAGCCAAAATAAGCTACGCAATTTGAGCTACATCAATTGCGTAGCTTACATCGAAATAGCTTATTTAGGCTATTTAGGCTTATTTAGGAATAACATCAGTCATTCTGAAATAACACTGCTGTGTAGACATACCCAAGTGTGGGGAGTCTCTCTAGTCATGAATTTCATCCCTGGATGAGTGCTGACCAATGAAAGTGCTCGGTCAAAACTGCTACATTTTAATTTATTTACAATGAATCAGCATTTTCTGACAAAAAAATCATTTTGCAGAAAAATTCACAACCTGCTGTAATAAGTAACTATTGGAGAATATACAAGGAAAGCATACTTTGAATTTTTAAGGATGACTATAACAGAAACTTGACCAGTCACAGAATAGAAGCAAACCATGAGGTCTACATCACTCATCCCAACAGTTCAGATTTCAATGATTGAAAACTTATAGCAAACTCCTTGGTACAGATGAAAAATTATTCACTTAAGTTTATATCTAGGTAATTTGGAATAATTAATAAATGAAAATTGAAGCTTGCTGCCAGACAATTGGTGAATAAAACAAGATATTATATTCTTAGGATAAATTATTTGTTGTGGATTATTCACCAGCTCTCCAAGCTCATAACAGCTTGCAATAGCACATTTGCACTGAAACATTTATATAGTCTG
Source organism: Pelodiscus sinensis (assembly GCF_049634645.1). Classification (NCBI taxonomy): domain Eukaryota; kingdom Metazoa; phylum Chordata; order Testudines; family Trionychidae; genus Pelodiscus; species Pelodiscus sinensis. The sequence continues at coordinate 212,260,862 of NC_134712.1, read as the reverse complement.
TGTAAGTGGCTTGAGCACAGAGGAAATTATAATTATACTAATATTTTATATTCATAAAATACAGTAAAAAGACTGGGACCAAAAACCTTAGAGAGGTAGATTTACAGTGAGTAATTCCTTCAGAATTAAATGTGCAAATTAGATCAATTAAAGTCCCAGGTGCTCAGTCAAATGTCTAAATATTAACACATTGTGGGACTGGGAATTTAGCTAAAACTGACAGGGTGAGAAAGCAATAGGATTTATACTGGAGAATTTCAGGATGTGGCCCATACGATGTACAAGTCTGACAGAGACATTGTCTTGTGGACAATGGCTCCTCCTATTAGGGAATAACCACTCCATGACCTCCCCCTCATGCTCTTATCTTTTATCACATACATCACTATGGCAACCATGACAATTTCTGTACATGGAAGACAAAGTAATATCAGGAAAGTATTTGGTTATTTTTTTTAGTGGTTGTTACTGCAATGAATTGCCTTGCTCTTAAAATAAATAGCATTCTCTCTCTTTGTTCTTTTTTCCCTTTGTTCTGCTCCTCTCTTACACCTATCCTACAATTTGTTTCCCTTGTTTTCCCCATTGCACATACTTCTCCACTGCTTTCCCCCCATCCTCCTGTTCATATGTTTCAATCATCTAATCATCTTCCTTCCTTTTTCTCTAAATATATTGCCTGGCCTCTCCATTCTACTCTGCCCTGGAGATTCACCTCCAATTGGTAGCTGGATGCTCCAGACCTTGAGATCTGTTCCTTTTCCCTCTCTTTCTAGGGCCTCCTATTTACTAGCAGCAACATTGGTTTGTCTTTCTTTTCACAACATTTACAAATTGTTCAGTACTGAAGGAGAGACAGTACCATGTGAACAGCTCTTCATGGTCCACGGCAAGAGCTCCTGTAACTTTCAGTGAGTTTCCACTGTGTGCTGATCTACACATGATATAAGTTGATCTAGTCCTCAGCTTTATTTTGTTAGGCTATGTCTAAACTGCAGGCTTCTTTCGGAAGAAGCTTTTTCGGAAGACATCTTCCAAAAAACTTTTTCCGAAAGAGAGCGTGCACACTGCCAAAGCTCATCGAAAAAGCAATCTGCGTCCACACTGAATGGACGCTATCTTGCATGTAAGCTGTGATTACTACGGGTGGAATGGCAACCAGGGCACCTGTGCTTTTTCCTCTTCCTGTGAAAGAACTCGCTCTTCCTCATCCACACACGCCTTTTTCTAAAAGAGCTCTTTCGGAAAAAGGCTTCTTCCTCGTAGAAAGAGGTTTACCTATGTCAGAAAAAACCCTCTGTTCTTTCGATTTTCTTTCAAAAGAACATGATTGCAGTGTGGATGTAATTGAGGTTTTTTCAGAAAAATGGCCGTTTTGCTGAAAAAACTCTAGTGTAGACATACCCTTAGCTGTAGTAGTTTATGCTTTTCTTTAGCTCTATAGGACCCAGGCTCTCAATCATGCTGATCACTCCATTGTTCAGTTTAGAAAGCACTGGGTTTATACCATTGAACGTTCTAAAATCAATGTTAAAGTGCAAAAATGGGAAATATTTTTTATTATTTACTGTAGTGTTTCTTCTTAATATTGACAAATATCTTAATTATAATCACAAATGCTGCTTGAAATCTCTATATACATGCAACCCAGAGGCTAGGTCTAGACTGCACTGATTTTCCGGGATACCTCTGGTATCCCGGAAAAGCAATGCTACATCCAAGGAACGCATCTGCTTTTTTGGAAAAATGTTCAAAAAAGCAGATGTGCTCTTTCTCCATCCCTGTAAACCTTGTTTTATGAAAAATAAGGGATGTGTCAAAAGAGCCCTCTTTTCTGAAATTTGGCACCATGTAGATGCGCCAAATTTCAGAAAAGCCTCTTTCGACAATAAAGCAGAAGAAGACAGTCTTTTTCTGACTTACCATTGCAGAATAGGCCTAGCCTCAGAGTGTTAGCTAAAAGTCATGTCATTTCATATTTCACCAACACCATAGAAACTAATCAAAAGTTTAACTGTTAACTAAATTAACTGTTTGCTAAATAATGAACTGTTTACTAATTGATTGAGATATAACCTCATGATAACAGATGTTTCAGCAGAGAGCAAATCTGATGTTGTAAATGGTTAGAGGAATGGCTCTAAATTAATTTTTTCTCCATGATCCATAGTATGAGAACTACTGTGGCACAGTGTATTCTGAATTCTCTGTTTGTTATGCTGTCATCCAAACACATTGCTGATAAGGGTATTTGAGAAATGAGTAGTCTAAGTTCATCAGTTGTCTTGATGGTGGGTATTTGCCATACAAAACTGAACAATGAAGGCAGTATCTAAGAAACTAGAGGCTACACAAGACTAATATGTAGATTTATAAATGGAAAATTGTCAGATAATAAATTCAGAAGCTGAAGCAGGAAATAATTTAAACAGAATCACAATTTGTATATGGGCTGTGCAAAAGCCAAGAACCTTTTCTATTCTATTTACTCTGTTGTGCACACAATGCCACCAGAATGGAATCACATTATAAATCATAGCAAATGGCATTTTGCCTATTCCTCATAGGACTTTAAGATGGCACAGGGATTTTAAGGATGAATACTCCGGATATTAAAAGTAGCAGAATCAGAAAAAAAGAGAACGTATCAACGTACAGTAGAAGTGTTAGTGATACTTTGTTGTCTTGTCACTTTCTTAAGAAATTAAAAGCACTAAACCAAAAGGATCTAATTGTAATATCATTGTGGAATCCCATGGAGGATTTTTGATTGTTGTTTTCATATACTGGAAGCAAACATTTTGATCCAGAATAAGAAATAGAACAAATAAAGAACATATATTCCTCACCAGAGAATTATGAACAAAAGAACCATCTGGATTGAAAGAACACAAATAAATAATTTTTTAAAAAACATATATGGACTTTAGTGTTTGATTTCCAAACTATATCAAAGTGCCTGATTGAATGCCCACTGAGTATAATGGAAAGACTCACATTCATTTCACTAGGTTTTAGATCGGTCCCTAAATATATAGTGAGAGAGGGGTTTAACAATGTATCCATAACTTTAGTTATTCACTTTTCCCCCCCACAATAGCTAGTTAGTCTGTTTTTAAAATTCCATGTTCAAAATAATTCCAAAGGCAGAAAATAAAAATCAAAAGTTAGAAGAACATCTTAACTATTTAAATATGTTTTCAAATGCAGTGATGCTGAGAGATGATTATTTATGTGTCTATCTCTGTCATTCCTTTTCACGGAATCATAGAATAATACCACTGGAAGGAACCTCGAAAGGTCTTCAAGTCCAGACTCATGGCTGGTCCAAGCACCATCTAGACCATCCCTGACAGGTGCTTGTCTAACCTACTTTTAAAAATCTCCAGTAATGGAGATTCCACAAAACTCCCTAGTTAATTTATTCCAGGGCTTCAACAATGTGATATAATTAGAATTTTTTCCCTAATGTCCAACCTAAACCTCCCTGCCTGCAATTTAAGCCCATTTGCTTCTTGTCCTATCATCAGAGGTTAAGGACAATAGTTTTCCTCCTTTCTCCTTGTAACAACCTTTTAGGAACTTGAAAGCTATTATCATGTCCCCTCTCAGTCTTCTCTTTTCCAGATTAAACATACCCAATTCTTTTCATCTTCCCTCAGAGGCCATGCTTTCTAGACCTTTAATCTTTTTTGTTGTTCTTCTCTGGACTTTTTTCAATTTCTCCACATTTTCCCTAAAATGTAGCACCCAGAACCTCAATTACCAACAAGCTGTGTGGCAGAGCAGCGGAGGCAGCTGCTAATTGACCATCGCCCAGAGGTTTAGCGCTGCCTCACAGAGAGCTTCCTGGCTGAGGAGGGGCACTCCCTCAGCTGCAGAAGCTTCCTGCTCCAGACAACCAGCATGCTGGTAGGGAAGGGGACATAAGGAGGAAGGAGGGGGGGGAATAAGTACATAACTGTGATGGGAGGAGGCCAGTGGGGAGGGGAGTTTGGAGCATGCAGTAAGAACAGGAGAGGAGAGGTTTGATTACAGTGATCTGATTACAGCAGCTGGGTTTGCCTGCAGCTTCCTGTGAGGAAACCCAGGATGTTCCTCTAACTTCCTGGTCTAGGAGAGAGGCAGCAGATTGCATGGGATAGATAGGTGAAATAGGGGGCGGTGCTGATGTCTGTGCAGTGAGGTGGGGACAGAGGGAAGTTTGGGGGGTCTTAACTTGCTCCCATCTGGACTTCAGGCAGCAAAAGTCAAACTCTGTCTCAGCACAGGAGCCCTAGCTGAGCTGCCGAGATAGGATTCTCTCCTGGGGTGGGCTAAGGGGAGGCAGATTTCATTGGGGGTAAGTGGGGTAAAAAGGGCATGAGTAGGTGCTACATCTATGCAGTAAGGTGGGGACAGAAGAATGTTTGTTTGGGGGGTCTTAACTTGCTCCCATCTGGACTTTAGGTAGCAAAAGTCAAACCCTGTCTGTCTCAGCATAGCACCACTAGCTGGACTCAGAGATAGGACTCTCTCCTGGGCTGGGGCAGGTTGTATGTGGTGGTACCAAAATTTCAGGTGGGTTAAAAGCTTGTAAGCTGCTTTTGAATACTGGAACAGAATAGTCCAGTTGAGACCAAATCAAAGCAGAGTAGAGTGGAAAAATCACTTATCATATCTTGCTTACAACACTCCTACTAATACATACTAGAACGGTTTGCTTTTTTTTTGGCAACAGTGTTACATTGTTGACTCATATTTAGCTTGTGGTCCCCCTGGGACTCTTTGGGTGCGTCTACGCTGCACCATTATTTCGAGATAACGAGGGTTATTTCGTAATAATGCAAGCATCTAGCCTGATTCTGGCCTGCATATTTACACCTGTCTCTGGAAATTTCCACTACATGCATCTGATGAAGTGGGTCTTTGCCCATGAAAGCTTGTGCTCCAACACTTCGGTTAGTCTATAAGGTGCCACAGGACTCCTCGCCGCTTTTGCAAATTCAGACTAACACGGCTATCCCTCTGATACTAAGCATCTACATAGCCATTCTGTTATTTCAAAATAATTTTGAAATAACAGATGGTTTATTCAGAAATCTGTAAATCTCATTCTATGAGGAATAATGCCTATTCCAAAATAGCTATTTCAAAATAAGGTGTGTGTAGATGCTCCACTGCTGTTATTTCAAAATAGCCCCTCACTGGGGCCATTCTAAGGGTATGTCTACACTACCACCCTAGTTCGAACTAGGGTGGTTAATGTAGGCAACCGAAGTTGCAAATGAAGCCCGGGATTTGAATTTCCCGGGCTTCATTTGCATCTTGCCGGGCGCCGCCATTTTTAAAGCCCTGCTAGTTCGGACTCCGTGCCCGCGGTTACATGCGGCACGAACTAGGTAGTTCAGATTAGGCTTCCTATTCCAAACTACCGGTACACCTCGTAGGAAGCCTAATCTGAACTACCTAGTCCATGCCGCGTGTAGCCACGGGCACGGAGTCTGAACTAGTGGGGCTTTAAAAATGGCAGCGCCCGGCAAGATGCAAATGAAGCCCGGGAAATTCAAATCCCGGGCTTCATTTGCAACTTCGGTTGCCTACATTAACCACCCTAGTTCGAACTAGGGTGGTAGTGTAGACATACCCTAAGTTATTCCTCCCCAGTTCCTCCTGGGGCTCTAAATCAAAATAGCTTGTCTACATTAGGAGAACCTGCCTTGGACTAATTTTTAGGATTCCCTGCAGTGTAGACATGCTATTTCAAAATAAGCTATGTTGGAATAACTATTCCAGAATACTTTATTTTGAAATTAGCATGCAGTGTAGACATTCCCTTAGATTTCTTTCCACAGAACTGTTTTGTATGCAATCATTTCCCATTTTGTATGTGTGCAATGGATTGTTTCTTCCTAAGTGGAGTACTTTGCATTTTTCCTTATTGAATTTCATCCCATTTTCTTCAGACCATTTCTCCCGTTTGTCCAGAGCATGTTGAATTATACTCTGATCCTTTAAAGCACTTGCAACCCCTCTCAACTTGATATCATCCTCAAACTTTATCAGCACTCTCTCTATGTCATTGCCTAAATCAGGGCTACTGAACTTTGGAAGCCACAGGGGCCACAATGATATTCATAGCACATGCCAAGGGCCGCAACTTAAGTGTGGTTGCATATACATGCAAATATATATACAGCTATATACAAATAGCTTCTTTTACACTGACGGGCATGAATACAAAGATTAAGGCAAGACTACACAACACGCAGGCCCCATTTAAATCAGTTCTGCTAGATTAATTAAATGCAACCTTTACCTGATTTCCACCCATATTACAGCACTTTTAATGAGCAATGACAGTCCAGGAATTGAACTGCTAAAATACATATCAACAGAAGACCATTATATTGACTACTTTTTTGTTTTGGCTCCCACCCTCAGGCTGCGTGTTGAGCCCCGCGTAAACCCAAACCACAAACAAATGGGAATGTTTAATCTTTTCTCATTATCTCTAGGTCTTTATGGATCTTGCATCTGAATTTTGGTTTTCTAGCTCAGAACTGGATCAATAAAATCTACGGCCCAGGCACACTATGTATTTTTCTATGTCCTGAAGCATTTTGCAAAGTCACTTCTTAGAAACCTTTTTTCTGGTTTTGTTTTTTGTTTCGGTTTGGTGGGAGGTTTAAGTAAGGATGGTGTCTTACTGGTGCTTATGGCATGTGTAGCTTAAGGCAGACACAGAGCTGCTCTATAATAATGAATTCTGTATGTTGGCCTTGTTGTTTGAATATTTACTGTATTAAATATAGTGTCTCAGTTTAACAAAGGGGAGTTGGCACACAAAAAAAAAGCAGAAAGGAAAAAGTCTGGATCCCGATACGTGTTTGCTGAGAAGCAGCTTGAAAGCTGTTAAAAGACAATGCTGGGATAGCAAAAGGCCAAGACCTCAGGAGATTAAAAGAACTATGAAAGATTTAAAAAGGAATACTCTCCCTTGGGAAAAAGGTGAGAACAGGGGTGAAGCAAACTGAAAGGCAGGCATTTTCGGAGGGTTTTTACAGAAGTTACACTTGCCTAGGCTACCATCAGAGAACAGTCACACTTTAAAGATATATGTCAACTGTTTTAGAGTCCAGTTTCCTTTATACTGCATTGCTTCTACTGCAGACTACACAATACATTTGTTTTAAGAAGATGGTTGAATCATTGGATACCACTTGTCAGAAAGTCCTGAAGGGAATAACTGAAGGTGCTGAACCCGGTCAGTCCTGCTGGGTAAGCATGGTCAATCAACAGGGTACTGTGGCCCAGGGCCCAGTCTAACAGTGAAAGAATTGTGGAATTCCATGTGGAGATTAATAAAGACATGAGAACTGACAGCTGAGGATGTGCACTCAGAAAGAACTGAGACAGGACTGAAGTGCAGCTAGCCCTGGAACTGACATAAGCTATATGGTGATTTTGTTTTTGGTTGACTTCTGCATTATGTTTCTAAGAATCTGCTGTTTGTTTGATGCAGCTGGCATTTTGTGCTCTGATCCAGTACAACCTTCTCTGGGAGAGAGCATGCTCTCTTGTGGAAACTTTTAAAAATCTTTTTCTTGTTCTCAATATAAATCAAAGGCCATGCAGTTAATCTTAGCACATGAAATGTCAACAGAGCCCCACTATCTGCTGCTGGGATTAACCTAGGGCCACTTGAGCTAAATGCATGAGCTCTACCACCTGAGTTAACAAGCACACCTGTCTTACATGAAACTGTAATAGGCTCATCAATCTCTAGATGGCCTGACCACAACTAGAGGGGAACATAGTACACAGTGGGTGCTGCGGGAAGCAAAGCCATCCTGTGCAAAGAACAGTTCAGGGTGGTTGTCCTAGGCCCCATGCTTTGGGGGGCCCCGTGGCAGCCATCCCAACTGTCTTATGGATGGGACAATCCCGCATATTAATGGTAGCCCATGGGTGGCCTGGGGATGACCGTGGAGCCTGATGCAGGGTGGCAGCAGGAGTCAGCCCTCCCTGCACTCACTGCATTAGTGGGAGCCACAGGAGGTGGAGTCATATAGCAGCTTGCTCCACTCGGCCCTATCCTAGCTAGGTCGCTCTGCTTCACCACAGCAGCAGGAAGTGGAACACCCTGGCCTCAGGCCACTCTGCTCCTCTGAGTGATGTGGGCTTTTGGGAGCGGAGCGCAGTGGGCTGGGTTCAGGGCATTCTGCTTCCCTGTTGCTGTAGCGAAGTGGAGTGACGCACCTGGGAGATGGCAGTAGGGTGGGGCAGGCTTCTGGATTGCTCTGCTTCCCGCAGCACCCACTGCCATGGTGAGTGTGGTGATCCAACCCCTGCTACTGCCCCACATCAGACCCCCTGGTAATCTCCCAGCACATGCAACTTGGGGAGAGGGCTTTGGGGAAGGAATGCAATAGGGAAGGAAGAGGTGGAACTAGGGTTAGAAGAGGCAGGGTGGGAGTGTGGCTTTAGGGAAGAGGTGGAGTGGGTGTGGAGCATGGACTGGAAGAGGCAGGTCAGGGCTGAGGCTAGAGTCTGGGGTGGAGGGATGGCTCTGCAACACTGAGGGAAAACACAGCCATATTGAATAAGGTAGGCTTTTTTTTTAAAATGGTGGCAGATTCTACCCTTGAGAATGATTTTCATTCAGTGTTGGAAATGTAGTTTAATCACTGAAAGCTAGTAGAGTGTGTCTAGACTACAGGGTTTTGTCGACAAAAGTGGCCTTTTGTTGACACAACTATACCTGTGTCTAAACCACTGCCGACTTCTGTCGACATAATGTTGACAGAACTCGGAAGTTTTGTCGATGGCGGTAAACCTCATTCTATGAGGAATAATGCTTTTTGTCAATAGAGTTCTGTCAACAGAAGGCGTTATTGCATCTACACTTGTCCTTTGCGTCTTCATTCTCATGTTGACAAAGTGGCTTGCTTTATTGACAGAACTGGATGTAATCTAGACGCTCTTTGTCGACAGAAGCTTTGTCAACAGATACTGTCGACAAAGCCTCTGTCGACAAAAGCCTGTAGTCTAGACGTACCCGTAGTGTGCGCAACCCCTAGGCGATCACTTTAACATATGAATAGTGTTTGGAGCAAAACAGGGCCAGATAGTGGACAAGGCACAAAGGAGTTTCCAAAACACAAATGCTGGTCTCCTCTGGGCACTAATTTAGAAGAAGAAGTGTACAGGAGGGGAGTTGGCCAGTTGTCAAATTTATGTACCACAGGAAATTCTGACATTCTGAAATCGTGTTGCATTCCAAAATGGGCTAATTAGCTCAAATCAAGACTTGAGTTTTATTTTTATGTTCTATTAGAATATTTATTTTATAGACATACTATCTAATATAATACAATAAAACATGTTCACAATATATGATTTTGTTTAATTTTGTTTCAACTTTTAATGACCAAACAAAATGTTTCACCTTTTCCCATAAGCCATGCTGAAATTCACATATTCCTATGAAAGTTTGATTTTGATGAAACTATACTTTTTGTTAAACAATTTTTCCATCAAAAAATGTTGACCTGCTCTTGTTAAGACTTTTCAATAAATTTGACCAAATACTTAGTATCCTCTGTCAACCTATCTCCTCTCAAAAGGAGATCTCCTGGAGTCCTTTCCTGAACTCATAGAATCACACAGAATAACCACAGTACCCATCGAATAATCACAGTGTAATTATTACCAAATAATGTCTTGAGTCAATTGAGTACAATACCAGTTTTTTCTCTATGCCATTTCTCACGTGACACATCTGTGTATTTGCCATCCCTTAGTCTAGATGCTTAAATGAGATCAAGCTTTTTCCCACAACAATCATAAACACTCCTTTGTCAAATCAAGATTGCCCTTTACCTTATTTCTGATGATGAATCAGTTCTGAATATGTGCTTTTTTAGTGCACTGCTGATCATAGGGATTTCACATAAAAATAGTTTTTGAATGGAAATTTCGCAAGAACAAATAAAAAGACTCACTCAAGACATTTCGATTTCTCTTGCTGAACTCAGGACCACTTGAGGAGAAATAATTCCTCTCAGCTCTCTGATTTCCCATCCAGAGGATTCTGACAAAATCAATAAGTTACATTACCAAAGAGTCAGTCATAACAGCAGCCTTACTCAGCCTAGTCACTTAAAAACAGGATCTGAATTTAAAACATCCCAGTCTCCACGCTATTGGGCAGAATAAAATGAGACAGAGGTATATCCTAAGTAGAGATGTTTGGAAATTGTCTAAAGGAAAAATGTTACATCAGAATATGGTGATTCACCGCAGGTTAAATGTTGTTCAGTAACATTCTGCCATTAATGAAAATTTGTTTTGAAATGTAAATTGGGGCAGAAAGTACCTGGAAAAGGACAAAGCATTTTCAGAATGGAAGATTTGTTTCGGTTTTTAAAATGTTGTAGTATAAAATAAGAGGAAGCAAAAAATCAAACTGGGAACAATTTTTATGATCATTTTGATAATAATCCAAAAACATGTCTTCTAAAAAATCAGATTGTTAGTTTTGGAATGGGAGAGATTTTGAAATAGCTTAGCTCCTCCTGACATGAAAAATCTTGTCCTTACAGTCTACTGCAAAAGCTGAAATTCATTATACTTCTGCAGTTATAAAATATACAACCGGGAAAGAAACAGACACGGAGAAAAGAAGTCACATAATTATGAAGCCCTGTATTTCTTAAGTGACTAATATGGTGAGAAATAGCAGTGAGCACACAGTAGCAGAAAAAATGCCCAAAGTAAAATACCATAAAGCAGACACAAAGTTCTGCTTAATCTCATCATTTGCAGCTTCTCAGAACACAAAGTTGATGCTATTAAAAGACCAGTCAGAACTGAGGAAATTCCAAGCAGTGGCACTTGGAGAAATTAAATTAAAAAATGGATATGCTATAATCCTCTATGCAGTCAGTAGAAAAGACGATGCTAATGATAAAGAACAGGCTAGACGACATGACACTTTGAATTCTTATGTTCTTATGTTCTTATGAATTACTAATCTGGGAAGCAGGACAGTAAAAGCCAAAGTGATGCAATTGATATTAAAGCTAAAGTTCAAGAACAGACGTATCAGCATTTGCAAAAGAACCCAGATTCTTTTGTTAAAATCCTCAAGTTACACAAAAAACAACTTTCAGATTAGATATATTTATATTATACAAATTGTTAAACACAGAAATTAAGAACTAGCGCACAAGCTATCTTCAGTTATCAATAATCATGTAAAACAAAATAACCATGAAGCATTACATTTTTTTTCTTTGGATAAAGCAAAATTTCGACATTCAAGTTCCATTTTGGGGAATAATACAGAAATTGCTAGTCGAAAATCTATGTCCTGTGTTATGCAGGACATCAGACTAAATGATCATACTGTTCCCATCTGACCTTAAACTTCTTGAAATCAAACTTACTCACTGATGCCATCTAATTACACTGAGATGTTCACAGGAGAGCCAAGCTCCCAGAACTTTCACAGAGGTGAGTGGCAAGGAGGACGGGTGAAGAGGGGTGGAGGGTTTGGGGGGGAAGGGGTCAAGAGTAGAGCCCTGCAGAGATATAAATCAGAATCCATAGAGCTGCAGAGCTCTACCCAGAACCATAGCCTGAAAACAGCCTTATGGTGGGTCACTACTCCCAGAAATCAGTGCCCCAGACCAGGCAGCTCCTCTGGCGTAAGGATACCACTCCAGCCCTGCCCATTCCGGTGGGCACCAGGCTAATAGGCAGCTGTTCCTGGTGATGCCACAGTGGTTCTCAGCTTGTTTCAGTTCACGGACCACCAGGCCAATCAAAACATTTTTGTGGACCACCTCCAGCACATGTAGCACAGGACGAACGACACAGCGACCGCTCAGCATGACGGTGGCAGCTACACTGACGCTCAGAGCCTCAGATGGAAGTTACTGGCAACACAACGCAGTTGCATCCTAGGTGACACTATAGATGATGCGCCACATGCTTGTGAACATGGCATAAAACAGCCTAACAGTGGTGCCTGCTCACACCATGTGACTTTGGACAATGTTCCTGCGGACCACCGAAAAAGTCACCATGGACCACCAGTTGAGAACCACAGTGCTAGTGTGTGCAAACAGCTCGCATGCTCTGTGACAGGAGTACCTTCCATGTCTGGGGATGTGAGCCACTTGCAAACACTCGTGCAACCAGGAATAGCTTTTGGTGAGCCTTTTTGGTGCCCACTCCAGAGGGCTGGGTTAGGAGCAGGGCAGCCATTCCAGAAGAGTTGCTGGTGCGGGGTGTTGGGTCCTGGAAGCAGGGGGCTGACTTGCTGCTGCTTTCACAGTGGTGGTTCCCAGTGGAGCCCTGCAACTCCTCAGCTACTGGTTTATAGACACAGAGATTTTGTATCTGTGCAGGGCTCTAATGAAGAGGTGCAAGTTGCAGGGGAGCTCTGGAGGAGGGGGCTGAGCAGGTCTTGGAAAGTAGCAGGTGTGGAGCATGGGCAGAGCTTTGGGGAGGAGACCGGGCAGAGGTAGGCCTCAGAGCAGAGCAGAGGGCATGGACCCCACTTCTAGGGAGCTTCTATCATCCCTATCCAGTGCCACCCATGGGTGCAAGTGATTTGCAATAAGAAAGAGAAACACAGTTTGGAGATTTGGGTTCCTTCTGGCTTTTTTCTGCAACTCTCCACGCATATGAGATATGCCTGTTACAGCCTTTCCCTGAGGTCCAGAATTGTTTGTGGTGTCCTGAGGCCAAGTCTCGTTTTTAATTGTCCTAAATTCTGAAATTCCTGCAACCAATATGCTGTAGAATCGGTGTCATGCTTGTATGAAGCCCAAGAGGAGTGCTTATGGGGCCTACCTGATATTTCAACCATTAGAGTATTTCAGCTCCTTGTGCTGTGACTTCTAAGTTCTGGAATGTCCATTGAGCCTACGATAATCTAGGCAAATTCAATGCCACAAAATGTTTGAGGGATGGTTTGGCTATTTCTCTTGTTGACTCCTAACTCATAAGGCCAGAAGGGACCACTGTGATCATCTAGTCTGACCTCCTGTAGGGCTTCCTTGTATTAATTCCTGCTCCAAGTCTAACAGCTACCCTGGAACTTAAGCATATCTTTCAGAAAAAACATCCAATTAGAAATGTACCACACAAATATTGGAAGTTAAGTTACGTTGGGTGGAGTCAAAGGTGGTGACTTCAGTAATGTTTTGAGATTCTGTTGGGCTTAGAGAAGGATATGTATGAACTGGATGCTGCTCATAGACTCATAGACTTTAAGGTCAGAAGGGACCATTATGATCATCTAGTCTGACCCCCTGCACAGTGCAGGCCACAGAATCTCACCCACCCCTCCCAGAATAATCCTCTCACCTATATCTCAGATATTGAAGCCTTCAAATACTTTGAAGACCCCAAGATGCAGAGAATCATCTAGCTGTGATCTGTATCCCATGCTACAGAGGAAGGCGAAAAACCTCCAGGGCCTCTGCCAATCTACCCTGGAGGAAAATTCCTTCCTGACCCCAAAAATGGCGATCAGCTGAACCCTGAGCATGTGGGCAAGACTCATCAGCCAGACACCCAGAAAGTTCTCTAGTAATTCCTATCATCCCTCCATTGACCTATTTCCCACTGATAATGAATGGCCAATTAGTTACCAAGATCATGTTATCTCATCAAACCATCCCCTTCATAAACCCATCTAGTTTAATCTTGAAGCCAGATAGATCTTTTGCCCCCAATTACTTCCCTTGGAAGGCCGTTCCAGAACCTCACTCCTAATGGTTAGAAACCTTCGTCTAATCTCAAGTCTAAACTTCCTACTAGCCAGCTTATATCCATTTGTTCTTGTGTCCACATTGGTATTAAGCTTAAATAATTCCTCTCCCTCCCTGGTATTTATCCCTCTAATATATTTAAAAAGTGCAATCATGTCCCCCCTCAACCTTCTTTTGGTTAAGGTAAACAAGCCAAGCTCCTTGAGTCTCCTTTCATAAGACAGGTTTTCCATTCCTCGGATCATCCTAGTGGCCCTTCTTTGTACCTGATCCAGTTTGAATTCATCCTTCTTAACCATGGGAGACCAGAACTGCACACAGTATTCCAAATGGGGTCTCACCAATGCCTTGTATAATGGCACTAACACCTCCTTATCCCTACTGGAAATACCTCGCCTAATACATCCCAAGATCGTATTAGCCTTTTTCACGGCCATGTCACAATGGCGGCTCATAGTCATTCTATAATCAACCAGGACTCCGAGGTCCTTCTCCTCCTCCGTTACTTCCAACTGATGTGTCCCCAGCTTATAACTAAAATTCTTGTTATTAATCCCTAAATGCATAACCTTACACTTCTCACTATTAAATTTCATCCTATTGCTATCACTCCAATTTACAAGATCATCCAGATCTTCCTGTATGATATCCCGATCCTTTTCTGAATTGGCAATAGCTCCCAACTTTGTGTCATCCGCAAATTTTATTAGGACACTTCCACTTTTGGTGCCAAGATCAGCAATAAAAAGATTAAATAAAATTGGCCCCAAAACTGATCCCTGAGGAACTCCGCTAGTAACCTTCCTCCAACCTGACAGTTCACCTTTCAATATGACCCGCTGTAGTCTCCCCTTTAACCAGTTGCTTATCCACCTCTCAACTTTCATATTAATCCCTATCATTTCCAATTTAACCAATAATTCCCCATGTGGTACTGTATCAAATGTCTTACTAAAGTCGAGGTAGATTAGATCCACTGCATTTTCTTTATCTAAAAAATCTGTTACTTTCTCAAAAAAGGAGATCAGGTTGGTTTGGCACGATCTACCTTTTGTAAAACCATGTTGTAATTTGTCCCAATTGCCATTAGCCTCAATGTCTCTAACGACTTTCTCCTTCAAAATTTTTTTCCAGGATCTTACATACTACAGATATCAAACTAACAGGCCTATAGTTACCCGGATCGCTTTTTTCCCCTTTCTTAAAAATCGGAACTATATTAGCAATTCTCCAGTCAAATGGTACAACCCCTGAGTTTAGAGATTTATTAAAAAATTTTGCTAATGGACTTGCAAGTTCATGTGCCAGTTCCTTTAATATTCTTGGATGAAGATTATCTGGGCCCCCCAATTTGCTCCCATTAAGCTGTTCAAGTTTGGCTTTTACCTCGGGTATGGTAATATCTACCGCCATATCTTTAGTCCCATTTGTTAAGTTACCATTATGCCTAAGCTCTTCATTAGCCTCATTAAAGACTGAAGCAAAGTATTTGTTCAAATATTGGGCCATTCCTAGATTATCCTTAACCTCCACTCCATCCTTAGTGATTAGCGGTCCTACTTCTTCTTTTTTTGTTTTTTTTTCTTATTTATATGGCTATAAAACCTTTTACTATTGGTTTTAATTCCCTTTGCAAGGTCCAACTCAACCTGACTTTTAGCCTTTCTCACTTTGTCCCTACATGCTCTAACCTCAATAAGGTAGCTTTCTTTACTGATCCCTCCCATTTTCCACTCCTTATATGCTTTCTGCTTTTTCTTAATCACCTCTCTGAGATGCTTGCTCATCCAGCTTGGTCTAACATACCTGCCTATAAATTTTTTCCCTTTTTTAGGGATACAGGCTTCTGACAGTTTCTGCAACTTTAACTTAAAATAATTCCAGGCCTCCTCCACTTTAAGGTCCATAATTTCTTTAGTCCAATCAACTTCCCTAACTAATTTCCTTAATTTATTAAAGTTAGCCCTTTTGAAATAAAAAACCCTAGTCTCAGATTTATTTTTGTTTGTCCTTCCATTTAATTTGAACTGAATTAGCTCATGATCACTCGAGCCAAGGTTGTCTCCTACAACCATTTCATCTATGAGGTCCTCGCTACTCACCAAAACCAAATCTAAAATAGCATCCCCCCTTGTTGGTTCAGCAACTACTTGATGAAGGAATTCATCAGCTATCACATCTAGGAAAATCTGAGCCCTATTATTATTACTAGCATTTGTTCTCCAGTCTATATCTGGAAAGTTGAAATCTCCCATGATTACGCAGTTTTCATGAGTATTTACTTCATTAAAAACATTAAAGAGGTCTCTATCCATATCCAAATTGGATCCAGGTGGTCTATAACACACCCCAAGCACTATCCCAAGGGAGGATCTGATAGTTTTCTTTCCCAATGTGATTTTTGCCCAAACAGACTCTGTCTTCTCCATTCTATCACTTTTTATTTCTTTACAATCTACCTCATCTTTGATATACAATGCGACTCCACCACCTTTACCCTTATTTCTGTCTTTCCTAAACAGCACATACCCTTCAATACCTGTACTCCAGTCATGCCTAGTATTCCACCATGTTTCTGCTATTCCTATAATATCTGGTTTCACTTCCTGGACCAATAGCTCTAGTTCCTCCTTTTTGTTACCTAGGCTCCTCGCATTGGTGTACAAACATGTTAATCACTGCTGAGTGATCCTGCATTGGTTTGTTCCCAGTGGCATACCTACCACATATTTAGAAGTCAGGAATTAAAAAATGAAACTTGAATTGGCGTCACTTTACACATTCAAGTGACACATCTGACTGTTGCTCTGCTGGATGCCATCTTGAAATTTTCTGCCTGCGACAACTCAGCAGGCTGGTATATTTAGATGCCATCTTGAAAGTGTCTGATTGATAGAACTATTTCAAAGGATTTCACTTTTAATGGTGAGGTAAATGCACAACACATGAGGTTTTTATCAAAATTATGGTTCAGTATTTTAATAAAATGACAAATTTGCTCTTGCCTTCGTGACACTTCTCCTTTTCAGTTGGTCTTTGTTAACATGGAAAACAATTACCCTATTACGTGTCTTAAGTGAAGAAATAAAATGCAGCATGAACAACGGTCATAATTTTAAAGTTTCTATAAGACATTAGAAAACACATATCAGAATGTGAGGACTCGTCTACACTACAGAGTTTTGTCTGCAAGTTATGCCGAGGATCAAAAAGTGCTCTAATTAAATCACTTGTGCATGTTCACATTGCACTCTTCCTATCAGCAGAGTGCTCAACTTGGTGCATCAACAGTGAGAGCAGTGTACTGTGGGTACCTAGTGCATTGTACTACTCTCCACCTTTTGCAGCTAGGACTTGTAGGAAGTGGATTGCAGTGTATCATGGGTGCAGGCTCAACATCCCATAATGCAGTTCTTTCTTTTGCAGCATTTCAACTGTGCTTAGTGGCATTTTTCAACAGCCCCTGTTTACTATGCACCCACCATCTTCTGTCTAAAAGGATGGATCCAACATTGCTCTCTAGAATTGTGATCACCCTTATGAACACATCATGTATGGGCATGCAGCATACTGTCAGCTCCAAATCTGAAATTCTGTGTGCCATGGAAAGAACCAACTCTGGAATTCATGGAGCAGCTGAATATGATGGACAGTTATGTTTGGGCTTATGAAACAAGCACTGAGTGGTTGGATCACACTGTTACACAGCCCTGGGATGACCAGCACTGGCTGCAGAATTTTCAGATGTGGAAAGCCTTCCTGGAACTGTGTGTGGAGTTTCCCTCAGCACTGTTGCATGAGGACGCCAAAGTGAGAGCTGCCCTCTTTGTGAGGAAACTTATCATGATTGCTGTGTGGAAGCCAGGAATTCTGGACTGCTACCAGTCAGTTGCAAATCATTTTGGAGTCAATAAGATCGCTTCTGGGGTAGCATTAACACAAGTATGTAGGGCTATTAATCGCATCCTGCTACAAAGGACTATGGCTCTTGGCAATATGTGTGAGATAGTGAATGACTTTGGAACAATGGTATTTTGTAACTGTGGAGGAGTGATAGATGGCAATCATAGTCCAATTTTGGGCCTAGACCATCTTGTGATGGAGTACCTGAATAAAAGGCAAAAAAACAGCAATCAAATGGTCTGGTAGCACTTTATAGACTAACAAAACATGTAGATGGTATCATGAGCTTTCGTGGGCACAGACCACTTCTTCAGATGACCGAAGTTATGGTTAGAGGATAAGGAAACTCGAAATAAATAGGAGAAGGGAAGGAGGAGAGGGGGTGAAAGAAAGATGTTCTGTTGCCCACCCCCATACCTCTATGCATAAAGTATCAGGAGAAAGAGTGCTAAACCTGAGTAGATAAAGATCAAAGTCAGTGGATGGATAAGGCAGGAAGGATACCATTCAGAAGGTAGTTAGTACCTTCATTGATAAAAGTTCCACCACCCCATATCTTGATCTGTGCCCATGAAAGCTCATGTTACCATCTACATGTTTTGTTAGTCTATAAGGGTATGTCTACACTACAGCACTATTTCGAATTAACGTAATTCAAAATAGTTAATTCGAATTGAGCTAATTCAAAATAACACATCTATACACAAAAACTATTTTGAAATAGCGTTTTGCTATTTCAAAATAGTGTGTTCTCCTGAGGACACATGTGCAGAAGCACAAGAAACAATACACAGAAGCAGGATTGTTAGTTGATACGTAGCATTGAATCATTATAGTAAAATACAGCTCTTGTAACATGCCAAACACTTTATCACTATCCTTTGGCAAGCACACACCTCTGCAAACACCCTAAGCATGATGAGTTTGGACCAGGTGGGGGTTGGGCATTCAACATGGCACAGAGTCTAGTTGATTTTTAAGGGGATCAGTACAGGCAACTAGGGACAATATTGTAAAATCTGCCAACGTTTTCAACAGGCAAGGTCACTGAAGCCAATATCTTACTCCTGAGAGTAAGCCAGGAAGAAAACATGCATCTGCTGCGCTCGTGTGGCTTCAGACCCTGTCTCTATCTTGCTTGCCTCTGTGCCACACAACTGATTGCTGAGTGTGAGGGAATGCTTCCTACAATGGGGAAAGGAACAAAGCTCTGTCAAGGAAGCTCTGGCAGAGGATTGTCAAGTATCTCCTGGACAGTTTCCTAGAAATCTCTCTGGAGAATTTCCATTAAATCTTGATTTGCATTGACATACTGTTCTGCTACACTGCTGCAGAGGGGTGTTTGGAGTACACCTAAGACAACTAGTCTTGCATATTTCTATCACTTTAGCCACTCCTACAAAATGCAGCACAAAGGACAACTATACCACATATCACTGAGCGTCAACTCAAAAAGAACAATTACGAAGGGTCTTCTCTTCTACATCACATGTGTCAAAGACAGATTGATGGGACTGGCTAGATTCCTCAAGAGAGGAAAAGAGGTCCCGGCTCACTGTGCCACCAGATGGCCCAGCCTTGTGCCCCACATTGTCCTTTAACTCACACTCCTTGTCCACAACTTTGTTATACGGGTTAGTTCCATTGTCTACCACCTCTAGCCTTGCTGAAGGATCCACAGGCTTTTGGCGGTGGAGTTGCCACCTTCTTATAGGAGCATCAGATCTTTGGCCCACCACCAAAGCAACAGTTCGATCCCTTGGCTTCTGGTATGCCTTCCTCCACTCCTTTGTCTTTACACAGCACTGGTTCATAGCCCTTTTCCAAAAAGCCATTAGAAATCTGCTTGCAGGTATTCTAAGGCAGCTCCTGAGGCTGAAGCAGAGCTTCCTCTCCCCACAGATCCAACAACTCAGCTGTGGTCCTAGCAGGAAAGCATTTGTTGGGTGGAGCCATAATGGTCAGCTAGCAAGATGTGATGTGAGCTCTCCATGCCAAGTAAACAGGAACTGAAATTTCAAAAATTCCCAGACCATTCCATGAGGAGGAAGGATACCTGTGCACCTGGGTGCAGGGCAGCAGAGTTTAAACTACTGACCAGATTAGAAAGGATGCTGATTCTGGGAATAACTGAGAGATAATAAAAGTTCCTCCACAAACGTGTTTTATAGAAAAACTTGAAAAACAATGAATAGTCTAGCAGCACCTTAAAGACTATCAATCAATGTTATTACCAGACCTGCAGGGAATATTTACATGGACATTTTCACACACAATGGGGTGTCTACACAGCAAAGTTATTTTGGCCTAACGGCCATTATTCTAAAATAACTATGCAAGCGCCTACACAGCAATACCGTTATTTCGAAATAATGGGAGGCTTATTCCGACTTCTGTAAATCTCATTCTACGAAGAATAACACCTATCCTGAAATGGTCATTTTTGGAATAGGGGCTGAGTAGATGCTCCACTTCTACTATTTCAAAATTGCCCCTCACCTCACATTCTAATTCCTCCCCAGTACCTCCTGGGCCTCTAAATCGAAATATCATGTCTACATTCAGGAAGCCTGCCTTGGACTAATTTTGAGGCTTTCCTGCAGTGTATACATGCTATTTTGAAATAAGCTATTTCAGAATAACTATTCTGGGATAGCTGATTCCAAAATAAATGTACAGTGTAGACGTAGCCAGTAGTGAAAGCTAGGCTCATACAGAGGCCATTGCTAGGAAATAGCTTGAGTAGAATTGAAGGAAATTATTTCCTGTTGATCTGAAGAGTAAAGACTGGACAATCATCAGTTTTAGCCTTGTTAGAATAACTTTAGATATTAGCCTTATTCATATAGAATGAAGTGTTTTGAAGTAGTTAGTGATGGAAAACCCTAAAACTGACTATGGTGACTTTCAGAACTTTAGTATTCATTTTGAGGAAGGAGAAATAAAACAGTAAAAATAAATTAATGTAATTTTTACAATAGCTTTTTCACCAATTGTGATGACATAAAAAAAAATCTCTGGTATTTATCATGACCCACACTTGATTTGGTATGCTATAGTTTACATCTGAAGTGATAAACTTCTCTGTCCTTTATATTCTCATCTTGGTACAAATCAAATTCCTTTTCTGCAGAAGGAAGAATTATGCCTTAGATTATTAAATGAAAGCTGGAGCAAGTGAGTTAGTTGTATTTTTGCTTGCTTTTTTAGCTAGTAATTGCTGGAGATGACCTGTGAAATCCTGTTATTTTCTCCTATTTTCTTTGCATACCAGCCAATGTAATATTAGCCATGAAGCTGACACAAATTCTAGCTCCAGATGCTGCTATTTCATAAAGTTGTCAATGGTTATTAATTTATAGTTCACTGGTAAGGCAAGTGGAAGGGCCAGATAAGCTTCATTTCCTTTGGCATATTGTATTTTTCTTTTCCCATGGGCAGAGAGATGCTGCTAATCACCAATTAAAATTGCCCATGCGTTTTTCACTCATTTGTAACCATTTCTTTAAAATTAGATATTATATCGGTATGCCACAATCAAATGTCATTACATCCTGCTTGAAGAGCATTAGAGGACTCAAAGGGCATTGAGTTTAGGGCATCAGGAGTTCCACTTTGCATGTTAAAAGGGAATAGGGGAATTTCTAACGGGAATCTTTTCTGGAATGATATTCTAAAAGGATTAAAAATTGCATCTTAAACCTAAAGTGATTCCTCATTTCCACACCAGTTGTTGTTTCAGCCTTGCAGTCCAACAGTTATGATGGAAAATAGTATGCCTTAGGGTGGCATCTAATTAAACCAAGCAATGCAACTAAACTGTGGTCATTTAGAAGTTATATCACTTGCAACAGACCTTGTTAATTCAAGTTAAATTACTTCTAATTTATGGATTTAATTTTGGATTCGCTCACTTCACATTCCAAGCGTGTGCTGCATCCTATGAGGCTTGAACAAGTTTATTTCATGAACACAGGCAGTTCAAAGCTCACAGAGCTTGAAATTTAATTAGTTACTTGTAATTGAATTTTCTCTGGTTTCAGAGACAGAGATGGTTCTGATAATTACACCTGGCCCAGAAGAATAGAAGAATAAGAAGACAACACATGTAGGGCACAGCTATTCTTACCAGAAGATCTACTCTCCGGAGATCAATCTTCTGGCATTTGATTTAGCGAGTCTAGTATAGACCCATAAATCAATTGCTGAGGACAGCTCCCACTGGCATCCAGTAATCTTTCTTCCATGGGGAGTAAGGGAAGCCAACAGGAGTGTTTGCTCCCATCGGCCTCCCACACTGTGGGTATGTCTACACTACCCCGCTAGTTCGAACTAGCGGGGTAATGTATGCATACCGAACGTGCAAATGAAGCCCGGGATTTGAATTTCCCGGGCTTTATTTGCATAAGCCGGCCGGCGCCATTTTTAAATGCCGGCTTGTTCGAACCCCGTGCCGTGCGGCTACACGCGGCACAGGCTAGATAGTTCGAACTAGCAAGCCATTCCGAACTATCTGTATGCCTATCTGTACGAGGCGTACAGATAGTTCGGAATAGCTTGCTAGTTCGAACTATCTAGCCCGTGCCGCGTGTAGCCGCACGGCACGGGGTTCGAACAAGCCGGCATTTAAAAATGGCGCCGGCCGGCTTATGCAAATAAAGCCCGGGAAATTCAAATCCCGGGCTTCATTTGCACGTTCGGTATGCATACATTACCCCGCTAGTTCGAACTAGCGGGGTAGTGTAGACATACCCTGTGGATGCCATGAAGCTCGGCTTAAGTTAGGCTGACTCCAGCTATGCATTTTACATAGCTGGAGTTGCATACCTTAAGCCGACCTTCCTGGTCTAGTGTAGACCAGGCCTTAGTTAGCTCCTTTTATACTGCAAATGGAACTGACTTTAAAAGAAGGAGGCTGAATTCTGTCTATAGCCGACTGATGCATGATCAGATACTTTACCAACCCTTTTAGTGTCTAAAATTGAATGAAAAAACACACTTCTGTTTTGTTATCATAAGTCATGCTTAATCAAAAACAAGTCCTTAGAGTGAGTTTTCATAGGCCCTTACTTTTCTTGATAATCCCTTCCTACCCATGTTCATGCCCACCAATTATTTTTTCCATCTATGTGCAGAATAAATGCTGTTATATGCACGAGGCATATGTAGAGGTGCACCACCAGTAGAAACACAAGCTGCCAGCTATGGATGGCTGTGGGAGCTGTGCTAATCAGCAGGGCGGCATCTGAATTTCTCCTGGGTGGCTGCCTACTGACCCCCATAGCTGCCACTTGCCAACTCCTGACTACTTGGAACCTATTTTCTCCCACTCTTACAAATGCTCTGATCACCCCTTCCCAGCTGTAATGCTCAGGGTACGTCTAGACTGCAGTGCTACTTCAAGATATTGGAGGTATCCTGAAATAGCTATTCCATGTCTTTTGAACCAGCCAGTTATTTCAAAATAAAGGTCTCGCTATCCAGATGTCCCTGTAATCCTCATTCCACGAGGGCTAAGGGATTTTCTCGGAATAGTGGTTTATTTCAAAATTAGATAGAAATAGTAGCTGAAATTGCGTATCTTATTTCGACCTACAGGTGCAGTGTAGATGCACCCTCAATGTCCTCTGAGCCTCTGTGTAGGGTTTCCAGTCAATCAATACGGGAGGGAAAGAGCGCCCTACTGGTCTTAAGGTTACAGCCCTAGTTAAAGACTGAGTAAAATGTTCCTGGCAGCTAGGGAGTGCCTTGCATTCTGCATCGTTTTGATCTTTCTAAATATATATAAAAAGTTTGTCACATTATCAGGAACAAAAATGACATTATTATTATCATTATTATCATTATTATTATTATTATTATTATTAATAATAATAATAATAATAATAATAATAATAATAATAATAATAATAATAATGGATTAATATAAAGCATGTTTTTATAGAACACTTTTCATTAGTAGGCCTCAAAGTGCATTATGAAGAAGGGCTGGATCATTATCCCCATTTTACAGATGGGAAAACTGAGCCATGAAGAGATGAATTGGCTTGCTCATATCACCCAGCAGGCTAGTGATGGAGTCAGGAATAGTACCCATGTTTGCTGAATCTCAGTTCTGAGCACTATAAAAACCAATTAAACCTTTTAGCTATATCAACCAAATTCAAGCCAAACAGTTTGTGAAATTTTAGCAAGCTTAAAGAGGAAAATAAAATCACTCAGCTAGCATGGTGATGATGAAGGTAGTAAAAAGATGTAGATGGGGTAGCTGAGGTAGTCTGTAACAAGAAAAACTTAAAAAACAAATAGTCTAGTAGCACCTTAAAGACTAACAAAACATGTAGATTGTATCATGATCTTTTGTGGCCAAAACCCACTTCTTCAGATGACCAGAGTATAATAAGTCCAGATCCAAGAATAAATAAGGGGAGGGCGGGGATAGGGAGAAGGGAAAAGGTGAGTAGATAGTTACAGGAGGCTGTTAAGTATCATTAGCACGTCCATTGTTTGGTTGGTTGGCTGGGTGAATTTGTATTTTGGCACCTCTCCCCGTCTCCCAGGCTTGATGCCCCCCTCCCCATTTCCATTGGCTACATTGGCTTCCCCACCCCTGGATTCCCATTCCCAGCCCCCTTTGCCATTAACCACTGACCCCTAATTCCTACACTGTGCTCCTAATCCTAACATTTTGCAAACTTCACCAACCTCTGCACTTCCCTCCCACCTGCACCCCCAACCCCAGCCCTACATTGCCAGTGTGCTTACCACACTGTCTCTCCGCCCAGTATCACCCAACCCCTTATGCCCAGTAACCCACATTCCCAGTGTCCCCTCTCTGAGGCTATGTCTAGCCTGCAGGCTTCTTTCAGAAGAAGCTTTTCCAGAAGAGATCTTCCAGAAAAACGTCTTCCAAAAGAGCATGTCCACATTGCAAAAGCACCGTGGCAGTGTGATACCTCGGGGTGCATGGCAAAAGGCCACAGGAAGCATTTTATGTGATGATTGAGATATTGGCACTGGTGAGGCCACATCTGGAGTATTGTGTTCAATTCTGGGCCCACCATTACAGAAAGGATGTGGATGCATTGGAGAGGGTCCAGCGGAGGGCCACCAAAATGATTAGGGGGCTGGGGCACTTGACTTACGAGGAGAGGCCAGGGGATTTGGGCTTATTTAGCCTGCAGAAGAGAAGCGTGGGGAGATTTGATAGCATTCTTCAATTACCTGAAGGGGGGCGGGTTCCAGAGAGGATGGAGAGAGGCTGTGACAGATGGCACAGAATGAGCAGTAGTGGTCTCAAGTTACAGAGGGACAGGTCTAGGTTGGATATTATCAAAGCAATTTCATTAGGAGGGTGGTGAAGCACTGGAATGGGTTATCTACAGTGATGGTGTAATCTCCATTCTCTGTGTCCCAGCTTGACAAAACCCTGGCTGGGATGGTTTAGTTGGGGTTGGTCCTGCTTTGAGCAGAGAGTTGGACTTGACCTCCTGAGATCTCTTCCAGTCCTATGACTCTATGACCCAAAATCCATTTGCATGACAAAAAGAAACTAGCTAATACTAATGACTGAGTCCAGTCCTCGTCCAGGTCCTTGCCTGGCATGACTCTGGGTCATCATCTTCCAAATGGCCTTTTTCATTTCCCTCTGAGCCTGAAATGCAAAGAAGTGTTTAGAATGTGCAGTTTAGTGAAAGAAAAGAAACCATCAGGCACCATCCAGAAGAACAAGAAATGTCTCTTTTCCCGAAATAAAAGTTTTCAACGGCAAGTCCATCTTCTTGCCTAGTTTGAGAACAAATTGCTCCCTCCCTTGCATTTTCCAACCCCTGATTGCTGCTTTTCTGCTCTAGGTACACAATCCCCCCTTTGTTTTAGTGTCAATTTCTCATTGACACAGGCATGTTGTTCATCATGGGCAGGAGCAGTCACCTTTTCTTTTCTTTTCTTTTCTTTTCTTTTCTTTTCTTTTCTTTTCTTTTCTTTTCTTTTCTTTTCTTTTCTTTTCTTAACTTTCCTTCCTCCATAGCCTGGCTGTGTTGTATCTCCCTCCTCCAGCCCACGTCTGCTGCTGATTCCAGCAGGGGAAGGGAGGAAAGGGAATCCTTGGCATCTGGGCTTAAATTTCAGAGTAGAAGAAGGCAGAGTGAAAAGGAGACTATATAGATTGCAGGGAATTGCAGACAAGTTAGGGCAGGGAGGAGGCATGCGGGAAGAAAAGGGGAGAGGGGCAGGTGCTGTGCGTGGAGCAGGTCAGAACAGCTTCTGCCCCCCAGGGGCACCAAACTGCTCCCCAGGCGGCCATAGCACATTCCCTTCTAGCTCCCTGAGCCAGACAATGCCCCTCCTCCTTTCCCTTCCCAGCCCCACTCCTGTTGCAGCCATCCCCAGCCTGGTCCCCCCACCTCAACACATACACATTGTTTCCTGAAGTCCCTATGCCTGGTTCTGCTCCCTGAGCTCGGTGCCTCCTCTTCCCAACCTTGCCTGACCTCTACCTGCTCACTCACATGCTGCAGATTTTTGCTCCTGGCGGAGAGGGACATTATCACAGCTCTAGGCTCCCCAGGAGGGAGGGGCTGGGCTGAGTGGAACTGGAGCCCTCAGCTGGCCTGAGGAGAGGGGAAAGAGAAAATGAACCTAAGGGGAGGGACAGGGTCCAAGCGCTTTGTGGGACACCCCCGGCTGCCACGCCCTAGGCCTGGGTCCAGATCGTCCAGCCCTAAGGCCGGCCCCGCATCACAATAAAAATTACATTTTGAGTTCAAGGGCTGAAGTATTGCATCAGGTTTAAGATGAAAATGTACCTTCCTAGTTCTGGGCTTCTTGTTACTTGTTGAAAGCTTGGATAGAGCTCAGAGAACAGTGACAAAAATGACTAGAGGGCTAAGCTGACTTATGAGTTGACCTAGGAAAATAACTGATTCTTTGACTATTTGGCAGGTCTGAAAATGGGGAAAAAAACCAGGTGTGTGCCCTAACCCCTGGGTTATTGGTACAGACAATGGAGCTGAGGGGTAAAACTCCTTCCCTCTAAATTTTGTGAATCAAAGCCTTTCATTTCATTTGCTTTTATTAAAAGTTTAAAATGCCCCCAAATGAAACATTTTTGTGTCAAACAGAATATTTTGTTTGACCCAAAATTAACTTCATTTCCATTTTTTTAATTCCCTAGAAATTCTGAAAATATTTTGCTTTGGTTTGCTCAAAACATTTTTTTCAGAGTTGCTCAAGAACCAATAAAATCTTAATTTCTTTGCAAAGCTCTATCCTGGAGTTTTGGGACAAGGTATGAAATTTTGGGGCTACTATGAAGGTCAAAAGGGTTCTTTAAAACATTTTCTGTAACTCAATTTGTTTCAGAAACATTTGCCCAAAACCAAAATATTGTGGCTCTAAAGGGGGAAGCTAGGGACTGCCAGGAAATATTAAAAAGGGACTTAACAAAAACATACTGTATTCTGCCAATCTATTCCAAAGACTGATGATGAGATCCATAGAGCTTCACTCACCTCCTCATTTTATATAAATTATAAATATAAATCAGCTCAAGTAAACTGGGTAAAGTTCTGGCATCTTCTCTCTACTTGAGCTCTCCAAATCTTGTAGAGGTATTATATTTTGTGGGTATTTCTCACTTAAAGTTTTATTTATTGACTGTTAGTCATCAAGAATATTTCTTCCATAAAGATTTTAAAAGGGAAAAAGTTAATAGGGCAATTAACTAGAGAGAGGCCCAGCCAATAAAGTTCAGGTGCAGATCTCAACCCAAAGTTTCCTAAAATTCAGAGTGTTTTGATTTCAGGATTGGACTGATCTCTAACAGTAATTTGGACTAACATGGTCCAACTATACTTCACTTACACTATTTCTACACTACCAGGTTATTTCAAAATAAGTTATTTTGAAATAATAACTCCCAAAATAGCATGTCCACATTACAGGGAAGCCTTGAAATTAGTCCGAGGCAAGCTCCTTTAGATTATGGCTACACTGCATTTGTCTTTCAAGAGAGGAATGCAAATGCAGCCAAGAGATATTGTAAGTAAAGCGCGGATTTGAATTTCCTGTACTTCATTTGCATAATGACCCCTTCTTTAGAAATAACCCTTACTCCTTAAAAAATGAGGCTTAAGGGTTATTTCGAAAGAAGGGTTTTTATTTGAAATAACGTCATCTACACAACATTGTTTTTTCAAAATAGGGAATTTCGAAAAGCGTCCGGACGCCATTATGCAAATAAAGCATAGGAAATTCAAATCCGTGCTTCATTTGCAATTTCACTCAGCTGCATTTGCATTCCTCTCTTGAAAGAGGAATGCAGTGTAGACATACCCTTAATGTGGATGCACTACCTCGACTTAGAGTCCCAGCAAGCACTGGAGAGCTATTACTTTGAATGACTCTGGGGAGTAGTTATTTCAAAATAACAGCAGCTGTGTGTCCACACTAACCCTATTTTGAAATAGCTATTTTGAACTAGGCATTATTCCTCATAGAATGAGGAGCTATAATTTCAAAATAACAAGCTCGTTATTTCAAAATAATTTTGAAATAACGGGCTTTCTGTGTGGACACTCACCTTATTTCAAAATAATGGGAGTTAGTTCAAAATAACTCTATAGTGTAGATTTGCGCTTTAGATTGTAAGTTCTTTGGCAGCTGTCCTTTTTGTACTGCTTCTAGCCCAATGAGGTCCTGATCTGCTGATGTGGCTCAAAGGTGCTAACTTTAATAATAACCTTCAAGTCATTCTTCCACTTAGAGTCCCTGGGATTAATTTTGAATGCCTTTATATCAGTGTAAATTTGGAGTAACTCCAGTGACTTCGATGGAGTTCTTCCTGATTTGCACCAATGTTACTAAAAGGAAACTCAGATCACCAAATTCCAGGTGTACTAAAATTGTCAAAATAACTCATGCATACAGAAAGCAAATGTCTCTGACTGAAGTAGCATGCACATAATTTTCTCTTATGTCTTCACAGAAAAATAAGAAAGATTTAATGGCTACGTCTAGACTGGCCACAAATTCCGGAAAAGGGATGCAAATCAGGTAAGTCAGCATAGGGAAATCCGCGGGGGATTTAAATATCCCCCGCAGATTTAAATAAACATGTCCGCCGCTTTTTTTCCGGCTTGGGGAAAAGCCGGAAAAAAAGCATCTAGACTGGCGCGATCCTCCGGAATAAAGCCCTTTTCCGGAGGATCTCTTATTCCTACCTGAAGCCAATATGTCTCAAAATAGCACATCAATAATGAGGGATAATAATTTTATCTGCTGGTGCGGGATAGTCAATACAAATCCCAGACAAAGATCCCTTCCAGATAGTATAGGAATTAATATAATTTGAATACATAGTGGTCCCTTGGAGCCATC
Source organism: Pelodiscus sinensis (assembly GCF_049634645.1). Taxonomy (NCBI): domain Eukaryota; kingdom Metazoa; phylum Chordata; order Testudines; family Trionychidae; genus Pelodiscus; species Pelodiscus sinensis. Next base: position 212,231,811 of record NC_134712.1, on the reverse strand, counting down.
TTTATAACTTTTTCCACAATCAAGAAAAGTTGGGCATCTCAAGATGATAACTATAGCCTTCAATAGCACATGTTCTCCAACATGTTGTGATTCAAGACTGAAAACACACAGTTAGTTCTTTTATTACTTTCCTACAACTCAGAAATAGCTTGTTTTTATGAGTGTTTTTGACATATCTGAAGACCTCAAGTTTGAAAATGAAGATGTTATGGCCCTTTAAAATTATATTATCGACAGGCTTACAGAGCAGATTTCTGAAGCTTAGCCCCTTCTGCCACCACTTTCCCACTTTTGAGCTCAAGATCAAGTTCCCTTCCCACAAATCCAATCTACTGAAACTTACCACTGCCCAATTCCATGTAGCCTCCAACCAGGAGAATCCAAATCCACCATCCAAATCCTCACAAGCAAACCACATGTTCCCTTTTATGTGGACAATACCCTCTCAGATTCTCCACTCCCTCCTGTGTGTGGCCATCTACCTCCTTCTTTTTAGTCTGGAAGCTCACCCGAACACTGGGCAGAAGCAAGGAGAGCCTTTGAGGCATCTGATGAAAAAATGAACTACAGCAGACATCTGACAGCAGCAGCCATAAATCAAATATGAACAAGTAAAAGTGAAAGAAGCTCTTCTTGCAGGAACAAAATTCAGACCAGAGAGAACCGTGGGATAGATTCTATGTCCAAAAATACCTCCCTCCACAAAAAAAACAAATAACCTTCCTGATCTAAGAGATCAGCTCTTTATCCTTAATGGTTTCACTTTTTCAGGCAGTTTGGATGTAAACTAATTAATTAGCTCCATAAAAGTTCTGAACATTGATATTATTAATTATTTGCTTTGCAATAGCATCCAGAGTTTGTTGATCAGGCTTTTGTTCTATTAGACACTCTACATATAATTAGACGTTTTCCTCCCAAGGAATTTACAATGTAAGCGTACATCTACACTGCAACACTATTTTGAAAAAACTAGCTCTATTCTGAAATAACTTAGTCTGTGTCTACACAGCAGGCAGTTATTTCAGCATAGTGTCAAAACACTGTCAAGCTGGAGGACGTCTTACTCCAACTCCTGTACATTGTATGAGGAATAAGAGAAGTCGGAGGAAGAGTGCTCTATTTTGAAATAAGAGCTGTGTAAACGCTCCCTATTTTGAAATAAGCTATTTTGAAATAAGATACACAATTGATGTAGCTCAATTTGAGTGTCTTATTTTGAGGTAAGCCCTGCAATGTAGACACACCCTGGCTGTGTCTACACTGCACCCCTTTTCTGGAAAAGAGATGCAGATGAGACAAGTCGGAATTGCAAATGAAGCGGGCGATTTAAATATCCCCCGCTTCATTTGTATAAACATGGCTGCAGCTTTTTTCCAGCTCGGGGCTTTGCCAGCAAAAAGCGCCAGTCTAGATGGGGATCTTTTGGAAAATAAAGCCTTTTCCGAAAGGTCCCTTATTCCTGATTTTAAGAGGAATAAGGGACCTTTCGGAAAAGGCTTTATTTTCCAAAAGATCCCCGTCTAGACTGGCGCTTTTCTCCGGCAAAGCCCCGAGCCGGAAAAAAGCAGCAGCCATGTTTATACAAATGAAGCGGGGGATATTTAAATCCCCCGCTTCATTTGCAATTCTGACTTGTCTCATCTGCATCCCTTTTCTGGAAAAGGGGTGCAGTGTAGACACAGCTCCTACATGTAAGATGGGAGGCACCGGATGGATATAACAAACAGATGCAGGAAGTCTGGGTAACAGTGCAGTGTTCATGGTAAATCTAATAAGTTGTGATTGTAGGACACCAACAGACTAATATTTGGTAGGTGTCCTGTAAGATGTGAATTTTAAGGAGAAATTAAAAGGGGAATAATGAAGTGGCTCTGTGGAATTTATGGGTGAGGTTTCCTATGCCTAAATGGCAACATAAGATAAACCATGAAGGTATGTATCATGAAGGTAAAATTAGACGACAGGAGAAGCAAGTTGGAAAGCACAGGCAAAGGTGAGATGGGATGTGGAAGCGATGGACTCACTAACATAGAAGAGAGAACCTACAAGGTGGGGCTGATGAGGTGGAAATGGGGAATTACTGGAGGGGGAGACTGGGTTGAAACAGTAAACCTGGATGGTGCAGTTTGCTGCTACTTTTTTAATAGATTTACGTAAAGCAAGGCTGATTTTTGTTGAGGCCAGAAAGGAGATTGCTATAGTTGAGGTATAAGATAGTGAGGGTTTGGATGAGTATTTAGCTACGTAGAAAGAATGGAAAAGAATGATTCTGACATATTCAGGAAAAAATTGTGGGTCCTGGTCTATAATTCTGAAAGATTTTCTTATGCTACTTTCATATATAGAACATAACTACAGACAATGCAATGTAAGGACTTCATCTGCCCAGGCGGAAAGATGGATTGGATGACCTATCAAGTCACTTGCCTCTCTCCTTTCTAAACTTTTGCTCAGATAAGTAACCTCATTGGAGTCTTATTATTTAGGGCAGGGCTACACTACCACTTTAATTAATCTAATTCATATCACTCGGGGGTGTGAAAAGCCTCCCCCCAGCAACACAAGTTCTGTGCTGTCCACATTGGTGCTATGTTGGCCTGAGACGTTCTCCCACTGATACAGTTACTGTTTCTTGCTGAGGTGGAGTAATTATGCCAAAAGGAAAGCACTCTCCCTTCAGCTTGGCATGTCTTCACCGGATGCACTACACAGTGCCAATGCAGTGCTGTACTGTAAATTTGTCCTTAGTGGCTCCTAACATGCCACAAACCCTAAATTAAATATTCCAACTTTTTAAGTTTAGATAAGCCCTGGGGCAAAAATATGCACAGCTTCAGCAAGAATTATACCAGGTGTCCCACAGCTGCAGGAAGTCAGATAGCCCAGATTGGATCTGTAAAACAGGTCTGTAAGCATTTTGCTTTCAGATTCTAGTCTGTTAGCTCCCCAAAGCTAACAGTGTGAGGACCAAGCCCTTAAGAAACCAACCCAAAGTAAATATTTGTGCAACCTCTCTACTAACCCCCTTATAGTGACTCTGAGTTTCACACAGTAATTACTCTTTCACCCGCTGCTAAGTTTCTTCTTCATTGGTCACACAGACCACTGGTTTAATGAAAACTGCAAAGGAGCAGTTACCAATGTCTTAAGTACAGTAAATGAGGAAAAAGTTTAGGCGGAGACTTGTATATGTTGAGGAGGAAGTGGTCATTGATTTGCATGCGAACTGAGAACAAAATCATCTCCTTGAATTTATTGACAGTCTGACAGTTTGTGAACACAACAAGGGGCACTAATTTGGGCACTTAAGTGAACAGCACAAATCCCTTATTTTCAGTAGCTTTAGAGACATCAGTGGCACCTCTGAAAATAATCCTATTTCTTTCTCTATGCAGTTTGGAATATCGGGGCTTTTTTGCGCAAAACAAATCTGAGCTGTCTACACTGGCCCTTTTGCGCAAAAGCTTTTGCGCAAAAGGACTTTTGCCCGAATGGGAGCAGCATAGTATTTCCGCAAGAAGCACTGATTTCAGACAGTAGGAAGTCTGTGTTCTTGCGGAAATTCAAGCGGCCAGTGTAGACAGCTGGCAAGTTTTTCCGCAAAAGCAATTGCCAGTCTAGACGCAGCCAGTAAGTGCACAGAGATTCAGTCATTTTGCTTCCCTACCTATCAGACTCATGCACCATTTTGCAAACAGGTCTCTTTGGGTGTGTCTAAACTACATGGCTCCATGTAGATTAGGCTGATCGGCAAAAGGAAATGAAGCTGCGATTTAAATAATCGCGGCTTCATTTAAATTTAAATGGCTGCCGCGCTGAGCCGACAAACAGCTGATCAGCAGAGCGGGGCAGCCATTTAAATTTAAATGAAGCTGCGATTATTTAAATCGCAGCTTCATTTCCCTTTGCCGAACAAACAAATCTACATGGATCCGTCGATGGAGCCATGTAGTTTAGACACACCCTTATACTGCAGGTTCCAAATAACAGCTAAAATTCCAAATACATATAATATGAAAAATATTCTTACAGTTTATTTCATGTGTCTCTCCTCATTTATGTTCTTCTTCCTATCTAATACTCCTCTGTACGACATCTCTTATTGGGAAAGTTTAAAAATCTACATAATGAATCTGGGAAATGAGTTGTGAAGCTTCTTCATAAATAAGAAATAGTCCTAACCTGTAATTAATAACATCTGCAGCTGAAGAGCTAAGTAGGCAGAACAGCTTCAAGAAGCCCATGGGATTGCACAGGACAGATGACTGAATCCTGTCAGAAAGATGAAGAGGTTTAAAAAATGAGGAACATTCTTCTTGATTGCTAAACATGAAACAATTAGTTCTGATATATGCCTTCCATTATTCCATATAACACAGTTCAGTTACAGCGTGATGCAGAGAGTACCTTATACAGTAAGGCTGCGTCTAGACTGGCATGATTTTCCGGAAATGCTTTTAACGGAAAAGTTTTCCGTTAAAAGCTTTTTTGGAACAGAGCGTCAAGATTGGCACGGACGCTTTTCCGCAAAAGCACTTTTTGCGGAAAAGCATCCATGCCAACCTAGACGTGCTTTTCCGCAAAAAAACCCCAATCGCCATTTTCGCGATCAGGGCTTTTTTGCAGAAAACAAATCTGAGCTCTCTACACTGGCCCTTTTGTGCAAAAGAGAGACTTTTGCCTGAACGGGAGCAGAATAGTATTTCCGCAAGAAGCACTGATTTCTTATAGTAGGAAGTCAGTGCTTTTGTGGAAATTCTAACGGCCAGTGTAGACAATTAGCAAGTTTTTCCAGAAAAGCGGCTGATTTTCCGGAAAAACTGGCCAGTCTAGACACAGCCTAAGGTTTTTAGCATTTTAGCCATCCAGCTTTTTGTAGAGAGAGGGGGAGTAAGAAATGCCAACAAGAATGTTGTCTCAGATTCTTTCACAGGCTGTAGGTATTGTATATTAATCCACTAACTGCCAGTCTTTTGGGATAACTCTGTTGTGCTTCAACTTATGCTGATAGCACTAGTGTTGTGAGAATAAATGATTTTAGTACCTAGACAGTTCACTGAAAATTGAAGAAAAAAAAAAGAGTTTCAGGTTCACCTGAGACATTTATTCCCCAATTTCTCAGAACTGTCTAGGTTCTAAAATCATTTATTCTCACAACACTAGTGCTATCAGCATAACTGAAAACCTAGAAAAAAATTGATTTAAAATCAAATCAAATGTTTTATTCTCTCCAAACTAAAACATTTTGGGACATTTTTGATGGTTTTTTGTTTATAAAGTTGAAGCCCCTCGGCTGAAACTGACCAGTGGCTGAATCGGGGAAGCCGGGGGCAGCTGGGGGCAGAGCAGTTGGAGTGCTGCCAGGTTGGTCCGGTAGCGCTGCCCCTTGGCACTGAGGGACCAACCCGGAAGCACCCCAGCTGCTCTGCCCCAGGCGCAACTGGGGCGCTGCCAGGTTGGTCTCGCAGCGCCAAGGGGTGGCGCTACTGGACCAACTTGGCAGCACCCTAGCTGCTCTGCCGCAGGCGTCCTGATTCAGCAGCTGCTGAAACTGACCAGCAGCGGCTGAATCGGGGATGCCTGGGGCAGAGCTGGACTATCGGAAGGGGGAGCTATGGGGGGGTCTGGGGTGGCATCCCCCCCACACCACCCTACACCCCTCATAGCCCCCCCTTTCGATAGTCTGGCATATTTGATAATCCAGCACCCCCTGGGTCCTAAAGGTGCTGGATTATCGGAAGTTTACTGTATCCCAAAACTAGATCTGGGAAAATAACAGATTTTTTAATTTTCTAGACTTTCCAAAAATAATTACAAAACTGTTTTATGTCAAACATAAATGAAATCTTTCATTTTTTTGTCAAATTCAAAATTTGGAGGAAAAATGGTTTAGGTTGAAAAAAGCATTTTTGTTCAACTCCCAAAAATGTTTCATTTCAAGTTTTAGCATTTAAAATGTTTTATAACATTTTAAGTGTAGGGAAATTTTAAAATGAAAATTAATTTTGAGTAAAACAAAAGTGAAATAAATGTTTTTCTGCATAAAATGCCCCCCAAAATTAATTTTCTTCAGGATTTTTTGTGTGTTTTTTGTCACCCAATACCATTTGGAAAAATGGATGAGATATATTTCAGGGTTGCTAAATCTGCTTTTATTTTCTGAAAAAAAAAAAAGTTGTAGTAAAAAAAATGTCAAGTTCTGTTAGGCAAAATCCTGAGAACTGCATAGACCTTGATTTCCTCTTCCATATGTTTTTTACACTGGTGAAATGTCATTGGATTCATGGAATTAAATTTAAACTACCTCCTAATTTTGAGGAAATCCCCAGTACTGGCTATCTGTTATTTGGTGGAGCTTCGTTATGTGTGGTATGATATAGAGCATGCTAAAATTACTGTAAAGGGCTCTAACTTGTACCTGCCTATGACCTCAAGGCCATTTCAATGGTGTTACACCAATGTAAAACCAGAGTAACACAAACATGAATGAGGCCCAATGTAAGTCCAATGTCTGCCTGTACTTATTACCAACTAGGAGCTTTGTGCTGTCTCCTCATTTTTAGATTATAACCTGGCAGTAAATATGATGACCAAGATGAGCTAAGATGAGTCTCTGCAGGCTGTCTTTAGGAAAAGAGTGGGATAGACATGGATTTGTATATTTCTGATGATGGCTAAAGTTGGAAAATCTATTCTCATTTTTTAAAAAGCATATAATTATATGATTCTGATTTATAAATATTCTTCCATTTTCTCCTTTGATTTCTTCTGAGGTAATGGTTTAATAATTCAGTTTAATTATGGGGAGATAATATTGTTGAGCGTGGTATTTTCTATACCTTAAGAAGAGAAGGTTCCTGCAACACAGAGCTTAAACTGTAGGCTAGGAAGATCCTGACTTTTTGCATCTCTATATGTTTCCCAAATGTCATGGTCTCTATCTCAAAAGCCAAGATGGCTTTCTAGGATGCCTATTCTGTCCTCAGTCATAATTGTTGAGAGTCCTTGTCCCTGATTGTTAGCTTGATGGTTTTGTCTACCTTATATGTAAATGTACTTTCATTGTTCTCTTCCCCTATACTAGTTGATCAGATACACATTCCTCAGTCTAGGGCAGACTAAGCATGCCACACACAATTTAAGAATATATTTCCAGCACATTTGTTATATAACTTAGCTCAAAAACAAAACAATGTAAAACATTATTTAGAGACTACATATGTAATCATGAAAAACCATATAAATGTTTCACATATCTGGCATGTATATACCTTGTAACAGCAGCTATAACAGTTCCATGCGAATGCCTGTTTTTTCTTTCAGGTGACTTGGTAAATAAGAAACAGACAGCATTATTTCCCATAAATGTAAACAAGCTTGTTTGTCTTAGCAATTGGATGAACAAGAAATAGGGCTCAGTGGACTTGGTGAATTGAAAAACACAATTAATTTTTGTTATCTTTTTTTATGATGGACATATAGTAACCAAAATAATACTATAAAGTGAGAACTGTACAATTTGTATTCTATGTTTTAACTGAAATCAATATATTTGAAAATGTATAAAAGCATTAACAATATTAATACTACATTAAAATTGCTACTCTATTATTGTGTGATTAAAATGCGATTAAAGTGCTTTTTTATGTCTAGTTAGTTTGCTTTGCATTAATCACATGCATTCATTTCAGTTGACAGCCCTAATTAAACTCTCTACAGATAATTGTCTGGCTGCAATTTGCCAATGCTGTTACAAGATTCTCTTTAGCACTTGGCCTGTCATCTTGATGATATAGATACTTGCATCTTTTAACTTCTCACCCCCAAACCTGATAACGATGCATTCTGCTTCCTCTTTGGCTAGACTGAATCTGATCTGTCAGGGTACTTCTACACTGCACACTTATTTCAGAATAAGTTATTCTGGAAGATATATTCCAAAATAGCTTATTTTGAAATTGCACATCCACACTACAGGGAAACCTCAAAATTAGTCTGAGGCAGGCTCCCCTAATGTGGATACGCTATCTTGATGTAGAATCCCAGGAAGCACCGGGGACAAATTATTTAGAATGCTCCTGGTGAGGCACTATTTCTAAATAGCAGCAGTGGAGCATCCTTGCTACAGCTATTTCAAAATAGCTATTTCGGAAGAGGAGTTATTCCTCATGGAATGAGGTTTACAGAAGTTGGAATAAGCCACCCATTATTTCGATATTATTTCAAAATAATGGAATTGCTGTGTAGATGCTTGCATTGTTATTTCAGAATAACGGTAGCGTTATTCCAAAATAATGGTGCCGTGTAGACACGCCCTTACAGACCTGCAAATAGAAAGTGTATCTGAGTTTCAGTCCTGTGCATTACATGTAAGATCATCCCGTTTCTCTTGCTCTCTGTGAATATTCAAACCCTTGTATTGATCCAAAAGATTCAACACTTCCATAAAATCTTCCTGTTAGATACAGGCTAAATGCATCATTAAAAAAATATATCTTTTTTTCCCAGTCACATTCCAGATATCACATTCAGAGTCTCTTGATAAGGTCACAGCATAGCTGAGATCATAATCTCATTAAAGCTTTTCTTTTCTCAACAAAGGTTTCCATGTTCTCGATTAAAAGCTGACCTCTCACTATCAATAATAATAACCCATTGTAGTTAAGCTCATTTGTGACATTAAACAGCAAGTCTTGTTATTGTCATGCTGCTTTATGGGTATGTCTACACTATAACGTTAATTCGAACTAACGGATCCAGACTAAAAAACTAGTTCGAATTAGCGTTTTGCTAATTCGAACTAGCATGCCCACATTAAGTGGAGCCTGAACCAGGTTTAAGGATGGCCAGAAGCAGTGCCGGCAGGGCATCAGATGAGGACTTAGAGCGTGGAGCTGCTGTCTCAGGATAGCCGAGGGCTGTGCTTAAAGGGTCCCGACCCCCACCCCGGACAGACAGTTCTCAGGGGTGCCCCGCTTGCAAAGCAGTCCTGGCTTGGATTGCCTGGACTACCCACACTGGGCACATCACACCACTCAGCCATCAGCCCGGCTGCACTTGCCGCAGGCTACCATCTGGAGAGAGGGGGCAATTGGGGGGCTGCAGGAGAGCGTCCACCCCCAGAAGCCCGCAGAGCCAGCCCAGTCCTCCCCATCGGGGGCTCGTGCTCCATTCCTCCCTCACCTCCTTCCACTTACCCTTTCCTAGCCCCTCTTCTTGATGTACAAAATAAAGATAACGTGTCTTCCAAAATGGAATCTGTCTTTATTGAACAAAACTGGGGGAGACTGGGAAAAGGAAGTGGGAGAGGGGAGGGCAACTAAAATGATCAAGGGTTGGGAACAGGTCCCATATGAAGAGAGGCTAAAGAGACGGACTTTTCAGCTTAGAAAAGAGGAGACGGAGGGGGGACAGGATAGAGGTCTCTAAAAGCAGGAGTTGGGTGGAGACGGTGCATACAGAAAAGTTCTTCATTAGTTCCCATAAAGAAGGACTAGAGGACACCAAAGGAAAGGAATGGGTAGCAGGCTTCAAACTAGTAACAGAAAGTTCTTCTTCACAAAGCAAAGAGTCAACCTGTGGAACTCCTTGCTGCAGGAGGCTGTGAAGGCTACAACTAGAACAGAGTTTAAAGGGAAGTGAGATCAAGTCATGGAGGTTGGGTCCATGGAGTGCTATTAGCCAGGGGGTAGGAGTGGTGTCCCTGCCCAAGGTTTTTGGAAGGCTGGAGAGGGATGGCACGAGACAAATGGCTCGGTCACTGTCTTTGGTCCATCCCCTCCAGGGTCCCTAGGGTTGGCCGCTGTCGGCAGACAGGCTACTGGGATAGATGGACCTTTGGTCTGACCTAGGACGGCCATTGTAAGCTCAGGGCTCAGGGTCGGGGGTCTCAGTGGACCCCCTTGATTCTCCTGCACACCTGCTCCTGGGTGGCCAGGCTGGCAGCTCTCCTGCCCTAGCCGGCCACTTTCCTGTGCCTAATGTGGAGATCGTGGACAAGGTCCACAATGTCTGCACTAGCCCAGGCAGGTGCCCGCCTCTTGCGGTCCCGGGCAAGCTCCCGGGAGCCGCCAGCCTGGTCCCGGGAAGAGGGAGAGGGCTGGGGGGCATCGGGTCGGTGGCTCGATCCGTGCCAGGTGCAGGGTCTGCTGGCTGGGTGCTGGCAGGCTTGCACCTGGCACGGGCACCGTAGCCAGCCCGTGCCCCTTTAAGGGGTCCGGGGCCGGGAAGGGGGCAGACGAGTTTCCCTGGTATTGGCCAGAGTGGCCACCAGGGAAAGCTGGGGAGGGCTAGCCTCCCACTAGTTCGAATTAAGGGGCTACACACCCCTTAATTCGAACTAGCTAGTTCGAACTAGGCTTAATCCTCGTAAAATGAGGTTTTCCTAGTTCGAACTAAGCGCTACGCTAGTTCGAATTAAATTAAATTAAATTAGTTCGAACTAACTTTGTAGTGTAGACCTACCCTCTGAGAGGTTTGTGTCCACTGCTTTTATTTTCTGGCACAGAGCATGCAATATATTAAAAATGCCAGACCACAGGATTAAGAATGGTATAGTCCTGATAGTGTAAACTTGTTAGATATACTTTGGGGCTATACTTGCTCATATCACACTTATTTAAGTGGTTTACAGAAAACTTATGTTTTGTTCACTTCATGACTCTCAGAAAACAGGGTTGGTTTTCACACCAGAACAATATTAAACAAACAGAATGCTTATCAGTCTGTGTGCGGTATTTTTATTAATATGTTTGTTTGTGACTATTATTGCATCTATTAATAATTGTTATAACTGCCCAGTGCTCTCTGTGTTGGAAAAGTTGTAGTACACTTTGTGATGGGGTTTTTATCTCAAACATGCCTGGAGAGGGGTTACTGGGTATCGAGAAGGGGGCTATTTAATCCCCTGACTGGAGCAGGAAGCCCAGCTAAGGAGGGAAAAATTTGGGCTGGATTGAGAGTCAGGAAATTAGTAGCAGTGACTGCTTGGGAGACAGCAGAAGTGTTTGGGTCCACAGAGACAAGTAGTCTGCAATTGCTCCCTTGAAGGAGGAAGTGTGGTGAAGCTAGCAAACCCAGAGGAGGGGGAATGCCTGATGGTAAGGAAAGGGCCCAGGGAAAGACAGTAAGGTCCATGAGAGAACAGACCTTGACTGTTGGCTAGAGGGTCCCTGAGCTGGAACCAGAGTAGAGGGCGGGCCTGGGTTCCCCAGCGAGCCACTGAGGGAGTAGTACTATAAGGCACTGAATGAGAAGACTGCACAGCATTGCTGAAGGAAGACTTTGGTAGCCCAGAAGAAGAAGACACATACAGCAATGGAGCCAGACGGCTGAGTCACTAAGAAGCAGCAGCAGCTGATGGACCAAAGGAGGGACTGCTGACCAAGATGGAGAGACAGTGTGTATCTGTGGGAAGGGGTGGTGGCCTCTTGAGGTTAATCCCTGCAGTGACAAGGAGGAGCAGATCACCCTGTGACACACATCTTAGAAGATCTGACAGCTTCAGGCTCTTTCTCCCCTTCTATATGTGTATTAAACTGAAATTAACATTAATGACAGTTACACATGCTCATCAAGGGAAGACAAGACTCATAAGTGATGTTTACATCTCAACAGCCAAATGCTAACCATTTAGTATTAGAGATGAATATTTAATGTTTATGCTTTTTTCGTTAACCACATCATTAAATTTTTAACAGCTGAGACTGCAAAATCTTTCATTTATTAATTATCACAATTTAAATATTGATCCTCTTTCAGAGGCGAAGGGTGATGATCACTTACGTCAAAAAAATGCTGTCCTGTGTGCATGGGTATGTGGAGGTCAGAAGGAGTCAGCAGAGGAAGAACTAAGCCAAAAATGCTGCTCAGATTCAATGTCTTGATTTGGGCTCATCTCTGACTCAAAAGGAAGAGTACCACCAATGCCATTTATCTTCTGAGGTCATTCCTCCAAAGACGGAGCCTAACGTATAAGATCTGATACAGTGGCAGACTGAGCTCATATGCAAAATCTTGGGTAAATTTTAACTGAACAGAACAAAAAGGGAAAGGAACAACTCTAGTCAATTCATTTATATATGGGACAATAAGCATTTTAATTAATTACATGGGTGTAATTCAAAAAGTTGTTTGAAGAATAGGAAATATGTTTTGTGGGGGGTGGGAAATTTCCATAAATACTATTTTGAAAATTTTCACTTACAATTTTTTTCTCCTTTTCTCCCTTCCTATTCTGCTTTTACAGAGAGAAAAATTGAAAAATGTAGGGCAGTGAAGGAAGAAAAGGCAAACTGAAAAACCAAAAGGTATCAAGTTATGAGTCTATTTGTAAAAAAAAAAAAATTTAAATTAATATTTAAAAAAATGAAAATTTGTTTTAATAGGCCAGTTATTGAAAAAAACCAAACCACCTCTGGTCAGGTCAAATAATTTATTTCAAGTCTATTGGGTTTACATGTTCCCTGAGATACCTATTTTTATTCTCTAAATATTTATAAGGTTTTCTCATGAATAAGTTATCCAAGAGGAATCTAGCAGATCTCTTTGCTACCTGCTATAACTGTCCTTATGTAAACATTTTCTTCTTTGTCTCCAGTAGTGCCAGCGGCAAGCTGCACTGTAGGCTTAAGGAGTTTTCTTCACTGTATTAGAGGTGAGTAAACATTACTTAGTCAGACTGTATTTGGTGGGGGAAATAATCCCTCCTCTGCTTTTCCTGTTGGAGCTACTTTGCTGTATTTTCCTTGCACATAGTGCATTGTTCCAACACCCTACACTTTCTCATTATTTTATATGACCCGTTGTTAATTATGATCTTTGGAGTAAATGTGTGTCTTTGCAAGGGCTTACAGACTGTACAGTACAGCCTCAGCATGCATTCCAAACAGCTGCTATCTCTAGGCGTGTTGTGTAGGTGTTGGACTAGCTATTTTCTGCAGATGCCATCTATGCTAATTTGCTTGCACTCATAAACAAGAGCTTGGAAACACAGATTAATATTTATGATGGTTCAAGGTGCCATCAATTAGCTGAATTCAGAATTAAGGCTGGATTTCTACGGGAGTCTCAAAGGAGAAATCTAACTTTTTTCCCATAAGTTACAAAACATACTGGATGATTAATCATTTTGGAGTCTTTTCTTGCTTCTATATTACATGTAGTTAGACAGGCAGCAAATGATATCTGTTATGTCGGCTGTTATTGACTATACCATCATAAAACAATTAGACCTGCTCTAAGGGGTTAAAATGGCTGTGGCCATCCCCAACCTTAAGGGCTCACAGCGTTATTGTTGGCAGAAGGCTTGACCTGGAGCAAGTTTGCCTAACCCCAGTTAGATCCTCTGGGTGTCAAGGTTCGCCTATATAGGTCACCTGACCTTTTGTTTTCCCTGCATTCCAGGATCACCTTACTCACACTCCACGTAGCCTGTATTTAAGGGTTGTATTCAGTGCTGCTTTATGAACTGGTAGAACACTTTAAGAAAGAATTCACTACTATTTATTCACACCAAAATTAAAATCAGCTTTGATATCTTGAACTCCTATTCTCCCTTTCACAATCTTTCACACCAGTGAATTTCTGGTGCCAAATGCATTTATCAAAAGTCTCCTGAATGTTTATGTGTCCTGAAAGTTTTGTGGTTTGAGAATTAGTCTGAGAGTAGAAATGATGTTGTGTGATTTAAATGACCAATCACAGGACATATTGCAAATACTCAAAGTTGGGATGAGTTGTTTGTTGCTGAAACATGTTTAAGTCCTTCATCAAATTTTGAAATTTGAACACATCAGAGTCTTTCTGTGGGTAATTTGTGAACAGGAAGAAGGGCTAAGTTAACGAAATAAACTGTTAGCTCTGACCATTGACCAAATTATCACATTCTGAGACCCTAAACTATGTCAAGTGTAAGAAGCCCCATACCATAAAAAAGAATATATTATTTTCACATAAAGTACATTAAATATATAAACAAAAAAGCTTTATTTTCTCACAAGAAAAGATATAAAACAACCCATAAATAAGGAAGTTGTTCTTTCTTTTCATATTAATAAATGAAAATACAGTAAAACTCCATTAGTCCGGCATCCAATGCTCCGGGACTCCTGATGGTCCAGAACCATCAGGAACCCGGAAGTGCTGGCGCAGCCGGACAGGCTTCCCCTATTCAGCTGCTGCTGAAACTGACCAGCAGCTGAATAGTGGAAGCCTGTAGCAGAGCAACCTGGCAGCACCCCAGCTGCTCTTGGGGACGCCTGGGGAAGAGCAGCTGGAGTGCTGCCGGGTTGGTCCCGCAGCACCAAAGGACGGCGCTGCGGGACCAACCCGGCAGGACCCCAGCTGCTCTGCCCCAGGGGTCCCCGAGTCAGCCGCTGCTGAAACAGATCAGCGGCTGATTCCAGGAAGCCCGGGGCAGAGCAGCTCTGCCCCGGGCTTCCTGGAATCAGCCGCTGATCTGTTTCAGCAGCGGCTGAATCGGGGACCCCTGAGGCAGAACAGCTGGGGTCCTGCCGGGTTGGTCCCACAGCACCGTCCTTTGGCGCTGCGGGACCAACCCGGCAGCACTCCAGCTGCTCTGCCCCAGGCGTCCCCAAGAGCAGCTGGGGTGCTGCCGGGTTGGTCCCTCTGCCCCGAGGGGCAGCGCTACAGGACCAACCAGGCAGTACCCCAGCTGCTCTGTCCCAGGCGTCCCCAAGAGCAGCTGGAGTGCTGCTGGGTTGGTGCCGTAGCACCGCCCCTCAGCGCTGCGGGACCAACCCGGCAGCACCCCAGCTGCTCTATTGCAGGCATCCCCGATTCAGCTGCTGCTGAAACTGACCAGCAGCGGCTGAATCAGGGATGCCTTGGGCAGAGCCGGACTATCGTAAGGGCGGGCTATGAGGGGTCTGGGGTGGCATCCCCTGCCACCCCACTCCAGACCCCTCATAGCCCCCCCTTCTGATAGTCCGGCATATCTGATAATCCGGCACCCCCTGGGTCCTAAAGGTGCCGGATTATCGGAAGTTTACTGTAATTTGATTAAATTTATTAGGGAAATACAAAATTTATCCCAGCTATATATAACATATATTTACAAATATTTCTTCTGATTTAATTTTTGCTATGAAACTGAATTGTTGGAAGTTTTTTTATGCCACACTGTAAAAATAAAGAGAGTTTTCCTAAACTGACAGAGGTATGCAAACACAAATTTATTCTCTTTCAAGATCCCAGGTTCCCTTGACCCAAGTCCATAAGATGATCACCTGGAAACTCAAGCACGGATAGCATATGAAGCAGAAAGCAATATGTTCATGAAAATACATAATTGTACATCTGTAGAGATCAGAAGAAGAAATAACACATTAACACTTAAGAAAATAAAAATAAAGTGGGAGAGAAGGCACTGTGCAGCCGAGCACACTGGACCATAAACAAAAGATGGCAACCTTCTGGCTATTACTAGACAAACATCACTCCTAGGATGAGTCCCATACAAGTATGATCTTGGCAGGATAGCTTCATGACACTGCCAACTCCAACCTCATTTTTTTCCTGATTTTATCAGCAGTGAGATCATTTATATAGAATAAGCTATGAACGCACAGTGAGAATTTTACAGATAGCTGCTGGCCAACAAAACACTGCCTTAGAAGAGTGATAGCAGACTTAATTGTAGAAATCTGCCATTATAGTTTTTCTGAGGTCTGGCCTCCTGCCTGTTAATAATGAACAATTAGTGAAGGTTAGTCTACGGGTATTTGTGTAGCCACGTGTGCATATTTTTGTCACATTTGAATAGAAATGTCTATATTTAGAGAATCTTTTTTCCCACATCTCCTTTATTTATCAACTGATTTTGATAACACTTGAAATGGAGTCATTACTTCCTTTGTTACAGGCCCCTCATATGGTGAGGCTTGAAGCTTAGTTCTCTTATGCCTTAAATTGGCATTGTCTATGCCCAGCTCCCTTCTCCATTTACTAGAAGGAGCAGGGGCACTCATATACAGAGTTTTGTGGCTAGCCTCCAAAAACTCTCCAACATGTTCAGCCCAGAAGATAAAGGAAAGGGATCCAAGATTATTCTGGAACAAAGACTCTAGCATGGCAGTGCGGAGCATGAGTGCTGAGCTGGTGGGCACCTCTGTCACTTTTCTAACAGGTGTTGGACTTGCGAGTGGAATTGAATCATTATACCCATCTTGCCCTGTTGAGCTGAAGAAAGAAACATCATTGTGTGCATGTTTCAAAAGCAGACATGAACGATACAGTGAGAAGGCAGTGCTTCATTGGTCCGGACTGGCCTGATGTCTTTTTCTGTATTTCAGTTCATCATCCTAGTTCATAAATGTAAAGAGCTAAAATTCTTCTCTTGGGGGTCCAATCCTGTCCCCATGAACTCAGTGGCAAAGCTCTCATGGGCTTCAGTGGGAGCTGTCTCAGTCCCTACATAGTATTGTGTGGCTCTTGTGAGCCTTTCCCATGTGTCACAGGGCACAAACTGAGCCAAACAGTGGAACAGAGTAGAGGTCTGAGATTGTTTTTTGCGGCTTCTTTTGGAATTATATTAACTCTATTAATTTTGTCAATTATTTTTCTTTTAAATCATTTGGCAGTGCTTCAATGGCAGGAAATACAAACCCGTTTTTGAGTGAGCTGCCTTTTGATAAGGTCATCTCAAGGCTCCAAGAGTGGTGAGGAGCCACACAAATCTAATTAGCACATGGACGTGAAATTGATTGCAGCCATTCTACATAGCCTCTTTATTCAAAATAATATTGTCGCTATGCCCATCTGTTGAAAAGGTGCTGCTTGTTCATTTCAGCAGAGAGTAGAAGTGCAGGAGGAGGCAGCTTTGAAACCCATACCCTGTGGATATATCACTGCAATTGCCAGGGCTATATAGAAGCTGTCTATACTTCCTATTACTTAAACAACTCCTGAAAAGTACTTAAATAACTACTGTGAAGTTAGCTTATTTTCTTTACTACTATGGTGGGACTTAACCCCCATCATCTGCAAGGCAAGCAAATGCCCCCAGTTAATCATGCATTGCACCTGGAGTGCTGAGTAATTAATTGGCCCCCTGGCCAGAGGGGGCAGGGCTAAGCCATAATAAGGTCTCAGTTAAGGAGGAAGCAGTGGTTAGATGGATTTTTGTGTAAGGGAGATGTGCAGAGTGAGGGTTAAACAGGTAGATAAAGGGGGAGGGGGAAAATATACTACAAGGCAAGGCAAGGCAAGTTCCTACAGAGGAAGCCCTGAAATGGAGCTTTGCACATAGAAAGAGAAGGGTTCAATAGCCCAAGTGATTTGAACAGCTAAATGTATTGGGCTTTGCTCAAGATATCCTGGAAGGGATTTGAGAGACTTGGCTAAAGAGCTGAGTGACATACGTCCTGGAGCCAGGGGTAAGCAGCTAGCAGAGGGGGCATGAGAGCCAAAGATACCAGTGACATCCAACTGCAAAGGGGTACTTGCAGGCAGACTGTGCTTCCCCCATAGAAATATTGTTCCCAAAATGAACTTTGCAAGCACATAAATTAAAGCGAGTGGAGGATTTTACACAGGGGATTATAGTGTGTAAAGAGAGTGACAGTGATACTATTAATTATAATAGATCAGCTGGAAACATGCCCAGACATCAGTGAGTTTGGTTTATATTATGTACTATAAAAGTAGTGTTAAGAGCTAACATGTAGGCTAGACACAAGACCATATGTATCAAGGGGAATCTAGTTCTTGCCAGAAGCCCCTCTGGCTTGTGTGACCCATGCGTGTTGAATTTAGACTGCACTTTCAAATTAACTTTGAAAAAGTGTTTCTAGAGAATTCAGTTTAAGCTGAATAATACTGTACTGTTTTCCTGAGTTTTACATTGATATCAAATTCAATTTATTTTGTGCCCCTCCCAAACTTTCATTATGCCAGATTTCTTTCTATGGGAAACCTCTCATGCCACTATAGAAGTAATCTGGGGGAAGTTACTCAACTGTCAAAATCTTTAAGAGAAGGCTCAGTTTTGGCAATTGGGAAGGCATGAGAGGCATCCTGAGCTTCCCGTCCCTCCCCCCACACAGTGAAGCACTGGGAAGGGATATAACTCCACTTGTCAGTAAGTGCAGAAATAAGACACCTCAAATATCAAGTTATAAGTATTATAATTAAACAAGCCATTATGTAGTGCTGAAGTAAGGGCAGAAGATGGCAGACCTCTTTGAGATGGAAACCAGTGGGAAACTGAAGTTCCTGTGGCAGATCCTCCAAACTTTGACTTTAGAGATTCACCATTGTCTGAGGAGTGGAAGATTCATCTGAGAAAGAAACTTTGTGAAAGTTTCATCACATGAGTGGGACATGGGATGTGCAAAAAGAGTGAAACACAGCATCAGACTACAACACTCTCGACACTTCAGGGAGAGAGTTAGGATGAGTGCTCTCTCAGAGATGGTAGATGTGTAACATCATCTGCAGGATCTGATTGCAAGTGGCATCATTATTAAGTCCCACAAGAACAGTGAGGAAATCTGGATACGTATCTACTTCTGCACCCTAAACAGCCATGTTGTGATTACCCTGTATGCCATGCCTCGGGAACAAGATTCCTTCTTAGACTATTTGCCGGGAAGCCAATGGTTCTCAGTATTGTATCTTTGAAGTGGATACTACCACATCCTTTCTTTTTGCTATGGTAAATAATTCACCTGTCCTACTCTTGACTGCATTCCTATTTGCCTAGGTCAAAACTTATTTCAGTGAATGCAACAGGTTATGGGATACTTTTCATAATTGATCAAGGTTCTATAAAAGTGTAACCACTTTAGGCTATATAGCTGCCATTATATTGCTATTATATGCATAGTACATTCAAATATAGGTATAGTATGCATTGGTAATATAATCTATAGAGATAAAGCCTAGCCTTGCAACTATTAGTCAGTAATACAGCTGGATAAATGATTTGCTACTCACTTCAAAGGTATGGTATAAGGATAGCTAAATTGTTGTTGTGTGTGCAGTGTTAAGTGATGATCATACAAATATTCCTGGTTCTTAAAAAGGAAGGAATAACATCAGACACCATAACATTTCTTTTTATATTATGATTTTTCAGAAGTGTCCATGAGGTATCTGCAAGTCTCTAACTAATTTTAATGGTAGACCAATCTCTTTCCAATTTGGGTTTCGGATGTGGTAACCTAGCAGAGCTAATAGAGAGTAGGCAAAATGTAGGCAAAAAAACATAACAGTGACTCATTTGCAAGAGCCAAAGGTTTCAATAGAAATGAATTAATTAACTGACAAATGTCAGTATTAAACTGAGCTTTCTGAATATGAAAAGATGAAATGGGCAATTGCAGGTAACAATGGGTGAGAATATTGATATTCTCCGTAGGACCAGTTCTGTGGTCATTATATAATAAAAGCTGTTGTGTAAGCTGGGTAAAGATTAAAGGGGAATGAAGGATTAGAAACCTGATCAGTTGCTTGAACAGTAAGTACAAAAACACAGCAATGGAAAGAGCAAAGGCTTTTAGGAAAACCAAATGGGCCATATGGTACAGTAATTTAAAACCACACCAAAAAAGTGCAAAAAAATTGTCTTGGCAAATAATTATAAATGCAGAAAAAATCCACTGGCTGGACTACTGTGGAAATATTGCCAAAGGGGTTTGGATATAAAAAGTTAGGAAAATATCAAATGAGAGTGGCCAAGGTACAAAGTTTAAATTGGAACGACACTCATTTGATCAGAGTAGTGTATTGCAGGTTTCCTGTAGTGAGATGAGTTCCTTGTGCCATGTGTAAATTACCACTGGAAGTGTTCAACTGTCATTTTTAGCTAAAGGGGTATTTCTGACTCTCTGCAGCAGGATTATCTAAATACGCTAGCCATCTGGAGTTTTCAAAAGGCCAAAGAGCATTTCTTATCAGAACTGGCATTAAAACAGCAGGTGTTTTTGCTTCTAGTTAGTCTACTATAGACATTGCCTCTTTTAGTATTGAGATCATCCCCTTTTGGACAGAGGCAACATTAGCTATTCAGCAGAGAGGTTGACTTATTTTCTACATGCAGCTAGCTGATGTCTGAAAATCAAGAACTAATTAAGAGGAGTTGGTTGGGCTGTTAGGTTGACCAGCTGGTACCTATCCCAGGTTCACAGTTTCTAAATCCGTTCTGTTTGTTGAAAGAAAAGCGATTCAGTATCTTAATGCCATTTATTAAATTTAAACATAAATCAAGAATACATCACAAAAGCTAAGCTATTATTAATAATCAATGTAATTAATAGTGCTTACTGTAATTAAACAATATCAAATAAAGGTCAAATCATCGAATTACCATCAATATTGGAATTGAGCAATCAAATTAGTTAAATCAGGAAATTAATGCAACAAAATCAATCTTTATCAGTTCTGAGAAGGTTATAAATCTCAGCTAAAGAATTTGACTGAAGTTAATCAAATCTATAACTTTAATAGTGACACCAAATGTATCTAATGTCTAAACCACAGCTTTCTTAGATTTCAATTCTACTATAGTAGCTAACCCTTTCCCCGAGGTATTGTAATGTAGATTGCAACAGATCTCTCCTGGAGAGAGCGCAGGTTTATCAACTCTTATTCACCAGAAATTATAGATGACAATTACCAGCCTGTTAGGACTTTTCAACATAGAACACGAATAATTGTATAAGAGTGCTTAAATCTGGGGAAGGTGAACTTTATAGATATGCTTCCATACACATGTGCAGAGACATGCTTTCACTTTCACACCCTAAAATTAAAAGGCCGAGGTGTTCCCCAGATAGCACCACAATCCTTGCAAGGTCACGGCCTTGAGGTGGAGGGGTAGATTTGATCAATGATTGGAATGGCTTGTTTGTTGGTGTTGTAAATTCCCCTCTCCAAGGGGATCAATTCTGGACTGCCAGACAGCTTTTTACCCTTGATACTTGCAGTGTGAAACTTCACTTACTCATCCTTGCAGCACTTCCAGCCCAGCATTTTTGGACTATTCAGGAACCTACCCTTGCAGCAAGGCAACGTGGTCCAATCTGGGTCAAATTAGGACATCTTTAGCAAGCATCAGTTTGGAAAACTCCCATTAAATCAGCAACTTAAAACATATTCCATATCTTGCCTACCACAGAAATTAAATGTGTGACCACCACCACTCAAAAAAATCAAACCCAGACACATGAGACTGGCATGGTCTTATCAGTGTGAAAGATCTTAAGATGACATTATGTCACCAGTTTATGGAAGGTTCAATAAAATTCTGTAAACATAGCTAGCAACAAAACCAGTCACTCAATATTTATTTATCAACAAAAATAAAAATGAGTTTAAACTTAATCAGCTGGGTGGCTTTTGAATCTCTCCTCGGTGGCTACCCAAGCACAAGCTTTTAGGGCACACTGATGAGGACCCAGAGAGCTAGAACCTGTATCTACAAGGCTCCATGTGACTGATACATTGATGCTACTATACAGCATCTATGGCAAAGCTGCAGTCAGTGAACTATAGACTTTGGGAAACTAGGTGTCACAGGAAGGGCTGACAACAAACGACCTAACTGGCAGCAATCCCATGACCTATGGTTGGTCCAGGTACACAGTTGAAGCCTGGAGGAAGTTCAAGAAAGTTTTCTACCACTTGGTAGTAGCTGACCTACAGCTACAACTGATCCTGGCTCTGTTCTTTGACTTTGATCATAGGCTTGACTTCTGTTACCTGTCACTCTAACTGCTAGTTCAGACTGTCCAAGTCCCAGTCTTGACAATCTGCTCCTCTGGAGCTAGGCCTGCCCCTCAGCATTCTGGCAACTTGCCTAGTAGGCTGATGCAGAACTGGGGCTTCCAGGCTCATCGCTCTTTAGCAGCCCTGACTGGAAGCTTGCTGTGGAGCTAAGCTCTCAGATGATCTTGGCTCCATAGTAGCTTGCCATGTGGGGAGGTGGGACTGCTGCATTTCTTCCCCAATGGAATCTTTCTAAAAATGCCCCACCCCACACACACAGAAAACTTCTTCTCTCCAATGTCTTGTTCTGATTCACAGGGCTGGTTTTTGTTTGTGTGAGTTTAAATTTTGTTTTTCTGAAATGCAAAATTTTGCATAGAAGAGAAATTCCAGTTCCAGCTTATCTTAGTAGAGAAGAGTATCTTTAGAGCTCAAAGGTGACACCCCATTGAAATCTAAAAGTCTCAGTTTTGTATAATGTCTGTATACCCATAGGATCTATATATACAGGGCTCTCTCAGACATCCTGAGGAAACTGCTGTCCTGGGTTTTGATTCATTGCAGAATGTTAGAGTGAATCCCTGGGTTTTCTGTCTCTGATCAGAGTGTCTGGAGGAAGGCAAGGAGGCTGCACCTGGTAGCGCCACTCTACTCCCCACGATGGATCCTATGAGGTAAGGGTGCTTTTGCTGCCATAGCTGATGTTCAGAGAGGTGTTGTTACTGTGCCAATAGAAAAACTCATTCTGGTGGCATACACTGGGTCTAACTAGGGAACTCTGCCAATATAGCTACATGGGCAAAGCATTTGTCATGTACACAAAGTGTTAAGTGTCTGTTTCTTCTTTTTCTTCTTCTCATACAGATGGGTCTCGCTTCCCAATGGATTTGAATACTCCACCAGTCTTAGGATGGGATCCACAAAGGAATTTAGGTGCTGCAACACTGAACAACACATCTAACTTTTAGGCATCTAGTAAATGACAGGAATGATGTTGTGATCTACAAAGCCAAGTCAGGGGTCTAGGCTCCCCAGACAATGAGGGCTCGTCTACACTGGCCCCTTTTCCAGAAGGGGCATGTAAATTTCATGAGTCGTAGTAGGGAAATGCGCGGGGGATTTAAATATCCCCCACGGCATTTAAATAAAAATGTCCGCCGCTTTTTTCCGGCTTTTAAAAAAGCCGGAAAAGAGCGTCTACACTGGCCCCGATCCTCCGGAAAAAGTGCCCTTTTCCGGAGGATCTTATTCCTACTTCAAAGGAATAAGCCAGACCAGCCCACTTCAAAGTAGGAATAAGATCCTCCGGAAAAGGGCACTTTTTCCGGAGGATCGGGGCCAGTGTAGATGCTCTTTTCCGGCTTTTTTAAAAGCCGGAAAAAAGCGGCGGACATTTTTATTTAAATGCCGCGGGGGATATTTAAATCCCCCGCGCATTTCCCTACTACGACTCATGAAATTTACATGCCCCTTCCGGAAAAGGGGCCAGTGTAGACGTAGCCTGAGTGTCAAGAGAGAGGCACCTTAGAATGTGCTTCACAAAAGACAGCTGAAATGGAATAGAGCAGTCAAGCTAGCCAATGGGTGATGCCCAGAAGAGGGGTGTTTCCTAAGCTCCACCTCTTTCTAGATAAGCAAGTCTGAGGTGCAGGGAGGTACCTATCTCTGCTTTGTCATTAGTGAATGGGAACCAGTCATCTAGAGTTCTCTTAGGGTATGTCTACACTACAAAGTTAATTTGAACTAACAGATGTTAGTTTGAATTAACTTTGATAGGCGCTAGACTAGCGCTCCGCTAGTTCGAACTTAATTCGAACTAGCAGAGCACTTAATTCGAACTAGGTAAACCTCATTCTACGAGGACTAACACCTAGTTCGAATTAAGGGCTCTGTAGCCACTTAATTCGAACTAGTTGGAGGCTAACCCTTCCTAGCTTGCTCTGGTGGCCACTCTGCCCAACACCAGGGAAACTTGTCTGCCCCCCTCCCGGCCCCGGAGCCCTTAAAGGGGCACGGGCTGGCTACACAGTTTGTGCCAGTTGCAAGCCTGCCAGCACCCAGCCAGCAGACCCTGCACCTGGCACGCCATGAGCCAGCCACCCGATGCCACCCAGCCCTCCGCCTCTTCCTGGGACCAGCCTGGCGGCTCCCAGGAGCCTGCTCAGGGCTGCAAGAGGCGGGTGCCCGCTTTGTCTAGTGCGGAGATCGTGGACCTCTTCGAGGTTTGGGGGGAAGCCTCCAATGTCCATGATCTCCGCACTAGCCACAGGAACGCGGCTGTCTACGGCTGCATGGCTGACAGCCTGGCCACCAGAGGCCACTAGCGGACCCGGGAGCAGGTTCGCTGCAAAATAAAGGACCTGCGGCAGTCCTACTCCCGGGCCTGTCTGCCAGGGGCCGACCCGGAGGCCTGCCCCCACTTTCAGGCCCTGGACTGCATCCTGGGGGCTCACGCCGTCCATGCCCCCCGGGTGGTCATCGACCCCGGGGCAGAGGGACCGGTCCTGGACACCGAGGAGGAGGAGCCGGAGGATGCCGCGAGCTAGGAGTCTGCCAGGAGCCTGCCCAGGACCCAGGACCCCCAAGGAACCCCACAGACCACATCTCCTGTGTCGTCCGAGGCCAGAGAGGCCTCCACCTGTGAGTACCATCATACTCCCCTTATGTGTACGGGGGGGGAGGAGGGGAGAGGGAGCCCAGGGACCATGCGCCTGGGCTTTGCCCACCATGGAGCAGCAGCTGGGTGTCATGCAGGGGCCTTGGCCTTGCAGAGGAGGGCTGGGTTTCACCCACCTTGTCCCCAGGGAGAACTGACCGCTGCTCTTGTTTCACCGCAGCCGCAGCACCTGAGACTGCAGGGCGCACCACCCCTCCTGCAAAAGCCACCCGCGCCCAGGCCAGCAGGCGTGCCAGGAATGAGGAGGACTACCAGCGGCAGCACCTCTGGTTCATGGAGCAGCTGCTCTGCAACCAGGAGCACTGAGTCCGGGAGGACCTTCGGCTGTGCCAGCGGAGTGTGGATGCACTGGAGGAGCAGGGCTGTGGCCTCAGAGGCCATCTCCAGACCCTGGTGGACCGGTTCCTGCCTCTTCCTGCTCCGGCTCCTGCGGCTGCCCCAGCTCTCGCTCCTCCTCCCACCTCTGCTGCCCCTGCTCCCTCTCCTGCTTCCTCCACACCCCCCATCCCTCCTGCCCCACCCTCCACACCTGCTCCCCCCCCAGGCTCCCGCACCCGCAGTGTTGCGAGACGGGAGAGCCAGCCGGACCCCCAAGCCTGAGCTTTCTCTTCCCTTCCTCCCCTTCCACCCCCTTCCAGCTCCCTCCTCCGAGGTTTCCCCCTCCCCTCTCCCACCCTCACTCCTCCCTCCCCCCACCCCAGTTATGTAAAATAAAGAGAGGGGTTTTTTTTGCCAAAACAGGTGTCTTTATTTGACATTAGGAAGGGAGGTTAGGGAGGGGAAAGGGAAAGGGGGGGAGGGTGGAAGAAGGCCCCAGTGGGGCATGCAGGGAGAGTTCAGTCCTCCTCCTCCACCTGGAAGCTCTCCCGCAGGGCTTCCCGGATCCGGACGGCCCCCTGCTGGGCTTTCCGGATGGCGGCGGTGCGGGGCAGAGCGTACTGGCTAGCCATGCGGTCAGCCTCAGCCATCCAGGCTGGCAGGAAAGCCTCCCCATTCCCCTCGCACAAATTGTGCAGCACAAAACATGCTGCCACCACGGGAAGGATGTTGTGCTTGGCGAGGTCGAGGCAGGTGAGGAGGCACCTAAATCGGGCTTTCAGTCGCCCGAAGGCCCCCTCTATCATGATGCGGGCCCTGGTCAGCCTTGCACTGAAGGCCTGGTGGGAGGGGTTGAGGTGCCCCATGTAGGGCTTCATGACCCAGGGCTGTAGGGGGTAGGCCGCATCCCCCACCAGGCACACGGGCATGTCCACGTCCATGTCCCCGACCCTGATGTGGTGGTCGGGGAAGAAGGTCCCGGCATGCAGCCTCTGGCACACGGAGGAGTTCCGATACACCCTGGCGTCGTGTGCCTTGCCGGACCAGCCCACATTAATATCCGTGAACTGTCCCCGGTGGTCACACACGGCCTGCAGGAGGACGGAGAAGTACCCCTTGCGGTTCACGTACTGAGAGGCCTGGTGTTCCGGGGCACGGAGGGGGATGTGCGTCCCGTCGATGGCCCCCCCACAGTTGGGGAAGCCGAGGGCGCCGAACCCCCGGATGATGGCATCCGGGTTGGCGAGGCGGACCACACTGCAGAGCAGCACCCGGTTGTTTGCCTTGACCACCTGTGGAGAGACACAGCAAAGCACGCCCCACTCCCGGGAGCAACCCCCCTGGGCGGCGTGTAGTACGGCCGGGAGAGACCGGCCCCTCCGGTGCGGGGCACTTTTGCCTCCTCCCCCCGTCACCCTGTTTTCCCTGGGGCGGCCCAACCCCTCCTTGCAGCCCCCCTTACCTCCAGCCCAGTGGTCAGCGAGTGCCGTACCTGTATGAGCACCGCTCCAACGGTGGATCTCCCCACGCCGAACTGGTTCCCGACAGATCGGTAGCTGTCTCGCGTGGAGAGCTTCCAGAGGGCGATGGCCACACGCTTCTGGAGGGGGATGGCGGGCCTCATGCGAGTGTCCCTTCTGTGCAGAGCAGGGGCGAGCCACTCGCAGAGCTCCAGGAAGGTGTCCCTCTTCATCCTGAAATTTTGGGTCCACTGTTGGTCTCCCCAGCGCTCCAGGATGATGCGGTCTCACCAGTCACTGCTGGTGTCCAGATGCCAGATGTGGCGGGGCACGTCGGTGCCCAGGCGCCACCGCAGCTGTGCCATGGCCCCCAGGGTGGCCAGGCGGAGAGGCAGGGGGCTGATGTGCACCAGGTGGAACCAGGCAGCCTCCAGCCATTGCTGGCAGGCTTGCAGCAGCAAGTCCATAAACTGCACCAGAAAGTGCAGGGCGAGCTCTGGCTCCATGTTGCCACCTGCGGCAGCATCCCCGAAGGGAAGCACCGACACAGACGGGCGCAGAGAAAAACGCTTTGCTGTCCCTCGGCGAGGTAGGCAAGCAAGCTGAAAAGCTGAGAACCGGCTGTCCAGGGGGGTCCCTTTAAGCACGAGCCTCAGATAGCCTCAGACAGCAGCTACACAAAGCAACTACTGACCTGATGCCCTGCCAGAACCGGTTTCAGCTGCCCTTAAATGCGCCCCTGCGTCCAATCAGTGTGGACGCGCTAGTTGAAATTAGCAAAATGCTAATTCGAACTAGTTTTTAAGTCGAGATGCGCTAGTTCGAATTAGCTTAGTGTAGACATACCCTTAGACACCTAATTTCTGTCTTATGGAAATGAGTTTGGTGTGGAAGGTGCCTAACAGAAGTAGGAGGAGGTAGTGGTGCTTCTGCAGCCTACTTTTATAACTTTTAGCCCAATGATCAGAGCACTAACCTGAGATATAAAAAAAACCCCCTCAAGTTCATTTCTTCTCTCTCCTAAAGAGGAAGAAAAGATTTGAACAGGGGTTTCCCACATCTCAGGAAAGTGCGCTAATCACTAGGCTAAAAGTTATATGGTGAGTGATAGTACCTGCACCATTACCACCCCATCTCCTCTTCCTTTGGCCAGACTTTGAATGGACTCAACTGAGTGGTTGTGTTCAGAGGCCACTTCCTGCACTGGGCCTTGTTACAGAATAGCTGCTTATGGGCAATTAAGACCTAGTTTGCGTAAGAGTGCCTTATGGAGGCCCACATGGGGGTTATTATCTTGGACCCGATAAATGTTACCCAAGCTCAGTTACGGTGCGTCTACACAGCAGCGTTATTTCAGAATAACCTGATGTTATTCTGAAATGACATAGTCCACATCTACACTTCGAGCAATTATTTTGACATAATGTCAAGCTGGAGCACTTCTTACTCTGACTCCTTTAACTCTCATTTTACAAGGAGTAAGGGAAGTCGGAGGAAGAGTGCTTTACCTCAGACTTCCTGCTGAGTAGACAGCGCCAAAAGCTAAAATAAGCTATTTTGACTTAAGCTACGCAATTGACATAGCTCAAGTTGCATAGCTTATTTCGGCGTTAGCCCTGCTGTGCAGACCTGCCCTTAGAGGGGAACTCCAAAGGGAGTTGAGATGCTCCCATGGGAAAGCGAGTCTGAAGGGAATTTGAAGAGTAAGTAGCTAGAAGCAAATTCACAACGAAAACAAAGTAAAGAATATCAGAAGCAGGAAGCTTGTCAAACAGTCAGTGATGTTACTGGACAAGCAAGGTGCCAGAGAAGTATTAAATGGATTCTTTGCTGCAGAGAATAGGAGGGTGACCCCCCCACACCCAAGCCATTCTTTTTAGGTAACAAATCTGAGAAACAGTCCTAGATGGGGTTAATAGAGGGGGGTTTGGTGCAAACTGATAAATTAAATGGTAAGTCTCTAGAACCAGATAGTATTCGCCTAAGGAGCAAATGAACTCAAGTATGAAATTGCAGAATTACTTAGCGTGGAATGTAACCATCACTTAAATCAGCCCTCTGCACTAGATGACTGGAGGTTAGCTAATGTAACACTGATTTAAAAAAACGTTTCAAATGCTATCTTGGCAACTTCAGCACCAGGAAAATTTGGTTGAAACTATACTAAAGATCAGAATTATAAAATTGATAGATGAACACAAAATTTTGGGGGAAAAGGTCACAAGATTTTTGAAAAGGGAAATTATGTTTTATCAGCCTTCACTCGGAGTGTGTCAGCAAGCATGGAGACAAGAGTGATCAAGATGATTTAGTTGTATGTGGACTTTCACAAAATTGTTGATGATGTCTAACATCAGAGGCTCCTAAACAAAGTAAGCAGTCCCAAATTAAGAACAAAGGTCCTCTCATGAATCAGTAACAGGTTCAAAGACAGGAAGGGGAGGTAAATTGTGGGTATACTCTTCACTTGATTTGCCACTGAAATTTTCCATTGAAAGAGGTGAATAGTAGTGTCTCCCAGGAATCTGTACTTGGGCCAGACCTGTTCAGTATTTATGAATGAGTTGAAAAAGGGGGTGAACAACAAGGTTGCAAAATTTAAAGTTGATACAAAACTAGTTAAGACAGCTGACTGTGAAGATTTACAACAGGATCTCACAAAACTGGATGATGGGGCAACAAAATGGCAGATGAAATTCAATACTAAGTGCAAAGTTATGTACATTGGACCATATAATCTCAGGTAGACATGCAAAATGATAGAGTCTGAATTAGAGGTAACTCCTGGAGAAAGAACTATTGGAGTAATGGGGATACTGTAAACATATGCTCAATGTGCCATAGCAGTCGAAAAGCCAAAAGAATGTTAGGAACCATTAGGAAAGGAATAGCAAATAAGATAGTAAATATTTTAATGCCATTATATAAGTCCATGGCATGCCCTTACCTTGAATACTGTATGCAGTTCTGGCCCAACTCAAAAAGGATATATTAGAATTGGAAAATGTACATAAAAGTACAACAAAAATGCTTAGGGATATGGACCAGTTTCCATATGAGGAGAAATGAAGAGGTCTGGGACTGTTCAGCTTAAAAAACAGATAACTAAGGTGGCATATGTTGGAGGTCTATAAAATCATGACTGGTGGGGAGAAAGGCAATAAGGAAGTGTTATTTACTCCTTTACATTACACAAAAACTAAAAGTCACCCAATGAAATTAATGGGCAGCTGGTTAAGGCACTCGGCATTGGACAGAGAAAGATGGAAGGAAATAGTGAGGGAGGCATCAGACACTAACAGACATTGAGCCCATGGTTGTTGTTGTTATTAATGATGATGATAATGGTTAAAAACAAAAGGAAGTACTTGTTCACACAACCTGTGGAACACATTTGCGGGGGATGTTGTGAATGAGGAGTAACAGTTAATTCGAACTAAGGAGTTATTTAAATCCTGGGTTTCATTTGCAACTCCAGTTGCCCTCATTACCCTACCTAGCTCGAACTAACGAGCTAATGTAGACATATCCATAGTTACAAACTGAAACAACAGCAAGCAAAAGGCAATCCAAAGAAGAAGAAGAAAGATGTTTTTAGATGAGATTTGGTAAGATGCTGAGAGGCAGAGAAATCCAGGGAGGTCATTCCAGTTGGCAGGAGTTCCAGAGAAGCCTTCTGCATGAAAAGTAAACAGCTTGTGTGAAGACACAGATTTTGATTGATTTCCAGCAAGGGAGTTGTTTGAGGCAACATGTTCTATGAGCTCAACAACAACAAAAATAACAAAAACAAGAGTTCCCAATTTATCATTGTTAATAAAAGGAACTGCTGCAAAATAATCAGGCTTTTAAAAACAAGTATTAACAATAAGATCAAATAAAATAATCTTCAGTATATTTAGCACAGTGTTTAGGTCTTCATCTTGGAAAGGTTGGATTAGTTTCTCTCAGGAGACTTTCTAAGCTAGTTTGTTCCTAAAGGTTAGTAGTAGCTTAGGCCCAATCTTGAACTGATGATTGTGTGCAGCTGAAAATTGACATATAGCCCCGTGGTAATAAAAATGTGACTGCAGAAATGTAATAAAACCAGATGACAACTAGAGGACTAATGACAAGTTGTTAGAGAGTAGGTCACCTCCAGAATAAATCTGGACAGGAAAATGGTTCTGTACTGCTCCCTTGACAACTAGAATTACAATAAAAATGTATGTTTCTAAAGGTGGATATTTTAATAAAAATGACTGATATCCAAGATATGACTCAAAGGAGTGTTTGCCTCTGGTTTTAATTCCAGTTATTAATCAGAAATGATATGGGCAGATCCTGTTATCCAAATGAATTATACATTTGGCCAAAAACAAAAAAAGAATTCCCCCACCCCAATTCAGTTTTCTCTAAAGCACCTTGAGAAAGATTCATTCCAGCTGTGATGCTGCTGCACCAAGCATTTTTGTGGAATTAACTCCCAGTAAAATGGCCACTTCAATTTCTCATTGTTTATAAATCTTTCCTCAGCAGCTGTTTCATTCATTGTAATCAAAGGTTTTTTTTGGGGCTATCACAACTGACAATTGACACATCTTCGTCACAGAGAAAGGAAGAATAAAAGTTCAGAAAAGCTTGGGCTTGCCAAGAACTAGAAGAGCTCAATCATACTGCTGTTATCATGGTTCATGGAGTGGCAGTCTTACCCCAGAGATCATGAGGTACAACTGAGGTTATAGCCAGTGCTGTGGTGATATGGAACTGGCCAGGCTGCTAGAGGCTGGGAAAAATCTATCTGGATTTCTTACAACTCTCTGGACACTTCTGGTTCTCAGACACATTTGTGCATTACCTTTTTTGAGTTGGGGGCTGTTGGCCCACAGAAAAATCAGTCATGGGCCGCACAAAGCTGAGAAGCAAAAAACAAAAAAACCCTCACTGATATGGCCCCCCTGAGAAGGAGAAAGACACTCCCCACATCTCTCTCACACACCAGAGCATACGGGGGCCCAGGATAGTAGATTGTGTGTACTGTGAGGAACCCCGAGCCTTGGAGACTGGATCCAGCCTACAGACCTTACATTCCCCACCCCTGCCTTCGGTACACCACTTCTCTCCCTGTGCCTCATTTTCCCCACTCAGTCTTTTGTCTGTCTTATCTATATAAATGTCAAGCTCTTTGGGGTAGGCACTGGATCTTACTCTGGTTTTGTACCTTGCCCACATAACTTGCAAATGAGAAATGAGATTCAGTTCATCAAACAGAATCTTCATTACTACCAAGCCTGGAACTCACTAACCCTTTTTACTGGTGCAGACAGAACTTGTCTGAGTTATTGACATTACTGTATTTAAAATAGCCTCTACTTCATTCCTTCATTGATTATGAGCAGTGCCAGGGCTAGTCCTAGACCTTCAGATGTTTAATTAGGATTTCTCTCTAATAGTTATGTTTTGTCAGGAATATCTATATTACAACTTTTCTATCATTATTTAAACTCATGTTCACAATTGTGTGCTGGTGATTGAGAACATCTGACTGCCAAGAGATTTCTTCCTCTGACAATATTTAATTAAAGAACAGAATGTATGCAGAAATATTTGTTCAGCTGTAATTGCATTTTGATTGTTCCATAAGGGAAAAGGGCTGCTTTACTGGGATATTATAGTTTAAATGGTGTTTGGTTGGGTGTTTGGTTCTTCCCACCCATGCTGCAAATAAAGGCTGTAAGTAGAAGAGATTACAAATGGGTAACCACTTAAAACTACCAGTAACAGTCAGTGTTATTTCATTGAACTGTGAAAATATGCTTGGATTAATTTTATATTTCTCTGTAAAATACACTAAGGGTAGTTCCCACTGCAGCTGGGAATATACTTCTGTCTAAGTTAGTCCTCTAAAAATAGCAGTTCAGTGAGAGCTAACTCATGGAAGCTCAGGCTGGCTGGCTGAGTATGTACTCAGGAGGTTGGTGTTGGTTTGTACTCTGGGAAAAAGTCTGAGCTGCTGACTGTGTTAGTTCTGGCAGGACTCTTACCATATTCTTACCATACTAGCACATGTCTGTCTGCCAGAACTGGGAACCATATACCCAGCTCCAGAGCAGAGGTACTTCAGTCTTCAAGTCCAGTCCCCTGCCCTCATGGCAGGATCCAGCACCATCTACACCATCCCTGATAAACAGTTATCTAACCTACTCTTAAATATCTCCACAGATGGAGATTCCACAACCTCCCTGGGCAATTTATTCCAGTGTTTAACCACCCTGACAGTTGGGAACTCCCTTGCTGCAGTTTAAGCCCATTGCTTCTTGTTCTATCCTCAGAGGCCAAGATGAACAAGTTTTCTCCCTCCTCCTTATGACACCCTTTTAGATACCTGGAACTGCTATCATGTCCCCCCTCAATCTGCTCTTTTCTAAACTAAACGAGTCCAATTCTTTCAGCCTTCCTTCATAGGTCATGTTCTCTAGACCTTTAATCATTCTTGTTGCTCTTCTCTGGACCCTCTCCAATTTCTCCACATCTTTCTTGAAATGCGGTGCCCAGAACTGGACACAATACTCCAACTGAGGTCTAACCAGTGCAGCATGTGCACTATAACCCCTGGATCCCTTTCTGCCGTACGCCTTCCTAGACAGTCACTTCCCATTCGGTATGTTTGAAACTGATTGTTCCTTCCTAAGTGGAGCACTTTGCATTTGTCTTTATTAAACTTTATCCTATTTACCTCAGACCATTTCTCCAATTTGTCCAGATCATTTTGAATTATGACCCTATCCTTCAGTTAGTTGCAACCTCTCCCAGCTTGGTATCATCTGCAAACTTAATAAGCGTACTTTCTATGCCAATATCTAAATCATTGATGAAGATATTGAACAGAGCTGGTCCCAAAACAGACCCCTGCGGAACCCCACTTGTTATACCTTTCCAGCAGGATTGTGAATCATTAATTGTGAACTCTCTGGCTGCACCTAGACTGGCAAGTTTTTCTGCAAAAGCAGCTGCTTTTGTGGAAAAACTTTCCAGCTGTCTACACTGGCCGCTTGAATTTCCGCAAGAACACTGACGATCTCATGTAAGTGTTCTTGCGGAAATACTATGCTGCGGGCAAGTATAGTATTGCGCAAGAGGGCCAGTGTAGACAACGTGGTATTGTTTTGCGCAAAAAAGCCCCGATGACGAAAATGGCGATTGGGGCTTTCTTGTGCAAAACCGCGTGTAGATTGGCATGGACGCTTTTCTGCAAAAAGTGCTTTTGCGGAAAAGCGTCCGTGACAATCTAGACTCTCTTTTCTGCAAATGCTTTTAACGGAAAAACTTTTCCGTTAAAAGCATTTGCGGAAAATCATGCCAGTCTAGATGTAGCCTCTGAGTATAGTTATCCAGCCAGTTATGCACCCACCTTATAGTAGCCCCATCTAAGTTGTATTTGCCTAGTTTTTTCATAAGAATATCATGCGAGACCGTATCAAATGCCTTACTAACATCTAGGTATACCACATCCACCACTTCTCCCTTACCCGCAAGACTCGTTATCCTATCAAAGAAAGCTATCAGATTGGTTTGACATGATGTGTTCTTTACGAATCCATGCTGGCTGTTCCCTATCATCTTCCAAGTGTTTACAGTTGATTTCCTTAATTACTTGCTCCATTATCTTCCCTGGCACAGAAGTTAAACTAACTGGTCTGTAGTTTCCTGGGTTGTTCTTATTTCCCTTTTTTAGAAATGGGTACTATATTTGCCCTTTTCCAGTCTTCTAGAATCTCTCCTGTCTCCCATGATTTTCCAAAGATGATAGCTAGCGGCTCAGCTACCTCCTCTATCAGCTCCTTGAGTATTCTAGGATACATTTCAGCAGGCTCTGGTGACTTGCAGACATCCAACTTTTCTAGGTGATTTTTAACTTGTTCTTTTTTATTTTATCTTCTAAACCTACTCCCTTCCCACTAGCATTCGCTATGTTAGGCATTCCTTCATCAGATTTCTTGGTGAAGACCGAAACAAAGAAGTCATTAATCATCTCTGCCAATTCCAAGTTTCCTGTTACTGTTTCTCCCTCCTCACTAACCAGTGGGCCTACCCCATCCTTGGTCTTCCTCTTGCTTCTAATGTATTTATAAAAAGTCTTCTTGTTTCCCTTTATTCCTGTAGCTAGTCTGAGCTCATTTTGTGCCTTTGCCTTTCTAATCTTGCCCCTGCATTCCTGTGTTGTTTGCCTATATTCATCCTTTGTAATTTATCCTACCTTCCATTTTTTATAGGACTCCTTTTTTATTTTTAGATCATCCAAGATCTTGTGGTTAAGCCAAGGTGGTCTTTTGCCATATTTTCTATCTCCAACACATAGGAATAGTTTGCTTTTGGGCCCTTAACAATGTTCCTTTGAAAAACTGCCAATTCGCCTCGGTTGTTTTTCTCCTCAGTCTTGATTCCCATGGGACCTTACCTATCAGCTCTCTGAGCTTACCAAAATCCACCTTCCTGAAATCCATTGTCTCTATTTTGCTGTTCTCCCTTCTACCTTTCCTTAGAATTGTGAGCTCTATGATTTCATGATCACTTTCGCCCAAACTGCCTACTTGGAAACCTCTATACTAATAGCCTTGCCTTTTTCAGCCATAGGTAATGCTAGGATTCGGGTTTTATAGGCCCTGGTTTTCCAGAACTTAATTTTAATTTGATTTGATTGATAAGATCTCACCAGGAAGCTGAGCCTGTAGATATTGAGACAGAGACTCCTACTGAGGAAAATCCAGAGCAACGAACTTGACAAGACAACCAACATTCCCAGCCTTACTATTGTGCACAGCTATTGGGCTCCTCCCATGTCCCTTCCTGATGTTTGTATGACATCTTTTTGATGTCCAACGCACATGGTGGCTGTTGTTGGATGCGATAATTGTTGAGCACAGCAGGGATTATTGGCTGCTCGGAAACACTGAAGTTTGTGTTATGATATTTCAATAAAGCATAGAGACTTCTGGAGATGTTGAAAGCATTGGACAACCTTGGGAGTGTCGTGAAAAATGTGCCTTTTCAATGTTGCACAGAAGGTGGGAATGGTAGCTCTGAACTGGCAAGCCAGGGTGATGGTCTCAATCAAGGAGACCAGAGTGTGTGGTCTCCTGAGGGGTGTGTTCAGGGGATCACATTCCTCAGCCTCCCTAGCAAAGCTTATGCCAGGGTGCTGGAGAGGAGGTTACATCAATTCAGAAGGAACAATGTGGATTCCATCCCACCCATGGAACAATGAATCAGCTCTTTGCTCTCTCACAGAAATTCGAGAGGTCATCAGAGTTTGCTCACTCTGTCTTCGGTGTGTGGACCTAGAGAAAGCTTGTGACTGCTTCCTGAGATACATTGTGGGAAGTACTGTGGGAATATGAGGCACTTGCATGCTATCCAGTCTCTCTGTTCTCAGAGTGAGAGCTGTGTTTGTATTTTTGGCATTAAATTGAGTTTATTTAAGGTGGGCATTGGATTCCACCAAGGGAGACTTCTCTCCACTACTATTGGTAAATTTTTGTGGAAAAGATATCAAGGTGCAGCTGAACTGTATAGTGTCTCTGGTATGGGGACTCAGAGGTAGCATCTCTGCAGATGATTTTGCCCTTCTTGCTTCTTCAGTGGCTGCTGAGTGTGAAGCAGATGGGATAAAAACCAGCACATCCAAGTCAGAGGTCATGGTTCTCTCTCAGGAAGACTGCTCTCCCAGGTGAGGGGGGAGCAGCTGCCCTGAGTGGATGAGTTCAAGTATCTAGGGACCTAGATCACGAGTGACAGCAAGCAGGAGCATGAGATCAACTGGTAGACTGGTGCGGCGGCAGCCATGATGAGGGCACTGATCTGTGGTGGTGTTGAAGTGGGAGCTGGGTTCTTAGATGGAGCTGTCAGTTTACAGGTCTCTGTAAGTCCCCAACCTTATCTATGGACATGGAGTTTGGGTGAGATCACGGGTACAAGTGGAAGACACGAGGTTTTTCCACAAGGTGGCTGGATTTTCCAAGATAGGGCAAGGAGCCTGGCTATTCAGGAGGGCGTTGGAGTAGAGCTGCTACTCCTCTGGTTCAAATGGAGCCCATTGAGGTGGTTCAGGCACCTCATAACGATGCCCCCTGGGAGACTCCTATTGACACAATATTGGGCCTGTACCACTGGGAATGCTGGAGGGATTATATCTCCCAGGCCTGGAAACACTGGGAAATCCCCTAGTAGAAGCTTGAACTTGTTGCAGAGAGAAAGGAGGTCTGATCCTCCCTAGTCCCATTCTGCTGCTATGACCCTCGCCAGTAAAGTCAGCATAGAGGAAAAAAGAAGTTACAGACTTGGGCTTTAATCCAATTACCAGTGAGTTGTTTTACTTTCATATCATTCAAAGCACCAGCAGCAATAAACTGTTTCAATCTTCTTTCAAGAAAAAAAATTCCAACTACTTCCTCGGCAGATCTGTCTTTTGCAGCCAACTCTGAAGACATTCATCTCTACTCTGGCGAGAGTCCAGCTATCTCAAGGAGGCCTTCTTAGTGCCCTAAGTGGAAAACTCAGTGCAGAGAGGCACTAAGTCAGAATATTAAAAAAAAATCACAGCCTCATTTCAGCTACAGACTGAAGATGGAATGGTGATACCAGTGTGTGTGTGTGTGTGTGTGTCTGCACATGCTGGAGAGGAGTGGAGAAGGACTTTAAATAAAAACAGTAGCTGAGAACTATTAAAGATTCATGTTATAAAGTCGTACTACCCAAGGTCATTCTCCAACATATATGGGATTCAAAGCATTGCTCTATTCAACCAGCAGAATCTAATTTCAAAAGGTACTTCAGGGCCTCAAACAGCACTCTTTTAGGGAGTTTTCTGTTTTTTGGTTTATTTAGAAGGCACAGCCTGAAGCCTTCTTTCACCAGTGCTAAAAGTACACCTGCTTCTGGCTGGAAAATAGAAATAGAGAAACAATTCTTTTAAACAATTATTGTGATGTTATGGGACTGGGTGACTCATTAGTTATTCTCCTCTGCATTTGTTTAATCAACTGTCATTATTTACCCAGCAGTGCTAGGGTAGTTCTGACTACCACTGCGCCAACCTAGCGAGAAGTGGAGTTTGTCATCATGTCAGTAGTGCCGACCCACTTTTGCAAACAGTGGCATAGAGTCAAATTACAGCTGTGGGAGCTTGCAATATAAAATAATACAATTTCCAGGATAGTATTCACAGATTGATACCAGTCCTGTGCTGCAGACTGGTAGCTTGCTGCTATGCTGCTGGTGCAGACTGTCCCTAAAGCCAAGATAATCCTCCACAAGAGGATATCCTCAGCAGAAGGGAAACCTTTGATAGCAAAAAGCCAGCATAACTGTTTATAAGCCCCCACAACCACTTCCAGCTCTTCCCAGGAGAAAGTACAGGGGGCATAACTAGAGTTTTCTTTTTCTCCGGCAATCCCTCGGTGCCACAGTTGGCGCCTTAGGACCATTAACAAATAGCTCAAGTGAGAACAAACCTTAGCCTGATGATACCAATAATTAAGCAATTTTGTAATAATTGTGTGTTTCATTGTCTCTCTACCAATGCAATTTGCAATTATTAATATCTGAGATCCTTCACCTACCTTTGTAATGATAATTTTTTAATGATAGTTGAAAATGTCTTATAAAGCATCAAGACATTATACTTTAAATCTACTATGTTGTTGCCAGCTTAAGACTTACAGCAGTACATTTTACTAACATTGAAATATCTTTCATACAATATATTTGCAAAAGTCAACTTGCACTCTTACATGTAAATTCCAGCTAAACATTTTTACAATGATCAAAAGATATTTCTTCACTTTTTGCAATACAAATAGTGTATTGTGATTTAATTACTGCAAAGAGCAGTTCATGTAATGATCATCTAAACCACTGTGTATTGTAAGCAGGAGCAGTTATGAATTCTTTTAATATTTTTCCTACAATATGTATGTATATAATTTCATGTATATGTATGCAATGTATACATAAATAAAAGATCAGATGAACATTCTCAAAGCCTGGGATTAACATTGATTGTAATCTGAGAAGTTTATATTAATTTAGTATCAGTTACATTTTCTGAAGAAACTTTTTCCCAAATTCCTTTTGTTGCCTAAAATAATGCTATACATAATACATGTTTACACAAACGTGTGGAATTTCTTCAACCTGACCAGTTGTTGTGGAAATTATAACTAGAAGACTGTAAATGACATTGAAGCCAAAAGGAAATACAGAAAACCAAGCCACAAGACATAAAATCTAAGCAAACATCTGTGAACTGTGGCATACACAAATAAGTGTTGATGGAGGTTTTTAGATAAATGAGAGTCAGCATTTCTGAGCTCAAATTCCAAAGACGCATTTTTGATGATCAGGACTTATTATTTTTAATGGCAACTTTAATGGGGCCTCTATTATATTTATTCCTTCATTTCCTTCTGGCTCTCATTCACCCATGTTCACCCTACGTATCTTGAGAATTTAATCAAAGTTGTTTCTCATCTATCACTTGATTTAATTAGTCTCAATTTTCCCCTTCTTCAGTGTCATCAGGCCATCTACTGGTTTGGAGGAATGTGGCTATGAAGTATTGCTTGAACAGCTGGTGCTTTTTCAATTGCTTGGAACTCCGCAGTTGTAAAAAGATCTATTGCTGTTCTCTGGTTTGTTCAATGAACTTGTTCTCTCTCTTCCCAGTACTCTAGGGTTGCCCTATAAGCAAGAACTCATAAAGGCCTATATTCCACACTCTGTTTAGCACATGATACACAACTGCTCATTCTGAATGCTATCTTTGCCTCTATTTTTCATCCTACATTGCAGACATTTGAACATTAAACTGAATCAGACAATGGCATGCCTGCCTTCTGCATTGCCCTATAACTAGTGTTCATGGGGTTGAAAATGGAGAACTTACTTTTGTACAAATTAGATCTGTTTGATCCCTTTTCATCCTTGAGCCTCCTCCCAAGATTTTCAATCCAGGATTGGCAGGAAAATGGAATGGATGACCCCAGAAAAGATGCTTTCCATCTCTAATTTCTATGACTTTATGAGCTTGCTCCCTTTGTTTGTGGAAGTAGTAGACCTCATTATCATCATTAAATTGACTTGCTGTATTGTACCTGGTTATATACATTCCCTTATTCACATTAACAAAGTGTATAGTTAAGCACCTTCCTTTTTGTTAAACTGAAATATTGATTGTGTATTTTTAAAGTAGAGCTAAGCCTGTCTGAGTTTAGGGTTATGATGTATGGATCTCTTCTTTTACTTTTTTGTACACAATAAAGCCATAGCTAACAATTGTATCAAAATGACCTACCATAGATCCTGTAGAACTACAAATCCTCATAATCTGTATAACATTAAGTTACCTAATGTAGGCTTTGGTGTCAGGTGAGAGCAGATGTCTATGTCCTGGTAAAGAGACATTGAACTGATACCATGTAATTATTTTGTTAATATTCTTTGCGGGAAGATAATACTTAATGCAGCTGGAGCGCCTTTGACCTGTAGTTCTTAGAAGGTTTTGCAAAATTAGTGAAAGTCTCATAATTATAGCTATGCATGTACTTCATGGAACATCATAGATCCCCTTCGGCCCTCCACTGAGCTTTAATGAGTTCCGATTCAGAGTTGGAACTGCACTTTGTAACTCCAACTCATCAGTTCTCACAGTCATCCATGCCTATAAAACCATAAACTGTAAATACACTTTTCATTTAACTTGCTATTGAAATATTGTTTCCCCTGCAGTAGAACTCTGCAGGTATGTAGCAGTGCACAGCAGTATTAGATAACAATTAACAGCAGCAAGCAAACAACACTGGGGATTACAGTAGAAGAGAAGCTTGATAAGAGTCAACAGTATGCCCTTACTACCAAAAAGGTTAATAGAATATTGGGCTGCATTAATGGAAGCATCGCCAGCAGATTGAGGGAAGTGATTATTCCTCTCTATTCAGCATTGGTGAGGCCACATCTGGAATACTGCATCCAGTTTCAGATCTCCCACTACAGAATGGATGAGGACAAACTGGAGAGAGTGCAGTGGAGGGCAGTGAAAATTACTAGTGGCCTGGGGCACATGATTTATGAAGAGAGGCTGAGGGAACTAGGTTTAGTCTACAAAAGAGAAAAATGAGGAGGGCTTTGATAGCAGCCTTCAACTTTCTGACAGGGGCTCCAAACAGGATGGAGTTAGGCTCTTCTCACTGGTGACAGATGATAGCACAAGAAGCAATGGTCTCTAGTTACAGTGGGGGAGGTCTAGGTTGATATTAGGAAAATCTATTGAACTAGGAGGCTGGTGAAGCCCTGGAGTGGGTTATGTAGGGAAGTGGAAGAATTTCCATCCTAATAATTTTTAAGGCCAAGGTTGACAAAGCCTTGGCTGGGATAATTTTTTTGGGATTGGTCCTGCTTTGAGCAGGGGGTTGAACTAGATGACCTCCTGAGGTCTCTTCTAATCCTAATCTTCTATGATTCCATAGCCAGTTAAACATAGGCTATATTTAGAGAGACAGCAGCAGCTATAACCAACTGAAGCAGACTATAGCACACACCTGAGACATGGAATTTTTACTGCCCATAAACGGACATCACTTTACTTATCAACAGAAACATGCTAATGCTAATCCGGAAGGAAGAAACTAAACCTTTAGAAACTAAAGGTTCATGGGAGGTCTCACTTTCGTGTATTGACTTGACCTACCATCTTGTGAGATCTGACAATAATGAATACAAGGGAGCATGGCTGCATTCTTGAACAAAACTTTTGTACTTCCCTGGAAATATTTTAGCTATTTGTTAATAAAATGGGATTTTTGAAGATTTATGTTTTACTTTACATATTTAAGGGATTTCTTTCATGACTTTCCCTGTCTTTGTGCTCCAGTTTTATGCATACAACTTATACCGAGAAACTGTGAAACATATATGAATTTCAGTAGGTGTTTATCCCTAAGGGATATTTTCGGAGCTGTGGAATGTTTGACTGTTGCCCCCTGGGGAAGCTGTCAGATAAAGAAAAAGGGAGCATGGACTTACAAATAAGACAGTTTTCAGAAAAGTTGGGCGCATAACTAAAGTTGGGTGCAAAGAACCAATGCTCCCATTCACCTTGGCAGCATTACTGGCAAAGTGTTTTTGCAAGGCTGGCCTCTTTTTGCAATGTTCATCCAGTATCTTATGCCAAAATATGCTCGTAATAAATAGCTTCTGTTCTTTGCCATGGCTTTTATTTGCCTCAAGCACATTGTCTGATGCTAACACAAAGTAACTATAATCATACCACTTACAGAATCCTAAGGCACTAATAGAATACAGAATCGTACTGGGTACACATACCATAAATGACCTTCATCAAGGGAAACTTTCAAATTCTGGGTAAAATGATTTGAGCATTTGGGGGAGAAAAATACCAAATCCAGGAGTCCTCAGTATAAGGAAAAGTCAAAAGAAGGTTACAGAAACTGTGATAACCAAGTGGAGAGCAATAGCTAGCCAAATTCTAAGATTCTATTGCATATTCTAGGACCAGAGCTCATTACTAGACTTGACTAAAAGCCACTCACGTCCCTCACCCCCCAAATTATTTTCATTGTGAAAAACATAATTTTAGAAGGAAGTTATTGAGGTTCCTGTATCTGTTCAGTCAACATACCTTGGCCTGCTAACCTTACAGCAAAGATCTTAGGACTTCTTCTGTGCTAATAAAAACTTTTCTGGCCCAGTGACATGGGAGTTAGATATCTAAATATCTTTGAGGATGTGGGCCTCTGTCCCTTTCAATAGCTTTAGAAGAGGGAAATATGTGATCAAGTACTTTCATAGTATAATTGGTAATACAGGCAGTCCCCGGGTTACGTACAAGATAGGGACTATAGGTTTGTTCTTAAGTTGAATTTGTATGTAAGTCGGAACTGGCTCCAGATTCAGCCGCTGCTGAAACTGATCAGCGGCTGACTACAGGAAGCCCTAGGCAGAGTTGCTCTGCCCCCGGCTTCCTGGAATCAGCCGCTGATCAGTTTTAACAGCGGCTGAATCTGGACTCCTGGGACAGAACAGCTGGGGCGCTGCTGGATAGGTCCCCGCAGGACCAACCCGGCAGCACCCCAGCTGCTCTACCCCAGGCGTCCCGCAACAAAAGCCTGGTCTACTGGGGGGGAGGCGCACTAGCTGCACCCCCTGCTCCCCCAGCAGACCAGGGAGACCTGAGCAAAGCCGAGGAGGCGCAGAGGTCCCGCCATCTGTGTGGCCTTGCTCCTGTCTCCCTGCTGTGTTGGGGAGTCCCCCCCAGCACACCAGGGAGACCCAGAGCAGCTTTTCTCACCCCGGAGGACGCGGTGGCGGGACCACTGCGCTCTGGGCGGTCCCACCGCCCGCGAGCCCTGGGGCGAGAAAAACATAAGTCGGATCCGCGTACATCGGGGACTGCCTGTACAGTAAGAAAAGGATATTAAATAGTCACCAGGGGAAGTTATGTTAAGGATGGCTAAACATAGGGAGCAATATGATGGTCATGGAAAGATGCAAACATATAATAAACAGATACCTCCCTAGCAGAAGAACAAATAATCTGATACAGATTGAACCTCTCTAATCCGGCACTCTCTGGTCCGGCAACATCCATAGTCTGGCATGATTTGAGTTAGCTGCATGTCCACTTATGATGGGCGTGGCAAGTTTCCCATAAAGTTTGTTTGCAGCCACCAGTCCTGGCTCCCAGTGTTCTATGTTGTTACTTAGCTCTAATTTCCCTCTAAATGTCTTCTAAGAGCCCAGTAGGCAATGGAAGTGTTGGTAATGTTGCTAGACAATATTGACCACCTGTGGTTCAGCAAATTTTCTGGTTCGGCAACGGTCAGTTCACAAGGGTGCTGAACTAGAG
This sequence comes from Pelodiscus sinensis, assembly GCF_049634645.1. Classification (NCBI taxonomy): domain Eukaryota; kingdom Metazoa; phylum Chordata; order Testudines; family Trionychidae; genus Pelodiscus; species Pelodiscus sinensis. The sequence continues at coordinate 212,188,724 of NC_134712.1, read as the reverse complement.
ATGTTCATCCTGTACTGTATTGTCAATGCTTAGGTAAGAAAATAATTAGAGCTGTTAGTTCTGGTTAAAATAGAATAGAGAGGTCTCATTCTTATCATAGGTGGCTTTGTGTGCATATCATGCATATTTCATGAGAAGTGATTACCAGTGAAAACTAATTAATTATAACAGTGACTACCTGACAGCTAGGCTACGTCTACACTGGCCCCTTCTTCGGAAGGGGCATGTTAATTTCAGAGATCGCAATAGGGAAATCCGCGGGGGATTTAAATATCCCCCGCGGCATTTAAATAAAAATGTCCGCCGCTTTTTTCCGGCTTTTAGAAAAGCCGGAAAAGAGCATCTACACTGGCCCCGATCCTCCGGAAAAAGCGCCCTTTTCCGGAGGATCTTATTCCTACCTTCAAAGTATTTTATTTAAATGCCGCAGGGGATATTTAAATCCCCCACGGATTTCCCTATTGCGATCTCTGAAATTAACATGCCCCTTCCGGAAAAGGGGCCATTGTAGACGTAGCCCTATAGTATATGTCTGTTCACTAAAATCAGTTTTACGATAGAGGTAAGAGAATAAAACATGAAAACCAATAGAGGAAAAAAACATGACATGCAGTCAACAAAACAAAATGAGGATTGCTCTGAGCAATTAACTTCCAATTAATGAGAGGCTTCTAAGAATATAAAGTCTTTTCCGAATAAGAACCTGATGTTTTTCTGCATACAGTAATGGCACTCATTCACACCACCAGCATGATTAGTTGCCTCTGGAGTAATTAGAGAAAGACAATTGCACTTCATTATTGTAATTAAACAATCATACTTATCACCACCTTTAACTTCTGAAGAGAAATTAGAAAAAAGATGTAAATCAGATAAGATAATATACAACTGTTAAGCACCTATGAAGCAGAGAACAAACCCAATTTCATACAATCTTGGTGCTCAGTGACATAACACAAATTAGTACATTATGATTATGCAGTATGTTGTGATCAAATTCCTGAATGAATGCTTTCAGGGAATAATCCATGACAAATCCATAGTCCAGACTGATGCACATAAAGTATTATTTAAATGATTTTAAATAACATACAATTTTGCAAAAATTGGGCTCTCTTTGGAGACAGTTCATAAACAGTAAAAAAGACTAATAGTCAACCTGTTGAGGTGTCAGAGAAGAATAATTTGCATGCTGCTCTAAAAGGCTGCAATTGTATAGTTATGTGTCTTGTCCATGTCCCAATGCTGCCAAGCTATTACTAGCCTGCATTCCCTGAAATATAGAGTTATGCTATCATGTTTCTTAAAGAATAATTAGTGACCCAAATCCATCTGTACTGAAAACTTGACTAATTATTCAGTATGAAAGACAGAGGGATTATACCACAGGGAGCAGGTATATAAATTGACAAATGATACTATTATCTCCAATTACAATGTGTCATTTGATTTGACATTTGGAGCCTTTGCAATTTACAATTTCCCTTGGAAAACTGCTGTCTACTATTGATTCAAGCACCCAATGGAACATATGTCATTAACAAGCATTATCTTGTCATGTCTTAAAATGAAATTGAATTTAAAACAAATTACTGTAGGCAGGCATGTGCAGCACATGACAACATCATTTTGGTACAGAAAGATCTAATGGCATTTATGCTTGTAAATCAAATCTAAGGATTGTTTACCAGGGAAGGGTCAAACATAAGGTCACTTACAGCTGTAATGAACCTATGTCATCTTTAACTTTCCACATATTAAATGTTGAGGGTTTTACTTACAAATTGTTTTTAATGTAAATGGGGATTTTTCTTTCTGAAACAAAATACAATGTCTATTGCAGTGTGTTATGCACACAAACATGTAACAGCTTTCTATCCAGTCTTTTTACAGTACTACAAAGACTTGTGGAAAAGACTTTCTTCCCCCCTTAGATAAATAATATTTTGAATAGGCAATATATTTCTGTTGATGGAAATAATACTGTTACAAGTTTGATTTTTTTATCTGGATAAGATTTTTCTCACTGCTTATATTAATTGGGACTCATGAGTGTTCAGGATCTGTGAAAATTTAAAGAACTCTAGTTGAATACATTTACATCTCAGGAAATTATCTGCAATAGTTTTTTTATACATGCAAATATCACATTTTTAAAGACTGCTGTAAAGGCATGTTTCATAGCAAGAAGCAATTCCTCTGTCCCACAGCAAAGCTAGGACTATAACTCGCCTATTTCTAACTCTCCTATAGCTCTCCTATTTCTAACTTTGCAAGGTTGCAAGATGACAGGCCTTCAGCCTGTCACAGAGCCAGCAAGCTGAATATTGTCTTCCGAGGCCATGTACCTGTAAAGAAGAAATACATATTTCAGGGAAACAATCCATTACAGATAGATTTATTTTTTCTTTAATGAAACCAGTGTAAAACTATTCTGGGGAGTGTTAGGATTAGTTTAGGGATAGATAGATCAGTTGGTGGAATAGAGGCAACGAAATGTGCACAATAAAGGCAATGAAATGTGCACAATAAAGGCATTTTATCATATGGCCATTGACACTGAGTATGTGGCTGTGTGTGCGAGCATTAATATGGAAAATGTGTAGGGAAACTAAATCGCTCATTTTTTTCTTTTGTCTCATGAAAAATAGTTTGGACCAGAAAATGAACTGTCATGCAAGATAATGTTTATCCATTAGGCAGGACCAGAATTCGAGCCTGGCCCTCAGATGCTGGGGAGGATTAAGAAGATAGAACTAATCACAGAGCTACATTTACTGAACCCAAAGAAATGTTAGAGATTTTTATTTTCTAGAAGGCCAAAATAAGATACAGAAAAGTGATGCAACTCAAACTGGGTATGTCTACACTACCCCGCTAGTGCAAACTAGAGGGGTAATGTATGCATACCGAACGTGCAAATGAAGCCCGGGATTTGAATTTCCCGGGCTTTATTTGCATAAGCCGGCCGGCGCCATTTTTAAATTCCGGCTTGTTCGAACCCCATGCCGCGCAGCTACACGAGGCATGGGCTAGATAGTTCGGACTAGCAAGCCATTCCGAACTATCTGTACGTCTCGTTCCACGCACTAGCGGGGTAGTGTAGACATACCCACTGATTTTGTTTTCTCAGAAGGGACCACTCTTGGCAGATTGTGTGAGAGGGGAATGAACCATACACTGCTATCTTTAGTGTTCTGTAGTACTTTTAGTGAGATCTACATGGACCTTGAAATCACTTTACTGAAAGCTATATTTGGTCAATATTTTCCAGAGGTATAAAATGCTAAATATGTTAGATTAAATTTAACCTAGATTTAGAAACTAGTGGGTTTTGCCTAAAATGTGATTGTTGTTAAATTTTGTTAGCACTTTCCATTGGCTAACTGACTTGACCTAATATTACAGGGCACCTTATCAGTGGACACCTTCACTAGCCTCAAAAGAAACAGAGATGAACAAATTTTGATATAAACTCACAGGAGATTTACAGAAGTGTATACAGGACTTGCTAGATCAAGTCACACTAAATGTCTGTGAAAATGTCCTCATTTGATACCATCTTGTATGCAGCATGAATGGACATTGCTAAGCAACTATACAGTAATCTGGAACAACTTATACCTCCAGATCAGCGGCACAGCCATGGGTACACGCATGGCCCCACAGTATGCTAACATCTTTATGGCTGACCTAGAACAACGTTTCCTCAACTCCCGTCCCCTTTCACCCCTCCTCTACCTACGGTACATCGATGACATCTTTATGATCTGGACACATGGCCAAGAAACACTGGAGATATTCCACAGAGATTTCAACAACCTACACCCCACCATCAACCTCAGCCTGGACCATTCTACACGAGAGATCCACTTCCTGGACACCACCATACAAATCAACAATGGAAAATTAGACACCACTCTCTACAGAAAACCCACTGACTCATACAGTTACCTACATGCATCCAGCTCCCATCCAGAACACACCACACGATCCATCGTCTATAGCCAAGCCCTTCGATACAACCGCATCTGCTCTAACCCCACTGACAGAGACCAGAAGCTTCAGGATCTCTACCAAGCATTTATAAATCTCAACTACCCACCCAGAGAATCAAAAAAGCAAATTGAAAGAGCCAGACGAATACCTAGAAACCATCTACTTCAAGACAGACCCAAGAAAACCAACAATAGAACACCACTTGTCATCACCTACAACCCCCAACTTAAACCTGTCCAACACATTATCAATAAACTACAGCCTATATTGGAACAGGATACCATACTCAAAGAGGCTCTGGGAGACAGACCCATAGTCTCCTATAGACAACCACCTAACCTCAAGATGATTCTTACCAACCACCACAGGACATACCACACTAATACCAACCCTGGTACCTTCCCTTGCAACAAACCCCGTTGCCAGCTTTGTCCACATATTCATTCTGCTGATACCATTATTGGACCTAACCAAGTGAGTTATAAGATCAAGAACACATATTCCTGCGCATCCAGAAATATAATCTACGCTATCATGTGCCGAAAGTGTCCGTCTGCTATGTACATTGGACAAACATCTCAGACACTTCGCCAAAGGATTAATGCCCACAAAACAGATATCAGACAAGATCACAAAGAGAAAACAGTTTCTTGCCACTTTAACCAGAAAGGACACTCTCTAAATGACTTAGCCACCTGCATTCTGCTACAAAGACCTTTTACATCTGCACTTGAAAGGGAATCCTCTGAACTGTCATTCATGTTAAAATTCGACACTTACCAACAAGGACTTAACAAGTCTTTGAACTTTCTCACCCATTACCAAGACAGTTTCCCCAATTATCACCTGTAATACCATTAACTCACAATCATCCCACTCTCCCTACCTTTAATATCAGCAATTCACAGACACTTACCTTCCTTCCTCCCCCTTCCCACCCCCCCGCATCCCCCTTCTGTTCTGCAATGTGATTTGTCCTTTTCATATTTGTTCATTTTTTTAAATTGTATCCTTTGGTATATATGGTTGTGACTACTTTCTTCCACTATTTGATCTGAGGAAGTGGGTCTGGCCCACAAAAGCTCATCATCTAATAAACCATCTTGTTAGTCTTTAAAGTGCTACATTGTCCTGCATTTTGCTAATCTGGTACAATTTGCAATGGCTGTACACAGCAAGCTTTCTTGGGGGGTTTAGTGATTAACATACTATACGTCTCACTCTTCTTTCCTCTATTAATGTCACAGACTTCTCACATAGTTGACTCATCCTCCTGCCTGTTCAGGGGTTATGTGGCCTGAAAGCTAAAATGAACATCTTAGGTCATTCCACTGCAGTGTAAGCTCTGTCACAACTTTAAAAAGAAGAGGGTATGCTAAGTACCAGTCTGTGATACATATATTCTCTGTGCATCCTGGATAATGAGAAGCAAACAGATCCATGTATATTGAATGTGTGGATATAATATGTCATCAAAGAGCAATCTGAATCAATCCACTTAATAAGACATCAAAGTGAGGATAAATATAATGCCAAATTCAGAACCACTGTAAACAACTGTTACTTCAATTAAGTCTGTTTCACCCTTTACACTATAATCCAGTTCTGGGGGATGTATCGCACTGGTTTTTAAACACAGCACTCAAGAACTTTCCTTTCTACACTTCTCAGCATAAATGCTTCTGATCATGCAGGTAAAGAAAGGCCATAGACAATAATCTATACTTTCAGCTTCATTGTTCCACTCTACCTCCTCTTCTATTGTCACACACCTATTTTATTGTCTTGCACAAAAAACACTTATAATTAAGTCAAAATTACATTCAGCCCATGTCCTGCTGTCAATGCAAACTGATTTTTTTCACAAAACTGTTCTTCTACTGTCACATAGCTCTGGTCACATTGCTTGAAAAGATATGATTTCTTTATTTGAGAATTGTTGCTCAGTAAAATAAGCTCCTAGGATGGAAGTCTTATTTTCACAGTGATCTCAGGGAGACCACAATGGTTGTACATCAGTACAAATCAAACTGTATATTACAGGGCAGTTGAGCTAAACTAACAAGCAATGCAAAGCAGTCATAATTTTTTTGTATCTTATGCTGACAAGAAAAAGTGATCTGTTTCATTTATTTAGAAAAGCACCAAATGTGACAAATTTCTGAGATGGGTGATTATGGCCAATTGCTTAATAAGAAACCAAAGAACACGATGCTGCTGCTTTGTGCCATCTTAGAGCAAAGGGAGGTCTGACTTTCACACCTTAAAACTTCTCTTTACTTTATGGTGAAACATCTGGTTTCAAATTTGCTGTCTGCCTGACTCATGAACTCAATGGAGCTGCACCCTGATTAGTGTGTTCATGAATCTTTAAGAACCAGAGATGACTACACACCAAACAATACACTATGGACCTGATCCAATGCTATTGAAGTCAGTGGAAGTCTTTTGTTATTGGGCATTTAATTAGGTCACTTCATTTTTTGCAGTCTAAGTTAGATATCACATTAGAGAATACACTGAACATGAGCCAAACATACCCATTGAGTTCAGTGGAGTTTTATCAGGAATGGCTTTTGGCTTTTGTCTCAAGTACATCCAAGAATCCTTCTGGCCTGATATTCCTTTCACTTACTCTAGTTTTTAGGGTACCAGATGCCCAGTTTTTAAAGTGACAGTCCCATATTTAAACCCTCCTGATGGTATCCCAATTTTTTCTTAAAATAGGGCAAATTGTCCAATATTTTCTGACTCATGCCCTTCCCTATCTGTACTAGTGGGTCCAGCTGCTGGCTGGACCCCTGCTTGCCAGCCCATGCCTACCAGGCTGTGTCCAGACTCAGGGGTTTTTCGGGAAAAGTAGACTTTTCCCGAAAAAACTTCCCCTGCGTCCAGACTCAAGCCGCGTTCTTTTGAAATTATTTCGAAAGAACGCGGCTTTTCTTTCGATGGCGGTAAACCTCATTTCACGAGGAAGAACGCCTTCTTTCGAAAGTTCCTCTTTCGAAAGAAGGCGTTCTTCAATGTAAATAGGGCTTCCTCGAAAGAGAGCATCCAGACTCGCTGGGTGCTCTCTTTCGAAAAAGCGGATTGCTCTTTCGAAAGATCCGCCTGAAGTCTAGACGCGATCTTTCGAAAGAGGCTCTTTCGAAAGATGCTTTCGAAAGAGCCTCTTTCGAAAGAAGCCTGCAGTCTAGACATAGCCCCAGTGAGGACTGGCTGATGACGAGAGTATGTGAGTGCAAACCTGGTGGCGAGGCAAGATGCAGTTCATGGGGGTCTGGCTACCCCCCTCCCCTCCATCCATCAGTGCATGGCCTGCTGTATGACAGCTCTTGGCCAGAAGGCCTCCACCCCTGTCCCATGTCCAGCTGGCACAGCTGGTCTTGTGCAAAAAGCCTACAGTGCAGACATAATCTTGGGACCTAGGCAACATAGCATAATTTTCACTCCTAAGGCACCCTGGTTTTTTCCCCTGGGGATGGATGTGGCCTCCAGCCAGGAATCAGGTGGGTGTAGCCTTCTGAGTGGTGCAGTTTGAACCTATCCCAGGATCTGGAAGAATATCATTCAGTTTGTAACTGTTATTCAGTGTTCATGGTATGAAAGGAAGAGAACTTCCTTTGTCTTCATTGATCTGACAAATGGTCAGCCACACTGAAAAACTCACTCCATATTCTACAAATGCATTGAGCTCTGAAACTACCAAAAGATATCTGGTTATTTTAATCAGGTGGAGTCACTCTGGCCTGATGCTACATAGTAAAGAATGTGATATTCCAAATGTTGGTCACCATTAATCATATACGCAAACAAGACCAACTCTGAGGGAGGGGATTTTTCAAAAGTAAAACAGCATCCTCTCCATTTTAGAAACTGTCAGACCCACAAATGTAACACATGCCTAAATAACAATGGATGACAATATGCAGTAACATCTTTTCACTAGCTTTAGAGGGTTCATGAATATGCCAGAACACAGGTTTTGTACTGTAGAAATCAGATGAGGGATAGTTTTTACCACCAGTCACAAGACTCTTTAGTTTACCAACTGTAGCCGTCTCCTTGCTTATCCAATATTAAGAGTGCTTGTTCCAGAAGAGTGGCTTTCATATTGAAAACTGATTAATGTAGTTTCCATGTTTCTGTTCTACGTAATTATATCACTGATGGCTACATTCTGTGTTTCCACAGTTATGCTTTGGTTTGGCTACAGAAAAGCAAATTACATTGCTCTTTTAGTGTTGCTGAGGAAAGAAAAATGCCACTTTCTACTCAGCTTAATGCAAATGAGATGCTCATCCCAAGCATAATGTCAGCTATATTCTTAGCATTTGCTGGCAGCATGGAAAAAGAATGGTCAGTACAAGAACCCTGTCAGATTTAATTTGCTAGATTAATACTAGAGACGGAGTGCCCAACTTGGATTTACCGTAAAATCTCAACTATAATGCGCACTTTTTTCCCGATTTTGGGGGGGTCAAAGTCGGGGTGCTCATCATACATAGGAGTTATTTTTTTAAGTTTTAAGCTGACAAACCTGTAAGTAGCCCCAGGCCAGGGAACTCCCCCTCTCCTCTGCACAGAAACTTTCCCACTGCAGTGCAGTGCGGGGGCCGCCTCCCTACTATGCTCACAGACAAGGCAAGGAGCCAGCGGCGCTGCCAGGCTGCAGCGCACTGGCTCACTGCCTGCCCGGTGCTCCTTCAGGCTGCGTCAGGTGCGAGCTCGGCGCGGCGCACAAGCAGCTGTCCAGAGGGGCGGGGGGCAGGTTTCAAACTCTGCCGCTGGCTCCCCAGGCTGCACGTGTGTTTCCCGGGCAAGCCTGCAGGTGGGAGCCGCGCGTCCCTCCCTCCTGCTCTCCTGCAGCCCAGGGCCGGCGGCTCAGGGAAGCGGGCGAGGCTGGGCTTGGTGATGGCAGGTCAGCTCCTGGCTGTGGGCTGCGCACAAGCTATATAGGAGTATAGCTATATAGGTGCAGTGTAGGTGTGCATTATATATAGGAGTTCAGATTTTTTCATTATGCTAAGATTCAAAAGTCAGGGTGCGCATTATACTCAAGATTTTACGGTAGCTTTCAAATTATCTATGCTTCTCCACCCAGAAATGTCTAATGTATTACACAAAGTTAGTACTACGACAAACTGAAGCCATCAGTAACTTCTTGAATGCTGGTGTTTTCCTTGGGAGGACATAGACATAACACAGTCTGCTCTCTTTAAAGGGTCAGCTTGTGAAAGATCTTTAAGTAAATATCCTGTGATTAGCTCAGAGGCAGCTCAGTCTAAAAGTGAAATGGTTCCTTATGGAGTCTTCTTGCCAACCTTCCTGCTGGTTTTTGCTCTTGATCCTTTGCATTCCATTCTTTATGCTTCCTCTCCCACCTCCTCAATGTGTGTACAAATCCAACACTGGGGTACAATAAGTGAAGGAACAGCTCCACCCAGCTGCATCTGCTGGGCAAGCTTTCAATAGAGGAGAAACTTAACTGGGCTCAGCAGAGTTGAGTCAAGGTATTCAGTGCAACGAAGCAGGCCTGAACTGGTAGCTCCTTGAAGGATATAGCAAGAGTCCTATACTGCCCCAGTGTAGGTCCCAAGATGGAGCTACAGACTGCTGCCAGAGACACAGTGACGTGGCAGTCTGTGGGTATGTCTACACTGGAATGCTATTTCGGGATACCAAAGGTATCCCGAAATAGCTTCACTGTGTCTTTAGAATGTATCCGCTATATCAAAATATAGTGGATGCACTATTTCGGCATCCCTGTAAACCTCGTTCCATGAGGAATAAGGGATGTCTCAAAGTAGTGCTTTATTTTGAAATTTGGTGTTGTGTAGATGCGCCAAATTTCAAAATAGCCTATTTTGAAAAAGAATCAAAATAAGATATGCAATTTGCATAGCGCAAATCATGTATCTTATTTTGAGCTAAGGGTTCAGTGTAGACAGTGTGGCCGTGTCCACACTCAGGGGTTCTTTCGAAAAAAGTACCCTTTTTTCGAAAGAACTTCCCCTGCATCCAGACTCAAGCCACGTTCTTTCGAAATTATTTCGAAAGAACGCGGCTTTTCTTTCGATGGCGGTAAACCTCATTTCACGAGGAAGAACGCCTTCTTTCGAAAGTTCCTCTTTCGAAAGAAGGCGTTCTACACTGTAAAGAGGCCGTCTTCGAAAGAGAGCATCCAGACTCGCTGGGTGCTCTCTTTCAAAAAAGCGGATTTCCTCTATCGAAAGATCCGCCTGCTGTCTAGACGCGATCTTTCGAAAGAGGCTCTTTCGAAAGATGCTTTCGAAAGAGGCTCTTTCGAAAGAAGCCTGCAGTCTAGACACAGCCTGTGAGTGCAGGGAAAAAACAGCCAGACCCCCCTGGGCCTCTGAAGATTCAATAGAAGGCAACACAATAGGGGGCAAGCCAGGAGATACACCTGAATTGCCTGCCCTAGCGCCCTGACTTGGAACCTAAAAGAATAGGAAATCCTGGATTCCCTGACTGCTCCCACAAGGGGTGTAGTGAGCTAATGCTCCAACCACTTAGGGCCACCCCTGCCCAATTACAGGACAAGCTGCAGTAGAATTAATGGGAACCTGTCCTTTGATTTTAATGAGCTCTGCTCAGACTCTGTTTATTTCTCATCTTTAAACTTATCAGCTCCAAAGTGGTTCACTCATGATGGAGGTGACCTACAGGGAATGTGTAAGAAACACCTGCAGGTACATGTGAGTACTTTATAATTTCTTGGCAGTTTACAAATTAAACACTGCACCATGCTGCTGCATCAGGCCACTAAAGAAGGAAAGAAAATTATGGCATTTATATGGCATGGTTTTCAGTGAATCAAAAAACAAACAAGGAACTTTCTTTCACCCTATTTTCCATTCAGTGTTATTTCATCTTCACATATCGATGTGAGAACCAGAAAAAATGTCCCTAAAAGCAAATGCCTTAGAAAGATGGTAGGTATTAAATGTAATGAATTTACAATAAATGCAGAGATTCATCATACTCACTTTGACCAAAAGTTATCTAAAAAAAGGTGGAAATACTTGGGACATGTTAAGGATGATGTCAAAGCATCTTGCAGGGGTGTGCACAATGGGGGGTAATCAGTGCATGTCTGCATCTAGACTGGCATGATTTTGTGGAAATTCTTTTAAATGGAAAAGTTTTTCCGTTAAAAGTATTTCCGCAAAAGAGCATCTAGATTGGCATGGATGCTTTTGCACAAAAAGTGCTTTTGCACAAAAGCATCCGTGCCCAGTATAGACGCACTTTTGTGCAAGAAAGCTCGAATGGCCATTTGAGCCATCGGGCTTTCTTTCACAAAAAATTAAGGTGCCTGTCTACACTGGCCCTCTTGCGCAAGTATTCTTGCGCAAGAGGGCTTATCCCTGAGTGGGAGCGTCAAAGTATTTGCGCAAGAAGCACTGAATTCTTACATTAGAATGTCAGTGCTCTTGCGCAAATTCAAGCTGCCAGTGTAGACAGCTGGCAAGTTTTTGCGCAAAAGCAAGCGCTTTTGCGCAAAATCTTGCCAGTCTAGATGCACCCCCTCTCCCCCATAATTATCTCTGCCACTGTCCTAAGCCTCTGCTCTGTCCCTCTGCCCTGAATTCCTTCCTCCAAGCCATCCTCCCACCTCTCTGCCAGAGGGAGAGTCAGGGTGAGCAGCGCTGAAGGGGTATGCCTAGGAAAGACACCGTAGCTAGCACTCCCACTAAGCCCCACTAGATGGCGCCTGCAGCAGGAAAGACGGGCTGGCAGCACAGCTCTGCAGAGTCCTGTTTCTTCCTCTTCCCTAGCCTCAAGTAACTGTTGGACCCAACCTGGGGTGCTCTGGATAACGGGTGGGGGTGAAGGAGAGTTGCCAGTTGGTTTCCCAAAAAATACTGAACACACGTGCTAAAAATTTGTTGACCAAAAAATCCACCACAACTATGCTTAACACTGAATGGGAACTTTATTATAAGTAACAATCAACAGCCCAGCTTTAAAATCTCCTCCACAGCCACTCCCCCCACCCCTACTAGGCTTCCACACACAACCAGCTAAGCCGAGGGGTCCCAGCACTGATTGCGGCCTCGCTTCCCCAGCCACTCACCCTGCCCCCGCCAGGCTTCTATCAGGCGCCCAGCCAGAAAAGCAGAAAATACCAGACATTGCACATGTTTTTTCTGAATTTTTTACTGGACAGAGGGCACAAAAATCAAACTGTTGAATATCGGATACCTGGCAACCCTAGGGTGAGACAGCAAGATCTGGGAGTGCTAGGGGGATGGATGGAAATCACAGGCAGGCAGCAGAGGTCTCTGGTAGACAGGGGAGGTATAGGGACCAGAAGGGTGAGTGAGGCAGTGGGGTCTAAGGGCAGTAGGTGGGGAACTGCTGTTTAAAGTGCCCCTCCAAAAATAGTTACATTAAAATCCCTGCCCACGCCCCAGAGCATCTGCCATGACATGTTTGCCATTCAGCAACTGGAGGAACAGGCAAAGGGGCTGACTGAGAGAACTCTTCTAAGAGAGGGAACGCCCAGGATAGACAGGGATGATTTCATTCATGATTTGGGTGAGGGGATGGTTTACAGCCTCAGCAAGTGCGTGGATGACACTAAACTGAGGGGAGAGAGAGATATGCTGGAGGGGAGGGATAGGGTCCAGGGGGACCTGTACAAACTGGAGGATTGGGCCAAAAAAAAATCTGATGAGGTTCAACAAGGACAAGTGCAGAGTCCTATGCTTAGGACAGAAGACTCTCAGGTACTGCTACAGGCTGGGGACCAACTGGCTAAGTAGCAGTGTGGCAGAAAAGGACAGTGGACAAGAAGCTGGATGTGAGTCAACAGTGTGCCCTTGTTGCAAAGAAGGCTAACAGCATATTGGGCTGCATTAATAGGAGCACTGCCAGCAGACTGAGGGAAGTGATTATTCTTCTCTATTCAGCACAGGTGAGGGCACATCTGGGCTATGTCTACACTTAAGGCTTCTTGCGCAAGAACTGTTTTGCGCAAGAGTTCTTGTGCAAAAAATCTTCCACAAGAGAGCATCCACACTGCCATGTGCTTTTGCACAAGAGCATCCATGGCAGTATGGACGCTTTCTTGCTCAAGAAGGCTCTGATGGCCATTTCAACAATAGGGGCTTCTTGCGCAAGAAATTCATGTTGCCTGACTACACTTCCTTCCTGTGAAAGAGCTCTTGCACAGGAGGGCTTATTCCTCATGGGGAGAGGAATAACTCTTCCGGAAGAAGCCCTGTTTTCCGACGCTATACTGTAAATTTACTTGCGCAAGAACATGCGTGCAGTGTAGACAGCTGGCTAGTTTTTGCGCAAGAATGGCTGTTCTTGCACAATAAGCCTGCAATGTAGACACAGCCCTGGAGTACTGCGTTTATTTTCATCTCCCCCCACTCTCCTCTACAGAAAGTATGTGCACAAATTGGAGAGAGTTCAGTGGAGGGCAACAACAATGATTAGGGGGCTGGGGCACATGACTTATGAGGAGAAGCTGAGGGAACTGGGTTTATTTAGTCTACAAAACCAAATAGTGAGGGTGGATTTGATAGCAGCCTTCAACTACCTGAAGGGGAATTCCAAAGAGAATGGAGCCAAGCCATTCTCAGTGGTAACAGATGACAGACAAGGAGCAATGGTCTCAAGTTACAGTGGGGGAGGTCTAGGTTGGATATTAGGAAAAACTAATAGGAGCGTGATGAAGCATGGGAATGTGTTTAGCTAGGAAGGTGGTGAAATCACCATACTGAGAGGTTTTTAAGTCCCGGCTTGACAAAGCCCTGTCTGGGATGATTAGTTGGGGTTGGTCCTGCTTGGAGCAGGGGGTTGGACTGGATGACCTCCTGAGATCTCTTCCAACCCTACTCTTCTGTGATTCTATGATGTATCCTTGTTCACCACCTTGCCCGATGTGTAGTGTCACAGGCAGGATTCAGAGTCTTCATGGTTTAGCTTTCACTTAATACAATGAATTCCTATATTTGTGCAAGTTTACAGGATGCCGCTTGGTTGTTAAGTTACTGTTAACCTGAACCCTTTTTTGCTTCAAAGCTGTCCACATATTCACTCTGAATTCAGGGATGAACTGTGACTTTTTGGAGGAGAATAAGAAGATATAATTTTCATTTATTGCAAACAATTAAGCCAAATGAAAATGTATTTTTTCCATTGATACCAGCACCCTTAGAAATGTTCTGAAATGAATTAAGGAGAGGTCCATATCCTAACCTTGGTTAGTTTAATGTAAATCTGGAGTAACAGAGATCAGAATTGTGCCCCGAATGTCTGTCTGTCAGTTGGTCATTCAGCCAATGAGCATAGCTACAGAGAACAGCTATTATTCATAATTAAAACTGATCCAACTACACAATATTAACATAGGTATATATGCTTTGTTGCCCACACAATACACAAACCAATGTTCATGAAAATATACCAAGAAGTGTCTACATGGAGATAATAGTGTAGATTTAGAGCCTTCACTAATAGGTCTGATACAGAAACACCAAATGAGACCAATTTTCTAATAATTCAACAAAACCTTGTTTGCAATTGTCTTGGGGTGTGTCTAGACTACATGCCTCCTTCGACGGAGGCATGTAGATTAGCGAGATCGGAAGAGGGAAATGAAGCCGCGATTAAAATAATCGCGGCTTCATTTAAATTTAAATGGCTGCCCCGATCTGCCGATCAGCTGTTTGTCGGCAGATCGGGGGAGTCTGGACGCGATGCCCCGACAAAGAAGCCTTTCTTCATCGACACAGGTAAACCTGGTTTCACGAGGCTTACCTGTGTCGATGAAGAAAGGCTTCTTTGTCGGGGCATCGCGTCCAGACTCCCCCGATCTGCCGACAAACAGCTGATCGGCAGATCGGGGCAGCCATTTAAATTTAAATGAAGCCGCGATTATTTTAATCGCGGCTTCATTTCCCTCTTCCGATCTGGCTAATCTACATGCCTCCGTCGAAGGAGGCATGTAGTCTAGACACACCCTCTGAGTATTCAATAGTCTCATGCCGACTTAGGATACTGAACACTTTTACAAAAATACATTCTGAATGAAATTTTACTACAGAATCTCTTACAAATTAAAAGAATCTTGAACAGTTATTACCACAGAGGAAACTTAGCATATTCAATAACATTTCAACCGGTTTGGTGCTCCAGTGAAACCAGCATCCAAACAAGAAAGAGACCAAATCTACTGCATACTCAGGGTTTCACATTGTTTATATACAGGTTACAGACATTTTGGAGGAGCTTTGGACTATAATCTACATGATAAACTCCATGTTCCCCGTAGCTGGTGAAAATCATCAATCCATTATTGATTAAGATTGTTAGTGGCATAATGTGTGATGGGAACATGCCCGCCCCTAATAAGTAATAGAAAAGTCTTTGGTTGAGAAGCCATCCTCTTGACATCGAGAATCCAATTTTCACTCCATGCTGCTATCTCCTCAGCCTCACTATGTCTGCTCTTTAGGTGATAGAAGGAGGAAAGAGGGTGTTAAGAGAGATGTATTGGCACTGAGTATGAGCCAGGGGCAGGGCATAGGCAACAGCAGAAGAAAGGAAGAATGCTGCTGCTACTTCCCTGTCTGTCTCCACTAGCAACTGTAGGAATTTGCTGGGCTGAGGGAAGATTCCTCGCCTGATGAAGTGAAATTCAGCAGGCTCCTTCTCACCACCCAGTGGGGAATTTTGCCATGCCAAAGGAGCCAAGCAACAGAAGACAATTTAGATAAGCTTTAATTAATGCAGAACTCAGCCACCAATTTGCTTGCTAGAATTGGCTCCGTAGAGCATATTATACTTGCATTCTATGCATTGCAGTGTCTGCCTTTATTGTAACATGTTCAGTTCCAGGTGCTCATTTTAAACTATAAAGCCCTTTATATTTGGGAACTTGGCTATTTTAGAGAAAGTTCCCCTTCCTATGTGCCATTGGGAGAGGGCTGGGTTCTGATGAGATGCAGGTGGTTTGTGAAGACGGGGGGGGGTAGCTATTTTGGGATACCTCTGGTATCCCAAAATAACTGTGATTTGTAGACATACCCTTACTGGGTAGTTCTACAACAACTCTGTTTCTACCATCTAAAGGACACATATCCAATGTTAGTATTTGTTGCAGTACAAGTGGTATATTTGCTTCATGAGATTATCAGCTTATTACTATCAAAAAGTAAGATTTCTAAGACGAGGCAGAAACATATATTGTTTTTTCCATTAATACCAAGAATTTTGAGTCAGACAAAACAAAATCTATATAGGCTCTAACCTCTCCAATCAGCGAGAGCTCTTGGATTACTATAGTATGGACGAATGACAATCAGTAACTATTTAAAATGGAGAGAAGTCAGGCTTGCAGAGTTTAACTGAAATCTTGGAAAAGCTAATGATGATTGATTGGATGAAGCAGTAGATTTCAAAGAAGGCTTTTAAAAGAAGTGATATGAGGTACAGAAGACTGATGTTTAGGATAACTGATTATAACATTGATGGTTTGGTGAAAATTCTATATAGAATAAAAAGTTTGCTAGGAATTCAAGGTTAAAGAGTGATAATGGCTGAGACAATAGGTCCAAGAACCTCAAAGGGTTTTAAATTTCTTACACACATTGATTTCACTTTAAGTTGGGTCCCTTAATAACCTGGAGGATCCCCCATGCCAAAAATGAAGCCTCTATTTCTTTTATGAGCCATTATTTTTAATCATAAATGTAATATTTATATACTACATACGCATTTCTAGGGATCTTATTGATGTAAACTCTTGGTGCCAGTTATGTGGTTCTCATGAAATGGTAGATTCTTGCAAGTTAGATTAACTGTTTTTGAGTTATTGCATCGTTAAAACCCTGCCTATAAACTATTGTTCACCCAAGTGGAGCCCACCATTGGAGAAATGCTGCCAGACACTTTCATTGGAGGGCTTGCTGAAAAATTTTTCATCTCATTGAAAGGTGGCAAAACTTGGGCTAAGCCTGTTCTTTGAGGATTTTTGTGCTTTCTGAGTAAAGGGCCTTTGCTGAAAATATTCTGTCCCTGCCTTGGAAGTCCAAACTAAGTTTCATCAGCTCTAGAATCCACATTGAGCATATCCAGCATGGTAAGAAGCAGAGAGAGATGCATTCATTTGGGTAGCTGGGTCCAACACCATTTAGGATATTAAAGAATCAAGGGTCGCATAACATATTATTTGCTCCATTTAGCAGATAAGTCACTGCATGCTTCATTAGCTGTAATGTTCAGGTAGTCTTCCCATGTGAGACCTGGTTAAAGGATGTATTACTTCAATATGCATGTTAAAAACATGGTTTTCCATGACTGAGTTCATCAGCTGATACATAAAGACAATCTCTCCTGGACTGCCTAAGCTGAAAGGTGGCAGTTCTGGCAACAGCTGCTATCTGGGCATCCATGATATTGAGTATTGAGAAGGACACCATGTGTCATTCTCACTCTCCCTAAGTCGTGGAGATTTTTATCTAATTTTTCCTTTATTTTTCATTGTTTGTATCCATTCCTAAAATTTCGCTATCACAGTGATTGTTGGTGAACTTTTAACTCTAAAGAAAAAAAAACTGGTTTTCAGCTGTTGTATCTGAATCATTGTGCTGTTGGTTACATTAACATGCACAAGTAAGATTGCATTACTGAATGTCCTAACAAGCTCATCTCTGTTGCCAAATGATGAATTAATTCACTGGTGAGTGCTGAAGTAAAAACTAAATGTATTTGTGTGTTCTTTTAATTAGTTTCTTTGTGCCCTCACTAGAATAATGAAATCCATTTACACACCAATACAAGATAAAGAACATTAGAGTCCATTGCCACTGCATTGAAACAAAGACAGTAGGAACTGTTTGTAATGGTCAGTAGCAGCAGAAGCATGAGTTCTAATGGCAATGTAGATGTCACAGAAAGAGGCAAAAAGGAGTGACAATTTAAAAAACAAATAACGTTCCTTTTGTGGAATTACTGAAATGTTTTGAAAAGAAAACCCTCTATAACTAATATATCCAACCATGATTTACTAAGTTACAGGGCACCCATGCTTTAAAATAATTTCATTCTGATGACTGCCTTTCTTTCTTCACTTCAATTAGCTGGTGTCAGCAAAGTACTTTGAACATGTAAAGTGCTGTTATTCACTGCTGACATGATTTTAGCAGCTAGTCTTCTTGAAACCATGAAAGTTGAAGATTAATTCTTTTTGCTGTTGAAGTCTGAGACACCATGCTCTTAGTCACTATTGAGGACAGGTTTCCTACTCCTTTATTCTTGACACAATTGCTGGTAAAATGTAATTGGCTAATTAAGTTCTACAAGAAGTTAATCTGGCAGCGTGTGACAGAGTGTTGATCCTAGTACCTTAATCACTGAGGTTAATGCCGCACAGAAAAGGCTGCCGTCTTAATTGTAACCAATCAACCTTCTTCTGGTAGGAATTACTGACTTTTGGTAGCAATTGTTGGGCTAATGAGGTACTTGGTCTAGCAATGGGAGGATATAAAACTGAGAGAAAGTGACAGTAAGGGGGAGGAAAGTAGAAAGAATAAAGTGGATAGAGGAGAGAAGTTGTATGACATATGTCTAATCTTCAGAATGGTAGCCAGGTTAGTCTGTAACAGGAAAAATTTAAAGAACAACAAATACTCTAGTAGCACCTTAACACTAACAGAACACATAGATGGTATCATAAGCTTTCGTGGGCAAAACCCACATCTGAAGAAGTGGGTTTTGCCCACAAAAGCTCATCATATCATCTACATGTTTTGTTAGTCTTTAAGGTGCTACTAGACTATTTGTTGTTCTTTATATGTCCAATCTGTTATACACCTATGTTCTGTCCTGCTGTGTTTAAATTTGAGCTACCAGGGGTAAAAAAAAAAATAGACTAGTTGGCTACATCTAGACTACATCCCTCTTTCATAAAAGGGATGTAAATTAGATGTATCGCAATTGCTAATGAAGCGGGGATTTAAATCTCCTCTGCTTCATTAGCATAAAAATGGCTGCCGCTTTTTTTCCGCACAGAGCTTTGTTGGAAAAAAGCACCAGTCTAGACGCTGATCTTGTGGAAAATAAAGCCTTTTCCAAAAGATTCCTTATCTCTTATTTTATAGAGGTACATATACCCTTAGTTAAGAACCTGAAGATCGGATTTTGGCATTGGACAGGCTTTTGGTGTCACCCTTCAAGGAATCACTAAGCCGGTGGAAGCCAGGATGAGATCTTGTGCATGTGATCATGTCCTATGCAGTACTATTAAACTGGTGCTCCTAAACCCAATGGCAGACCTGGTGAGAGGGATAATGAATTTTAGAGATGTGATTTTATAATTTGCAGCAACACACTAACTAAATATTTTAAAGCAAATTTTAAACTGAGATCATGTAGACTAACAGGCTACGTCTACATTGGCATCCCTTTCCGGAAAAGGGATGCTAATGAGATGAGTCAGAATTGCAAATCCGCGGGGGATTTAAATATCCCCCGCGGCATTTGCATTTACATGGCTGCCGCTTTTTTCCAGCTTGGGGATAACCCGGAGAAAAGCGCCAGTCTAGATGCGATTCTCCGGAAAATAAGCCCTTTCAAGTAGAAATAAGAAATCCTCCGGAAAAGGGCTTATTTTCCGGAGAATCGCGTCTAAACTGGTGCTTTTCTCCGGGTTATCCCCAAGCCAGAAAAAAGCGGCAGCCATGTAAATGCAAATGCCGCGGGGGATATTTAAATAGAACTAATGCCTTTGGAGAGAAGGGTGAGATAAGGGAGACATGAAGTACTTAGCCTCTCTGTCTTCTGTAGTGTGTATTAGTATTACTTTCTTCACTGCCTCAGAAAAAAAATTAGCTAAAGCCCATATTACATTTTAAAGACAAACACTCTCGAAGCATGCATATATATAGCACCCTAAACTTGAAATAATATGCGCAATTTGAACTATGCAAATTGTGTATCTTATTTCAATTGAATTTTGAAATACATGCTATTTCAAGACATCCCTTAACCATTGTGGAACGAGCGTTACAGGGATGCCAAAATAGCACACCTGCTCTTTCGAGACCCATCTCAAAATAGCGGGCATATTCAAAAGACACAGGGTAGCTATTTTGGGATACTTCCAGTATAAATAGCCCTGCTTTGTAGACGTGCCCTAAGGCTGCGTCTAGACTGGCATGATTTTCCACAAATGCTTTTAACGGAAAAGTTTTTCTATTAAAAGCATTTGCGGAAAAGAGCATCTAGATTGGCATGGATGCTTTTGTGCAAAAGCACTTTTTGTGGAAAAGCATCTGTGCCAATCTAGACGCGGTTTTGTGCAAAAAAGCCCCGATCGCTGTTTTTGCCATCAGGGCTTTTTTGCACAAAACTGTCCTCCCCTGTTTACACTGGCCCTCTTGCGCAAATACATTTGCGCAAGAGGGCTTATCCCTGAGCGGGAGCATCATAGTATTTGCGCAAGAACACTGACAATCTTACATTAGATCGTCAGTGTTCTTGCGAAAATTCAAGCGGCTAGTGTAGACAGCTGGCAAGTTTTTCCGTAAAAGCAATCGCTTTTGCAGAAAAACTTGCCAGTCTAGACACAGCCGTCGTGTTACTAGAAATCCTTGCTTAGCATCAACACCTCCATAGATTATTTTAGCTGCCATACTCTCCCATTGACAGGCATTTCCTTCCATATTGCAGGGACTCAATTACTGATATCTTAAAATGATACTACAGAGTATCTTCAATTGGCTTCCAAGACCTCCCAGCTTGAAGGTCTTGGATAGAAAGATGGCTAGAAGGCCGGGCCCAGTGGGTTATGATCAACGGCTCGATGTCAGGATGGCGGTCGGTTTCTAATGGAGTGCCCCAAGGTTCGGTTCTAGGACCAGTTTTGTTCAATATCTTTATTAATGACGTGGATGAGGGGATGGATTGCACCCTCAGCAAGTTTACGGATGACACTAAGCTAGGGGGAGAGGTAGATACACTTGAGGGAAGAGATAGGGTCCAGAGTGACTTAGACAAATTGGAGGATTGGGCCACAAGAAATCTGATGAGGTTCAACAAAGACAACTACAGAGTCTTGCACTTGGGATGGAAGAATCCCAAGCATTGTTACAGGCTGGGAACCAACCAGCTAAGTAGTAGTTCTGCAGAAAAGGACCTGGGAGTTACAGTGGATGAGAAGCTGGATATGAGTCAACAGTGTTCCCTTGTAGCCAAGAAGGCTAATGGCATATTAGGTTGCATTAAGAGAAGTATTGCCAGCAGATCCAGAGATGTCATTATTCCCCTTTATTCAGCTCTGGTGAGGCCACATCTGGAGTATTGTGTCCAGTTCTGGACCCCCCACTACAAAAAGGATGTGGACGCATTGGAGAGGGTCCAGCGGAGGGCAATCAAAATGATTAGGGGGCTGGAGCATATGACCTATGAGGAGAGGCTGAGGGAGTTGGGTCTGTTTAGTCTGCAGAAGCGAAGAGTGAGGGGGGATTTGATAGCAGCCTTCAACTTACTGAAGGGAGGTTCCAAAGAGGATGGAGAAAGGCTGTTCTCAGTAGTGACAGATGGCAGAACAAGGAGCAATGGTTTTAAGTTGAGGTGGGAGAGGTCCAGGTTGGATATTAGGAAAAACTATTTCACTAGCAGGGTAGTGAAGCACTGGAATGGGTTACCTAGGGAAGTAGTGGAGTCTCCATCCCTAGAGGTGTTTAAGTCTTGGCTTGACAAAGCCCTGGCTGGGTTGATTTAGTTGGGATTGGTCCTGCCTAGAGCAGGGGGCTGGACTTGATGACCTTCTGAGGTCTCTTCCAGCTCTGTGGTTCTATGATTCTATGAAGCTGACTTATTCAGTTGTCAGCTTTGAAGTGTTCCTACTATCTACTTTTACAATCAATATGAAAGTTGAACTTTCTGGAAGGCACTTCGCACACTGTCCTTCCTTCTTTCTAGATCTTCCTTCTTTAGACCTCTTCCATAGTTCAGTTTTTTGGATCTTTCTTCCTTTTGTTTGCATTTATTACACTTTCCACTGACATTGCAGATATTTGGATTAGTTTCCAAACCTGCTTCTGAGAAAAAAATAAACTCTTATGAAATCAAATGCTCTGGCACCATCTATGTGGGGTTGTTTTCTACTTTTGAAGCAGAAGTTGCAGTCATTTGGCGCTCTTGATGGAATCTTAAGATTCAATCAGTGAGTGAATCCCAGGGGATTTTTATGTACTCATCATGAGTTTAGTAATGGAGAAGGCCTCCCTTTTCAAGAAGGTCACCTTCTGCATCCTGTTTAATGCTCATCCTATAAGATGCAGGGAGAAAGCAGCTTGTCAGTAATTTTGTTATCAGTGACAGCAGCTAATCTGAATGGATTAACATTGTCATTGTTGTTCAGAGTTTGTTTTATTTTAATATTGAATGCATCCATTCAACTGTGGCAAATGAATCAAAACCAGAAGTTCCCAGACAGAAATCATCCCCTATGCGCCTCTTGTTTCTGTTGTCATGATCTGTGCAGAAGTTCATTTTGTGAAGAGAGAGCAATCAGGAAGTGTCAACAGGCCGCCTTCTGTATTGGCTAAAATGTTCTGAACCAGCACACGAATTAAATGCTTTCATTCAGCTTTGTCAGGAATTTGCCAATACTGTATATCAAAGCTGATTAATCTGTCAATTCATCTCACTGTAAAATTAGCACATGGTGAAGCCATTGTTTCAAACTGTAGCTCATTGCTAGGAGAAGTTATTCTTGATTAAATGTATTAGCCTCCAAATTAAAATACAAATGAGCAGAACAAACTATGGATCAGGTGGTGAATTAGTCTGAGTCCCTCTTCCCCCTACCTCGATTACCCCAAGAACAGCACATTTTGCCATATGCACCTGGTGTTATAAGCTGTACTGTTTATCAACTGTAGAGTGAAATCTTCTGATAGCCAACTCTAACTACCTCTCTAGAAGCATGAGAGCATCCTGAACCATCTGGAATTCTAACACGGAGAAATAAAAGATTAAAGAGCTCAATCAGTGAGCAGGGATAGGTACTGAGGAGTGTGATTTAGTACTTCCTATATTGTCCATAGTTATTATAGCATGTGATTCATATGGCATCACGCTGTGAAGCAGACATGATCAGAGGCAAACTTCAAACAGTTAATAAATTTGGTTCAATTTAGATTGTTTGAATACATGTAATCACTCTTTTTCAGCCAAGCAGAAACCATCTACAAAAAGCTTCAGAATAGTAGCCTACTATTTCTGCTTATGGCACCAGTAAGAATCAGAAAATGTAACTGTTAGAGAAGAAACAAGTGACCCAGGAGTGGATGGGATAGAAAGGACTGCTTTATTGCCTATGCACATTTACCTCGGACATTCAAGACAATGGTGGAATGGCCACATTCTGGTGACAATTACACCCTTTTATCATGTTTAGTATGTTAATTCACATGTCTATCACTACTTTTCCTAAAGCCTTATTTAATAATGTTAACTCCCATAAAATGAATATTAATAAGCAAATAATGAATATAGTTATACCTGCCCCTAATTATTTATAGAACTTCCAATTAAATCAACACATTCCCATGCTACAAGCTAGCAGGTTACAGAGATTACAAGGGATTTCAACCCTGAAGATATTTTATGCAGAGCCAATGACAGTCAGCAAAAGACACAACAAAGTCAAGATGCAAGCTTATCTATTTTCCAAGGCTGCCAGGACAAAGGGGGAAAACATGGTTGAAGAGAAATGGCAATTCCTTTTCTGGCTAGAACCCTTGCCCACTAATGTAGAGCCATTTCAGACCCCTATTAATTTTTACATCCTCCAACAGTAATCAAGAATGAAAAATAATCCAACTGCTCCAAACTTCAAAAGTATTTGGAGGTCTTTCTCTTTGTGTCTTGGATGAAGGTTCTGGTTGCATGCTATTTTCTCTAACCAATGTCCAACAATCTCTAATGAAGACCAATGTTCCCTCTAAACTGTGCACCTGTGCACCACGCACTTAAAATTTTAGGTCTACCCACATCATTTTAAGAACTGCACAAAAGGACTTATCTTCCGTTCCAGCAGGAAGGTGAGTGGTAAGTGGTGGTGGCAGTAGCCGCCGGTGACCTGGTGGGTTCCTGGCAGCTGGTGGCTGCCCTTTTGCTTCTCCTGGAGCTGGGGGGTATGAGGTGAGGCTGTTTCGGTAAGGCTGCCCCAGCTGGAACAGGCCTCATGTGGCTGCCGCTTTATTCCAGCTGGAGCCGGGACTGTGGTACTAAAATAGCACTGTGAGTGGCCCCTGCTCCAGTCCCAGCATGCAGTTACATTGCACAATGGCCCTGGCTCCAGCCCCTGTAAACTGCTTTATATGTCAAAGGTAGAAAGTTAGGAAAGGGGCAGGGGGAAAACTGTGGGGAAGGTGGGGGTGAGGAGAGGCAGGGGCTTGTGCTGAGGGGAGAGGGAGGGACCAGGCAGCAGAAGAAAGGGGAAGGCACCAAGGGGCAGGGTGGAGGAGAGACAAATGCCAGGGGGCCAAGAGGAGATAATGAGGAAAAGGGCAGGAGGGGGGAAGGGGACAGAAGGTGTCAGTGAGGGTGTGAGAAGGGAAGGGACAGGGTGATGATGGGAGAGAAGAGGGGAGGGACAATGGAGGCAAGAGGGAGGAAGAGAAGAGGGGAGGAGAGGGTGCTGGAAGAAGAAGGGTTGAAAGGAGGGGTGGGCATGAGGAAGGCAGGGGATGGAGCAAGTCATATGTGAGGGCACAGAGGGGCGTAAGGAGAACTAGGGCAGAGGGTGGTGAGGGGGTGGGCACCAGGGAGAAAGTGGGCAAGGAGGGCAGGGGCAGTCAGGTAAGGGGGAGGCACCAGGAAGTTGCAGGGGTAAGGAAAGGTTTACGTGCCAGGGGATTGTGGGGGCGAAACAGAAGGGCAGACACATTGAGGGAAGGAACGGGCACCAGAGGAGAGTCAGGGCAGGTGGGTAAAGTGAGGTGTTAGGAGAGGAGTTGGGGAGGGGAAGCTACAGATGATCAGAGGGGGGCTAGAGGAGGAGTGGGCACAGGGGGAAGAGAAGGGCGGGTGCAGGGCTCAAGGAGGATGGTAAGGGGGGAGGTCCCCAAAGGGCTGAGGGGAGTGAGGCGTGGGGGCAGCAGCAAGCACCAGGGGAGCAGATGGGATGAGGGGAGGGTGGGAGACACGGAAGCCGAAGGAGAAGGGCGAGGATATTTATGAATAACTTGGGTGCCACAGTGGCACATGTCCGAACAAGCACACATGAACTCAATACTGATGCACAAGACAAAACTCACTCCACTCGTGGGTGGAAAATCTTAGAGGAAACACCGCCCAAGACTCCTGTAATATTGTCACAATGACGCCGGGTGGGCGGGTGGCGCTCCCATTGGCTGATAGGAATTAGGATGGTATCGTGAAACTTATTACTTCTGAACAAAGTTGAAAAGACTTTTACAAAGAGGAAATAACTTGAATCAGTCAATGGACTGGGATAATGTGTGATTCAAGTTCTTTTTGAAGTAATTTAGTCTTCATTACCATGTTTTTCAAATACTTTAAGCAAGCCTCTCTTACTCACTGTGTGGGTGTGTGCATTGTGTGGGTTGTAAGTGCTGCTTTTTCCTCAAGAGTCAGCTGTTGCCTAGAAGCAATACAAGAGAAAGAAGTTTTGGTTGATAAGGTATAATAAGGCTTAGATGGAGCAGACAGCCCACACCTTTCATTCTAGAACCAAAAGCATGATTGTAGGGCTCAGGTCGGAAGGGAAAAAAGTTGAGAGAAATCATCTTTGCAAAACGATGACGACAATGGACTGCAATTGCTATATTAATCTTCACCGAAGAGCTACAGTGTAATGTACACTTCTATCAGGAAACGTCCACATATACATATTTACGAAGATCCTAATTTTGGGAATGGATTCAAAACATGAAACAGGCTGCACTGCAGGGATCACCATGGGAGAAGGAACCCTTCCTACATTATCTGCAACAACTGTGAAATATACTCAGCTGCTCTGAGGTCACAAGTAATCTTTTGCTGGCTGCATCTAAGTCTGCAATGGGCAAAGGCAGGTGGATGTGTGTAGCTCGGTGGGCCTGCACCTTTCTCCCAACCCCACACTCCACACACCTACAGATCTCCTGTGAACAGTCACACAAGGTGTCCCCATTGGTCCCTGCAGTGCCCAGCAGATCTTGCTCTCTGACCGGCAAAGCCAAACTTGCTACAGCATGTGGACAGTCCCCCAAATGAAAATGTCCTGACGCTTGCACCAGAGAACAACTTTAAAATGCCATCACTGAGTAACATCTATTAATCAACCTGCTAGGCATTTACAAACGATGGAGGCAATCTTCTTGTACTTTAAGCAATCTGTTCTTTCATGTGTATGCAAATCACTTTCTCTCTCATCATTAGAACTGAATTTTAAAAATGTATTTTCTCTATAGCTTTCCTGCAGTAAGAGTCGGTTGCTCACTGAGTTTTTCTGTGTCATAGCCTTTACAGATTTTCCAAAAATTTGCAATATAACTATATCCCAAACACCTTAGATAAGAAGGGGGACAGGCTGTACAACTATGGAAGAGAACAACTATACAAGAGAAATAGATGAAATCTTGAGCTGAGAAAGAGGGATTGGAGTACTTACTCTGACAATGCAGTTACTCAGCATGTGTCTTTCTTTGCAAAGGCACAAGGTGACTGATCAAGTTATCGTCCCAAGGCTTTTCAGTGGCACTGTATGTCACTGAATATCTTCTTGAGTTTGTAAACTGCCAGTACACATCATCCATGTTATCCTTTTCCTAGCAAGCACTTGATGATAAACAATATCTCAGAGGCTACATCTAGACTACAAGCCTCTTTCGAAAGAGGCTTTTTCAAAAGAATCTTTCAAAAAAGCCTCTTTCGAAAGAGAGCATCTAGACTACAAGCAGATTTTTCAAAAAAGCAAGCTGCTTTTTCAAAAGAGAGTCGAGGCACTCTCTTTCGAAAAAGCACAGTTTGCATTCAATAGTGCCTTTTTACAAAAGAGTACTTTCGAAAAAAAGGCGTTATTCCTCGTAAAATGAGATTTACCGCGATCAAAAAAACTGCTGTGTTCTTTCAATTTACAGAAGTCCAGACTGCCTGGGTGCTCTCTTTCGAAAAAGCTGCTTCCTTTTTCAAAAGTACTGGTTTTAGTCTAGATGCTCTTTTTCGAAAGAGGCTTGCAGTCCAGACACAGCCCCAGAATGATAACTGAGTTCTTTCCCTTCCTGTCCCTGGAGAAAGGGCTGGGGAGTAGGGAAAGCTGCAGATAGAATTGCTGCTCTGGATTGTGATGGTGACCTGATGGGGATAGTATAAATAAACCCACAAAGGTGTTAACAAACACCAGTAACTGTTTATATGGGATCTCACGATAGAAGTGGGGCCTGCCCTGTTGCAAAGACTTCGTCCCAATCTTGGATCCTGCACTTTGGGATACAAGTCAGTCTCTGATCTTAACTACTGTGCCTAGTACAACAGTGAAGTCTGATAACTGTGTTTTTGTGAGCTCGACTCCATTTCCTGGCTGTTTGTAGTAGGTGGAAACTGGGAAGTATCTTTCCCTTAAATGCTGCTAGTCCATCTGAGACATTACATCACTGCGGGGCCTCTCTACTGGAAGAATGCAGTGCTTTTCTCAACATATTGAATAATAATTTCTTCACAATTATTTTGAGTAAACTAATAAACACAGAGCTCCAAAATGCTACCAAACACAAACAGGAGGGGATTTATGTTCTAAATCCAGAGCCAAATTCTTTGCCACTCCAACTCATATGTCTTAAGGGATTCCATTGCAAATGTCACACCAGCAGTAATATCAGGCCATGATTGTGTTGCTTTTGTGAATGAGTGCACCATAGGGGTAATAAAATGGAAAGTGATTAATGCAGCTCACAGAAGGGAATAAAACAGGCACTTAAAAAGAATCAATTAAGCCTTTGGAGAGCAAGGAAACAAATCCCACTAGGGCATGCAAAACATAGCTTGAATACACAGGGAAGTTATTATTTATGATATTGCTTGATCAATCTAATTATATTAAAAGTGGGCTCAGGTCACAACCTTAACTGGCTATTTTAAAAGAAAAGGTGTTTCAGCACAAACTTATTTAAGAGTGTTTAAAAGCTAAAGCAGTCTGCTAATGAAACACACCCTTTCTCATAGTCAGGCAATAGGTCCAAATTCAGTCTTCATCAGTCAAGACTGAAGAGCTAGAAATGAGCCTGAAATAGAACTTCAAATCCAACCCCCCACCCCCCGAATTTGTGGGGGAGTGTGGAAGGGAGCTTGGGGACTAAATCCCTTAATAGAAGCTTTAAAGGTCCAGCTCAGATCCAAGAACAGGAAAAACTATTTACAGATTTGGCTTGAAAAAGCCTCATGAGACATGATGGTCTCACAGAATTTCTGTCCTTTTCATGCAACAGCTCCTAAGGACAGTCCCGTGCAATTTTATCACTACCAAGGCTAATCTTATTCTCAAATCTGAACTTCGAATATTTTCTTAAAACTAATCAGGATCCAAACATTAGCCTTTTTGTCCATCTCATCATTCAAAATCTGCACGACACTCTACATTAATTTTTACCACGCTAGCTCTTTGTTTTAAAATTGAGTCAATAGGCCTCCTCATACTGTAAAAAAGATTGTGAAACCAATTACTGTCCATAAAACTGCAGCAGATTTCCATGGAGTATTTTTAATGTCCAATATATAAATAGGTTGAAAAGGTTGTTCCCAAGGACACCCGAAGTAGCAATTAGAAAGGAAGGCAGAGATTCAGTAGAGGGCTGAGCCATGAAAGGCAAGGGAGGACAAAATTTCAGGAAGATCATTGTTGACTGTCATAAGTAGTTGCTAAGCCAAGGAGGAAGAGGACAGAGCACTGGTTCTAAGCTTTAGCTAACAAGAGGTGTCATGATCATGAGAGATGGGTAGCAGCCTGGAAACTAAGGGGTTAACTTTACCTAGCCAGGTATCTGCTCATCCAAAAGAAATGCAGCTAGGGATTTCAAACTGGGACAAAGGAATTTTGGGGGTTTTCCCTCCTTTGTCCCTGGGCAGTTTCTCTCCAGCTACTGAGGGGGACAGACACTATGGCTACGTCTACACTGGCCCCCTTCTTCGGAAGGGGCATGCTAATTTTGAAAGTGGGAATAGGGAAATCCGCGGGGGATTTAAATATCCCCCGCGGGATTTAAATAAACATGGCTGCTGCTTTTTTCCGGCTTGGGGAAAAGCCGGAAAAAAGCGTCTAGACTGGCCCGATCCTCCGGAATAAAGCCCTATTCCGGAGGATCTCTTATTCCTATACTTTCAGGTAGGAATAAGAGATCCTCCGGAATAGGGCTTCATTCCGGAGGATCGGGCCAGTCTAGACACTTTTTTCCGGCTTTTTCCCAAGCCGGAAAAAAAGCGGCGGCCATGTTTATTTAAATCCCGCGGGGGATATTTAAATCCCCCGCGGATTTCCCTATTCCCACTTTCAAAATTAGCATGCCCCTTCCGAAGAAGGGGCCAGCGTAGACGTAGCCTATGGGTATGTCTAGACTACATGGCTCCATCGACGGAGCCATGTAGATTAGGTCTCTAGACATAGGAAAATGAAGCAGCGATTTAAATAATCGCCGCTTTGTTTACACCAAAATTGCTGCCGTGCTGTGCCAATCAGCTGTTTGGCGGCACAGCGCAGTAGTCTGGATGCTCCCTTGACAAGGGGAAGCCTTTGTCAACCGCCCCGGTAAACCTCATTCCACGAGGCATAATGGGACGGTCAACAAGGGCTTCCCTTGTCGACCGCGGAGCGTCCAGACTATCGCACTGTGCCGCCAAACAGCTGATCGGCACAGCACGGCAGCCATTTTGATGTAAATGAAGCGGCGATTATTTAAATCGCTGCTTCATTTTCCTATGTCTAGAAACCTAATCTACATGGCTCCGTCAACAAAGCCATGTAGTCTAGACATACCCCTCCAAGAAAAGACTCTTCACTATCTGTAAGTAGGGTAAAGTTTAGATTAAATCCGTTAGGTTTTATTGTTTTATGGTTTGGGAATGGGGTTTAAAAATGGGGTTTCCTCTACCTTGTAGTTTTGGCCCATGGTGGAATCCCCCCATAAGTATATTAATTTGTGACTTTTCCATCTAGTCATTATGCTTGCAACAGGAATATTGTGATAATAAAAGTTCTTTCTCTTTTCTTTTTATTAACCTGGTATTAGTTATTTTTTGTGTGTCCTGGTTTTTACTTTAGGGGTGAGATTTCCCAAGTGATCTCTCCCCTGGTTTTCTTATCATTGCTTGGGTGGTGGCAGTGGATTTTTATCGCCAAAATCTAAGTTTTTAAGATTTTTTGGGGAAGTTTTATACCAAAGCCTGGAGAGATAAGGTTTTGGGGTACTTTTGTGGGCCCCCACTTCTGCATTTATCATGCCAGAGTAGGGAAAAAGCCTTGACAAGAGGTCATTACAGACTTTGGTTAATGTAGTTTCAGAACAGTGCAAGGGGCAGAAAACAGACTGGAAAAGATCTTAGTTGGAATTGCAGAAGAGGAATTCCAGAAATCAGTTGTAAACTGTGTGTTCAGTAAGCTTAGAAATAAAAGGGAGAAGGAAAACGGAGTGGTAATTGGACAGGCAAGTGGGACTTGGTAGGTTTTTTAAGACTGTTCACCCAAAGTCGCTATTGCACTTCTTGTTCAAAAGACAACTTCATTCTTCCAAATAAATAATCAAGAAGTGCATCACATGAGAGAGACAAAAATGGCTGAGAAAAGCTGAGCACAGCTCCTGTTGGCATAGTGAGAGTAAAACAGTTGGTTTTGTCTAGTTAAATAATGCTCCTGGTTTGAGTTTTACCGGTGCTGGTGTTCAGGATATTCTTGGATCTGAATAACGAAATCTTCAGCATCTGCTGGAATATGCTAAGTCAGGTACTAGCTGTTCCAGGAACTCATATAGGTGACTGTGGGTAGGGAGTGCATTGCAAGAAGGCTTGGAGCCATTTTGGAAGAAGAACATAGATTTGCGAGAATAAGGGGATAAGTATTGTACATTGCAAAAACACATGAATCATACTGATCTTTTAAACTTTGTGAGTTCATTAATTGCTATTTTCTATTTTGAGTTATCTTTACTTCTGTTGCTGTCTTTTTCCTCTTAGATACACCACTTTGGACACCAGAGGTGAACTGTAATGCCAGTCCCATGGAGTTCCTTCATTGTGTGACTATTCCTTACCTAAACCGTTGTGACTTCTGCTGTCATTCCAGTAAGGGCAGTATTATTTCTGTTAGTTTCATTTTAACTCCACAAAAGTGTCCCTTTTCAAACACTGTTGTAGTGATTTAGTTAATCTATATACTTTAGTCTCATTCTAACTGCACACAGTTGTAACCATGGTCTTGTACAGCACAGAATATCTGAAAAAAACTTTACGGAGTGCAAGACCTGCAATAAATTAGCTAAGTTTGATGAATGTACAATATTGTAGAGATAAGACCATATGATTAGTGTACAGCCTTATATTCACATTTAATAAGTAATTGTATTGTTTAATTCATGTAGAATCCAACTGATGGTAACATGAGTTTATCAGGGATATATTATAAGGAAAAAAAACCTACTGGTAAAAGTAAGGTGTAGTATTAATGGTCTTGGTTAGAAAAATGACCTTATGCTTCGTAAACTGTCTATGTTGGCAATGCCAAAAAGTGGCTCACTAACAAGCTTATGGGATACCATAGAACTGAAATAGTGAAACATAAATCTAAGGATTGTGTTAGTAAAAACGTCCTTTAGAATTGTGGGATGTGATATTTCCTTAATACAGCACAAAAAAGACACACAAACTCAGAAGAGGAATAATGAACCAAACTACACAACGGCAAGGAAGGAGCGGCAAGAGAATAAGCCAAAAACACAGTAGAGAATCTACCAATTTCCTCCTGATGCATGTGCTCAGGTCCTGTAAGTGCTATTGATATTTACACATAATCATCTAGAGGCAGCTATATACCATAGACTAGAGAGCAGATGTGGGAGGGGTTATTTAATCAAAGTATCCTTTACCTCAAATGCACAGTAGACCAAATGTCAACTACATTACCCTTTTCTTAGACCAGAACAGATTAAACGACAAAAGCTATGTCTGAGAATTAGGAGGTAAATTAAGAGCAGATGTTAGGAAGCAAGGTTTTGCTCAGCTAATCTTCAATACGCTGAAAAGGTCACAAGTAAGTCATATTGCCAGGCAAGGAAGTGGTACTGATAAAAAGTAAACCAATGCTATGCTAAAGGAAATTGAGATCTTAATTAATAGAAGGGCCCCAGCAGAACTTTTGCCCAACAATGTTTACTCAACTCTCATGGTAAATATTGATTCAAATCTAGCTGAATTTTTGTATGTGACTGAAAGTCATGACCATCTGATGGCCACTTAGAGGCTTGTGCAAAATACCTTCAGAGTCTCAGGTCACTTCCCAGGCAACAGCTTTCTGTGGCAAAAAACAGCTGCTTTGGAACAAACATGGTCTATGTGACAACAATATTCTTAGTAGGAAAGTTTCATTATAATCTAATATTTTAAACACAATTTCAAAATAAAACAAAAATATAAATTTTGCATGTTTTGGGAAAATGTCACATTTTTATTTCTAGCTCATTGCCCTTTTCCAATGAAAAATGGTAAACATTTTTTTAAAGAGAAACAAACTTTCTTTTTAAAAAAAGCACAAAACCTATGTGTCTTTTTTCAGACCGCACTACACAAAATCCCTTATTGCAGTTAGGACTCTTATTTTCAGTTTAGGAGAGATGCCAAATATTGAAAAGAATTATGTTGTCTCCTGTCTTATGTTCTCAAGCACAGGATTGAATTATGTTGACTGGGCAGGTGTGAAAAATTTGAATTTCTACATTCCTATCCTACTTTGTGGAGAAAGGATTTCAGTTTCCAGTGTATATTAATTAAGCACCTTTCACGTATACACTTGAAATTGCTTTTTAAAATGTTTTAAGCCATGGGACAATGACATGAAACTATGTATTGTCATGATGCTAGCACATATTTAAATTATAAGACTTTAGATGTAGTAAGATTATGAACAATCACAAGCACATGTTTATGGCATTTTGTCCAAGAGCCCATTCTTACTCTCACACAAACCCCTCTGATAATAATATGAATCTCTATATAATCTACCTTTTTTCCTTCTATGGGCAGCTTGTCATAAAACAGCCAAATGACATTAATTGTCAAAAGCTCAGAGAGCAGATGGTTTCTGAGAGCACTGCAATTGCAGCAAGGGTTGGAGTGATATTGCCAAGTCAACTGTCTTTTCCGCCAGTTCAGCAGCACCTTTCATTTCGCGACCCTCAGCTCTGCGCCTTGGGGTTAGGCAAAGAGCCTCTTCTGAGGATGACAGTGACAATAGCATCCAGCAGGCTGCACAGCCTGAACTGTCGGCCATGACCACCCTTCAGAGAGCCAACACATGACTAGCATAAGTTCCCTTTTTCATCAACATGCTAGAAAGGGTCCCAGATTGGCCTTGGACCTAAGTCTCTAGCACATCAATGTGCAATGCTGCCTTCTGATTTTTCACACTCCTGGGTGACAGTTACCAACCTGACTTACTAGTGTTGGCCAGGCCTTAGTCTCCTTTTCCTTCCTTTGCAGCACACACCCAAAACAAGACCCCATCACTATTTCATCCAGAACTCCTGGGCAGGTTCATCACACCTGCTTGTTTTAAGTGAAGGGCTTGTGAACAATGTATCCTGACAGTCCTTAACTGAAAGGTGTGTTCATGCCCAATGTCAAAGAGAGTTGTGATCTAAACAGTCACCAGCACTTCTCAGCATAATAATATGAGCATAGTTCTTGGCTCTATTGCAGTATTTGGCCACAGTCTCAATATGCTTGGATTAATGAATGTTCCCAGAATTTATCTCCCCAGTGGTTTTTCCGCATTGTTTGGATTTGTTGAGCACTGTCATCTTACACTGGCTTTCAATTTCAACTAGATCCTGGCAATGAAATTCAACTGATTTTTAAAAGATATTTGGTTGTGGGGGTGTAGTTCAGGGAGAAGACCTTGTAGCTTCATAGCACCCTATCCGAAGTTGGCATGGGAGGGAAAACCAAAATCTTACTACACCTGCCTATACTATAGGTTTTTGTTCAGGACCATCAGCTCTTGAACAATAGGTTTGTATTGCAGGATTGTTTCATTAATCTGCAGCCAGCAATGTATACACTCTGTCACTCTTTACTGGATGTGGCCTTGGGAATTTGAGTGCATGACAAGGTCTGACTTCCAAGCACCATGCATCTCATGACAGTGTCTCGCTTTCCTCAGCATAGCTGAGGGCAAGCAGGGGCTGTTGTTTGCTAGCTCATTGTGGAGCCTGGTTTCAGAAAAACTCCCAGGAGCCTGATTGCTTCTCACCTGGATAGTGCCCTAGAGGAATTCAAACAGAGCAGGAGCAGCTAGAGGTGTGTGGTAGTGGTGGAGAGGGGGAGTGTTAATAGGGACAACACTGTTTGATCAATTTATGGTGATGTAGGATGCGGGGGCTCTGTACTAGCCACTGACTCACTCAGCTTCACCAAACTCCTCTGATGCTCATTTAGCACTCCCCATCCAGGCAGCAAACACTCAATGCCCCACCCCAGTTCCTTCGGCCGACCCCTCCTCCCTTCACACTCAGCAAATTCTGCCATACTCCAGCATTCCTAGACAGCATCCACTCATCCAGCCTTTACACCTCCCAGCACCTCCACACTTCGCAACTGCTAGACTGCACCCACTGACCCAAGCACCCCAGAACTCACCCACCTAACTCAGCACTGCCAGCTGACTTCCAGCACCCCACCACCTGTCCCCAGCACCGCTAAACACACTCCTGCCTACCCATTTGCCTACTTGCTCCAGACCCGGCTGCCAAGTGTTGTGAGTGGCTTTGTGTGCTATACCCCTCAATGCTCGAGGAGAGGAGTTAACTGAAAGCTATGGTCACATTCACATTAGCTCACTAAATTACTTGCATTATCTTTCACCTCTAGCTGTATGAAACTTCGCAGCTTTCTCTGCTGCATTCAGTGACCCTGTTTCTCATTGGCAGTTCTTAAAGACTACCCAAAGCTCTCAGCATTGGTGAACTGCACTGGTGCTATATTGCTTGTCCAGATGGAGATCAGATGTAGGTACTTCCCCAATATCCATCCACCAGCCCTGCACTGTCTAACTTTGTACAATTCTTCTGGAAACTATTCATCGGGTGGTGTTTGGGGTCTGGACTGCAACTATCAACTGATGGACCAAGTTACACTTGTATAATGAGGAAAGATATTTTTCTCAAATTCTGTGGTGAGCTAGTCCTGACAATGTAGCACTAGATCCTGATGTTGAGAGAATGGCATAATGTGGGGATCACCCTGCGGAAGGTGGCTTCTCTAGTTAATGAGCTGATGGCATAAGTAAGACATTTGAAGGGTAGATGCTGATGTGGTGGGGAGTTGTATAACATTACATAGCATGCCATGCAGTGACAATAGCAAATGAGCCAGAGCATATTACAGGATTTCAACACTTGGGCTTCCTGATATGAATAGGAGCTGTAGATCAAAGCCACCTGGTCATTTTTTCCCCTTTTGCTCTTAATTAGGCCCCAGAATATATTAACAGAGAATTGTACTAATCAATTGTCACATAAGCCTTAGTGGATCATTGTGGCTGGTTTGAGTGCAAAACTTTAACATTTTCAAACTCTGGTCCTTTAAAAAGACATTTTCTCCCCACAGTTTTTGAAGTGCTGTTGGTACAGGGAAGTGCCTTCAGCTCTGTGTAGAACAATAGACAGCAGAAAGTAGACTAGATGGGCCACCTAAACAGAGAAAGGTATTGGGAGGACTAAATAGTGTTTAGGCTATTACACTTCCTATTATGCTGGCATAATGGATGACAATAGAGCAGCTAACTTTGCCCAAAGCTAGTTAAGTGACCTTTACTATAGCAAAATTTGCTTTGTGATGCAACTTCACTTTTCAATTACAACATTTATTTGTTTCAATATAAATGTTAGTCTGTCCTTGCCTCTAACCACTAAGCAGACCATTATCATTAAAATACTTTTTTTTAAAGCAGCAAATCCATCCCTCCCATGTGTGCCATTTGGTAGCAAATATTACAAAACCATCTTCCCCCCACCAAACCAAATTCCCAGCACTATGACTCTGGTGGCATTCTTGTTTAACTTGTAAGATTGTGACTCCTATATATTGCACTACACAAATTATTTCAAGTGTATTGACATATTATCAGTATTTAATAGTTCCTGGATTCAATCTAAAATAACTTGCTGAGATACACATAAAGTTACACTGAAATACTAGTACTGCGTGTCTGTGTCTAACTGAGCATTCAGTAGTCTGTGCATGCACTTTAATGCTCTCAACTGGAGCTGCATAAACCATTACCCAAAAATGAAATGAAAAAATAAGTAACTTGCAAAACCAGGAAAAACTTGGAAGTCTGAAAATAGTCATTTTCACCTAGGGACACATGCTTGGATTCTAATATTTTAGAGGAAAAGGGGAGGACATACAATTTTAAATAAAGCTAACTGTGTTTCTATCATAGGAATCCTGTTTTGTATGAGAGCTTGTATTTCTAAATTAGCATTGCTGTCAGTGTAGAATTGCTATTTCAGCACCAACAATATAAACTGTACAAGGATTTTTCTTGACTATAATGGCTTCATTAAGACCATTTGAGAAGCTGCTACAGTTCCGATTGCTCTTATGCCCCTTTTTAAGCAAGGCTGCTTCAGCTGTAATTGTGACTCTTGATATTTTGTTGACGACTGGAATCAGATTTCTGATGCTTTACTACAAATTATTTGGCTAAAACTCTGAGCACAGAGTGGATTGAGTGTGAAGATTTGCTAACATAATTAAAGGCTAGATTATTTCTGCGTCTGTTCCATACTAGTTTCATTGACCAATGTCAGCAGGTCAATAGGATGTATGTAGCATTTCTAACTGATGCTTCCTTACAGACTTTATTCTCTCCTATTTGGCAAAAAATGGGATCTGGGTTTTTTGATGGTGTCCAACATCAATGTGAGTGTGTTTTGCATACAGCTTGTGTTGTGCATCAGTGTTGGTGACTTTCCAGATGCAGAAATAGTGTTTGCTAGTCTGAATAAATCCAGCAGAGGGTGCATAGAGGTCTTTGGTAAAATGTCCTGTTTCTGTGTGTCTGAGAAAGCTAGCAGAGCCCTCGCTATTGTTTCTGGCGAACAAAACCCCCCACAAAATTCAGAAATGAAAGGTAGGTGGACGTTTTAACTATTCGAAATCGGAGCATGTAGATTGAGGTGATGATGATTTTAGGTTAATTATTTGGTTGGGTATTTGACATTCCCTTTAGGAAATAATCACAAAGCCCATTTACTCTCAAGCCCCACTGTTATCTCCATAACCTGAGAAACTTTTACCAAACTGTCAGGCTGCTAAGATATTGCTGGATTTGAGTTTTCCCTCCAAACTCCTGTTAATTGTAAATGCCTCATGATCACCTCTTGTCAAGTTGCATATAGAAGGGTGCTGAAAGCCATAGCTGTTACTCATTCCAACCTTTCACCAGCTGATCCCTACTCAAGCAACTCTTTATTCTAGAACAGCTGTTGATAATGTTGTGAGGCTTTGTTGTTTTAACCATTTGAGTTACCAAGAGTATGCAACCTCATCCCGGCTTTCTGCATTACCTGTGTTGTTGCTAGGAAACCTCTGAATGGAAACCAATTTCCTCCTCTTGTGTGTGTCATTATCTGGAAAAAGACACAAACTGGCAGATTTTTTTTAAAAACAATCACCTCTAATTTTATGCTGCAGGAGACACACCTTCCACAATGAAGCTGGTTATTTGTATAACTAACAAGCCCTGATAATTAGGGAAACAAACAGCATCAGAGTGCTGTTTGGACTCGTGCAGGTCTTTTAACAAGCTGGTAGCTCTTTACAATGAAAGCCTAATTTCTAAGATCAGGGAGCTCAGTTCTTTTGAAAATCAAACATCTTCCCAGTGCTCAACATCCTAGGTTTGCATGGACTATGTATTTGTGTTGAATGTTAGTATATGGGAGTATTCATTGCATTTGTATTGAGTATCAATTATTATTATTGCAAAATAAAAGGATGCATCTATGTTGCCCTAAAAAAATCACAGCAGTAAGGCTCAGAGTCTTGGTCACTGATTTGGGTTGGGGGCCCAGGCTGTGGGGATAAAATGGCAGTGTGGTGGACAGTAGGGATCAGGATGGAAACCCCATAGTGGAGGTGAACTTCAGAGCTTAATGAGTATGACATTTGCCAACCATTGCTGCTTCTGCGTTGCACCTCTTCCGCTCCAGCCTTTGTTTACATTGTCTGAGAAACAACCCCCTCAACCCAGAAGCTGGATTCCATCAAGCCCATTAGCCCACACATCTATACTTCAATTTTTAGCTCTGCTTCCTAATCCCTAGCAGCGGCTGACCCAGGTCAGCTGCAGCTCTTTTACTGCATTGTAGACATACCAATAGAGGCCCCGGTTAGGATCTGTGCTCCATTTTACTACATGCTCTACAAACATGTATGATACAGTCCTTGGCTTTGCTGCCCCCCCACCCAAGAGTTTACAATCTACATAAATAATGTAGACAAAGGGTGGGCAAAAGGGATACAACACACAAACAGCAATGGTTGGCAAATGTGTTCATTCTCTGCTTTATGGTGGTGGGGAATAGATGTGTTTTGGATTCTGTATATATACCCAGAAAGCCAAATAGGGCAGGTGAGGAGGGAAGGCAAGAAGGAAGCTGTTATTGCATTATGAAAGGTTTGAGGTAGCTATTCCAGATTAGTTTTCTCTAATTAACAGATAGCTTGCGATGAACGGTTCTCTACATTGTGCAACAACATTCCTCAGCCCTGGGGCACTCGGATAACAGCGTGATGGGCATTTTAAAAAAATCTAAATGGCTGGGCTGGCTTACATTAAATCTGCCCTTGGAGGAACCACATGAGGATGAAAAGACAGCTCATTTTCCTCACAGCCTTTGGCCTCTGAGACTCCTGAGAACGTCAACAGTGTGTTCGTTTTATATCGCTGACACTGTTCACAACAAACTAGACTGAAGCAACAAACTACTTTCATACTTTTAAAATGCATTTGCTGGTAGTCTTGAAATGTTTGATAAATGTGCTCTACAACTTTGTGAAGAGCATATATTTATAAGCTCAATAACATGTTTTTTGCAATCTAATTTTTTTGGCTGTGTTCAAACATATATCCTGGTTTGGAAAGCAGCTAACTACAGAAATAGACTCAGAGGGGTAGCTGTGTTAGTTTGTATCTAGAAAAACATTGAGGAATCCTGTGGCACCTTAGGGCATGCCTACACTTGGAAATTATTTCGAAATAACTAAAATTTGAAATAATAATTCTGAAATAACTTTCAAAATAAGCTTATTCCTCCAGGAAAGCAGGAGTACAGATTTCGAAATAACCAGCCTGTTATTTTGAAATAGTGGGCTTGGTAGTGTGGACTCTTCGGGTATGTCTACACTACCACCCTAGTTCGAACTAGGGTGGTTAATGTAGTCAACCAGAGTTGCAAATGAAGCCCAGGATTTAAATATCCCGGGCTTCATTTGCATCTTGCCGGGTGCCGCCATTTTTAAAGCCCCGGTAGTTCAGACTCCATGCCCGCAGCTACACGCAGCATGGTGTACCAGTAGTTCAGATTAGAGAGCCTAATCCGAACTACCTACTCCGTGCCGCGTGTAGCCGCGGGCACGGAGTCCGAACTACCGGGGCTTTCAAAATGGCGGTGCCCGGCAAGATGCAAATGAAGCCCAGGATATTTAAATCCCGGGCTTCATTTGCAACTTCGGTTGCCTACATTAACCACCCTAGTTCGAACTAGGGTGGTAGTGTAGACATGCCCTTCCCTAGTTATTTCGAAATAACTCCCCAGTGTAGACATGCCCTCAGTTGCCACAGGACAACTCATTGTTTTTACAAAAATAGAGCCATCCTCTTCTGGACAGATATGTGAAGTTATGCCATGATACTGAACTTGTACAATATTTTATTTGGAATGATGGCACCAAAACAAATGGCGAAAATGAAATGATCATGTCTGCTGCAAAGGCTAGACACACACAAACAGCAAGATTGAGACTGAGACTGAGTGAGGTTCCAGCAGAATTTCACTGGGTCTACAAGAAGGTAAAAAGTTTCAGAGGGATAGCCGTGTTAGTCGGTAACTGGAAAAACTTTAAAAAAAAATAGTCTTGCAGCACCTTAGAGACTAACAAAAAATGTAGATGGTATCATGAGCTTTCATGGGCACAATCCACTTCTTCAGATGAATGGAGTTTATCTGAAGAAGTGGGTTGTGCCCACGAAAGCTCATGATACCATCTACGTGTTTTGTTAATCTCTAAGGTGCTGCAAGACTACCTTGTTTTTTAAAGTTTTTACAAGAAGGTAAGTTTGGGAAAGTGGAATGGTGCCACCTATTGGTGCAATGGTCACACTGAAGAGTTAGTTGCTTTTCAAAGCAGGGGAAATGAATAGGTTTTTGAAGTGTTCGACACTTTCCTGACTTTGCCACTGTGGAATCCGGTAGGACAAATCTTTAATTAAACTGACATGACACAAGAATTGGGAGCTAAGGAAGCTGAATCAGTTTTACAGAAATAAATTAGAACACTTAGAATGCTGTGTAGATTGGATCTGAGGTTTTTCTTTATATGGAGGCAAATTTAAATAAAAAGGAAGTTTTCTTCACTTTCCAATTATCCTACTAATATAGACCCAGAATTTTTAGAATCTAGTTTAGTAGATTGACATACAATAATCCCAGTGGATGTCCTCCCCTGGAGATTTTAGAAATTCTGTTTCTCCATACTTGCTCTGTGTTGGTCACCCATTAATAGAGTCTATAAGATAAAAAAAATTCTAGATCATTACAGGTAGTGAGTGTGAAACTGTGTGCTGAATTTATTACTTTTTTCCTTCTTTTCTTTCGTACATCCATTGCCATAGTATTTAT
The DNA here is from genome assembly GCF_049634645.1 of Pelodiscus sinensis. Taxonomy (NCBI): domain Eukaryota; kingdom Metazoa; phylum Chordata; order Testudines; family Trionychidae; genus Pelodiscus; species Pelodiscus sinensis. The sequence continues at coordinate 212,147,559 of NC_134712.1, read as the reverse complement.
GTGAAATGAATTAAAAATTGTTTCAACTCCAGCTGAAAGGACCCCGTTCTCACTCCACTGTCTCTGCCTCTGTGCTGAATTTATTGTTGTCCCAAAAGAGATGCCACCAGCAATTCTGCACTGTTGTTTAACTTTGAGCATGGTTATGCATTTTCCATCGCACTTTATGGGTATAGCTACACTGCAGGATTCTTTAGGCAGAATGTAGTACACATACACACATAGCCCTGCTAGCATGCTGCAGTGGGGTGAAGTTGCCTTTCATTGAGCCAGAGGGGGAGGACCATGCTCTGAACCCAGTGGATTGAGCCAGGTGGTGCTTGCTCCTCCCATTGAAAATCAGGGGCAGAACAGCATGTATAAAGGGTGGGTCCTGGAACTCAGCTGTGCTGCAGCCACCAGAGGAGACAGATGTCTCCTGCCTGGTCCTGAACTGGGAGACCATATCAGAGCCATGGACTGACCAGAGATGGTGGAGCCACCCACTGGCCCGGGTACTGAGGAGTTGCTGGGACTGCCACTAGCCTTCTAATCCAAGGAAATGAAGGAACCCCATGAACCAGGGACACTCCAAGGAGGGGCTTGTAAGTGGCCCAGGAGCAAGCCCCAGTATGGCTGTGTGGCTGCCAGAGATAGTCAGTGTGCTGCAGATGGATTCCTTGCTGATCCAGTGGTGGAATATTCTCTCACTATTAGGTCCCTGGTGGAGTCAGGTGGGTCTGGGCCCTTTGACCCCCTGCCACTTCCCCTTGGGGGTGGCAACCTCCCCTCTCTAAGCCACAAGGTCTGTATTTTTGGCTGCCTGCCAAAGCTAGCATGCTTGACCCCCTTTGCTGCTCTGTACTGAGCACGGGTCAGAGCCATAGTCTATTTACTGCCACACCCTGACTGAGGACCTGTGGGAAGAGACTCTTTTGCTGCCCAAACTTCATTGCAGGCCAGAGCCCCTAACTGTTTGCTGGTCTGCCCTGACTACAGGCAGGAATCCTAGGCTGATTGGTACCTTGCTCTGCTTGAGGGTCTGGGACCCCGATACTCATTGCTCTGCCTGGATTACAGGCCAGACCCAAAAGATGTTCAGTCTTTGCTAGTTTCCTGACTACAGGCAATGCCTGCTTATGTAGTGAGTTGGAGTGGCCTCCCACTGACCCTGACAAGGAGGGACCACCACTAACCCACTAGACATGGGTGTAAACAGCAGCATAGACACTAAAGCATTGATTTAAGTCAGGAGAGTAAAACCACACTTGTAGGGTATGTACCCGGAGTACCTCTCCTATTCCTTGTCTGCTGACCTTTTTCCTCACTGTCTCTTTGCCACTGAATCAGTATGTGTGTGGGAGGGTGGGGGAGGTGGTTTCTGATCCAAATACATAGACTCAAGATTCCATTTCAATAACTGGACCCCATCCAATTCCCCTGGGCTGCTTCCTACCATAGTTCCTCCTGCCATAATCTGAACATCTCAGTTCTATCCAGATGCTCCAATCTGCGCTGTCCCTGGCAACTCTGAACGCAGCAAGGTCTCTGAAGGTATCTTGGTATCTGCCTGGATTGTGACATCTCTGGTTTCTATAGGCTCAGGCATCAGCTGATTCTTGGCTAGAGCGAGTAGCATACATCCTTCCTCCCCACCAGTCCCCCACAACTGAGTTCAGCTTCTCCCTTTTACACCAAGGCACTGAGAGTATGCCCAGTAGAGTGATGAAGGCAAGGTTTGCTCAACCCACAGTGTGGAGTTAATCCTTCCTCATCCAGTTTGAGGTGAGTGCATCCCATCACGACATGGAACAGAGCCTGAGTTTTGATTAGCTCTATTCTCAATTGACTACTAAGTGCAAATCAAAGCTGAGATTTTCAAAGGAGCTGCACGACTTAGGTTGATACTTGGAAGATCCGTGATTTCATCTATGCAAATAGTCTCGCCACCAATGTACATCCCAATTTTTCCTTGCTGTCCTATTTTGTGTGGTTCTCATCCATGTCCTTTCATGAATCCTCTATAAAGGATCCACCCAATGTCCTGGGGTGCATCTACACTGCACTGTTATTTCGGAACAACTAGTGTTATTCTGAAATAACAATGCGAGCGTCTACACAGTAATTTCATTATTTCAAATTAATATCGAAATAACGGGCAGCTTATTCCAACTTCTGTAAACCTCATTCCATGAGGAATAACTCCTCTTCCAAAATAACTATTCTGAAATAAGGCATGTATAGAAGCTCCACTGCTGCTATTTCAATTTAGCCCCTTACCAAAGCCATTCTAAGTTATTCCTCCCCAGAGCCTCTTGGGGCTCTAAATCGAGATAGCACAGCTACATTAGGGAAGCCTGCCTCACATTAATTTTGAGGCTTCTCTGCAGTGTAGATGTCTTATTTTTAAATAAGCTATTTTGGAATAACTATTCCAGAATAGCTTATTTCAAAATAAGCATACAGTATAGATGTACCCCTGTTGTTCTTTTTATGTCTCATGGATACCAGTGGATTATACGTGCTGTCCATCTGTTGTCTCTCAGTCTCACTACATGTCCAGCCCATCTGCTTTTCCATAACTTGGATGATATCGTTGACACAGTGTCTTATACGCAAATCGCTAATAGTAACATGCTGTAACCTACTTACACCCACCATGCGTCTTTCCATTGCTCTTTGGGTAGTTTGCAGCTTAAATTCTTCTGTAAGAGTCATGTTCCAGGTTTCGCAGCCATACAGCATAACCAGAAGGATACTGGTAAATAGATGGGCTTTTGCAATGGTGGAAAGTTTGGTCTCAACAAAAATGCCCTACAGATTCCCAAAAGCAATCCAACACAACCTCCACCTCCTGCTCAACTTCAGGCCCAACTCACTGTCCATCTACAATGCTTGTCCAAGATGTACATATTGATGCATGAGCTCGACAATCTGTCCATCCAGCTACATAGCGTATTCTGAACAATATGCTTTCTTCATCCACTTAGTTTTTCTGGTGTGGATGATCAGGCCAATCTCCTTTGCATTCTTATTGATGTCATTGAGGAGGGTTTGATATGTTTCAGGTTGAGACGCAATTAGGACAATGTCATTTGCAAAAAATATCATCTGAAGAGCTTAGGCTGTTGGGAGTTGGAAATCAAGTGTTTCATCATCTATTTTAGAAGCTCCTCATGGGTTCATAGGCTTAACTCCAAGACAGCCCTTTCCCTTATCTTCTATCAAAACGCTTCTCATCACCTGGGATGCTGTCAGCCGACGGTCAGGGCAGTATGTGTGTGTATGCTTCTGAGAAAAGGTTTAACGTCCGTGTCTTTACTGCTAGGACCGGGGTCCCGTCGCAGAGGGTGGCCAGCAGGCCAACAGACGCCCCGTTATATAGAAAGAGCTTATTACACCTTAGATTTTAACTGTTAGAACACAAAGTTCCTTCGCAGCGGGCAGCCTGGGAAAGGCTGGAAAGGTGCCCCAACGGATCTTGTCACCTGGGAGTGACACAGATCTAAACGCCCAAGCTCTCCCTATGTCTGTCCCTTTATGACCGGCTGAAGTTCTTTTAAATTGTGCTTGGTTCTGTTACAGCAACTGGAGGAGTCAGGTTAAAGCTTAAACAGTTACAGGTTTATTAAAAGACTTATAAAAGCATATGGTTACAATGGCTATTGCTCTATTTCTTAAATGCTAACAAATACAGATTTAAAAATGGTTACAAAGAAAATAAAGATAGAAAATAGAAATAATGGTACCAAGTGACAGCTTAATCTTTAAAGAGCTCTAAGTCTATGTATATTTATACTTAAACAAAGGACCACATCCAGGTACAATTTTTACCCCTTTCTGTGCCTCTCGACTCCAGCGTGTCAGGCCAGGGCCGGTCTCTCAATTCCTAGGAAAGATGAATACGAGGTGGGCGTCCCCTTGGAACCTCGGGAGATCAAACACCAAACCCGACCAGCAGATAGATGGTAGATTGACACTCAGAGAAAATGCGCTGCTGGACCTATCTTTATACCCCTGGGGGCCCGTATTCTCTTTCTTATCTAAGATGCCGAATTGTACTGGTCCGTTTTGTGGCGCCAGTTCTTACAAGCAAGTTTCAAGTTAATTTACACTTGCAAGAGAGATAACTAAATTGTGAGCACTAGACATTTTTTTACTGGGCGAGAGATTCCTCCCCCCGCGGATGGATGTGTGTTCGTATCAATATGGGTTTGAGTCAAGGGCACTCCTTGGCAGCCTCTTGGTCAACAATTGGCGTATCTCTGTTTACAGCCATTCACGGTCACAGCAGCCTGGGCCTTCTGCTCTGTGTGCCCTGTATGCTCCAGGCAAGCAAAAATGGATGTTACAAGGGGGTTCCTGTCTGGCTACAGATGCTTCTCCTGACTTTTCAACAGGTGATGGTAGGTATATAAGCAATAAGGCAGTCTATGTGGAGGGACCCAAGGTCCAAAATTTGCTTGCCATAAATCAACGTTGGCATCTTTTTGACAAGGGGCCCTCAAGTATTTTGATAATATGGACCAGCACTTAATAGCATCTCTTGGACACTTCTTTACCCATTAACTCCTTCTCATTTGTGAGGATATAACTTCCTTATTGCAACTACAGCCAATTGTTTATAAGGAAAGTAATATTGGGAAACTTCTTCAATTGTAACCTGGTGTCTTAATGCAACTTGCCATCTGAAAACAAGGAAGAGGATCTGGCACCAACTAACTAGTCATGCCTTTGCAGATCACCAGCTAGTGTCCCATAGACCAGTAGTATGTGAATAGCTATGCTAGAGTGATGTGCCATATCTATCTGCTAAAGGGTATGTATTTTCATTGTGGGTGAGGTTTATGGGCTGCTTTTGCAGACAATTATTGGCTGCTTTTAAGTTTTGTTGACGTTTGTCAGAGATATAAATTACTGTGTATATAATAAAGGGTACTGCCATAAATTTCAGATCCATATCCAAAGTTCTCATAGTTCAGGGATGTTAAGGTCCAAGCCAAAAAATGCTGGATCTGACCTCTAACTATTGCCTAACAGAACAAGACACATACATTTCTAACAAAAATCAGATTCAAGCATATGAGTGTTGACAGCCAACAACAAGACAGGAACATGTTTCTTCACCAGCTTCATGCTATTTCTATTTCACTAGGTCAATGGAGGCTGGTGACATCTGAAAGTGGACAGGAAATGCTGACAAGTTAATGTACAGTAGTTTCAGAAGTCCTTTTATCGGGCCAGTTAAGAGCCATATGTAAGTAATGTGTACACTTAAAATTCTACTCTATACTATATTGCACCCTTAGAATAGACAGTATGTCCTTTCTTTTGCTGATGATCTCATTAATGGAGAGAGGTCCTGCACAAAGTGCCCATGGTTTTATTTAATGTACACATTGGAATATTAATGTGAATACCATTGTCATGTCAGGTACCTTAGAGGCCATTACCATTAGGGGTGAGCATTTTTGAAGAAAGGGATTGTGCTCTAAGCACTATTGTGAAAGACTTCAAATTATTCTGTCAGTCACCTGAAAGGACCATGTGACAGCAACCCTCAATACATAAACTCTAGAAAGAAAAATGTTTGTGTACTAGGACTTGCAAGGACAGTAGAGTCTAAAGCGTATAATTAACTTGTCTGGCTTCTTGCAACCTCAGTAAATTGCTGCTTTCATTTTAATGTGTTTTGTGAATTTTTACTACTAGTATGTATCTAAAAGTAGTCTGGTTTCTTAATTCCAGAGGTAATCATCACCTACAACGTTAAATGAAATCACCATGGGTTGCATGTGATCAAATTCTCAGGAAATCAAGTCAGTGACATTCCACTCCTTGGTTTCCCCGGGCACCCACCATTAATGTATGTGTAGGCAGAAATATAACCTTTGTGAAAAGATTGGGGTAAGCTTAAATCAATATCAGTGGTATTATCCATAAGCAAATATGCACATTTTAATTTAATCAATGTATTTGATCAAATACATTTGTGAAACAGAAAGCACACACAAAAGAACAGCATGAAAAGCAACAATATAGTATTAAAGACATCTAGGGCATTTAGTATCCATATTTGTCTACATCTTACATTTATTTAGGTCTATATAAGTATTCCATACAGCATACTAAAGCTGCTGAAGCATTAAAGGTGGGGAAACAAGCAACAGTTGGGAAAGACAGAGTTAAGGTTGAAAGCTCAATTTTAACTTATAGATTCATAGATTTTAAGTCCAGAAGGAACCACCATGATGTTTTAGTCTGACCTCCTGCACATTGCAAACCACAGAAACTTACCCACCCGCTCCAGTAATAGGCCCATATCATCTGGCTGAGTTACTGAAGTCCTCAAAAACTTGGTTTAAACTGCAGTATGCACAATCTGCAGATTTAGCTTGATATTTAAGACTCCCTTCTTCTACAAAATTGGAAGATTTGAAGAAAAATAATAATTTAAAAGTTATAAATGTGAATGATTTGAAAGATGAATTTGGGAAGGTCACAAGCTTTAGAAGCCCTTCTCATGTGAGAGATACTATGCAGTAAAATTATCCCATGTTTCTTTCCCTCATGAATTGCAAATAGACCAAAGTTTGAGGAATCTGTTCTGGGCTCTTTAATTTCTGGACTAACACACTAAATCATAGGGCACGTCTACACTGCAGGGCTAAACTTGAAATAAGCTACGTAATTTAATCTATGCTAATAGCTAATAAGATATGCAATTTAAGCTATGCTAATTGCGTAGCTTGAGTCGAAATAGCTTATTTTAAAATAAGCTATTTCAACTTTTGGCGCTGTCTACACAGCAGTTATTTTGAGATAGAGCACTCTTCCCCCAACTTCCTTTACTCCTTGTACAATGCGGGTTACAGGAGTCAGAGTAAGCAGTCCTCCAGCTCAACATTTTGTCATTACGTTGAAATAACTGCTTGTGTAGAGACGCAAACTGTGTTATTTCAGAATAACATTAGTTATTCCAAAATAACGCTGCTGTATAGACATAGCCTAGTAGTATTGAATTTATCTTAAAATGCAAGTGTTCAATTTGCTGACATAAATATATGAATGCTAGTGAGATTTTCTTGCTTTGCCGATGGCTGATACAAACTTTATTCAGAGGCACTCAGTTTTGAATTGTCTCGATAATAAACTTCTTTATTTCCATGCTCCTTCAGTCTGACGAGTGCATAGTGCTAAAACAGCATGAAATCTTCTAGTCCTCAGGAATGTAATTGCAAGTATTATTTCTTTCATCCAAATATCAGCTTTTCTTTTAATCCTCCACTTCAAGACAGCCTGATTTCTGAGACACTCAGTTGCTATAAGTCAGATCAATTCAAAATTTAAGTGCAGCTGTGCACTTCCCTACCTCACACAGGTCCTACAGGTAGCAGGAGGCTGTGGTATTTGGGACACTAGGAAGAGAAATGTAACTTGATCCCAGTCTTGTGCTCCCCTATTGATGCTTACTAAGATGAGAGGAAAGACAAGATCATAATATTGCCTATCCCCTCCACTCAGACACATTTGTATTAGATAGTCCCTCTTCTCCATTTGTGTTCTTTGGCACTTGCAGGCAGAGTATGCTTATTCCCACACAAGTGCAGTGCGAAAGTGTTGAGGGGCGAGCTCCCCTCGTGCGGACTCCCACCGTCAAAATCCCCCACAGGTCCACTTATCGGGATCTGCATTGCCCAATGACTGGAGTCTGAGTCCCAGATCCCCCTCTTATGGGGTTAATCCAGCTTTTATGGGGTCACTATGGTCCAGAGGCCCAGTCTTAGTAACACTCCCCTCTATCAGGGTCAAAACAGCCTTGTGGCCTGGTCTTTGAAGTATGCCCCTCTATTGGGTAAATACGGCCCTTAAGCCTAGTCCTTGTAACGCTCCCCTCTATTGGGGTAAATACAGCCTGTTCTACAGTGCAGAGCCGAGGTGCCCCATCACAGCAAGGGAGAAGGACATCTGCCTCATCTTGGTCCTAAATTCATTCTCCTGTGAAAATCTGTTTATTTGCTTTCAAAACTGCTCTCCAGTTGTCTTTTTTTAACCTGTGAGGTAAAAAATAAAGGATTCTGATTTTTGCTCAGCTCTAACTGAACCAAGATTTTAACTGTATTCCAGCTATGCTCATTTGTATGAAACCCAAGGGACATTATCCTAGCATATGTTATATGGTTGAGCAAGTTGGCATGTTGGAGTAAAATTATTTCAAAAGAATATCAGTAGCAGCATTAAATAAACCCTGCAATTAGTAATTCTGGGAGCAGTTTCCCTCAGAGAACATGGCTTTTAAATAGTGGGAAAATATCTGTCACTAGAGTGTGCTGTTCTTCTACTGGTACAATATAAAGCTGGTCCCAATCAAAATTCCATTGTAGCGTGTATATTTGTCTTAGAATCTCAATTTTGCCTTCTAATTATTATAGGTATTTGAAAAGGGGGGGGGGTGATAAAACTTATAAACTCTGCCATTACACTTTGCAAATTTAGTATATGATAAAATACTTATAAGTTGAACCTCTCTAGTCCAGCGCTTTTGGGACCTGACTGATGCCAAACCAGGGAATTTGCCTAACCAACATTGAACACCAGGAGGTTCAATATTGTCCAGCAGCATTACCAACACTTCCACTGGTTACTGGGCTGTTAGAAGACATTTAGTGGTAAAATAGCGCTAAATAACAGCACCAATCACTGAGAGCCAGAACAGGTGTCAGTAAACAAATTTTCTGGGACTGTGGGAAACTTGATAATAAGTCGATATCCAGCTAACTAAAATCATGCAGGACCTCAGATATTGCCAGACCTGAGAGTGCTGAACTAGAGAGGTTCAACCTGTATTTTAATTCAACACTATAGGAATGTGGAAACTTACAGAAAGATGCTGGGCTTTGTATAGAATGGGAAATATAATGGAATTGTTGATATTGTTTTATAGTAGGTCAGCTCCACCCTAACAAGTTATAAAGTCTGAACAATGTTGTTGACACTGGAAAGAATTTGAGTATAGATAGTACAGTATAAGCATTTGCTTTACAACAGCACTAAAAAGGGGCCAGCATTAATATGTAGAGCTATTTGTAATTTTATGCTTAGTGATACAAAACACAGGCCACAATTTTGAGACTTGGATGCCCGAGGTTAGGTACTTAAAATGAGCGCTTCATTTCACAGCTGCCTAGTACCCACGGCTTCTGTGGCAGTCACTAAATCACTCTCTCAAAAGCAGATTTATTTAGTTGCCAACTGAAATATGGATGTAAGTGCCTAATTTTAGGCACTCAAAGATTTATTGAATTGGATGTATTTGGTTCAAAATATTTATTCCTCTAGGTTAAAGTTTTTACTTGGTACAGCTGTATTGATTTATATCAACAGAGAATTTGGTCATTTATCACCATTGATGGATGGGAATTTTCTGTCAGCATGATTTGCCCACAAAAAATTCACCTTTCACAAACAGAAATTTTCCATGGAAAAAATTTCATTTTGATGACAAATTTCAGTTCTTCATTGGAATATTGTTCCCAGCTCTCTGGCTCACCCACTCCATGGTAGGCCAGGTATCTAGACTCCATGACAGCATGCAAGGCGGTCTGTCTCAGAACCAGGACTCAGACTCCCAGATTAGCCTCTGGGGATCTTGGGGAGCCTATTTATTTCAGAAGCAGTGAAATGTTCCTGCAGTGGGGACGTCTGGGTGTTTCTGAAACGCAAAGTTGCGTGATTTCAGTTTTGTGCAATATTTTGAGGGGTTTTTTTTGTTCATCCTAATTCAAGATGAAAAAGTTCTATAATTTTTTATGGATTTGAAACGCTGTTTCCTGTCCAGCTCTAGCTGTTACTATTTATAATTTGCATTGCAGTTGCCCAAACATGGACCAAGGCCATGCTATCTTTAGAATTGTACAGACACATAACAAAAAAGGCTCTATCTGCCCCAAAGAGATTATGGATGCTTTAGTTTTCCCCCACAACATCTCAGTTCAGAAGTCAGAGTAATACTATTACTTCTGGAAACATTTGTAAGAGTACTCAAGCCCATGGGCAGCCGGTGAAGGCACAGCTGGGGAAGGCAAGCCCCAGTCCCTCCCCTCTACATGAGGTTCCACCCCTGGAGTAAAGCCTTGCCCACCCCAGCCTGATTCTTCCTGGCCAGCTGCAGGGCTGGGGCTTCCATGCTGCGGCCTTGTCTGAAGATGTCATATGTTCTCTCTGTTTCACCTTTCACCAATTTCACTCACAGAGGACTCGGTTGTGCTGGAAACATTACAGAGCTTTCTGGGCACTAGATCTGTTCTTTTTCATAGAGTCATAGAGCTGGAAGAGACCTCAGGAGGTCATTAAGTCCAGCCCCCTGCCCAAAGCAGGACCAACCCCAACTAAATCAACCCAGTCAGGGCTTTGTCAAGCCAAGACTTAAAAATTTCTAGGGATGGAAATTCCACCACCTCCCTAGGTAACACATTCCAGTGCTTCACCACCCTCCTAGTGAAATAATTTTTTCTAATATCCAACCTAGACCTCTCCCACTGTATCTTGAAACCATTGCTCCTTGTTCTGCCATCCATCACTACTGAGAATACCCTTTCTCCATCCGCTTTGAAACCTCCCTTCAGGAAGTTGAAGGCTGCTATCAAATCCCCCCTCACTCTTCCCTTCTGCAGACTAAATAAACCCAAATCCCTCAGTCTCTCCTCATAGGTCATGTGCTCCAGCCCCCTAATCATTCTGATCACTCTCTGCTGGACCCTCTCCAATGCGTCCACATTCTTTTTATAGTGGGGGGCCCCAGAACTGGACGCAATACTCCAGACGTGGCCTCACCAGAGCCGAATAAAGGGGAATAATCGCTTTTCTAGATCCGCTGGCAGTGTTCCTCCTAATGCAACCTAATATGCCATTAGCCTTCTTGGCTATAAGGACATTCTTTTGACTCATATCCAGCTTCTCATCCACTGTAATCCGCAGGTCCTTTTCTGCAGAACTGCTACTTAGCCACTCAGTCCCCAGCCTATAACAATGCTTGGGATTCTTCCATCCCAAGTGAAGGACTCTACACTTGTCCTTGTTGAACCTCATCAGATTGCTTTTGGCCCAATCCTCTAATCTGTCCCGGTCACTCTGGACCCTATCCCTGCCCTCCAGCTTATCTACCTCTCCCTCTAGCTTAGTGACATCCGCCAGCTTGCTGAGGGTGCAATCCATCCCCTCATCCAGGTAATTAATAAAGATGTTGACCAAAACTGGCCCTAGAATTAATCCTTGGGGCCCTCTGCTAGAAACCGACTACCAACCTGACATCAAGCCATTGAACACTACCCTTTGGGCCCGACAATCTAGCCAGCTTTCTATTCATTTTACAGTCCATTTATCTAATCCATACTTCCTTAACTTGCTGGCAAGAATATTGTGGGAGACCGTATCAAATGCTTTGCTAAAGTCAAGGTACATCACATCCACTGACTTTCCCACATCCACAGAGCCAATTTTTGTGGTTAATAAAATTAAGTATCAAAGGGAGGTTTTGGGACCATTAGTTTGAGACTGTTAATGTCTGTCTAAGCCAGAGATAGGCAATAATTTTTGACTGGCGGACACTTCAGAAATTTTTGAAGTGGCCCCAGGCCACCCCAGAAGGGGTAGGGCTTCAGGCAGATGGTGCGGGGCCAGGGCACTTCTATGTTTCCCTGCCCACAGACCCTGATTGGTCTGTGGGTGGGGAAGCGCATTAAGTCTTTGCCTCCCCCCGAGAGAACTGTCAGTTCCTGTAGGCACCCGTGCCCCTGGTGGTGGGAGGATATTTGCGTGGTGCCCCCAGGTCAATTAGAGTCTGGGAGTGAGAAGGAGTGTGCGAAGTCTGCCCCCACCCTGCAAGGAAGCGCCGCGCTTAGAGTCACCCACAAGCTGAGCAGCAGCTGGCAGTTGACTCTAAATGCTGAGCCTCTTGCAGAGCGGGAGGAGACTTCATGCACTGCCCTCACCCCCAAGCGTTGATTGGCCTGGGGGAAGGAGGAGAGTGAAGTCTCTTATTCCCTGCCCTTCAGCACGTGGTGCTTAGAGTCAACTTCCGGGGTTCATTTTAAGTGCCACGTGCTCCCATACCCCTAGGCCCTGATTGGCCTGGTGGCGGAGGAGTGGCAGAACCGCCGCAGGCTGGATCAACCCACTTGGTGGACTGGATTCAGCTTGTGGAGGCCCTTTGCCCATCCCTGGCCTAAGAGCTGGTTGGTTACCAAGTTCCCTTAAGTGAGCCCTCAGGAAGGACACAATCTTTTGATATCAAGTTTCTCATTGCACTTCACTTTGTAACTAACCTGCTTTTTTTGGTCACAGATTTTGAAAAGTTGGTGCAGTAGCAATTTTATCAACAGCCAGAGTCATCAAATTTCTTTGTCAAGCCCAGCTTTCAGTCTGAGGACAGGATGGGAACTTCCCTGGTCACCCGGGCTAATAACCATCTCCCAGCAACAGACAAACTGCTCCACCATGACTCTCTTGGGACCTATTATTAGCTACCTCCTTCGATATAACGATTCAGCTGTGGATCCTGTCAGAGACAGATGGGATCACACTGATGAAGTACTGTCCTCAGAGATCCCTGTGGGAAATGTTGGGCAATTGCTCATCCACTGAAGGCTTACTTGGGAATTTCTTGTCTGTCTGGGTATGTCTACACTACCCCGCTAGTTCGAACTAGCGGGGTAATGTAGGCATACCGCACTTGCTAATGAAGCCCGGGATTTGAATTTCCCGGGCTTCATTAGCATAAGCGGGGAGCCGCCATTTTTAAATCCCCGCTGCTCGAACCCCGTGTAGCGCGGCTACACGGGACTCGAACTAGGTAGTTCGGACTAGGTGCCTATTCCGAACTACCGTTACTCCTCGTGAAACGAGGTGTACCGGTAGTTCGGAATAGGCACCCTAGTCCGAACTACCTAGTTCGAGCCCCGTGTAGCCGCGCTACACGGGGTTCGAAGCAGCGGGGATTTAAAAATGGTGGCTCCCCGCTTATGCTAATGAAGCCCGGGAAATTCAAATCCCGGGCTTCATTAGCAAGTGCGGTATGCCTACATTACCCTCCTAGTTCGAACTAGGAGGGTAGTGTAGACATACCCTCTAGTGCATGTGTGCAGCAGTGTTGGGGAGAGAATGAGGAAGTTTGGACTGTGCTGCAGTCAGACTGTACTTCACCTCCCCAGCGCCTGACAAATTTTGGATGTGATGAGAAATGGAATTAGCAGCTGAGAGGCAGTGATGGTTGCTTTGGAGACTCATTAAGAAAGTAGGGTAGAGATGGGGACTGCCCATGAGTCAGGGGTTTATCTATCATTTGTTAATGTGGCTCCCCACCTCCAAATATTCTGGATCTCTCAGTTCTTGGAGTCACAGGTGTTTGATGACTAACATTTTTGTTTAACTCTGTTTAGAACAAAGATTGTGACATATCTGTGAGGTGGCACTTGCCACCATTATCCAGGTCTGTCACTCCTAGATTAGGTTACTGCACTGCAATGCTCTCTGCACCGGCACGACACACCAAGGCTTATTGAAAGTTGCAGCCAGTGCAGAATGCCAATGTTTTAAGTGTTGGGAATGGCAAAGAAAACGTTCCAATGTTTCAAAGACTGTTAGGTGTTGTCCTATCTGCCCAAGCACCTTGCCTACCAGAGACACAGCCTTTTTTCCTGTGTTCTTCTATAATCAACTTGTGTGCTCTCACTCTCATTCCCTGAACTGGTGCTGGAAACCCAGTCTTCTTTTAATAAAGAAAAGATTTTAAAATATATAAATAAGACAAAATTGGACATGCACATGCAAATGGAAAATAACAAAACAACTGCATTTCTTGAGATTTTACCAAATTCTTTAGTTGAGCTTTGAATTTGCAAAGATTTCTTTTCTTATTATAATTCTCTGCACTAATAAATTCAAACCTCTCTAAATCTGAGCATTCAACTGTGGATTTGATGTGTGGGTGGCTGGATAAATAATTCATATTTGCCAAGTGATTTCCTTGAAATGTTGTGCTCCAGGAATTGGAAGGGGAGCCCCTGAAGACTGAGCAATGCAAGGAGGAAGGGAATTCACTCTCTGGTTTAATTCAACAGGAAAATTGCTCTTCCATCATTTACACTGCAAAAATAATTATTTCACTATTATCAGCTTATGCAGCCCTAAGAACATTTAAATCAGTCTGTAGGCTTGAACTACTATATGACTCATCCCACTAAAGACAATGATCCTACCCATCTGAGTAATTGTTACAGGATCAACCATAATTTCTTTTCTCTTTTTCTGGCATGTCTGTTAATTGCTTGTGCATCTTTGACTGTTTGCAGGTCTCTCATACATTAAAATGCTCATTAAAAACACTTTCTTCCTTTAAGTGGTCATGTGTTTTGTGATAGCAAAAGAGCAATTCCCCTTTCATTTGGCTTTGCTAACAGAGATTTTTCAGTGCTAGATAGGACGGGGACTTCCCATTTCCTGGTCAGAGTGAAAAAGTAACCCTTTCATAGAGGGAAAAGTTTGGATTCAAACACATAAAACCTCTAGTGTTAAATCCAAATTGTGACCCAGATCCAAATCTTGTAAATGATGACAATCTCCTATAATGGCTGACGCAAAACTCCAGAATGAAGATGTCAAGCTTTATAGTACTGAAAATCTGCATCTGATTTGGCAACTAGAGCCCATTTCCACCTTCAGCAGTTGTTGGTTGCTAGAACTGCTGATGTAACAAATACTCTCAATAGAATTCAACCCACTGTCTACTCCCCAAAGGCAAAGTATTGGCAAGTCACCCAGGGGTGGCAGGCAGGGCGGGGATGCAGGAACGGCTGACGGCAAGCTTTGGTGGAGCCTGGCCCCAAGCCAGAAATATGTCTGGGGCTGAGGCACAATGGGACCATATAACTCCCCACTGATGCCCAGATTTTTAAAAGTGTTTAGGAATTGTTCTCAGCAACACTAAATACCATTAGATATCTGAGCATGGTGACGAGTTGCTATTAAAATGAATGACGAGCTTGCATCCTGTTTAGGATTGTCCCATTTTTTATGTTCTAATTAATGACTGAAGATGTTTCTAATCAGAGATAAAACTTTATTTAAAAAGAAAAAGCGAAAAACCAGAAATGAATAACGGGGCAATCCTCGGAGATTCTCTCTCAGCTATTCTGTATGACACTAGCTTGTCTGCTGCAAATTTAAGGTCAGCTAAAGGTGATGGCTCAGAAGCTCTACAGCAGCCTGCTGTAGGAAAGGAAGCCCCTTTGGAGAATGATCTGATCATCTCAGGTCCTGGAGTAAGCAGCGTTTCATAGAATAAAGTGGGTAAAATATTCAGTTCCTCTTCCTACACTGTGGTAATGGTACTGCAGTGTGTTGCTAAATAGCTGTAATGTTTCACCCCCAGAGCTGGTCTCTGTGTTTAAATTGAGTCATGATCTTAAACTAAGATACAGTTTCATGATATGATTATATGAGCACCTGGTTAATCATAGAATCACAGAATACTAGGACTGGAAGGACCTTAGAGGTCATTGAGTCCAGTGCCCTACTCTCATGGCAGGATCAAATACTGTCTAGACGATCCCTGATAGACATTTATCTAACCTGCTCTTAAATATCTCCAGAGATGGGGATTCCACAACCTCCCTGGGCAATTTATTCCAGTGTTTGACTACCCTGACAGTTAGGAACTTTTTCCTAATGTCCAACCTAAACTTCCCTTGCTGCAGTTTAAGCCCATTGCTTCTTGTTCTATCCTCAGAGGCCAAGATGAACAAGTTTTCTCCCTCCTCCTTATGACACCCTTTTAGATACCTGGAAACTGCTATCATGTCCCCCCTCAATCTTCTCTTTTCTAAACAAACCCAATGCTTTCAGCCTTCCTTCATAGCTTGTGTTCTCTAGACCTTTAATCATTCTTGTTGTTCTTCTCTGGACCCTCTCCAGTTTCTCCACATCTTTTTTGAAATGCGGTGCCCAGAACTGAACACAATACTCCAACTGAGGCCTAGCTAGTGCAGAGTAGAGTGGCAGAATGACTTCTTGTGTCTTGCTCACAACACACCTGTTAATGCATCCCAGAACCATGTTTGCTTTTTTTGCAACAGCATCACACTGATGACTCATATTCAGCTTGTGGTCCACTATAACCCCTAGATTCCTTTCTGCTGTACTCCTTCATAGACAGTTGCTTCCCATTTGGCATGTGTGAAACTGATTGTTCCTTCCTAAGTGGAGCACTTTGCATTTGTCTTTATTAAACTTCATCCTATTTACCTCAGACCATTTCTCCAATTTGTCCAGATCATTTTGAATTATGACCCTATCCTCCAATTAGTCGCAGCCCCTCCCAGCTTGGTATCATCTGCAAACTTAGTAAGTGTACTTTCCATGCCAATATCTAAATCGTTGATGAAGGTATTGAACAGAGCAGGTCCCAAAAAAGACCACTGCGGAACCCCACTTGGTATACCTTTCCAGTAGGATTGAGAACCATTAATAACTACTCTCTGAGTATGGTTATCCAGCCAGTTATGCACCCACCTTATAGTAGCCCCGTCTAAGTTGTATTTACCTAGTTTATTCATAAGAATATCATGCGAGACCATATCAAATGCCTTACTAAAGTCTAGGTATACCACATCCACCGCTTCTCCCTTATCCACAAGACTCGTTATCCTATCAAAGAAAGCTATAAGATTGGTTTGACATTAATGCTGATGATGTGCTCAGCCTCTGAGGAATAATGCAGACCACAACACCAGTACATTACAAATCAGGGTCTCCTAACTGAATCCTGGCTCACCACTGCTGACTCTCTAATCTGACTGGTTCCACGACCTACATAAGGGAAGGGCAGGAGAAGGCCCATTTATGCTATGTCTATACTGCACATTTTTTTTGGAATAAGCTAATCTGGAAGAGATTTTCTGGAATATTTTATTTCAAAATAGCACATCTACATACAAAATGCCTATTGAAATAGCGCTTAGTTATTTTGAAATAGAGTGTCCACACTGGTTGGACACTGAATTGCATTTAAGGCCACCCAGAACCAGTTCAGGCAGGGAATCAGGTCAGTAGTTACTCCATGTTGCAGCTGCTTGAGGCTGCCTGAGGCTTGTGCTTAAAGGGACACCCCAGGATAGCCATTTCTCTGGTTTTCCTGTTGCTTGCCTACCTCTTTGGGGACAGCAAAGCATTTTCTCTGCATGTGGATACCACAGCACTTTCTTCTATGGAGCAGGAGCTGCCTCTGGGCACTCTTCAGCTCTTGGAGCATTTGCTACAAGTCATGCAGCACTTTCTGCAGACTCTTTCAGGCTATGACTATACTGCTTACGTTTGCACAAAAACTATGCAAATGAAGTGAAGCGTGGAATATCGCCACACATCATTTGCATAATTAATGAGGCTCCGTTTTTGCGCAAGAGGCTTTTGTGCAAGAGTCCTTCATCCGCATTTTTTCAGGAAGAATGACTCTTGTGCAAGAGAGGGGTTTTGCGCAAAAATGGAGCTTCATTAATTATGCAAATGAGGCATGGCGATAGTCCATGCTTCGCCTCCTTTGCATATTTTTTGCGCAAAATGGGGGCAGTATAGACATAGCCTCAGAGAATCCAGCCTGAGTAAGAACTGCAGGATTTGATCCTGTAAGAATCCTTAGTGTTATCCTAGTTTTTAACTAGAATTCTCCCGGGTTTTGGTACTAAGAACTGTTGAAGCTATGATGACTGTATTACCCTTTTAGTGGTTTATATTATTTTTCATAAGTATTCAGCTGGTTTGGAGACAGTAAAATCAGTGCTGATACAATGTAGGGAATGGCATAGAAGATGACCCACTAGAAATTCATTCCTATCCATGATTTTTTGATTTATAACATCCATTTGATGCAATTAATTAATAGTAAGAAACAAAGAATATTTATTGTTTCAATATACATCTGTTTGTCCTCTTTTCAACTCCAAACAAATGTGGTTGGGTTTCTGTGCAAATCCCTCTCTTACAAGTGTCAAATTATTTTTTACGTGATTTCTTTTCCTTGACACTACAGACACCATGTGGTAACTAAGATAACTACACACACTAGAGCATTTCACTTTTGCCATGATACAAATATACTAGAGTTAAGGTTTAGAAAAGTGTGAGTATGGGTAGAGTACTTTGTGTATATATATATATATATATATATATATATATATATATATATATATATATATATATATGAGCTGGATTCTCTCCAGAGGAGCTGTGGTTGGGGGGAAAACTAGAAGGAAGAGTCAAAGGTGGCTTTTCACAGTTGTTTTGTTTCCCAGAATCAGACAGACTTGGATCCCTGTGCAACTTAGGTCATGTCTACACTAGGAGATAAGGTCGAATCTATTAATCCTATGCAGGTCCTGACCCAAAATAGGATTGTGCACAATGTGGGGTGGCGGTTTGAAAAGTTTTTGTGGGGATGGGGTCCTAAATATACCATCTTCACTTCTGTACAGTCTTGAGTTGGTTACACCCTCATTTCTGCACCGTGTCTCAGATCTCCCCACCAAGAGTGACTGTGTAGCCAAAGGTCAACTCCTGTCCCTTCACAGCCTGGCTAGAGTAGCAGCTGAATGCCTCAGGTTCCTAGCAGCATGGGGAGATCAGATTTCACAGTGTAGGGCAGATTTCCTAATCAATGACACATTTTTCATGGCTGTGAAATTGATAGGGTCCTAGTCAGATCTCAGGGACCTTTTCCCCCATGATGATCTGCACTTGATGGCAGAGTCTGTTGGAATGTTCTCACAATGCTAAGAACACCAAGGAGAGGTCTTCAATTTACTGTATTTACAATATGTATTTCCTTTTGTTTCTTTTCTTTCAAGCACCCTCGATTAAGGGCACTGGCAGCTCAAACTCAGGTTCTGGTGAAAAAGGCATAATGACTTTTCAAGTCTTCAGTACCCCAGTGCCTCTGTCTCATTTCAGTACTTCTGTCTCATTTCTCTTCCCTGGATGGCAGATTTCATCATCAGTTGCCCTGGCCCTGTTTAAAACCTTGAATGATCCTTGCCAGTTGACTAGCAGTTTTGACTTCAAGGTTGGCAGCAACAACAAACTCTCTAACAGGATTTTAATTTTCACATTTGGGGCCATTGAGCTCAACTTGTTTCTGAGATTTCAGCACATTCTCCTGCAACAAAGCCTGCAGGGTATCCAAGTTTTCCCAAGCATTGTTACAGGCTGGGGACTGACTGGCTAAGTAGCAGTTTGGCAGAAGAGGACCTGGGGATTGCAGTGGATGAGAAGCTGGATATGAGTCAACAGTGTGCCCTTGGAGCCAAGAAGGTTGATGGCATATTAGGATGCATTAGGAGAAGCACTGCCAGCAGATCTAGAGAAGTGATTATTCCCCTTTATTTGGCACTGGTGAGGCCACATCTGGAGTATTGCATCCAGTTCTGGGCCCCCCTCTACAGAAAGGATGTGGACGGATTGCAGTGTTTTCCAATTGGTGCTCAAAGAGGGGTTCCGCGAGGAGCCAGCGCTCCCCCGCCCCCTCTGAAAAAGAGAGAGAGAGACAGCTAGCCAGCATGTAGCTGGTCCTGACCCCGCGCACGCGTCCTCCCAGCCCGGCCCCAGAGCGTCTCTCCCCCGGACCCATCCCTGCCGTGCACGACCTTCCCTGAAGGTGAGCGCCGGCCCCGGGAGCGCTGCAGATTGGCCTCCCGCGCTCTGGGGGGGGGAGTGGCGCCGGCCCCAGGCATGTGGCACTTGGGGGGGGGTGCCGGCCCCGGGCTCGCGGCACTTGGGGGGGGCTCTGGCCCCGAGCTCGTGGTGCTGGCGGGGGGCCCGCCCTGCCCCGCCTTCTGGCACCTGGCGGGCGAATGGCCACACCCCCTGGTGCCCAGCAACCTCCAGTGGTTGGGGACCACTGCACCAAAGGGACAGGGGTGGAAGAGAGACAATTGCCAGGGGGCCAAGCACAGACAATGAGGAAAAGGGAAGGAGGGGAGAGGAGGTGTCAGTGGGAGGGGGACAGGTTGATGCTGGGAGGGGAGAGAGTAAGAGCATTGGGGGCTAGAGGGGTGAGGGGAGGTGCTGGGAGAAGGCTTGAAAGAAGGGGTGGGCATGAGGAAGGCTGGGTTGGAGCAAGTCATGTGTGAGGGCAGAGGGGCATGAGGGGAATGGGGGCAGAGGGTGGTGAGGGGTGGGCATCAGGGAATAATGGAGCAAAGAGGGCAGGGGAAGTGAGGGAAGGGGGAGGCACCAGGAGGGTGCAGGGGTAAGAGAAGGTGCAGGTGCCAGGGGATTCTGGGCAGACACCTGCCCAGTGGAGGGACCACCATCAGAGGAGAGACGCAGGGCAGGTTTGTAGAGGGAGGTGTTAGAAAAGGGGATGAGGAGGGGTAGCTCACATGGGGCTACTGGAGAAGTGGGCACAGGGAGGAGAGAATGGCTGGTGGAGCGGGGCAGGTTGCAGGAGGGCTGAGGACAGTGAGAAGAGCAGGAGTCAGGACAGCAGAGGAGGGTGAGGAGTCGGGGGGCAGCAGGCACCAGGGGAGCTGACATGGCAGCAGAGGGAAAAGGTAGAGGTTTAAAAATATTTATTAATAAATTGGGTGGCACATCCAAACAATCCACATGAGCTCAGTACTGGTGCACAACACAAAATTCATTTTGCTCATGTGAGGAAACTCTTAGGCTATGTCTACACTGGTTGTTTCTTGTGCAAGAACACATCCACTCTTCCATGTGCGAGCTGTGCTTTTGCACAAGAGCATCTATGGCAGTGTGGACACTCTCTTGCCCAAGAAAGTGCTGATGGCCATTTTAGCCATAGGGCTTTCTTGCTCAAGAAATTCATGTTGCCTATCTACACTGGCCTCTTGCGCAAGAATAGTTGCTCAAAAGGGCTTATTCCTGAGTGGGAGCATCGTAGTTCTTGTGGAAGAAGCCCTGATTTCATACATGAGAACGTTAGTGTACTTGCGCAAGAACACACGGCCAGTGTAGACAGGCAGCAAATTTTTGCGCAAGAGCGGCCGCTTTGGCGCAAGATTGTGCCAGTGTAGACACAGCCAAGGGGAGGGAGGAAGGCAGGGGCAGGGAATCAGCACTGGCTCAGCATGTCTACATGGTTTGGGGGAAGGTGCAGGGAAATTGAGCTCAGCTGGGGTTGCAGAATGGGGAGGTCTGGGGAGCTGGGCTGGGCTGGGCGGTGGGGTGGGGTGGGATGGGGTGGGGTGTGTGTGTGGAGCTCAGAGCTCAGTTTGACTGCAGGAGGAGGGAGGTGCCGGGAACCAGGGCTAGACTCAAGGGGAGGAAGGGACAGGGAATCGGCTCTTGGCTCAGCAGTTTTGTGGGGCTTAGAGAGGTGCAGGGAAACGAGGATCAGCTGTGTTGTGGGGGAGGCATGCAGGGAACCAGTGCAGGGCTCAGCTGGGCTGAGGTGGATGGGGGAGGGCATACAGAACAGACGGGCAGCTCAGCTGGGCTGTGAGGGGCTGCAGGGAACTGGTGCTGCACTCCCTTGGAGTGTGAGGGATGGTTTTGGGGGAAGTGCAGGGAACCAGCAGGGGTGGGCAGCTTAGTTTGGTTGCAGGGGATAGAGGTGCAAAGAAGCATAGAGGTGCAAAGAAGCATAGCCCTGAAATGACGTCCCCTGGTCCAAAAATTCCTCATTTGGGACCAGTCAGGTCTAGAGGGTGCCAGATCAGGGAGGTCCAACTCCTACCCAATTCCCCTCCTCGCACCCTCCCTCGTAGACAGACACCCTACATCCAGCCTGCTTCTGCACCCTACCTATCTGGTCTGAACCCTACCCAGACCTTGTCCCCTTCCGCCCCCCAGCTCCCTCCCAGATCCTGCACCCCATCCCTATCCCACTCCTTGGCAGCCCTGCCATCCACCCTAGCACCGCCCTGGCCCCAGCACCTTGCCTCACACCTCAGGACTC
The DNA here is from genome assembly GCF_049634645.1 of Pelodiscus sinensis. NCBI lineage: Eukaryota > Metazoa > Chordata > Testudines > Trionychidae > Pelodiscus > Pelodiscus sinensis. The sequence goes on along the minus strand of NC_134712.1, from coordinate 212,125,613 downwards.
AGCACCACCTTGGCCCTGGCCCTGGCCCCAGCCCCAACACCCTGCCATCCACGCTAGCACCCAGCAGCACCCTGTTCCTTGTCCCAGCACCCTGCCAGTCACCCTAGTGCCCAGCAGGACCATGTCCCTGACCCCAGCACCCTGCCACCTGCCTGTCCCAGCACCTTGCCCCAGCACCCTGCCACCTGAGCCAGCATCCTTCCACCCAGCAGCACCCTCTTCCCAGCACCCACTAGCACTCTGTCCCCTACCCCCACCAGCACATTTGGGACCACATTAGTGAGGCTTGGGGTTTTTTGGAGGAGCTTATTTTTGTTTTTTTGCATCTCACTTGTGTGGCCCCAACTGACTTTTCTGTGGGTCAGTGACCTTTGACTCAAAACAGGTTCCTCACCCCTCTCACATATAAAGACGATGCTAAAACCTTTTGAGTTTGACATAATATTTTATTTAAAAATGAAGCCAGGCCAACAAGCCCCCAGTTGGGACCAAACCCCCATTTCACTGCAACATCATAACACTCCTGCACCACCTGACCCCAAATCTGAGCCTATCGTACACTGGAATCCCCTGTCCTGAGCCTCTTACATCCCCACACTCCTGCATCCCCACATCCTCAGTCTTCTGCCACAACATTCCTCCACCATCCACACATCACAAATCTGTGTCCTGAGCCCATCATACTCACAACCTTATTGCCCTGAGTCCCTCACATATCCATCCCAAACTCCTGCACCCTCACATCCACAAGCCCTGGCTTGCTCAGCACCCCAACCTTCCACCTGAACCCAACACTCCCCAGCCTAGAGCCCCCTCCCTGAGTCAAAAGCCCTTTCTCCTGCATCCAAATTCCCTCCCAGAGCTTGTACTTCTCACCCCTTTCCACACCCAAATCCCTCATTCCCACCCCACATCTCACTCACTAGGTTGAGACAAGTATAAGGGCTGGGTATAGCAAGTGATGGAGAGGAGGGAAACAGAGTGGATGAGGCCTCACAGAAAGGAGATGGGGGGGGGGGGGGGTCTTGGGTCATGAATTGGTGGGTCCCTCTCTCTTCCCCCCCCCTTTTTTTGCTTGACAAACCTACAGGTTCCTTGAAATTTTGAAAAGCTGAAAAGGGTTCCTCAGCCAAATAAAATTGGGAAACACTGCTCTAATAAACAGTGTTGATGAATAAGGTGTCATTCCAAGTTACTCCCATAGGCGGTGCTGTGCTGTCAGGGGTGCCCTCCTCTGGCTGGCAGGGGTGACTGAACCCCATATCTAGCATTACCAGATGTCCCATTTTAAAAGGGACAGTCCTGGATTTAAGTCCTTTAGCCTGTGTCCCATTAAAAAAAGGCAATTTGGCCCATATTTTCTGTCTCTTTTTTTTCACCAGTACTGCTGGGTCCTATTACTGGTGAGGAGGGTCCAGTGGCTGAAGATGGAGGTTAGAGTACAAGGCTGGTGGTTGGAGAATGCTGAAAAGCGCAGGGACGGCTGCTCCCCCTGCTGATCCATCAGTGCAGTCCCTGTTGTGTGCCCTCTTTTAGGGTATGTCTACACTACAGAGTTAGTTCGAACTAAAGGACGTTAGTTCGAACTAACATTAATAGGTGCTACACTAGCGCTCCGCTAGTTCGAATTTAATTCGAATTTAATTCGAACTAGCGGAGCGCTTCGTTCGAACTAGGTAAACCTCATTTTACGAGGATTAAGCCTCGTTCGAACTAGCTAGTTCGAATTAAGGGCTTTGTAGACCCTTAATTTGAACTAGTGGGAGGCTAAGGCTTCCCAGGTTTCCCTGGTGGCCACTCTGGCCAACACCAGGGAAACTCTATGCCCCCCTCCCGGCCCCGGGCCCCTTAAAGGGGCACGGGCTGGCTACAGTGCCCGTGCCAGGTGCAAGCCTGCCAGCACCCAGCCAGCAGACCCTGTACCTGGCACGGCTCGAGCCAGCCACCCGATGCCCCCCAGCCCTCCCCCTCTTCCCGGGACCAGGCTGGCGGCTCCCGGGAGCTTGCCCGGGACCGCAAGAGGTGGGCACCCGCCTGGGCTACTGAGGACATCATGGACCTCGTCCACGATCTCCGCACTAGGCACAAGAAGGGAGCCGTCTAGGGCAGGAGAGCTGCCAGCCTGGCCACCCAGGAGCAGGAGTGCATGAAAATCAAGGTGGTCCACTGAGACCCCCGACCCTGAGCCCTGAGCTTACAATGTCCGTCCTGGGTCAGACCAAAGGTCCATCTAGCCCAGTAGCCTGTCTGCCGACAGCGGCCAATCCTAGGGACCCTGGAGGGGATGGACCGGAGACAGTGACCAAGCCATTTGTCTCGTGCCATCCCTCTCCAGCCTTCCCCAAACTTTGGCCAGGGACACCACTCCTACCCCCTGGCTAATACCACTCCATGGACCCAACCTCCATCACTTGATCTCACTTCCCTTTCAACTCTGTTCTAGTTGTAGCCTTCACAGCCTCCTGCAGCAAGGAGTTCCACAGGTTGACTCTTTGCTTTGTGAAGAACAACTTTCTGTTACTAGTTTGAAGCCTGCTACCCATTCCTTTCCTTTGGTGTCCTCTAGCCCTTCTTTGTGGGAACTAATGAAGAACTTTTCTGTATGCACCCTCTCCGCCCAACTCCTGCTTTTAGAGACCTCTATCCTGTCCCCCCTCCGTCTCCTCTTTTCTAAGCTGAAAAGTCCCAGTCTCTTTAGCCTCTCTTCATATGGGACCTGTTCCCAACCCCTGATCATTGTAGTTGCCCTCCCCTCTCCCAGCCTCTCTCTTCCCCTCTCCCACCTCCTTTTCCCAGTCTCCCCCAGTTTTGTTCAATAAAGACAGATTCCATTTTTGAACACAATTGTCCTTTATTTTGTACATCAAGAAAAGGGGCTAGGGAAGGGTAAGTGGAAGGAGGTGAGGAAGGAATGGGGCACGAGCCCCCGATGGGGAGGACTGGGCTGGCTCTGCAGGCTTCTGGGGGTGGAAGCTCTCCTGCAGCCCCCCAATTGCCCCCTCTCCCCAGATGGCAGCCTGCGGCAAGTGAAGCCGGGCTGATGGCCGAGTGGTGTGATGTGCCCAGTGTGGGCACTCTGGGCACTCCAAGCCAGGACTGGTTTTCAAGCGGAGCACCCCTGAGAACTGTCTGTCCGGGGTGGGGGTCGGGACCCTTTAAGCACAGCTCTCGGCTAACCTGAGACAGCATCTCCACGCTCTAAGTCCTCCTCTGATGCCCTGCCGGCACTGCTTCCGGCCATCCTTAAGCCCTGTTCAGGGTCCACTTAATGTGGACATGCTAGTTCGAATTAGCAAAACGCTAATTCGAACTAGTTTTTAGTTCTAGACGCGTTAGTTCGAATTAGCTTAGTTAGAATTAACTAATTCGAACTAAGTTAGTTCAAATTAGTGCTGTAGTGTAGACATACCCTTAGCTAGCAGGCTCTCCCCTCCCCACCTGCCCTGTTTCCAGCCAGGACTGGCTGATAGCTGTGGTGGCTGGTAACTGTGGGCAAGTGATGGCTGTTTACATGTCACCTCTGCTATTCATGGCTCTTTATGTGCTCTTTACATGCTCTCTCTGCTTTGCCTATTCACTCTTCTCCCAACCCCACTGCTCTTCCATACCCTCCATCTCCCCACCGCCTCGGGACTAGGTGTGTCCCACTCCCAGCCTTGTGCAGAGAACCAGCCCCTGGTGAGATCTTTCAGCTCACTAACATCCTGGATGGCAGGCTCCTTCCTTCCCCCACTGCCTCTGGATGGATTGGCACCCAGGAAAAACTCAAGCCCTCTGGCCCAGGAACAGGGGCTCAGTCATCTTGAGGATAATTTGAACATTTAAATTGCATAGTTCTGATTGATTGCCATTGAACTCACTTGAATACAAGTAATTTTACCAGTTGTTCTGTATGCAGCATAGGGAAATATGGTCACCCTATTTATTTTATAAAAATAAGTAAATGGGTAGCAATGGATTCCTTGCAAATACATTGAAATCCCAGTCTTAATTTTGGGGAATTTTTGAGCACCTACCAAATCCCACTTCATATATTTTTGTTTCCCCCCTATATAGACTAACATCCTTGAAACCTTATCCCAGAGATCTATGGTATTCATATTTAGCAGTATTTAATATTTTTATTTTAAAAGTTGTATTTCCCTTGTTTACTTAAAAATAGAAATGATTTAACCAGCAGGCTACTGTGCGTTTGCAACTTTATTACCCGGATAATAGTAATTGTGAAGAATGCACCACTGAGAACACTAGATGGTCCCTGTGATTCAGTTTTGCATTTTAGAAAGATTTATTGTAGATTTAGCCAAGCACAATTTTGGATGTCTTTACAGCGGAGGGGAAAAAAACCTATACTGGCAATTGGAAGTTACCGCCCAGAACCACATCAAGAACTGCAAAAGCAACCAGAATGTCTTTCTCAGCCTTTAAAACTGAAGATCGACGTGGCATTCTCAGTCTCTGAGGCTGAACAGTGCAGCCACTTGGAAAGTTGCTTAAAAACAATTGGCTAGAGATTCTTCTGTATTTGGAAACACCCTGTAATACAGAGTGGTTGATTTACGAAAAGAGCTTAGAAAAAAAAGAGTTAAAAATAAAATACTCAAGTTTTGAACATAATGGGGGAGTCTTATTTCCAAATTAATAAGTCTGAGCGAGTGTTTCACAAACTGTTTATTTTAAGAGGCCAGCAATAGAAAGTTCAACTCATTTTTAAGGTGAATTATGGAATTCATAAAACAATTCCCTGAGATCAATTTACTATGTAAATAAAGGTCAGTCCCACTTTTGAGGTCAAGCTCAAGCTTCAATCAAGCAGTTTGTAGGTCTCCTCAGGTTCTTACCATAAGGAGAATAAAATGTTTTTTCTTCAAAATAATAGTCCTCATAGCCTTTCAGATGCCTTTCTACATCATTTCAAAGTCACCAGTTAACTGAAAAATTTCATGTTCATGTCACTGTCACTTTAAATATCAACAAAGGGTAACCTAATTAGACCCATATTGCAGTTTTTTGTCAAAAGGAGCTTGACTGGCAAGGCCAGAACTATGGCCTCTCAAAGCTAAGTGGGTCACCATCAAAATAAGTGAGATAGAAGGCGCTAAACTAAAGGCTGATGGCTGTCTAGTGAGGAATCAAAAGTGTTCTTTCAGTGGTGAACCTAAGGCCCACATAACACACAGTGGGGAACCTAAGGCCCAGGGCCCAATGTGGCCCCTGAGTTGCCTGGATCCGACCTCTGAGGCTTAGGGCCTCCCCAGCATTGGGAAACCCACAGTGGCACTTCAGCACCCTCACCAACTCCTCCCAATCCCCAACTGATTTTTCTGTGGGTCAGCAGCCCCCGACCCAAACAAAGGTTCTCCACTCCTGACATAAAGAATCAATTGACAGTGGCCCTAAGATAATCCACCTACCAACCCATACCTTGCATGAAGTAGAGTGTGATCTGAAATAGTTCTCTTCACAGAACGATGCTAATATCTTTGCCTTTTAGCTGAGTGATTCATTCCCCACAGTCTGTCCCTCCCTTCCTTCTTCCCTGCCTGCACCTCCCTCCCCATGCAAAAATAGAAAAATGAAACCAGCTTCCACGCACCATGAAACTTGCCAGAATTCCCGTTCCTTAAAAGGGCTGTGAATTGTACACTAGCCAAAGGATCTGGCTCCAGATGTGTTCATGCGCATGTGTGGCTCTTTTTTTTTTTTTTCATTTTAGTCAACGTGGATGAGTGCTGTGCAACTCCTAGGGTTCAAAGGAAACTATGCTGGATAAATCTAGGAAAATTCTGCAGGATATTAACTCCCTAATTTTTTTTAAATGATAAATTCAAAGAATCCAATCTTGAAATATGGGCCAACCACTACTTGCAAATGTACTTTGGATTTAATGCCAGCTAACTATGTTTGGCACCTGACATGGCAGGATTGGGTCCAAAGGAGATAATTGCAAAGGCAACTTCGTTTTTTCCACATCAAACTTATGCATGCTAGTGGGACTTATGGCCAGTTTTGTGCTGTCTGTGAGTGACATTTCTCACAAAATGCCACAAGGGCAGTGAGTAAAGTTTCTAGGGAGTGCACAAGCATTTTTCATAATACAATGTTGAGACTTGCATTTTCTTTTTTAATGTGTGCCCAGACACCCTTTCCATCCCATATTTCCCCAGATCTCCCTTCCAGTCGAAGCAATGTCTTTCCAAAGCACCTCTCCTGGATTCCTCTACCATCATCTTGTCCCAGTCACTCATCATTCCACTTCCACCACATTCTTTCTTAGTGCTGTATCTCCCTCACTCCACGTGGCTGGGTCTGTGCCTTTCCTGGCACTCTTTCTTTCCTTGCCTCAATTTCTTTTCCAGGATCTGCCTTCCCTGGTCCTGATTTCTTACTGCTTTAGTTCTTCTGTTCGGCTCAGGAAGTACATGGCACATTGGAAACTAAGGCACCCTGCACAGCTGTTTCTTTTCCTCTCTGTAGGTATGTTTTCCTCTAGGTTCTCTGACGTGCGATTCATCCGAGGGCACCAGAAGAAGGTAGTAGGAATCTGAGGAGAGACTTGATAAATTGCCTATTTAATACCTACTTTTGTAGCTGCAAGTAGAGGCCAGGAGGATGAACTACAAGGGAAACGCCACATCATCCATGCAGCCTTGCTGGTACACGAGTCCAGGAGACCCAGCATCCTCATTTCCCCAACACCTTTACCCAAACCTCCTTGGTTGCCCCCTCGCCTTCCTCACCTTCCTCCCTCCACTGTCTCCAGTTACTCCAGGACACTCTCAGTGCTCTAGGACTCCCCTTACCTACCACTACACATAGTCTGAGGGAGCTGCTATTCTATCCCATGCACCTTCCACTCCATCACCACCCTCTACCCCTTCAGCAAGGGTTGCCAATGCCAACAGTTCCATCTTACAAAGGACATCCCTTATTTAAGCAGAAAAGTGCCTGTCCTGTACTAAATCAGTGCTCGATGCCTTTTATCCAGTGATTCAACAGCAGGGACCCCCATACTCATGGGTGTATCTTTTCACTCCCCTCTCACCCCTGGCCTTTCAGTGCTGCAGTGGTCACACTCAGGGAATAGGTTCAGGTGTGAGTTGAAAAAAGATGCACCACCAATGGACAGGAACCACTGCTTTTGGCCCAGCACCTGAGGCCTTGGGTTCTCTCAGCATCCAGAGCTGGAGAAAGAGAAACCCGAAGATACAAAAGACTTGCCCCCCAGAAATTCAAGTCAAGACAGAGGCATAAGATATGAGGTCTGTCCTATATTTTTTAAATTCAAATCCCGGGCTTCATTTGCAACTGCGGATGACTACATTACCCCCGCTAGTTCGAACTAGAGGGGTAGTGTAGACATACCCTCTCTCTCTTTCTCTCCTTAGTAACTTCCATTATATTTGCAATAAAGGAAGCTCAATCCTTGCCATCTAATTCAACTGCAGAAAGCAAAATGTTATCACACTATTGATAAGTCTGGTCCATTAACTAAATGCTGTGTGAGCCCCCAGAAGTGTTCTATAGTCGGACAAGGAAGCAACGAATCACAGCGAGATATACTGACTCATCATGAACTACGATGTAGTGTAGCTGATCTCTCCCAATACTGGCCTCAGCATTCTTCCAATGTTTTCCCTTCTTTTCTCTCCCTCCCCCACTCCCTCACAATTTTCCCATCTGTTATCTCTCTTACTTGCTTTTCCCCTGCATTTCCCTCAGTTATTGCTAGTGTATACCAATTGCCCAGTGACTCTTTCCATGGGCCCTATTAATGACATGGGGCTAGGTTGCCATGTGAAGAAATATGCAATAGACCCAGCTTTTGTGCATCTGACTCCCTTCTATGTGGAAAGGCGATCAGTCCAATATATAGCACTATTCCCACCAGACCTTGTGGAGAGCTCTCTGCGATGTCCAGGAGTTGCTACTGTGGAAAATAATGTGCTGGGACCCCATGCAGGGCAGGAAAGACCCATAACACACTCCAGCCCAATAGGGAATCTTCTGAGAAAGTAATACAGCCTGGGCAAGCATGCATTTTCAAGGCAAGCCCACTCCATGCCTTTAAAGACTGGCTCAAGGGATGGCAGCCAGTGGGGAAGCCATGTCAGTATGGCTGCATTTTGCTGACAAAGTGAAAAAGAGCCTGGAGATACAGGCCTGACCCTCCAGTGATTCCCAGTAGCTCTACTGGCTTTGGGGTCTGACCTTGATTCCATTCCAGTGGGTCCCCAGCAGAACAACCTGGAAAGAACTCCATTAAGAGACTGTCAGTGTGGTCCTCCCCCTTGTCTTTCTGTCTCCCAGGCCCACTGATGGGAGGGTCAAATAGGCAACTGCCCTGGGCCCCAGCAATTCAAAGGGGCCCAGAGCTCTCAGCTGCTGCTGCAGCTACTGCAGCAATGGTGGCAGCCCGAATTCCAGACCCTTTAAATTGCTACTAGGGCCCAGGTGCTGCACTCCCAGTGGTGCTAAATGGCTGGCAGGGGGTGGCTAGCCCCAGCCTCACCCCTTCGCCCAAGGCCTGCCCCTTCCTGAACCTCAGAGCATGGCCTCCCCCTACCTTGCCCAGGGCCTGGAATCATAATGACACCTCTGCTGCCGCCACAAATTTTTTACTAGAACTCGAATAATCTGAGCTCAGGGTTTCTGTGGGATTTTATTAAAGAGAGCCTAGCTTGAGTGCATCTGCTGCTCACAACTCTGGGATAATTGCATGAGGACAGAGCAAATTCATCATAACTTATGTGAACTAATCAGAGCCTTCTGAAGTATCTTTCCCTGCCTTCTGCATGATTGTGCCCCTTCTCACATGTTCCTAAAACCAGCCACAGTTGCCCTGTAGTCCTCCTTGGCTGCAAAAGGACGAAACGGAGCCAATTGGAGCCATGAGGCTCTGTGGCCACGGTGCCAGTAAATAAATAAACTGGGGTGGCCAGTTAATGTGTTTCTCAAAGTGATTTCACGGCACACTTTCAGAAATACTGCCGTAAGACATCCATTATCTCCAAATACAAACTACATGGAATCGGAGCTTCCTGCATCCCATCCTGCTTGCATTGCTCACTAGGGCATGCAACATGCACATTTTTTTGACAATAACCATCACTTGAGAGCACCAGCCTCATTAACTGCTAAAATGCTGTACAGCAACCTCCTACCACACACACACACACACAAACACACTTAACACCTACACTCAAGTTCAACAACTCTTAAATGGTTCTGATTGGGCTGACATTCAGGCTATTTCTTATGCTAGATGAATTGATTTACTCCTTACTAGCCTGTAACCTCTAACTAATGGGCCCCATCTGCACTGCGACATGATGATCTGTGTTTCCTGAAGAGGGTAGTTTGTGGGGATGGAGACAAACCACATTTGAAACAGCTTTGAGACTAGCCAGTCAAATCAAGTCTAAACCATTTGAGTCCAAACGGGGAGGGGAGAATGCTACAGCACTCCTGTGATAAAGTTTTTATTGGGAACTTGTTTTTTGTATTTAACATCACTCTCCCTCCTCCACTCTCAGCTGCATGATGGACAGGGTGCAAAATCACAGAAGCAGTGAAAAGGGATTTATAAAGAGACACAAAAGGAATTATATGGGATGGGCTTTCCCCTACCCACTGCATGTCTCCCCAGTTCTCCTCCACACAAAATCCACGCTATCAGTGGGCCGTACAGAACAGAGGGGCCTGGTCAGGGGAAGGAGCTGCATTAAGCAGTACAGTATGTGTCTCCACCCCCTTCCCTTGGACTGTGGGAAAAAAAAGCCATGAATGCTAATACAGGATGAAGCAGCATTCATTTGGTTGCCTGGTATGTGTTCCTCACAGAAAGATATCAAAGAACCCTAAGGTGGGCCAGCAGCCAGTGGCAGCATGGCTACTGGCCCATTTGGGCCACCTTGGCTGCTGGTGACAAGACACACTAAGAGGAAGTGCAGAGGAAGAGTCTTCCTAGCTGGCAGAGGAGTTGCAAAAGTAGGGTCCTTTCCTATCTGCAGGTCTGTGGGTTCTGCTGTCCTTGAGGCATAAGCCCAGCGACTTGCCTTCTTATTTTCCACCTCAGACTAGGAGGAAACCCACCGCTCAGGATTTGGGTTTGTTTCCCCTTCACACATTTTTGCCTAATGGGACATATTCAGCACAATAATTATTTTAATAGAAAGAGTAAACTCATGTCTCTACTGCCAGTAAATACTAAGCAAGCCCCTCTGTTGTAGGTAACAGAAATATTTGTGGAAGCAGAGTGCACACAGGTGTAAAGGCTGATTCAGTGGGATCTTGTGCTTTGACTGAGTGCCAAGTCTTGCTGTCTGAGAAGGCCAAAAAAAGTCTTTCCTAGTTCAGGCCTATAATAACAAAATCTTTAAAAGAAATCATGAGAGGCAGTTTGACTGAGTTCAGCAATGGAAGGAAATTGTACTTAAGGTCTTCTCTCCTTTTCCACATCCTCGCTTCTCTCTTGACAGCTTTGCTCCAAGAAAAGTAGAATCTGTTTTTACAGGGATCTGTGCAGGGCTGTTCTCTATCTATAACAAGGTAGTCCCTGGAGAAACACTTGAACTGCTTCGAAATGAGAGTCTACTGTGACTCAAGATGGCTACGTCTCGGCTGCATCCCTGTCGACAGAGGGATGCAAATTAAGCATGTTGAAATTGCTAATGAAACAGGGATTTAAATATCCCATGCCTCATTAGCATAAACATGTCCACTGCTTCTTTTTTAAACGGAGTTTTTTTTTAAAAAAAAGACAGTTTAGACGCAGATTAGAAAAAACTAATGCCTTTTTCGACAGATCCTGTATTCCTCAAAAAATGAGGTTTACAGGATCTGTAGAAAAAGGCTTTAGTTTCGACTAGACTGCCATTTTTTTCCGAAAAAACTGTTTCGAAAAAAAGCGGTGGCCATGTTTATGCTAATGAGGCATGGGATATTTAAATTCCAGCTTCATTAGCAATTTTGATGTCCCTAATCTACATCTTTCTGTCGACAAAGAGGTGTAGTTTAGACACACCCTGGGAGAAGCACTTTAACTGCTTCAAAATGAGTCCACCGTGACTCAAGATGGATGAGTACATGTGGCACACTACCCTCTACAATTTGCCACAAAAGCAACCCTCATTTGCTTTGGTCTCAGGATCTTGCTAAGGAAATGGTGAAAGTGAACTAGGGATGACTATTCAAGTAAAGAGCAGCAGGAGCAACTCAGAAGGAAGACAAACCACAGATACAAAATGTAGTAAATTGTAGTAATTAGTTACAATGTGACTTGTAATTTAAAGCTTCATGTTCTAATCTGGTATGAAACATTCCCTCAGCACGAAGATGTACGGCCTATCTAATAATCTCAATTCAGCCAGTCCTGTTGTTTCAGCCTATAACACTTTATTTAGTGTCAGCTTTCTGATTTTTAAATAATCAATTCCTGATTTAGTTGATAAACCTGTTCACTAGTCTTCCTATGAAAGCGTGGTGGTGATTGCTATGTAACTGTTATGTTATTTATTGCCTACATAATGCACCTTTAAGGCTCTGAGGCTACCTATACCTGGAGAGAGGCAGCCATTTTGTGTTCAGTTCAATAAAGACCCACACAAAGGACATACATACAGACAGAGGATGCACTGTCAAAGAATAGTAGTTCATTGTGGCAGAAAGTATGTTTGTTGTTTAAGTACGAGAAAATATAAAAAAGGAAAATAATTGGACTATGTAATGAGTAGGTGAAAGTTAGTGGGTCCATGTAAGGTTCTACGTGATTATAAGGTTGATTTCTCATTCGCTTACATCTAGAGTAGGTACTTAGACCCATTTTGCACCAGTTTGAGTGTCTGCCTAACATGCAGGGCAATGGTGAGACACACTTTACAGAAGAATAAAGAAAAAGTTGAAACCCAAGCCACTCTTGGTTAGTTTATAGCTCGGCTTCAAGGTATATACCTAAGGAACGACCAACATCAGCTTGGCAGAAGCAAGAGCATGTCACAGATCCACTGTTCTTTTCTGCACCTTTTAGCGTCCTTCTGCAAACAAAACTGAGGAGAGCATTCAGACCTTAACACTCAGCTTCTCTTACATTCAAATACTTTCTTTTTCCTCCATTGTCTTCTATCAGTTTTTTAAAATGTGTGTTGTTTTAAGTCTAAATGAAACCCTCCAACTGTTAACATTGCATGTTTAAAAGGTTATAATTTCTGTACTGAGTATGGAGAGCAATGCAGACCTGAACAGAAAACCTATTTTCTGATCTCTGATAATGAAGGGGTTAGGTTATGTCTTCTTCCTCTATCTTCTTGAAGCAATATTTAGTAAGTTCCTGAGTCTACATCTACACTTTGGAGCTATTTCCGGATACTAGAAGTATCCGGAAATAGCTAGTCCACGTCTTTAAAGCAACCCATTATTTCTAAATAGATTTTGAAATAACAGGCATGCTATTCCAGCATCCCTGTAACCCTCCTTCCACAAGGGTTAAGGGATGTTTCAGAATAGCACTTTATTTTGAAATTACCTTGAAACAAGCTACGCAATTTGCGTAGTTTATTTCGAAGTAAGGATGCAGTGTAGATGCACCCATCAAGTTGCTCCACTGATCTTTTTGCAAATATCAAACCATAAGAACTAGTAAAAGCATTAGGCCCATGGATCGACCCTGGCACAATATAGTCTACATTCTTCTCAGGCTTAAAAAATATGAACTGACTGAGAATTTTGGGGGATAAGAGTATGACAGACTGAGACTTAGTGTTAAAATGCATGCGTTCTGTGCATATGACTTGTTCCACCTTCTGTTATGCATGCAATTACATGCAAATGAACAGTTAATTGAGTAAAACAACAGCCCCTTTACTCACATATGTAACAAACTCTACAGCCAAAGGGGTTTGAACAAAAGGAAACTGACCCCTCCCATATTTTTGACCAGCCTAATTACTATGCATAGTATTGTGGTTCTAGTGAAATCAAATCTGACATGCCAGGTCTCATTTGGAACTCTAGCTATATCATTTAGAAGAACTTTATTTGGCATGCAGAATTTGAGGCATGTGCTCTTCCAGTTGATTCTAAATAACTGGTGCTACTGACAGCCACGTCACCTCCTCCACCTCACTTGGTTGGATTTTTTGATTTCAGACAATTCCCTCTCTTCTTCATCCTACAGATCATTACTGTGCTTCAGCGTTATTCACATGAAATATTTTCTGTGTAAATTAAACACAACTCTTGGTTTTTTAAACAGTTTTTAGTTTCATTTTGCATTTGATCTTTGTTTCCATTGAGCAGCACTAACATTAAAGAAGATCAGTTGCTCTTGAATAAACACTGTAGAAAACAATCATGTATATTTCTGATATAAAGGTACAAAGAATAGGGTAAAGCATGATAATCTAGATGAATAAAACCAAACTGATTCTTAGACGTCTGTAAAATGTGAATCAGTTGCATAGCGTTTTGTATGCTGCTCTTGCACATTCCTTTTTGTGGAAGGCTGAACGTTCCAACATAATAAAAAAAAAGTCAAATCTTGGCAGCACTCTGGTTTCTACATTTCTGCCAATGGCTGTATTCAATTACCATTGCATCTATGGAAATGCTTGTCTATCTAGAGGGGCTATGTATTCACTTGGTGAGTTTCATGTAAAATGCAAAGAGCACAGTCAAAGAATCTGGGCTGTGTAGAGAATGCTGGGAAGTTTTAAATGTAAAGACGCATGAATCAGCCTCTAGGTTTTATTTTTCCCTCTTGAGTTTGCATGAATTTCAGTATACAAAAAAAGCACAAGACTGGTAGTTGTGGAAACCAAAACTCCTCTCTCGATCTGCAACATGGGAAACAGAATTCTCCACCCCATCAATATGCTGCAACCCTTCTTCAAGATGAACTGTTTCCAAGGTTGAGAAGTCATTGAAATTTCCAGAAGTCTACATACCCTAAGCAGACCATTCCCTCAGGAGTGTGTGCTTATTTGCAAAAACTGAAACAGAGCTAATTCCAGGTTATTCAGTCAGAAAACAATTTTCCAGGTTTAAATATGGAGGCTTGAATGTCACGTCAGCTTTCTCTGAAGATTACATGCACACACACAATCACACACATAGACTTAAAAAATTGAGCTGAGGGTAAGATAGAACTGAGACAACTGTTGGACTCATTTCCTTTTGGCAGAAGTATAACTAAAAACAGAAGTCACAGTATCTGGACAAGAAAAACGTTTTAAAAATGAAGAATTAAGATGCATAAAAAATTACCTGAATTAGATTGATCTGAAGAGCCTAAATTTATTTTCAATTTGTAACTTTATTATACATATATCAATAATACTGGAATTCATCCTCAAATGTATGAAAAACAGTTGATTCTTTTTCCTCTTCGGAGTCTGATGTGTGTGATGCTCCCTAATATAGGGTTTGTCTTCTCAAAAGTTTATAAACATTAACCCAATATCATTGGTTACGGCTCCCAAAATTAGTGATGAATTGAACATCGAAATGTAAAAGGCCTTTACTGTTAATAGCCATTCTACAGTTTTACTGCGAGCAAAAGTTTGACTACACCTATAGAAAAATGAAATGAAACCTGTGCATTGCATACCCTTGCCGGAGGAAGTAAGGTGGGAAAGAATAAAAACATTCACATGGGAATGGAAAAATGTACACAGTTAACTTCACAAAAACCTTTATTGTAGTTAACAGTTGGATTTAATGCAAGGCCATAAGGCAGCCTTTACTCCCATTAACTTTTGTGGAACTACACGTTTGAGTATGGATTGAAGGAATGGACTTCATCCCTGATGGTAGCATTTTGTTGTTCAGTATGTTCCCATTCTCGGAGCAAAACCGAAATGGTGGCATAGACAAGTGTTTGCTTCCCTTTTCACCATCTGTAAAACCTTGTTTTCATTTTTAAACCCAAACGTAGAGAATGAAAAACTGTTACAATTCAAATGCCCTTCATTTGAGTGTATTATTTCCTATTTAGTTGGTTTGATAGTGTGTTTTATGTCTGTTCATTCATATTTGAAATATTAATAGCCACTATCTTGGGCAGGATTCCCTAACGCAGATGTGCTACCTCAAATTAGAGCCCTTTAAGGCACTGGGGAGTAATTACTTTGAATGGTCCTGGGGAGGAGCTATTTCAAAATAGTAGCAGTGGAGCATGCACACAATTGCTATTCTGAAATAGCTAGTTCAGAATAAGCATTATTCCTCTTGGAATGAGTTTTACAGATTTCTAAATAAACCGTACATTATTTCAAAATTATTTTGAAATAACAGAATGGATGTGTAGACACTCGCATTGTTATTTTGAAATAACATCAGTTATTTCAAAATAACTGCTGTGCAGATACACCCGTACAGACTAATTTGGCCACCGCTCTCTAGCCTCCCCAAGACAGGGGTTCACCAGCAGCCCATGGCTGAAGCTATTATAGATTCATAGGGTAAAAAGGGACCACAAGGATCATCTAGTACTCTAACACCTTGCTGAGATGAAGAATTTGTTATGTCTAAGCCATCCAAGACAGATGGCTAGCCAGTCTCTTTTTGAAAACCTCAGTGAAGAAGCTTCCACAGCCTGTCTAGGCTGTCTGTTCCATTGTCCTACTGTTCTTACAGTAAGGAAATGTTTCCCAAGATTTAATCTACATCTGCTGTGCTGTTGTTTGAACCCATTGCCTCTTGTCCTGCCCTCTGTGGCAAGATAGAAAAGTTTTTCCCCATATTGTTTATGGCAGCTTTTCAAGTATTTGCAGGCTACTATCATATCCCCCCCCTTAATCTCTTTTCCAAACTAAACATGCCTAGTTTCTTCAGCCTTTGCTCACAGGGCTTGTGTTCCATTCCTTTGATCATCTTTATCTCTCACCTCTGGATCCTGCCCAGTTTCTCTACATCCTTTCTGTACATTGGTGACCAAAACTTGGCACAGCACTCCAGCTAAACAGTACTGAGTAGAGAATACTATCATCTTCCATGAGTTGTACTCTATGCTTCTACTAATGCAACCTAAAACCGCATTTGCATTTTCTGCAACATTGCATTTCTGACTCATATTGAGGTTGTGATCCACCACAACGCACAGATCCTTCTCAGCAGTGTTGCTGCAAAATCATTTTGTATTTGTGCACTTGATTTTTCTTTCCTAAAGATATATCTGCATAGCAGTGTAATTCCGGAATAACTGATGTTATTTCGAAATAACATAGGGTATGTCTACACTACAGTGTTATTTTGAAATATCTTATTTTGAAATAGTTATTTCAAAATAGCTTATTTCCAAATAACGCATTTACACACAAAATGCATTTCGAAATAGCATTTTGCTATTTCGAAATAGTGCGTCCACACTGAGTAGACTCTGAATTGCATTGAAGGCTGGCTGGAACCAGTTCTAGCAGGGCACCAGGTCAGGATTTACTGTGTGGGGCTGCTGCCTGAGGCTATCTGAGGTCTGTGCTTAAAGGGACCCCCCTGGACAGCCAGTTCTCAGGTTTCCCTGCTTGCTTGTCTACCTCGATGAGGGACAGCAAAGCATTTTGTCTCTGCATGCTCTGGTTGCCCTCACTCGGGACACCACAGCACTCTGCAACATAGAGCCAGAGCTGCCCCTGGGCACTCTGGTGCTTCTCTTGGACGCACTGCTGCAAGCCTGGCTGCACTTTCTGCAGGCTGCCATCCAGGAGGTCCATCAGGGGGCTATCAGTATCCAGGAGGCACTATGGGAGAGCTTCCACCCTGAGGAGCACTAAGAGCCTCCCTGGTCTGCCCCACTGTGGTCTTGTGCCTCATTCCTCCCTCACATCCTTCCACTTACCCCTCCCTAGCGCCTGTTCCTGATGTCAAATAAAATACACGTATCTTCATGAACACAACCTCTCTTTATTTAACAAAACAATGGGGGTGGGGAATGAAGCTCTGGTGAGACTGGGGAAAGGAGGTGGGAGAAGAGGGAGTGGGAGAGGGGAGGGGGAAACCTGGGAGGAGGGAGCTGGAAGGGGGAAGCAAGAGGAAGAAGGGGGAGGGGAAGGTCAGGGTTGGGGGTCTCGCCGGACCAACTTGATTGTCATGCAAACCTGCTCCTGGGTTTGCATATGGCCTTTGATGGCCAGGCTGCCACATTCCTTCATCTAGTACAGAGATCATGGACATTGGGGGCATCCTCCCCAAACCTGAATAAGGTCCATGATCTCCACCCTGGACTAGGAAGGTGCCCGCCTTCTCTGGGGCCTGGCAGGCTCCTGGGAGCTGGGAGATTGCACCTGGGGAGCGGTGGAAGGCTGGCTGCCAGTGGCTTGTTGGCTCATGTTTTGGGGCCACTGGGTTAGGGGCAGTGACTGCTGGCTCTGGACTGGCAGGCTTGGAGCTGGCACAGGCACTGTGGCCAGAGTCTATCCCTTTAAGGGTTCCGGGGAGGGGGAGAGGGAGAGGAATGTTCTTGGTTGAGGCTGGAGTGGCCACCAGGGCACCCTGGGAAGGCTGGAGGCCCCCTATTTTGAAATAAGTGTCTACACAGCAAGTTTTTTGAAATAGCTATTTCGAATTTGGTGTTATTCCTCGTGGAATGAGGTTTACCACATTCTAAATAAGCGCTCCGCTATTTCAAATTTATTTCGAAATAGCAATTTGGCTAGGAAAGTTATTTTGAAATAAGGACTGTTATTTCGAAAAAAACTTTGCTGTGTAGACATACCCATAGTGCACATCTACACAGCAAGAGAAGTCAAAAGAAGAATATTCTTCCTTAGACTGCCTGCTGTGTAGACAGTGCCAAAAGCCAAATTAAGCTATTTTGACTTCAGCTATGCAATTGACATAGCTGAAGTTACGTATCTTAATTCGACTTTTGCCCTGCAGTGTAGATGTGTCCTAAGGGACATCTTACATTTGTTTTTGTTAATTTTCATGTTAGTGTCTATAGCCCAATTCTCAGATTTATCACTCTAAATTTTAGCTCTATCCTCCAAAGTGTTGAACCCCAGCTCTGTGCCACCTGCAAATTTGATCAGTATGTTCTCTATTCCTACAGGCTATTAATACAGATGCTAAACAACACTGAATCCATAACAAATCCATCTGGAACCCCACCTGAGACCTCCCTCCAGTCTGAAATCATTCCATTAATAGTTACTCTGTTTGCGGTTGTTTAACCAATTATGTATCCACTCAATGGTTATTCTGCCAACCCCACTTATTCCCTGAAGTGTACTCTCTCTGTTGGGTCAATCATATACTGGCAATATGGTCTACCTCCAGGCATTTGGGGAAGTGTTATGTTTTACTTGGTGCTGATTGGTTGCCTACACCCGGAGCCTGAGTATTGCACTAATACATTCAAATTATTACGGACCATTCAAATTAATACCCATTGTTTCTTCTGGCATTTTAGATTTGTAATAGTACATTTTCAAGTATTTTAAAAGCTGTAGCAAGTTCTGATCTCACATGTGCAACACCTGAGTTCATAAGCTATAAAAGCCCATATATGAATTTTCAGGTTGGCATCTCTTTGGTGGCCTAGTGACCATTTTCTAGTAAATTTTCACGTTTCTATTAATGATATCTGTTCCTGTCTCACTTTCTCTGTTATTGTGTGAATTATTATCATGTTACCACTTTTCATGCTGTCTGGAGTGTCGCACAACTGACAATGTATACCTCAGGGCAAATTGTCAAAAAGCAGAGCTGACACCACAAACTGGTGGTATGTTCTATAATTAAATTTTACTAACCTAATAAGAAGTGTGAACTCCTAAAGCACTGAAGCATTCTCATTATGGAGTCACAGACACTTCCCTTGTGTTGACTGGTCTTGCACCCATAGACAGTGACTTTACACCAAAAATCACAACAATATTCAGGTTACTCCCAGTCCCAAAGGACCATTCACTTATCCCAGGTCATTTATATCCTGATCTCATATCAAAAGCAACACATATAGCCAGTCTTGTACTAAACTAACTAAAGATGTATTAACAAAGAAAAGAAATGAAGTATTTACCAAGGTTAAAACAGGAAGCATACACACACAAATGAGTTACAGCCTTTGATTTTAAAAAGGTAATGTAAGTGTCTAGGCAAAGATTCCAAATTTCTCCTTGTCAGTGAGGTTTAACGGCTGCTTGGAGAAAGTGACGAAAGCAATTAACAAGGTCGTTGTCCTTTGATGCTACACAATGCCATATTTCCCTTCAATGGGCCATGTATTGCACTTTGCCTTCATTATGCTTCTCATCCTGTTTGGTAAGTTGCAGTTACACAGATTTGCAAGGCAAACACTCAATATAACTTTATACCATGGATAGGTAGTAGTGGGTTTAGAACTTTTGCAAGAAGAAAACTACAGTTCTAGAACTTTGGGAGCAGCTTGTCCTGACTCTCTAGCATAAAGACATAAACACGAAGACACCCCTGACCATCCAAAACCAGGTTGCTATAGCCATCTGAAAGCTGGCTATCCTAGACTGCTATAGCTCTGCTGCAGATCACTTTGGAATTGGCAAGTCAAGTGGTTGTGAAGGTTTCTGCAGCAATCAGGTGTGTGTTTTACCCCAAAGTGACAGGGTCCATTGATGCAGCACAAACTGCAGTGAGCACTAGTCTATTATTATACAGGCCCTCATGGACCATGGAGAGTGATTTATGAACATCGATATGGATTATACAGGAAAGCTTCATGATTCCAGGGTTTTCTGCTGATAAGGAGCCTACTTTCAAGGGCAGACTGCAGCACTATTCCCATCAAATAGCATTGTCATAAACGGAGTTACTGTACCCACTGTTATTTTGAAGGACGCAGCTTGTGACTTGGCTTATGAAATCATACCCCGATTTCAGAGCTCTGGCAAGTGACAACTTAATTACACACTCAGGAGGTGCAAATTGGTTGTTTAAAGTGCATTTGGCATACTGAAATCCTGCTTGAGCTGTTTACAGACCCATTTGGATTCCAGTGTTACCAGTGCTCTGCGCATCACTGGGGCTTTCTGTGCTCTTCCCAATGCTTGTAAAGCCCTAGGAGAGCCATTTTCCTCTGAATGAGCCTGTGACACGAAGAGGACCTTGAATCAGTACATGTAGCCAGAAAGGCTGACCACAGCTGGGTCTGGATGTATCTGGGCAACAGTAATCAGGGATGCTTTGTGCTCCCACGTTATGGACTTACATGACCCAGTAAAAGGGGAAATAGCATCTTTATGAATGTGCTTGTGGGGTGCTTGGAAGGGTATGGCATTTTAGAGCCTTGCAATGTACTTACAAATGACATGACCACTTATGAAATGCGGGATGGAGTTATTCATAATATGGATTGATGTAAGGAAGCAGTTGAAGTATGAATTGCTATAGAGAACTGGAGTGAGGAATAGTCTTTGCATACTAATTCCCAATTGTCCCTGATCACATGTTTATCTTTATTATTTTGAATAACCATTCTATGGAATGAAGCAGTGATAGCAATAAACTTTCTTGATGAAATAAAAACATTCTTTATAAATAGTAATAGAAAATTATAACATTGACCCATGCCAGCTGCCATTACCATGCCAAAACACCAGTAACAACAGAACTCTATCTCTATTATCAGGACTGTGTCTGAATGCTGGACACTGGAAAGCACTGAAACTTGCTTCTGAAGTCCATGGGGCCAGAAAGAAAGACCCTTGTGCACCTTCTCAAATAGAGCTAAGGTGAAATCATCTCATACATTATTTCTCTCAAGAATGAACAAATATAAAGTTTTATGTGACTAGAGGTGGGAAAATACAGAAATGTAATAAAGCAAGGCAACATCAAATGGGGGATTATCATTACTGGTAAGCAAAAACCTAAAATAAAGACCTAAAATGGTATGGTTACCGACTGAAATAAAAGTCTGCTTTTTTGGGTCCAGACCTGTCTCTGCTCTAGTGGCATAAACCAGATGGGAACCCAGCTCAGATGGTCCACTGTGCATTCCCCAGTGTAGGGGTACACTCCAGATGGCATATAGAGCATCTATAGTGGCTCTCTACTGACACATCCACACAAATACCACAATTCCAAGCACTGGGGTATAGCTGGGAAAAAGAAAGCCTGGCCAAAGTGGCTGTGCTCTGGTGATCACTGGCTGCTGAAATGGTCCTTAGGATGCAATTTGGCCATAATTTAGCAAAGCCTTGAGGTGGCTCTGAACTATGATAAAAGCTGAGTCAGCCCACAGCCAAACTCAGGATCAGGGAACCACAAGATGATATTATGCCACATTTGCTCCTCCAAAACTCACTCTCACCTGCACTATGTTATCTCATGCAACATGAGGCTAGCCATATTTTGATAATAGTACTACCAGAGTTTTCTATAATAGAGATGGAAGAACACTACAAAAAAGGTTTAGATATATCATTTTCTCATAAAAGTAATTCAGCTGGATGTGCACTCTTTTCTTGCTCATTTGTAGGAAATATTTGAGCAAAACAGCTTTGGTGATGGAGCATAATTTACATGAATTATTGAGGAAATTTCCTGGAAAGAGTGGTCAAATTTGTGAATCCATATTCCAAAGTAAATTCATTTCAAAACCTGATTCTAAGAGTTACAGTTATAAACTCAGGGATATGAAACATACTCTGTGATCTGTATGCCCACTAAAATTTCATCAGAGCATCGCAGAATCTAAGTTCAGTTGTCACTAGATAGATCTTGCTGCAGAATTTAGAGCCATTTTGCCATTAAATATGAAAGTTCTTCTGTTCTAAACTATTGCTAGGTTTAATCCATCTCCATCACACTATCCACTGCCATTGTCAGAGAACTATATATGCAAAGATGTAACTACAGGGTTCTGAATATGTGCACAAGTTAAGGAAAGCAAACTGACAAGCATATGCTCTACTGAATTTACAAATAGCTGTAACTGCATTGTTTCTAAGCCAAGTCTCTTTAAACAAAGAAATGAGGATAAAATATGCGCCAATTATGCCATCTTAAAATGAGCCGCATCTCAAACACAGTATTCACTTGATTGATGAAAACCTATTTTAATGCATTTCCAGGTAAATCAATGGTAAGCTGATGATCATCTCAAATTTTAGTTTATCACATCACCCTTGCATTGCAATATGACTCCTCCAAAATGTTTAAACTGCATTACTGCTCTATCTTCTGCACTCTCTGCTTCACTTACTTTCCATGATGTTTCACCAGAGATTCAGTAGGCCTCAGTAATTCTCTCTCTAATGACACGTTCCAGGTAATTGTTGGTATCTTGAAATGCCTGTCCCTATACTTCAAGCCATAATTAAAGGAATCACATAAACCATGGAACAGTATTTGGACTCTGAAAATGGAAGTTTAATTTACCAATGCTAGGGAGGAATAGGAAGCCAAGCTAAAATCAGCAGTCTGTGGTGTTCAGTTTGAATAGTCTGAGGAAGACACCTTTCTGTGTTAGCCATCAGGACTAGACACACTTTCATGGGGCCATTTAAGTACATAGGGAAAGAGGTTAAAGAAAGTGACAGAAGGTCCTCACAGGGGAAAGCAGAGAGCACTTAGTGGCAGAGGAGGAAGACAGTGCTTAAAACTAAACAAATTATTGAGTTTTAAAGTTCAAGAATCAATGTTAGAAACACGTTGCCATAGGGAAAACCATGGTGCAAAAGAGAAAAAGACCTCTTCCCTCAGCAGCTCATCAACAGTAATCATGGGGTAGGTTCTGAAGTCTGCATTTAAGGCTTAAAACGGTCTCTGCTTTTACAAGCAAAGGCATTCTGAAGGAGGTCCAGAGGGCTATGCTGCTGCTGGAATCCAAAGCAGAAACTTTGGGTGACTCAGTCAAAATTCTGCATGGGGGCTACCAGGGAGTTGAATGGTAACTGCACCCTCCCTTATCCATTGTGCTAAGTAGCTGTCTCATGATAAGGGAAGGCTCAGAACTATGTTCTTGCCTGAACGCCAACTAGCTTTTTTTCCAAAATCTTCATTTTTGTCTCATGTTTCCGTGGCTATGCCTATGACGTAGGCCAGAAATGTTAAGTTAGCCACCAGCCAGCTTCTCTTGGAGGTGTGGTTTGCCTTCCAAAAAACCGTGTGCCTATCCCACTAACAATCCACTCTGTCCTAGAGAGCAACACCCAGGTGGCCTTTCTGGGACCTTTCTGTATCATTTTTTAGTGACTGTGACACTAATCAGTCAGTTTTCCCTTGACTGCAAGACCTTCCATTAAGGACAATAGTCAGGTGACCCCCCCCTTCCCAACCTTCAAGTGCAGTATGCAGCACACATTGTGCCTATCCTAAGTTCCAGTGGCTCAACTCATAGGCTAATTGCTCTCTTGTTCATGGCACTCCTTCCTTCAGACAAGGACTTTTTTGTCCTGTCTAGTTCCTGCTTCTTTATGAAAGGAAGAACCCCCTGCTATGGGGTTCAAAATATAGGCTGTCTGGTCTGGCTGCTCAGAGAATGCAGCAGCACTTGTGGGTGATGGTCCTGTGAAAGCACTGGGGCCTCCTACTGCAGTTCTTTGACTATATTGTGGCCATAGTTTCTCCTCTCTTTAGTGTGATACCAGCTTCAGTCCTGCTCCAGTCTCTGTATTCTCCCAGCTCTTTCCCAATCCTCTGCCCATCTCATCACTTTTCACCTGTTAATCCTTGCATCACTTCATCCACCCCCATCCCCACTTTATCACTTTGTTCCTTCATGTAGGCTATGTCTACCCAACAGAATTTTTCCAGGATACCACAGGTATCCCGGAAAAACTCTGCTGCATCCAGGGAACGCATTTTTTGCAGAAGAGCAGATGTGCTTTTTTGGAAGTCCTGTAAACCTCGTTTCACAAGGAAGAAGGGCTCTTCCAAAAGAGAAGGTTTTTCCAAAATTTGGCCCAGTGTACATGGGTCAAATTTCGGAAAAGCCTCTTCCGAAAAAACAATCGGAAAAAGGTACGCAAATTGTGGAGTACAATTTGCGTACCTTTTTCTGAAAAAGCAGTCTCATGTAGACATAGCCATAGCTCCTGTTGTGCCTTCCCCTTCTCCCTACAACTGGAATGACTTCTCTCTTCCTATGTGTCAGGCAACCTTGCTCTCTAAACGTTTCCTGTCAAAACATTTACTTGGCAGAGAATTGACATTTCGGTTCAAAGACAATTTTACAAAAAAATCTACTCTTTTTTTTTTAAAGAATTTTGCCAGAAAACTGACAACCCCATAGCAGAAAATGTTCCATTTTCATCAAGAGATGTTTCAGTTTTTAACCAAAAAATTTGATTTTTCAGGTCCTTGGTTTTTTGATGAAAAATTGAAACTTCTGTAGGAGAGAGAGGGAAGGGCATATTTTTTTACCCAGCTCCATATTCTCCCTCTTCAGCCCCTTCTTAAAACCCTCCTTTGCCTTGTCTCATTCCCCTTTACTGCATATGAGCATATGATTAACTTGCTAGATAATGACATGTGCTAGTAAAAATAAGTATCTTGTGCACCTTACGGCATGTCTACACTAGGAAATTATTTTGAAATAACTTACTTTGAAATAATAACTCCAGAAATAACTATTTCAAAATAGCGTGTCCATACTACAGGGACACTGGGTAGTAATTACTTTAAATGACTCTGGGGGGAGTAGTTATTTTGAAATAGCAGAACTGGAGAGTCCCTACTACTGTAATTTCAATTTCAAAATAAGTGTTAATCCTCGTGGAAAGCAGGAAATATTATTCCAAAATAACCAGCTACTTATTTTGAAATAACAGGCTTGGTAGTGTGGATGCTCTGCTTGTTATTTCAAAATAAGGGGAATTATTTTGAAATAACTCCCTAGTGTAGACCGGGGCTGAGAGCCAAAAGAAAATAATATATAGGACCAGTTGTAGGACCTATGATGACAGGTATTTCTTTTTGCTGTTATACATAACTTGTATTCTGTTAGTTCCACTCCAACTCATCTGATGAAGTGGGTCTTACCCACAAAAGCTCATGATCCTATATATAATAGTTAGTCTCTAAGGTTCCACTCATTTTTGAAGTTACAGACTAACATGACTACCTTACTCAGATTTTTTTGACACTTGGTATTGTTTTTATTAACCTTTTATTAACTTTATTCTCTTTCTTTGTTTAGACTCTGGTGATATTGTTTTGCTCGTTTTTTTGTATTTATAGTTGACTATATCTTTGTGATGCCTGTAAAAATGTGTGCTGTATCAATGTTGGCCACACATGTCATCTCACCTGGCTCCCAGACCTTACTCTTAATCGTCTGACCTCACATGGGGCCCCATTGATTCTCTCCAACTGCCACGCTGCCTCTCTTTGGGAATGTTACACTCAGATGCCACGGCTTAGTCTCCCTGGATCTGGAAAAAGAAAGGAAGGTCACTAGCCTGGCAACTGAACAGTTCCCAAACTTGTTCCTTTCTTCTCAGGGAAGATAGTTTAATAGACTTCCAAATGGCAACAACCACCAGGCTTTGTTAATCATATGTAATGTCTGCTTTCCTCTCTCTCTCTCTCTCTCTCTCTCTCTCTCTCCCCTCATGACTAGCCAATACTGTACAGAGTTATTAAAGGGTGACCTCCAAGTTTGTTTGTTGTGAGGTAAGGAGAGAAATAGTAACCCAACAAATTTACAACATGTGGGAAACATGCCAGCTTGATGAACCCTCTACTTCTGGGTTCATCAAGTAGAGGCTGAATCCTCTACTTCTTCAAAAAAGTGGAATTGTACAAACAGTGAGAGGAAAAACTTCCCCTTGCTCTCTTGGTGTACCTCAGGAAGGCCTGACATGGAAGGATCACTTCTAGGGGACAGTGCATAGCCCAGGAGCCAATCCTACTTTCAGATTGCCAGCAAAAGTGCTTTTTGTTTGTTTTTGCATATGATGTAGATATCTGCCCACTCAAAACTGGGCTGAGACCACCAAATAGAAATCCATCTCAGATGTTGTACAATGCTTGTCTGCAAAGGTTGGAGAGAGAACACAATAATGGAGAACACACCAAGGCTGTTGCAGCAAATACAGTATTTATTCATTTTTCTTTGTGTCTTTCTGAAAGATCAGCGCACAAAGCTTAGGAGCACACATTAGCAATACATTACTGATCACTCAGTCTTCCCAGCTGTCATTCTATAGCTGTTTTCCATTTGTGTTTGCATGTCTGTTTGCCCTGCCTCCTTTGGGTCTGTTCACTGAAATATATGAGAGGCAGGAGCTCCTTTGCAGGCAGAATGCAGTGAAAGTTACAGCTCAGGGAAAGAAATGAAAAAGCGAGTTGGAAAAACAAAACACCTACAGCGTATGAACCAACTGCAGTGAGCTAGGAAGGGTTTATGGCTTTCCCTTTGAGTTTTGAACAGCCCCACACCCACTTAAATCTGGAAACTCTCTTATTTCACTGTCTGGAAAACTTGGCAGTTTCATCCTCCGCATTCCAGTGGTGATGCCTGCTGCTGTTCTTGGATATTATACCACATTACTGCAAGCCCAGTATATCTAATGGTTGTTTGGAGAACTCTTTAAGTCCTGTTTGACTGTCATTATGTCTGTTTACCTGTGGTAGTCAGGTTCCTTAGAAGGAACCCTCATCATTTTCTAACTTCAGCGTTAAGGTAGTTGCTTGGGTGATCAGCGATGTCAGTGACTACAAGCAGAAATCCAAAACGACAGAATGTATGTTCACAGTGGTCGTGGGGATCATTTTTTCAGCATCCATGGTGATCTCATGATCATACTACCCCAATGTACTCTTCCACAAATTAATTCCTCCTGTAGAAGGTGTGGTCCTGGTTACTGTAAGTTAATGCAGCATTGCCTGCAAAATTTCATCCTACCTTGCACCTTTCACAAAGCTCACAAAATCACAACTGCATATTATGATGGGTTGGATCACAGAGAGCCCCTTGAGACTGTCACCTGATAGGCTGATCATACCACTGTGCCCGCCTATTTTCCCTCTTGGGTGTCCCCCTCCTCTTTTCCCCTCCACCCTGCTGAGCCAGAATCTTTGGTTTCCCCAGAAAAGGCCCAAAGTTGGGCTAACCCCTAGCAGAGTAACACAGACACAGAACAGCTCAAGCTCTGGGGCTTGACATAGCATTCTGATGTACAGCCCCAATGGGATCAGAACCCCAGATGCATTTGTCTTACTCCGTATAAAAGTTTTACACAGAGAATGTGCATAAAGTTTGTTTCCTTTATCAATGTCAGAGAGATATTTGTGGATTTTGTTCCAGTGCAATTAACAAGTATTTACACTGGGTTTGATAATAAACAAAAGTGATTTTATTAAGTATAAAAGTGACATTTAAGTGATTGCTCAAATAAAGCGTATTTAAGTTATGCATACTCATATTCAAAAACACATTTCCATAAAAATATAGGAGCATAGTACCACACATATAATCCTTTTTTTAAATACAGTAGTCACATAATGAAGCTTTCTAAGTTGCCTGAAAGTTACATATAAGTTGCCTGAAAGTCTGGCCCATGTTTATTCATATTAAACCAAGAATAATCCACAAGCTCCATTGTATTATTTTTGTAGCCAAAGTGTTCTCCTTGTTGGTAGATTAACCTGAGTAAGGACCAATTGCTGGCAATTAATGGCAGGATTCCCTCTGAGATCTTTTTCACTTGGCTTATCTGGAACACTTGTCCAGTTCTGGGGAAACACTTAATCCAGTTATCTGGGTTCCAAAAGAACTCAGTGTGACTCTACACTTTGCCATAGAGGTGCCTTTATTTGTCATAAAGCAAAATTACTGAGCAGATCAGGCTCAAGCATTGGGGATGGATATAGGTTGTACCACACAGATAAACCTCTTCCTTTACATACATTTACACATTACTGTATATTGCATTTATTAGAGGTTGCATCACACAGCATAGGATTAGCTTGATTAATTTGCAGGAACAAATCATTGAGCAACATGTCCCTGTATATGCTTGACCTATTCTTGACATATTCTTTACCTCATCTCTATATTCCTAATTTATCTTCTCCATTGCTAAAAAGAAGACTTATTTCAGCTGGCTCAGACATTGTGGCTTCTTAGCCTTCTGCCCTTTGCACTTACCTTCCATAGCACAAGGGTTCTGTTTTCTTCCTAATGATTTGTTTACCTCCTTAGTGCTGTCACCCAAGAAATGGGACCTCCCTCCAGGTGTTAATTAATCATGTTAGGCCAGGACACAGCAACATTTAATAGCTCCACTGATTTCAATAAAACTATGTTTAGAACCCTAGAAGTATAAAACTGGAAGGGAACTTGAGAAGTCATCTACTCCAGTCTCCTGTATTTTATACTCTGGCCATGTATAATGACCCCAGGATCTGGCCCAACATTATCTGTGTTAGTATTCTTATGTATGCTTCCAATATTTTGTATCATATTTTTCTTGTATTACTTATATTTTAGCACTTTGACCTCACTTTGCATTCTATATCAGGAGGTTCTGAGCAACATAGCAGAGACAGAATCTTGTACACTCCTTTCATATTGTTGTTATAGATTTTTTTTGTCTTCTTTCTGCACCTGGCCTCAGACAAACTCTGTCCAGTCCCAAATGGCCAGAGTTTAATGGTGTGCAGGAAGGAAATAATGGCTTGACTGTTGCTCTAACAACTCTGTCATCACTATTGAGTAAAGCTGAGAAACGCCAAACACAAAGCTGAGAAAACATCAGGAGAGAAAAATGAGTCTAACTCAGTCAGGGTATGTCTACACTGTCACCCTAGTTCGAACTAGGGTGGCTAATGTAGGCATTTGAAGTTGCAAATGAAGCCCGGGATTTAAATATCCCGGGCTTCATTTGCATCTTGCCGGGCGCCGCCATTTTTAAATCCCCGTTAGTGCGGACTCCGTGCCCGCGGCTACACGCGGCACGGAGTAGGTAGTTCGAATTAGGCTCTCTAATTCGATCTACCGTTACTCATCGTGGAACGAGGTGTACCGGTAGTTCGAATTAGAGAGCCTAATTCGAACTACTTACTCCATGCCGCATGTAGCCGCGGGCACGGAGTCCGCACTAACGGGGATTTAAAAATGGCGGCGCCCGGCAAGATGCAAATAAAGCCCGGGATATTTAAATCCTGGGCTTCATTTGTAACTTCAAATGCCTATATTAGCCACCCTAGTTTGAACTAGGGTGGCAGTGTACACATACCCTCAAAGACTAGAGAGTGGCTGTCTAGATGACAGGTGCAAAGACATTGTAGATCATCATAGGTTTTAAAAAAGTAATCTCTGAAACAGCCCTTGTGGGGGACCCAAAAGCCAAAATAACACGGGGGTCTAAATTCTGATTAGTGTTACTGGAGTGGCCTGGGCTGGGGAAGAAGTATTGGGATTACTTAGACTGTGAGCTGTTTGGGTATGGACCTTTGGTTCTATTTGTGCAGGACCTACCACAATGGGATGCTGGCTGAAGCTCCTGGCCACTATGACAATCAATAATAAGAATCAGACAGACTCTATTTACAGTAGACTTCCGATAATCAGGCACCTTTTGGACCTAGGTGATGCCAGATTATCAGATTTGCCGGAGAATCAAGAGGTCCAGTACAGATGCACACTTAACAGCTGGCCAGGACACAATCTCCCTCCCTCTCTCCTCCCCTTTCCTCTTCACATCTCCTCCATGCTGTAACCGGATCCTCCTCCCCCTCCCTTCCCCTTTCCTCTTTGCTCTCTCTCCTCCATGTTGTAACCTGATCCTCCTCCTCCTTGCCTCCCCTTTCCCCTTTGCTGAAGCAAAACGCTCTTCTCCCTACTGTAACACGATCCCACTCCCTCCCCCCCCCCCTCCCCCAACCTTATGCTCCTTCTGGTTACAGCCAGCACCTGTGCTGAGCGGCAAGCTTTTTAATCAGCTGGTCAGGAGTGTTTGGCATTTTGATGCCGGAGTATCGGGAGTGCCGAACAGTTGGATGCCGGACCTTCGGAGTTTTACTGTATATTACTATCTGATGAGCCCATTACTATTGTACTGAGGCTGCCACTAATGCTCTTTGAGGGGGATCAGAAGAAAGCAGGTGCAACCAGTAGGATTCCAGAGCCTCAGATGACTTCATGCATTCCTAGCAATTCACCTTCTTACACACCTGCTGGCATCCTACTGCTGCCACTGGGCGGAGTACATGCTGATCATTTTGAAACAGTAAGGACTACTGAGCACACTCCCCACTGCTTGGCTGCTTCCCTTTCTAGGGCTTTCTCCTAGGACTGTGAAATGTCAGAATTTAGATTTTAGTACAGGCAGTCCCCGGGTTACGTACAAGATAGGGACTGTAGGTTTGTTCTTAAGTTGAATCTGTATGTAAGTCGGAACTGGCATCTCCAGCAGACCAGGGAGACGGGGAGCAAAGCTGCGGAGCACGCGGGCAGCGGACAGCCCAGACGCACCACGGCTGTCCCGCTGCCGGCGTCCTCAGAGGCTTTGCTCCCCGTCTCCCTGGTGACCAGGGAGACACGGAGCAAACCCCGTTCGTAACTGCGGATCCGACATAAGTTGGATCCGCGTAACTCGGGGATTGCCTGTATATGAAATACTCAACCTTACATTCAGGTATGTCATTCGATATTGTCAGAGAAGTCACAGAAAAGGAATTTCAAGAGACAAGTTTCATTTGCAGAACACATAAGTTTATACTCTCTTTTAAGTGTCATAACTTTCTCCAGCCAGTTATGCTGTAGATATGTGTGATGGTCATTGTCATACTATTTTATATCTGGAAACACCATACAAACACTAACTCAATTTCACAACACCCTTGGGAGTAATGATCTTCATCCTACACAGAGGTATAGTGGGATGGGATATGGGCATATGTCACATTTTTACGCATCAACAAAACTCCCACTTGGCTGCCATCTAACCCTATAGGCTCCTAACATTGCTCTGCACTTAATCTTTTGCAATAAACATTTTCTAGGCAGCTGTATGTCTACTTCTAAGCATGTGTCTCACTTTAGGCACCAAGGCACCTATTTCCCATTTAAGGCCCTGGGTGGTTTATGAACCAAAGGGAAGAGAGATGTTTGCTGGCTGACTGAGTCATGTGCAAGGCCCAGTCCAGTAATCACAGATCATTAGAACTGGAAGGGACCTCGAGAGGTCATGGAGTCCAGTCCCCTGCCCTCACGGCAGGACCAAGCACCGTCTAGACCATCCCCGAAGGTGTTCGTCCAACCTGCTCTCAAATATCTCCAGTGATGGAGATCCCACAACCCCCCTAGGCAATTCACTCCAGTGCTTGACCACCCTGCCAGGAAATCTTCCCCAATGACCAACCCAAACCTCCCTCGCCACAAGTTAAGCCCATTGCTTCTTGTCCTATCCACACTGGCCAAGGAGAATAATTCTTCTCCCTCCTCCTCGTGACACCCTTTTAGGAAGCATGTTCCGAGGCGACCTAATCCCACACAAAATAGCCTGAGGTGAGGCAGCCCTAATTTCTAACCTTTAGTCAACTGATTAGCATCCTCACCTGGATGTGGGAGACCCTGGTTCAATTCTCCCCTATTGTCTGTTGAGGAGAAGGGGTATAACCAGGACTCTCTCATGGCTAAGGAGAAGGTGCTGGCCATCAGAGCCAACCCGTCCATAAGCTGGTTTGGGGCGGCCACCTCAGCCCCCTTTTTTGGGGAGCCCTGTGGTATTCACCTGAACCATCCTATGGATGGGGCCCAAGGTAGCTTGGGAGATCACCTGGAGTCCTAGCATGGGGAGGCAGCAAGGGTCGCCTCTTCCTGCACTCACCATGGTGGCAGGAGTCAAAGCCACTCAGCAGCCTGCTCCACCCCAACCTGTCCCACCACTTTCTCTCAGACTGCTTCACTACAGCAGCAGGAAGCCAAGCACCCTTGCCTCAGGGCACTCCAGTTCCCACCACTGCAGTGAAGTGGAGCAAAGTGGGCTGGTGCTGCACATTTGCACATGCTCTGGTGCAGATGAAATATTATTCGGTACCTGGAAGGAAAAATCCACACATGGATGGAAAATAATAGAGAGAACTTTGGTCTAGATAACTAATTTTTGTGCATCACAGAGTTGTTTCTGTGATTTTCTAGACACCTAACGTAGGCATTGTGATGGTCAGCAATGCACTGCCTAAATCCCTGTCATTGATAAGGGCCCAAGTGACTTGCAGAAATCAACACCATCAGTCAGTGATAGTAGCAGGAATAGAACTCAGTTGTTCCTTGCACCATTCTACTAACATGTCATAACAATTGCATTTACTTGGAGTTATCGTGGATAGTTCTCTGAAAACTTCCACACTGTGCAGCGGTGGTCAAAAAGGCAAATAGG